>NC_134365.1:132045326-132684701 GCF_035582795.1 Mycteria americana | reverse complement strand
TATATGTAAACCCAATACACACAGATAAATAATTTCACTCTGAATGAATAGCAAAGAAAAGACTGTTTAGGGTGATGAAAAATAAAGGTGGCTTATCTGACTCAGTCACAAAACTTTTGATTATAAAAGGTGGTTAGTTATTTAGCTTAACATAAAGAAATCTGTAGTGTTCTTCTCCAGACATTCACAGTCCAAATTAGATAACATTTTAACAGTAATCCTTTGTATTATGGGTGCTCTCTTAGACCAAGGCTTCAGAAAAGAGTTGGGCACCCTAAGCATAGAGGCTTTCAAGTAAAGTTTCTACTACAGAAACTACTCAGATTCTACAAGTTAATAAGGTAATAAATGAACAGCTAGGTCAAGTTCAAGTATCCTGAATCTACCAGTGAAAGGACTCGCTGTAGTTGTACAGGCTGGCCTCTGAAGTTCTGCATTCTAGGGCCTTAGGTACAATAACTACATTAAAAAATGTGCAGGTTTCAAACTATGTTTCAATGTCCATTTAACGGACTGCATCTAGACCAAGGACAATTTGTAGTCCATGACATGTCTTGGTCTCCAAGTTTTCTGGATTAAGCAGTTGAACAGGTCATTTAGAGGTCACTTCCAGTTTACACACCTGGATTTTCTTCCCTCAAATGGGGAGCAATGGCCTTGTTTCTTATCGCAGTGTGGGGCACAGCATGTACCTGAACCATGTATTTCCTCTAATTTAGATATCGTCTTCGACATAGGACATGCCTCAGTGGGTCATGCACTTAAAATCCAACAAGTGATATATTTTTTACTTCAAGCAAGAAGAAGGTTGCTGGTTTACTGCCCCTAAACCTGAGCTCCTCTCCATCATTTCCATTTTACTGGAAAGGTAGTGAAGGAAACTGAACCCATAGTTTCCATGAACAAGTCTTTCTTTTCAAGACAGGGTTTAACCTAAAATAATTAAGTACGTTCTCCAGATTCATCAGGATGATTTCAAACTCCTAATAATATTATGTCAACTGGCCTTAAATCCTACACTTGGAAATGTGAAGTTTTGCAGGATATAACAAATCACATTTTTAAGCTTTTCTGTACATATACTTGTATATAGGATGCTCATAGTTCATGTAAAGGGAACTAACTATTTTCTATATTCAAATAGAGTATTAACAAGGTTCAAAGAGACTGTTTTTCAAATTTTTAATTATATATATGTATGTGTGTTTGTATTCAGAATATGATCCCTATCATAAAAATGGCCATTATTTTGCTTGGTAGTGCTATTATTGCTTTGCCATTTTATATCTTTGGAAAGGTACCAATTTTTGTTCTATTTCTAGGCCTTTAATAGTCCACTATTCTTAATTAAATGTTCTGATGTCTCTTGTTAACTGCATAAGGACAGTGACATTGCCTTTAGCTACTGCTAAGTTCCCTGGTATTTTTTAAAAGGTGAGTATGTTTACTTTATGGTGCAGTTTCATTACTATAAAAAAGAAATACATACTTGAGTCATTATTTAAGTTACTCTATATGCTGTTTTCGCTCCTGCATCTGGTTCTTTCAACTCACTGAAAGAAGCTGAATATACTATTGAATAACACTGCAAGTCACTTTGTGTACAATTAAAAGTGTGTAATTTCTGACCAGATTTCCCTCCTTCGCCAAAGGTATACATTAGGACATTAATGATGCGTGAAGATGAATCCCAGTTGTAAATGCACAAGCCTCCATAATATTTCAGGGAACAAATAATTAGCATTTTGGAAATGTGTGTGCATCTCACACAAGCAATCTGGTTCTCCTCCTCCTTCCTGTTTTGAAGTCAATAGCCTGTGTTACATCAGCCATCTGCAGTTCCATAGACAGGTGCAGGGTCAGCATCACAGCTCCAAGCCTGGAGTTCAGAGAGAGCTGAAAAAATTGCTAAGCAACTAAGAAGACTTTCCATCATCATTTAACAAAACACCCCAGCATTCATTTCTAAAAATATGGATGTTTTTATTTGTTTTTTATACATTTCTCTGGACATGGCTTGTCCAGAGATAACAGCATATGGGCTTGCTTGCAACTTTAAACTGTGTAGGAATAATGAGAAATACATAAGGCTAACCACAAAGTGTGGGGAAAAAAATCCATTTAGTTTGTTGAGGACTTGGTATGCCTTGGAGGTAACAGACTATTCTACGGTATTGATTGCCTTAGAAACATGATGCTCATTTCTAATAGCTGCAGACGCTAACCAAAATGCTGAGGTGGTGCGATGCACCAAATAAGTACGAAGCAAGTGGTCAGGCCAGTGAATGCTCCAAACCTTACACATTGTTGCATCTGCTCTAATTTCAGTTCTTTTTTTTCTCCTTTCTATTGCTTGAGTGCACTGAACTGTTCCTACAAATTCCTCCCCTCTCTGCATATTGTCCTCCCTTTAATTCTGACCTATTAACGGGGTTTTAGGCAAAGAGAGTTAAAATAACACCATCCTCTACATAAATAATTATACACTTAACCAGTGCACCTTGGCAGAAATAAATTCTGTTCCTGGACCTGTCATCACACGAGCATGTGTACAACAACTAGAGATTGTATATGCATTGAAAAGCACTGTCATAAAGTCCATCAGTGCCAGGCAAATAATATTTTTCATCCAACATCCTCTTCTGAAAGTATAACTGTGGGGTGAAATTACGGTAGTAATCAGGAAAAGATTTTTTTTTTTCCTTTTTACACACACAGTATTTTCAGAATCATTAAGGCTAACCAAACTTCACTGGTGAAATTTTCATATGTAAAATATATTCTAGTTGATATTATTTATGTATCTAACAATGAAAACTTTTGGTATTATTGCCTAGTGATCTCCAGAATAACTTTTCTTGGTCTTACTGTCACAGCAGTGCTTTTGTGAGACACTAAATTATCAGCTTTTTTAGCACTATAACAATAACAGCTTTGATTATTTTATTTCTTTAATAGTAGTATGTCCTGGTTTCGGCTGGGATAGAGTTAATTTTCTTCCTAGTAGCTGGTATAGTGCTGTGTTTTGGATTTTAGTATGAGAATAATGTTGATAACACACTGATGTTTCAGCTGTTGCTGAGCAGTGCTTACACTGGTCAAGGACTTTTCAGCTCCCCATGCTCTGCCAGGGGCACAAGAAGCTGGGAGGGGGCACAGCCAGGACAGTTGATCCAAACTGACCAAAGGGCTATTCCATACCATATGGTGTCATGCTCAGTATAGAAACGGGGGGGAGCTGGCTGGGGGGTGGCGATCGCTGCTTGGGGACGGGCTGGGCATCAGTCGGTGGGTGGTGAGAGGTTGTATCACTTGCTTTTTCCTGGGTTTTGTTCCTCTCTCGCTCTCTTGTTGTTTTCTTTCTCATTACAAATTACTATTATTATTATTATTATTATTATTATTATTATTATTATGTTCCAATTATTGAACTGTTCTTATCTCATCCCATGAGTTTTCTTACTTTGCTCTTCCGATTCTCTCCCTCATCCCACCAGGGGGGGAGGGTGAGCGAGTGGCTGTGTGGGGCTTAGTTGCTGACTGGGGCTAAACCACAACATAGTAGCTCAAATATGGATGATACTATTAATCAAATTATTTGAACAAAGATCAACAACACTGAGAAAAGTATAAATTTCTTCAAAATATCCTGATTTAGATGAAATTAAGATCCTATTTTTTTCTTAGATTAAGCCAAAAAGTCTTACTTAAAGAAGATCATGAAATTTGTGTATGTACATAATGAAATCATAGATGGCATTTCAGGTTAGCAATAAGAAAGGCTAGCCAGGGCATGGATACCTTTTCAGTGAAAATGCTTGCTAGATGATACTGTCAGCAAAAAAAGAAATTATCTTCTTTAATTGGATTCCAAACTTATCTTGACCTCAAAACGTGAACTGATTATATAAACTTCTCATTATCTAGCACTGGTTTTTTTCAATAAAGTAACTCTGTATGATCTTTCTACTGCTGTTATATAAGCATAAGCATGGTATATGTCTTCTTTTCAAATTTAAGGCATACAGTTAGTATATTGCTATTATTTCTTCATTCTCTCCTGTGCACTATCTAATACATTTGCACTGTTTGGTTTCCATCTATATGCTGATATTTCAGAAGACTATCCATGCATTCTGGGAATATAGATCCCTAGTCATACACAAATTTTGATCTGCTTCTCCTTCTACCTACAAGAACCATCACTTTCGTATTCTGAATACAACTTCCAAATTTAAATATCCTTTTAAAATATAATATGAAGGCATTTGGAGAAGCTGTACTGTTTAATAATTCATCTCTTATCCACTAACAATCATGTGTTTGATATTTGGGAAACAGAAGTAAATAAAAGACTCAGATTTTCCTTCTTGCCTTCACTTGCACATTCAGCTTATTTCTGGCTTATTCCCTTTTTCTGTGCCCTGGTGGTTGGCAGAATGGGTGTTTGTGCTCCGCTGTTGAAACTGGCTTTTCTCTTTTAAGAGTCATGTGCCACAAGCAGGCTTTGTGGCTGAGGCTGAGAAAAAGTGTCTGATGCTGAGCAGTAAGTGTTAAAATTACTAATCCAATTCGGCTGTCTTTTGACCTGCAGGGAAAAGGTACCTTCTTAACTAATTTTAGCGGGCAAACATGAGGTGAAACTGTTGTGAAGAGTGGTCAGAATACAGGTGTTGAGACACACCGGCATATGTTAGGACACGGCCTGGAGTTTAGCTAACTAAACTCACCGTGAGAAGTTGCTGGACACGGCAGACAACAGTGAGACGCTGACAAGTGTTATGGGTTGCGCTGTGAGAAATGGCCAGGTTTCACAGGTGGTTAAGGGGCAGTGAGGTGAGAGACAGCCAAATCTCACAAATAATTAAGGGATCAATTGGGGATCTTCCAAAAAGTGAAATCTTGCAAGGCCAGCAGACCCTCAGCAACCATAATCTGTGAGATACCGAATTTGTACAGATGTAACAGAAGTGAGTCCAGTGAGGAAAAAGTAATTAGGGGTGGGCTGTTTATCTGGGATGAAACAGAGGTGGAGAAAGGGAGGGGTCAAGGTGGATGGGGAAAACAAACATGGGAAATGGAGAGGAGCTGGAACAAGAGGCCAGTTGGGTGCAAGTAAGCTGCTGGCTGGTATACTTCTCTGGTCAAGCCCTGTCTTTTTATTACATTCTGTTCCTAACTAGTTTCTGCATGCGTGCACTCCATTCTGGGGAGGAGTTTGTGAAGCACTAGTGGCCTTCAAGAGGGACTAGTGCATAAGTAGTATGAGAGATCTGAGTGCCCGTGACTGGAGAGAGAAACTGTGGATCTGAGGAGCCCATAGATCTAGGAGCTGGCTACTCATGGCCACAATATTGCGTGTGCGAGGGTGTGGAGGTGAACCACTAGCAGACTTCAGGCTGCACTAGCATGTAGTAGAAAGACACCAGCACCTGGAAAGACTCAAGGTCTCAACATCTGACGCAGTAACAGGGCGAGGGTCCTGGGACCTGGGCAAAGACACTAGATGGACTTGGAGTCTGTGGTAATATACAAGGAATCTATGGATGCGGGTGTACCTGTAAGTCCAGAGAGTGAGTGTGTGTATATGGAATTACCCGTGAGCTTACATCCCCGTCTGTGTGTGTGTGTGTACCAGGAATGTGTACTCCACCTCACTGCTGGCTGGACCTGGGCACAGGGAGCCTTTGCATCCATGGGTCTTGGACGGCAGATACCCCAAGGTCTGAGAGGGACCAACGTCATCTCTACAGGGCCAGGAAGGAGAATTCCACTGAGTCCCAAAGTCTACCAGGTCTGGCTACCTTTTACAATAAGTTTAACGTGGATTAACATGTTAATCAAGATGAACACTAAGTTCACCTCTAGTCTTTGCTTCACCCTTAAAAGAACCTTCAGCAGAAAAGTGCGAGATGAGGATGTTGTTTTTTCAAGAGAAACACAATGCAATTTTAATGTCATGACTTTTACCATCTTGTGTTAAGGCCTCTAAAACTATAGCAATTTAGCTAGGAACAAATAATACAAAATATATGCATCTTATTATTTAATATATACACACCTGAAAGCCAAATCAGTACTGGAAAAACAGCTTGGTTATGTAATTTAATATAGAAACAGACCTATTTCTAAACCTCACTATCATTTGCTATGTTGCTGTTTGCTTCTACTGCAAGCCAGAAATTTAGTGCATGAAGTGTCTTAGGAGGCTGCAAAGTCCAAGAGCGGAGCATAAGAAAACAGTAATACATTTTTTTTTCTTATATGTAAGTATTTTGACAAGTGTTTGAAGTAATGTGACATATAATTGATATGTATTTACTATTCCTTGAAGGACAATTTTTTTTGTTTCATTTCACTAGAAAATTAATCAACACTGTTTTAGTTTCCCTGTTCTATGTAGGCTAGTTTACAAGCACAGATGAACTTACCTTCTTCTATCCTGCACCATTACCAGCTGTATTAAGCAATTTGCAGATAAATCATTAATCATTTCCTTTTATGTTTAGTGTAATAATATTAATCATGAGTGAACAAATTGAGTAATCATACAGCTGTAATATGCAATTCCCATAGGAGCTCTGTTGTAATTTACTAATTATAACCATGACACAATATTATAGACTAAATCTAAAATTACAGTTTGCTACTTCAAGAATGCTTTAATTCCCAAGCTGCAGCAGTAATACCTGACCATGGAGATGCTTCCTGCTTCAACATAGCCTGCAAGCGTGACGGTGACAGGTAAGAAGAAGGCAAATAGTTTGCAGAAGTGATGGAAACACTAGTAACTTTGGTGTCAGTCATTTCCTGAAGAATTAATGAAATGATTGACTTTTTCTGATTGTTATTGGTAGTTATTACTTTACCAGGAAAAAACCCTCATGTTCTGGTTCTTGCTTATCAGCTGATATACCATGATTATAAAGCTGACTAAAAACCAAGCAGAATAAAACAAATAAGCCATCTCAATCTATGCCACTGTGATCACCTGGATTCCTGAAAGTTTTACATTTACTTTTCATTTCTTATTCATCCATAAGGATATGATTATAAATCATCACCATGAAGAAGGGTAACCAAATTGAGCAGCCAGTGCTGTAAAATGAGTGCAATGGGATGTGTACTTAGGTCTACAGTCACCAAAATCACGATTCTGTCACATCACCAAAGCAAAGATGATTTTTTTTTTGTCATATTTTACTGTTGTAGGGTTATGCTAACCCTTATCCTGCAACAGGGGTCTCAGAGAGCCTTATGTAACACGTAAGTTAATTCTTATATCAACCCATGATCAAAAAGGGCATATTCTTTATACCTTTGTCAGTGGAATGACTTTGATATGTTTCAGGGAGGATTTTTAATAGAACAACAAGGCCACAGTCCTTCACGTGTAAATGCACTTGGGTAGGTTCAACATGGCAAGCTTTACTGAGCATGTTCTAAACATTTTTCTGCAGTCGCCTGTTTGAACAAAGGCTCTGTAATATGTGAAGAATTATCTACATGTTATTTTAGTTATGATACTGAAGAAACATCATTAATAACATATATTTTGAAGTGTTCTTTATTGACAGTCTTTAAATCCTCTAGCCCTTTTTTAAACTCGTATGTCATGCCATCATAGGAGTACCTAAAGTAATTTGTTTTTCTTCAGAGCAAGCATAGCTCATGAACATTTCTATTAAGCTCCATTCAGTACCTGATTGTTCCCTCTTAATCCATAAACTCACCTGACATTTTTTCCAACCAAGTATCGAACCAAATTCCTATATGTCTCAATTGCTAGAGCATGTTTTGGAAGGCTTTGGGTTTGAAAATTTTCTGCGCTATTCTGAGTTTTCAATTCATAAGTTTCATCTAGTCTTTCCTATGGGATGGACACGTTTCCTTCTTTGTTATCCAAGAAGGAAAGGGTTATTTGGTTTTGTTTTTTAATCAGCTGCTATTTACTATAAAAGGTATAACTTTCAGTTTAAAAAACTTCCTGAAAGATACACTAGAAATAGAAGACCTTATTAAGCAGACTCTCGGAATGCATATTTTTCCCATTTACATGATATTCTAGCTTCTTCCAAATCCTAACAGAAACCTTTTTGGTTTCACGTTTCCATTCATTCTACTTTTCTTCAGTCAGTGTTTTGTTCCAGAAATTTTTACTGCAAGATAATATCTTCTCTTTTCTACATATTTTGTTAATGAAAAGATATGTTGTTTAATACAGTAGTTTCAGTGATAAAGTAATTAATATAATAGTATTTCAAAGAACTGCACTGAATAAAATTATTACATGTGTAATCTTTTAAGAGAGAAACTTGTATGAAGAAAGCATATTTTAGAGCTAAATTTTGTCTGAACACCTGACTTAATTATGGGCCACTATGGGATTGTGGTATCTCCAGCATGTTCTGGGTCACTGAGTAGAAAGACATATTTGGACAAGACACATCTGTTCACCGGGTTACCCTGCAGTATTAGCTTTGTCACTGAGACCAGCAACACCACTGTCAATTAGTATGTTAATATTTGACCACTGGCTCCCTGATCTCTTTGTTTTAGTTTTAAATTAAGATTATAATTCAATATATAATGTACAGCTTTGGCTAACCATGGGAGATTAATATAAACTGACCTCTTTCCACCATTTGCAGGGATGCTTGGGCCTCTTGAAAATACTGTTTTTTTTGGTTTTGGATTTTTTTGTGTGTGTGGTAGCAATCAACTTTTTTTTTCCCCCAGAAGGAGCTTTTTTAGCTGCTGACACTTCATCTCCACAAAAATAATTTTTTGAAGCTTGTGAATTTATGAAACAAAGAATAGTGATGAACAGACATTACAGCAACACCGAAGCAGGAGGGCTGCCTGCTGCGTGTGCTATTGAGCTTTTGTGTTCAGCCTCGCAGAGTTTGGAGGGGTCAAACAGAATAAAACTACGGACTTAAGGGCAGAAAATAGGGCAGCAGTCAAAACCCATTGAATTTAGTGCGCAATGGATGCGGCGCACTGACAGCAATCTGTCAGTTGCAGTCCTAGCTGGAGGCTTCGTAAATACTGCCAATAATCCTGAGTGGAGCTGGAGGCTGGAAATTTGACTGCAAACAGGAACAGTGAATTCACTCAGGAGACCAACATGGTTTGGTGGTGCTTCCTTAAGCCTAAAGGTCTTCTGGGCCCCTGGAGCTGTATGAGGGTCTCGGCTGCTCATCCTCAGCAGATACAACAGACAGCCTGTGCAAGCTGAAGTGCTGCCTTGGACTCTGAGGGTTAATATCATTACAAAATCCCCTCTTGCAACCTGGTTACCTGTCATTTAATCTACAGGACGGACAGGAGCCGATAGTCTTTCAGAAAGGCAAATTAAAAACTGTGCTTTCTATTACCAAATTATTCTTTTGGGTTCGTGTATGATTTTCCTAAGGCTAAGGATTATTTCTCTGTATTCCTTTGAAAATGATTACTGGTGTATTACGGAGGTAGTCTATTTAGATGTAAATTTAATAATTTTCCAATTACTGGTGTAGAGATTGAAGGCAAAACAAAACAGGGACAGGAAGAAGATTTAATATGTACATTTTTTTTACTGGAGTAACAAAATTGCATGCCAAATAATAAAATAAAATAAAATAAAACGGAAATAATGAATAAAAGTTTCAAAATACATTCAATAGTAAAGAAGAATAAATACTGATTACATATGGATTTAATAAGATTAAATTATCAACAGCAAATTATTATGATAATTCAGAATTATTCTCCTAGGGAAAAATATGTTACACCATGTCTGGGCCCTGAGGGCTCCCCCCACCCTGCCCACGGCCCAGGACCCCATCTCAGCCCCCCAGGGCCCCACCCATGGGCCCATGCCCCCGGCCCACGGGGAGGTACCCAGTGCCCGGGGCTGGGGCTGCCCCAGTGCCCAGGCTGGGGCTGCCCCAGTGCCCCCCGGCTGCCCTGCTCCTGGCTGGAGTGGGCCCTGGCTGCCAGGCCCTGCCCCGATGCAGCTCCCACATGGGGAGCTGGTGATGCTCCTGGCCCCAGGGAGCCGCTGCCTTCACAGCACCCTGACACACCATTTGTGCGCCAAGACATCTAGGAAGGTCCGGCACAGGATATTTGGGGGATCCATACTTCCACGCACTGCTTATATTTTAAGTGCGATACCTGGTAGGAGAAAAGAAACACGTCATCCAAAGATTTGCTGATAACCAGGCTAAAAAGAATGAACAAACAACAATTAGAAAAAGCTTTGCTACCTCACCTGTTACTGTAGAGTACCCACCCCTCATCTTCTGCCCCTTCGACCACCTATGGGGTCCCACTGCTGCTGACCAGTTGTCTCCATCTGGTGTACGGCAGTGAGACAGCGGCAGCCCAGGTTCTCACCAGGAGGGATTCAGACGGTGTTGATGGTGATGCTTCTCGCCTTACCTTCACCTGGGGAGGTTTTGTTTCATTTCCTGTAAAAGATTGCTCACTTGCTCCATCATTGGTCCATGACATAATGCTACACTCAAGTATCACTATAGTCTGCAAAAGACTTGCTGTAAGTAGGATACTTCCTTTTCTACCAGTCGTTAGTTAAAGTTGAATGTTAAATTACACAATTTTCATTAAGTGTGGGACAGAGATTCAGTTATTTGTTATTATGTCTAGTCAGAGTTTTCATATTGCCATATGTACTTAGGCCATATATCCTTGTGTCTAAGCAAAGATATTTTAGTTGGGTAATGATATCAGTGTATCAGTGTTTTGACCAAAGTCAAACTGGAGTTAAAAGGGGTCCCTTGGGCAGTTCCTGGCCTATATCACCCCCTTGCTCCCTTCTTTAATGTAGGCCTAACATAAAGTCCAAAGTCACCTATGGTGGCCTTCCCATTACCTTGAGTGGGAATGAGATGGAGGTCTTTCTTTTTCTTTCAGAAAATTTGAACCATTGCTCACGTTGAAGTTTGTAATACCCCTCACAAATTGCATTACTGCTGCATAAGCATCTAATGTCAAAGCCACAGCACTTCATTTTCTGACTGATGGAAAACAGCAGTTGAATAGTGCATCCATTTATTTTGGTCTTATATACAAGAACTAGAAAGGTCCCCTGAGTATTTTGGTCTTATATATAGGAATTACAGAGGTCCCCAGAGTACTATTCTCTCTTGAGTGGAGCTCGCTTTCCTTGGGCAAGGGGAAAAAAAAAGTACAAGCAAGAACCTATTTTCTTGCAGGGAATTGATGAATTGACCTTTAAGCCTCAGGTCTTTTGCTCCCTAGTCAGTGGATTTCAGCCACTGTGTTCATGCAAGGGAGTCAGAATTTGGGATAGGATTGCAGAATTTAGTATCTGCCCCTCAGCCAGGAACAATAAATGTATATGAATATCTGGGTTTCTTCACAGTCTCTCTGGGAATAGAAAATCTTAGGCATCCCACTTTGTTCTCAGCTGTTTTTAAAGTTACTAAGAAATCATAATAATTTACTTACATTTAGAACCTGCTAAATCTCTTTATAACAGTATTGTAACTGTGATGGCCCAAGGTTTGTAGGAAGAGAGATGTTATCTAAGGTACTAGACCAAGTAAAGTTGGAAAAAAGAAACAAGACTTCAGGCACACATTCCCTTTTCCTCTGTTATGTTCTTAATTTGAAGATTGCAACTTCCTTTTCAGAATTAATATGGGTATGTATGTCTACAAGATTTTTTCTTCCAGAGGTATCAGAAAAATAAAATATATTATCTCTTCCAACTGACCTGAAACTCTTGGTTTCAGGTGATAATACTCTTCCCTTTATGACAGTATAAATATGGTAGAATAGTCCCATATTTAACGTAACAAAAGAAATAATTTGGGCACTTTAAAATTGGGAGCTTCATCCTTGATGCAAAAATAGCCACAAGAAACAACTGTAGGACTTCTTAGTCAATTTGCTAAATGTAGCAAAGAAAAATAAACATAGGTAATAGAAATGCTAGGCAAGTCTCTTTGTAACAGGTAAGAAAGGGCTATCTAAATCTGGTTTTGGTCACTGATCCCACCTATTATTTTGCATTCAAGAATATACAAAATGGGAGTGAGTGACTGCCTGGGTGGGTGCTTGGCTGTTAGCGAAGGTTAACCCACCACAGATATCGAACATATTTTCTTGTTTTGAAGAAATTAGTGATTGTACATGTTTAATTTCATTAATTATATGCTGCTTTTATGTAAATACTTCACTCTTACATGGGTGTTTGTGACTAAAGTGTCAGAAATAACCTGTGTGCAACATTTTGCAGAATAAGTAAAACCACACTATTTTTTTCAATAATTACAGCAATTACTGTATGAAATGTATGTGAATCTGGAGGTATTTGTTTTATACATATACATTTGTTTTATATATACAGAGTATTCAGGTCACCCCTCCCCACACAAAATCTTTTCCAATCTGTAAGACTATTAGTGAATGTTTTAGTAGAATATGAGGGAGAGTAGCTAGGAAAATAAAGAGTATTTGTGCAGGGTCCTCCAATGAAAGTGTTCAATATTGAGAAGGACAAAGCTCTGAACTATCAGGCAGAAGATTCCATTTGACCTCAATTCTTTGAGTATACCATAAAAAAGGAAACAGCCCCTTAGGAAACCAGGTTGCAAACATTGTTGTAGAAAGTTAATGCTGAGTTATATGTGCCCAAATTAATAATAATTTTGGGATTGAAGCAGAAAGGTCTCCTGATAAAAAGTCTAAAACTTCAACATTAATAATCTGCAGCAATAAAAATGGTTTCCTACTAAATACTTTTATTTTCTCCCTAAATGCAATATCTTAGAGTGGTTTTCCCCTGGAAAAAAAAAGAAAAAAGATCAGATTAGCTAAAAATATGGTTTCCTCTATGCAGAAGATAATCTAAGAAAATAAAGAGAATAAAATGTGTTGTCAGAATATGCTATTTGCTGCACAACAGCAGCACTGCTAATGTGGGGAGCTGTCTCATCACTGTGTAGAACTCTTTTCAGAGCCTCAGTTTAAAGTGTGATGAAACAAATTTGCTTTTTTCTGTTCTGACAGCCACAAACTATAGCTTTGTTGAACACACCATCTTAAGACACATATGGAGAACAATCTATCATTTGACATCATAAATTCCAACAAAGGCTTCAAACAATTATCAGTATCCATAACCTACCTACACACCGGATGCACTGTAACATTGTTCTCATCAGCAGTACTGTTCCTGTTCCTTTTTTCCACTCTGAAGAACAGATGAGTTGCTAAGTGCAAGTTTAAAAGCTTCTGAACATATTTGCTACATGCACAGAGTTTCTTAAACTTGGGTTTTGCCTATTGGGTGTTCCAATAGGCAGTGAGGAAGAAAAAGGCTCCTGCCTTGTATCCTACTGATACAAGAAAGAGAGAGACAAATTTTTCAAATGTACCAGAGATTAATTTCTTCCTAAACATCTGAAACAATTCCTCTGCTCTGTGCACAAAATGCAACTCTTCAAGTGAAAGGATTCCATCTTTTCAGGTTAAATCTAGAGATGAGATTCCTACTCCTCTCAAAAAAAGTGCACATACAAAAGAGAGGGGTCTCAGAACTCTCTCCTTCGCTAAAAGGAACAGTAGCACAGTGAGAGTTTGAGCCCTAAGTTTAAATGGACAAAATAAGAAATCTGAGTTCTCTTCTGTAACAAAGAATTTCAAAAAAGTCCTCTCTTGGGTGAAAGCCTTTAAGAAAAAAATCCTGCAATATCTTGGTATTTCCAGAAATGGTCTCATAATGGCAGATTCCCAGAATGTTCCTGCTAGAAATTTTAAAAAGATTTCAGTTTGATGGACTCAGGAAAAAAATGAAAGCTCTGAGCATCTCAGCAGAGAGCTTGTGTATCTTTAGTTATCAAGCTCTGATCCCACAAAAAGAGGAGTCACAGAAATGTATAAAAGAACCTAGTGAACTGAGTGTCTTATAAAGCTCTGAAGGAGTTGCAACAAAGGCTTAATTTACGTATTGGGTAACAATTTGTCTCATAACTGTTTTTATCCATCTCCAAATCTGTGGTGAAAAGGTTGCTATGAAAAGGCTGCTATCAGGGCAGGAGAATTTTATTGTAGGTATAAATGAAAATATAAAGGTATTGATTCCTGCTGGCAATGTTCTATGTCATCTTCTTAGAGACTGTTCTGTTTCTCAGTGAGACAGACATTGCTACTTTCAATACCAGTTTCTTAACCAGTTTCTTCCGTTTTGTAGCAATGGGTTTGTCCATTAATAGCTTTCATAACTCATAGGTCATGATGGTATTCTAAGTTATATGTTACACCTAAATTATTAGTTAACTGATCCTGACATGAAAAGTGGATATAAACTAAGCTGGCAATCTTAAAATTGAGCTTAATGATTGATATAGACTCAGAAATAAATACATACTTATTCTTAACAAATGCTGATTTCCACATTATTATAAAACTGATAAGAACAATGCCTTTGGTATTTTTGTCAGCTTTGACAGCCACATATATATTTTTCATTATAATTAGATACATGTTATTACTTATAAAACCCATATTCATTATGCTAATGCATTCACTTCCCAGACCAATGAATTTGTGGCAACCTACTGGTCATGTGTAAAATGGATCTGAATTGTCGCAATGTGGATGTTAGAATTTCTTTTTTACAAAAATAATGAGTTTAGTGGTTTGAAATGTTAAGCGTAACATCTTTTCTTCTTTTCAAGTGAGAGCAACACATAACAGTTTTGTTCATTTTGGTGTCTTTATAGTGCTCTTAAGATAAAATGACTTTTGTAATTAAAAATGTAACTTGTCTAAGCCAGAAACTAAAAACTTTTATTCTTAGTGAAACTGTTGCTGCTTGCATCATTGCAGAACTGGTTAAATTCAGGCTACCCTGTTGTACTCTTTATGAACACTTTAGTGACAATAGCTCCACAGTTTCAGCTGTAGCTGAAATCAGAAGGCTGCATAGTTAAAAAAAAAAAAAAAAGGTGTTTTATCACATTTAAATAGCTCCATGATCTGCAGAGTCTAACTGGTGTTTCTTGGGTGGAATCTGAAGTGCTGACTTATGAAGCTCATCATAGCTTTCTTGTCTGAAAAACTCTCTGCCTCTTGTGGAGGCTAACAGGATTTCTCTAACTAGAATCTCCATTTTGATAGAAAGACTTGTTTCCAACCACTAGTTTCCAACCACTATGACCTCCTGGAGAAGTTTCCAGCTTCAGGTTCTTCTCACTTTTATATATATTAGTCTGATGTTAAAATTTTCTGTGGAAATCTTTCTGTACACATGCATTCAGCTGAAAATTTAATTTTCTACTGAATAGCAATTTAATAGAGTAAACATTCTTACTATGCCCACCTGTAGAAAACAGTTTAATGGCGAAAACATTCTGGCTATACCCACCTCTAGAAAACTATTTATTTTTGGCTTGCAGCTGCTGAGGGATGGAGAATTTGTAACTGGTAAAATCTTTTACATCCTTCTCACATGTTTTTGAGGATGGCTGAAAAAGAAAACTTCCAGAAGCATATTCCTACAAATTTCCTGCAAAGTAAAACTGCTAAAAAGGTGGAGAAGAATGTGATTTGCCTTGTGAACCCGTCTAACAGAAATCTTACATCAGGAAAGTCGTACTGCCGAACATTCAAGCTGTTCTTTAACTTTTATTTGAAATTAAAAGGTCAGAACAAATTACCCAAGTTTTAATCAAAGGCTTCCCAGGAAGAATAAAAACAAGGGATCTTCTGATTCCCCATGACCTGCTACATGGTTGCGCTTTGAGAAATTCCGGTGCACATCTTCACTTCACTTTGAGAAGGAGGACACTCATGTTCTGCTTGGTTTTGCTCTATGCCTCTACTACCAGGAGGCACATTAACTATTAGAGAAAGATTTGTCCAAAACTATTGCTTATCATTAAACTGGAATTAAAATCTTTTAGAATAGATATAAATGTCTCTTAAGAAGGGTCACAACTTTAAATAAATAGTCCCACTGTTTTTAGTGATACTTCCTGTATGCTCAGACCTGTGTGTAGCAAGGTCTATGTAAGGAGACTGATAAGGACTTTGTAATTAGTTTCATTGCTAAGTACAGCTAAAAGTATTACTTGATTAACACAATACTGGTTGAATCAGCAGATATTTGTCCTTTAACATCTTTTCAGTCTGGATCCAAAAATGTGTTGGGCAGCTGTCAAGGGAAAACTATGCATCAGACAAAAGTACTGTGTAGAGTAAAACACAAGTCATCAGGGACATGAAATTCTTTTAGTAAGACTTTTGCATATCTCATGCATTGCTTAGCTTACTTACAGAGTTGCCACTCCTATTGATTAGATTAAAACTAATGCATTTCATCACCTCAGTGTGGTCCTGAAAAGGAAGAAGAAGTGTTATATTTTAATGACTTTGTGAACTTTTCAGATATACCTCTATCTCTTTTTTCAGATGCACTGTTGCTCTGGTTTGGTCTAGCTTGTCATATAAAAATGAATTCAAGAGCATTGGAAGTGGATGACAGATTGAAATTAAAGAGAGGGCAATAACCTTTAAAATAGTAAACACACTTTTCTTAATCTCTGACAATGCAGAATAAATATGATGTTGCAAGATCTCTCTTCTCACAGTAATTCTGAAAGTTTAATTACTTTTGAAGATGGAAAAAAATTCATCACAGATACTTCAAACCAAGAAGCCTCACTGGCTCTTGCACCCAATTTACAGTGAACTTTATTAAGAGCCATGAATAATTTCAGCTTTAGAAATTTGGTTCTAAAACACCAATGCCTGTCATGCAGGATGCAAATTTATGCACTAATTGTTCAAAGCAAACTGGAGCAACTGTAGCATGTAATTGTTCATGATGATCTCTCCACATTAAACTGGAAAACAAAACTTTTAAGTGTATCTTCAGGTCTCAGAGGTTATGAAATTTAGTATCTATGAAAATATTTTCCATGTTTTCCTTTGCAAGTGGGAAGAACTGGAACACAACTTTCATATCTCCATAGTTTGTGACAGTTTAACAGAGGAAAAAATGAGTCAGCTATTGCCATATCCATGATTATAACCACATGTATTTTGACTAATCATCTCTTTTTCATTAGCCATTATTACCAATAACTGACATTTTCTCTGAACCCCAATGTGCTGTGCTTAATATTTTTACACAAGAGCAATAATGTATTAGCTAAATGCCTGTAATTTTTAAAAGAGGAATGGTGTCATGGTAAGGCCATAAGAATCATACAGTTACCAAGAATAACAGCATCTTCTGTCACTTTGTGTGTGCATAGCAAAGAGGAAGACGTAAGCAAAGTAACCCAAGGATTCCTGGGACTGAATTACCTCTTATGGTTTTAATTCTTTGAGAGAAATAGTGGGTGCTCTGTCCAGTGCCTGCCAGATGTCAGGAAGAGGAATTAATGGGATGTGTAACAACCTAAACTTGGTGTATTTAGCCATGCCCAGTGGAGCAAGATGCACCAGTCTTGCACTGGACAAACCCAACAATCAAATGACATGTGAAGCAGCATCTCCTCCATGAATGAACTAAATTAAGAGACTCCCTCCCTGCTTGTTCCTCTGACACTTCAGTGCAAGTCAACTAACCAAAACTTAGTTTTTGATAATTCATGAAACCTAGAATTATAGGCAACAATGGGAAAACACAACCAAGAAACTTTTCAGTTAGAGCAAGATGCAAAATAAGATACCTTAGAATTATTACGTATTTGAACTTCTGACGATACCTATTAAGACTGGATGTGTTCATTTTCTTACTTCGAATAAGAAAATATAAAAATGTAATGTAACTGTATTAGTATAAAGTTCATGTCGTTAAAAATGAAACTATATTATTATCAAGCAAAGTGATATCTAATAGTTTATATATTGACAATACCACAGAACATCTAAAAAATTGAAATTAAGGTGGTCAGTTCATACTGGTAAATAATTAAAACTGTTAAAAGAACATTTTGATTTCATGTCTATTTTCCTCCATCTACCCCAAAAGAACGATGTATAAAACTGTAAGAAATTTGACTGTTCTTGGGAAATACAACATATTTTAGTTCAAGAAGTACAAGCTTTAAGTTAACTAGTATTTGAATGTTTCTTCAGGATGTAGTGCTATTCATCTTTTTCTCAGTACAAAATTGATTGAAGAAGTAATCATCACTAATCTCATCAGTAATTCCTGTTCCATTATTATCTTTTATTACCTACCCTACTCTGTTGATATAAGGGTTGAGTAAGCTACCTTGTAAATCAGAATGATGAAGTGTTCCTGAAAAATAATTTACAAATATTTTATTTCTATTAACTTCATTCATCAAAAAGATTTGCTTTTATGAATGCATTGATTATTTTTACTAGTTAGTAATATTTCACAAATTTGCTTCCTATAATGAACTGTTCTTGAACTATTCTCACTACTCTTACCTCTGAGCACATGATACCTTTTTATTTTGTGTATGGCATAGGTCACCTAAATCAAGTCAATGGTTTCTAAATTTTATCTAGATGATTAAAATTGGAGGTGGGACATTTCTCAGATAAATATAGAATATTGAGTACTCTTCAAATACATATCTGTACTAGCATATCTGAACAGCTGTTTTGATCTGTAGCCAATAACATAAATGTCTGCATAAAAATGAACAAGAGAGAGATGTGAGCATAAAGCTAAAATTCTCAGAATTTTCTGGCCTCACATAATTTTCATGTAGTATGAAATGCAATTACAGAGTTTCTCGAAGTCACTGAGTACATCCACAAATTGATTCCAATAGAAAGAAACAATATAAAAGCACACATATATTGTCATGCTCTTTTCATTTACCGTAATTAAGTGGGGTTTTTTTTGGAAATGGTTGTCATTGAGAAACACACACTTTATTTTTCTCATCAGTTTTCATAGAATTTCCTTTTAAGGAGTAAAAAGTCTTCTGTTATTGTTTGAATGAATTATATAGAATTCTTTTTACTTTTAATTATTCAGTAAAATACAAACCACTTCTCATTACAAACAGCAGGAAGATTCCCCTGGGCACAAGTTGGTTTTGAAAAGGGCTTGTGGTTGGGTTTTTTTTGTTTGTTTTAAGTAATTCTTCATGGTGCCTTAAATTTATGGTTTCATTTATGGCCCTATTAATTCAGATACTATTTATAACCAGATAAAATTATAGTTGCTTTCCATTAAATCAATAAACCCAAAGTTATTAAAATCCTCTTAGACTTCATTACTAGAAAACATCCGTGTTCAGGAAAGCAGCTCAGTGTGTGTTTAACATTACACATATCCCTAAATACCACTGAATTCAATGGGGTTTATGGACACACTTTAAAATCATTACATGCCTAAGTTATTCTGTGCATAAGGAATGTCAATTAAGAGCTTAGTTAATTCCAGAAACATAATGACATCCAGCAGCAGAACTATCCATATTTATTTATGATTCACCAGACTAAATCATTATTTTCTTTGATACTTTGTTTTAAATATTTTTATCATTAACATTCAAATCCAGACCTCAGTGAAAAGTATCTAATCTTTTTATAGTAATTATTTTTTTCATATAAATGGAATTTTATTAAGCAGTTAGTATCTGATCTGTTATGTATCACTTGCATGCTCTGGGCTGTCATTTTCTTGATTTATTATACTGCTGCATTTGTTCCCTCATGTTAAAAATTCTTCACTTAGGTAGTAGGAATTCACTTCCAAAGAAACACTGTATGTCGATTCCCGCCTGCACACAAACTGGTGGTAGGCTTATTAGAGTAGATCTACACAGCTCTAGGAGCTCTACCTCAAGATTCATCTTGCTGAAGTCTGAAAACATTAAAAATTTCTTTAACTCAACAAGACTGGGTTTTTTCATCCACAAGTGGAATCTTATAAAGGCAGTCATCTTTCATTGAAATCAGGGGGAAGTTTTCTAGCTACTTTATTTAGAGCTGAATCAGGTCTCAGACTATATTGCACACATACCAAGCAACTTGTGAAAGCATCCTCGGAGCCAGACTCATATGCTTTCCACTTTGTACTATACTTGAACAACTTCTATTTGCTAGTGCTGCCTGAAGAACTTGAAGAGGTTGTTTCTGAATGTTATTATGGGAGCTCAAATGCCATTATTCTCACAGCCAAATATAAGGTGAAGTCTAAATGGAATAAAAATTAGTTGTTATAATTTGCTGATATCAAAACCTGCATTTTATTAATTCAATAACATAATCTTAGATAACTGTGCTCTAGAATGGAAAGAATAAACATGTCATGCTCCTGCATTCCATGTGTATGCTGTGGTATTTACAGAGCCATTCAAAGTGTGTTACTACTAGTTCAGAAAGGGCTATTTTTCTCAGACTTTTCAGTGTATTAACTGTTAACATTTTCCTTTTTTGGTCTTAGATCAGTAAGTAGAAAATATTCCACTGCTTCTTTTCATTAAAATTTAAATTTAGCATTTTGCTTACCTGCCAGAAATAGCAACAAGCTGCAATGGTTCATAAAATATGTTTCATTCCTAAAATTCCAAACTATAAATTAATTTTTCTGGGATTTTGCTAATATCTAATTTTTAATTCTTTCCTGGGCTCAAGAAATATCACTGAAGCCTGATGATATTTTGGTCTGAATCTTTAATCATGAATACATAAAAATGTGCTAAACTACTGGATAAATAGGAAGCCTGCAACAGAAAATGCTCAGCCAGTAAGAAGCTCAGGTCTAGATTCTTGTTTTATTGTCTAACACCAGAATAATACAAAACCTTGTTTACTAGAAAATATTAAAAAATAAATGTTAGCCAAATAATTGCTGACAATACTCCAGCCCATTTTCTTTCACACAGATGATTTTTTAGAATCCGCCTATGTCAAAAATATTTTATATGTCTATAAAAAAAACAAAGGCAGTAGAGAGGTTTTCTTTCTTTCAACCACTGACAGTATTTAATTCGTAGTCTTAAATTTTCCACATACAGTCCCCAAGTAATTCAGGTTGGAAGGGACCTCAGGAGATCTTTAGTCCAACCTCCTGATCAAAGAAGGTGAGCCGAGAGATCTGATCAGATTGCTCAAGGCTGTATCCAGTAGGGTCTTGAAAACCACTAAAGACAGAGACTGCACAGCCTCTCTGGGCAGCTTGTACCAATACTTAATTATCCTCAGTGGTGGTTTGGTTTGGGGGTTTTGTTTTTGTTTTGTTTTGTTTTGTTTTTTAATTCAAATATTTAGGTTTCATGACCAAATTAAAAACTGTGTATATCTGAAAATGGTGATGATTGGGGTGATTCTGCTGCACCAGTCTTATGACTTGATACATCATTTCATACTTGTTCACGTAATACGATTTGTATAACCTGGCTGACTTAGTATAGCACAATTTCTCAGTAGGAGCTCAGCCATGGGAGACATGCAGTATTAAAGATTTCTTTTCTTCTTTTGTACATTGAGAAAATTCTTCTTATCCTCAGAAGAAGTCAGATCAGATATTAGTAATCTGATTTTTTCAGTAGATTAATATAACGTAAAGCATATAAGTGTCATCTGCAGTTTGGTGGGTGACTGAATATTAGCAGGGAAGCCAAAAGCAAGTTTATATTTCATGGTTTCACTAATTACACCCACACTGATATTTGACAGTGACCAGGATTTTGTTATCATATGTTACCATTAAGTGCATGACCCCATCTCCAAATCTCCTTCACACTTGTGCTTTTTTGCTTTTCCTGCAGTATTTCATCAATCAATATGAAATATGGGGCCATAAGAATTCTTCCTGAAGAGATGTCCCTCTGGTACTAGCTCTTTGCCATATAAAGCATACCAGACATAAGCCTTTGAAGACCCCAATGTTTGGTAATGGTTTTCTATAGGAAAGACATGTTTAAATTTACACACGTGGATAATAAACCTTACTGTCAACAGCCAACACTTTATAAAAAGTTTCCAAAAAATGAGGGAACTGATGTTGGCCTGTCTTGTAACATCATCATAACTGATGTTCTGGATGGCATTCAATGTTTCTGCTCACAAAATATTTGCCCAGTCTATTCACATACTAGTCTCTTCAGTCCTTTGCTAGAAAGTGATATAGCTATCATATAGAAAAGTTTAGATTAATTTAGCATAAACAGCAGCTTCTATGGCTCAAGTAGGGTATATTTTGCAGGTACTATAGTAAGACTCGATATTCATGCGTATTAACAGCAATGTATGAAAGCAATCAGTATTTTTGGTTTTTGTTACCGCAGCCTCTCCTAAATTCTATTTGCCTACCTGCCTCTCATAGCTAAATTTATAGTGATTTGTAGTAATAGGTGTTAGCTGACTAAAAGAGACTGTAAGTGATATAGGAAATAAAATTTGTTTACTGTATCTTCCCATTTGGACAGCAGACAAAAAGCTCTTGCTTTCCAAGTATGTTTCAAATGTAAGTGAACCAAAAGTATCAAAGATTCCACTGGAAGTCTACTTTCAAAATCATCATGGTCTACTTAGCCTAGTGAAAATGTGAATTAGTGAAAGAGCATGTGACACTCTTTTGTTCCTTTCGTAGGCTGGTTTGCAGATGCTCTGGCCAAATATCAGATGACCAAGTTAAGAGACGTTAAAACTATATAAGTTGTGTTTTCAACTTGGGGCTAGCTGCAGTAGAGTGCTGTAGATGAATACACTGAAAAAAAACCCCTGTGCAAACATACCATGCAAATATATTGTGTTATTTACATAGTCTTTCATCTATGGGTGATTTCTACAGCTGTCTGTGATCACAGTATCTGAGATTTTTTTACTTAAGATCATACATTGTTTTTAATAGTTTAAAAGTTGACATCCAAAAGTAATAGAAAGGAAGGCTTAAAACAGTCTTTTAGTGGCTTGACTTTGCATTGTTTTCAGCTACTTCTGTCCTTACCAAAACTTAGTTGTGCTGAAATTTTCTTGTTTATTTTTGCAGGAGAAAAAAAAAAGAGAGCAACAGAGAAAACATTCAATCTTTTGTGGGAACAACTTTAAGGAGAAATATGCTGGTTTGATACTTTAAAAAAAAATCAGTGTTTTTATTGTGAAGGGACTGAAAACTTACTCAGGGAAGTTTCAAGGAGGTGCCCAAATAATATCCTTCCCAGTTACTCTCAGGCCCATCCCAGGTGCCATCAGCCCATCTACGGCCCATCTACACAAACCCAGAGGAGCAAAGGGGCACAATGGCAGGCAGGGGGGAACCCGAATTACAGACGCATAAGAAGGGACACCCTGCTTGGGCATCTCCCAGGGCTGCCCCAGCAGAGCCTCAGCCCCAGTGTCCAGCTGTGAAACCCAACAAGATGAGTCAACGCTGGAGCACCTTTTGGACTGAGGAGGGTTGCTGCTCAGGGGTATGGACACATTATGGCATGAAGGAGATGAACATTTTGGGTTTGCACAAGACTTATTATGGGATGTTTAGGGGAGGAGCTGAAGGTGGGGAAAGGGACGGATCTAGGTGATTTGGGAAGGAACAAGCATGGGAAAATAGAGGGAAAAGGGGATAAAAAGGGCCAGTTGCTAGTAAGTAGGGGCAGATAGTTACACTTGTCCAGACCTGATCACGGCAGTCTGTCTTGTCTTCATATGAAACTCTATGTCCAACTCTTCTTCTAGGCATGGGGCTCTCTATTTTGTGTGCATTTGTGTGTATGGAGGTCTGAGTGCCAGCAACTGGCATCAGACCATGGGTCAGAGGGACCATGTTTCTGGGGTGGCAGCAACTGGAGCGAGTGGGGGTCTGGTGTCAGCAGCAGGGCTGAGATGGTGGGCTGGAGGGCAGGTGTGCCTGGGTGACAGGGGCTGGAAAGACCAGAATGAAGGACACCAAGTGCCAGCCACCAGAGTTAGACCAGGGGCCAGAGGTCCGTGTGTCCATGGTGCAGCACCTGGAGTGAGTGTGGTTGTGCAAGTGACTGTGAGCGCTAGATCAAGCTGGACTAGCCAGCGAGTCAGTGAATTGGCCTGGGAGCCAGGTATGTCTCTAAGGGCAAAGTCAGGGGGAAGTTGGCTATTGGGGACCAAGGGACTCCTGGACAGCTTCTGGGGAGACCATAGATCCTGGGGGTCCCAAGGGGCAAGATATGCTTGTGTGTGCGTCTGTCCAAGGGAGTAGTCTGCACCAGGAGCTGGAGTGGGGCTGTGGCTGTGGGGACTCATAAGCCAGGTCCCAGCAGCTGGGCAGGGCAAGGAGCTGGGGAGCTCCTGGAGGACACCATGTGTCTGAGCCCAGCTGCCAGGGGGAACCACATTATACATATGTGTGTGTATATATTCCCACTAATAGACCTCCATCTGGATCAGCTAGAGCGGGGAACAGGATGAGACCATTGGTGCTGTTTCTGTTCATGTATGTGCTGAGTGTGTCTGTCTATTGATATTGATGTGTGTGGTCAGTAGTAATTTAAATATGTATCTATATTGCGTACAGCGTGAGCTGCCTATTGGGAACATGCACATATACTCACTACTGGAGGGACCAGAGGACTGCTGCTGTTGGCTGGGCCAGGCTGGGAGGAACCCGGGCCCTAGAGATCATTGCAGGAGGAGGAGATGTCTGGGCTCCAAAGTCCACTGGATTTGGGTACCAACTAACACATCCCCGAGTTAATTAAAAAAATATGCAAGTATATACCTTCTTGAGTTATCTGGAGAAGCACTGGGGAGTGTATCATGGCTCAGCCCAAGACAGAGTATAAAAACGCCAAAAAAAACAAACAGGAAGAACTCCAGTCATCAGTCCTGAGCTGATTTCAACCCATGTATTCCTTCCTGGCTACTGGGGATGCCTGGCGTCATGACAGTGAGCATATCACAAAAGCCAGTAATGAGAATCACATTTGTATTGTGAATTAGCTGCATATTGCAATTGCTATATTCCACGCTCTGCATTTGTATTGTGATTTAAGTGCTATACTTGTATCATGATTGCTGTTATCACTCTGCTAAATCCCATGCAATGTCAAATAACTTGAAGTATGTAAATTTGGTATTAAACATTAAACCCCCAAGGTGTGGAACATCTGAAAAACCTGGTCAGAGGGTGTTGCACCCTGACACCTCTGCAAGTAGTACATCTCTTCTCATCCCTTTTCAGTTCTCAACTTAGTTCAAGGCCTGAAAAGAAAAAAAATACATATATTTGTATAAGTTCAGAGCAGACTTGCTAGATTTCTGGAGTTCATTTCTTGAAAACTCCCTTGTGGCTGACTAAGACAAGCTGAGTAAGATGGAGGTAAGTTTTCCATTGTAATACAGTCATGTCCAAGCAACTGGCAGCACACAGCCTGTCTGTCTTTCTCACTGAAAGAAGACACTCCTCTCTGCTGTGTACACTGGAGAGGCTCGTATGAGATGACTGCAGAATCTGGACCCTGCACAAATGCTTTCCATCCCTTTGGCTCATGGCTATAGTAAATTTAACAAAACTCTGTTTTGGCAGCTTCATCCACCTACAATTTATAGCCATCTCTAGGGAGGCAGCATACACCACCATGATGAGTTCAACCACAAGGTCTGGGTAACTGAAAAACATTGCGCATAGGAGATAAATATATGGATATATTACTCCACTGGGTTGCTATGTCGTCAGAAGTACAAGCTGCTCTTGGATAGATTTAAAGAATCTGTAGACCACAATACATAGAGTGGTCTAAAAGTGGTAGTAAGGAATGAAGAATGCAATTTATTCTTTGGTAGTACCTATTAGCTTCACAGAGCTCATTGTTCTTCATGTTTATTTAGGGAGAGAAATGAGGGTAGTGATAATATTTTAGAGGTTTGGAAGAGAGACAAATGTTTCTTAATTAATTAGGAATGTGCATCTGAGGAATATGTATTTCTTTATCTTGAGTCTTAAAATGATTGGTATTCTGGTGTTTATATGAGATTTTCTGTTGTCAGCTATTCTAATTATGTTAAATTGATTCTATGTAGCATCAGAGGTTCATTTTATAACTTCCTGCTACAAAATTTAAAACATTAGTTAACTAACGTTCTGTTTATTTCAGAAGACCGTATAGCTGTTTTTCTTTTTATTTTTTTTTCCAGACACCAAATGCAATCCCTAAATAAACAAGGAAAAAAGGTATTTGTGTGCTTGTGTAAAAGGCTATATTATTAAACTGTACTGTTAGAAATTTTAAAGGGCTAAAAAACAGAGGAAAACTTTCAGTATGTGTAGTTTGTTATATTTATCTGTGATACATATAGTTTCTGGAGTCATTGAAATATCCAGAGAAGGTTTTGAAGCCAAATAATAATTTAAAGAATCCAAAACTAGGTAATAATTAAAAAAAATGCTGCTGGGGAGGAGTAATGAACCTATACTCTTGAAGAAAAAAAAATGGTCAAAAAGCTACTGGAGGAAGAAAGGAAAAAAAATAAAGAGGGCCTTTCTACAAACTACCCTCAACCCCAGCCTCAAGCTGTGGAAACTAAAGATTTTCTGAGGATTATTTTGTTAATATAGTGTGTTCAGAATTACAGTGTGTTCAGGTCTTAATTCAACAAAAATCTTCAAAACTTCAATTCAATAAAGAAGGAAGAAAAAACCTTTTTATTTCTTAGTGTCCATGGCTTTTTCTCTCAAAGGAAATGCCTTAAATCCAAAACTTTATATAAACTTTCCTATTAAGAATAAAACCTAAAAAAAGTTCCTAAACTTTCCTTTTAAGAATAACCACGAATTTCAGAAATTAGCTGTATTTTTTTCCTTTATAATTTTTAAAATAACCTTTAAAATGTGAACCTTTTTTCTTATAAAGGGACAAATCCAAAATGGTTCAACTCTTCATAAAAGTGCTCTGTGTGCTTGTGTGAGATAGAATGCACACACAAAAATTTATGTAGAGATATTCATTCAGTGCTTGAAACAGCAAAAATTATCAGATTTTTCTTCTGGACATTACCACTTTGGAGACAAGACCTTGTTTCTGTAGATGTTCCTGGGATCAGACCCACTTAGAAGCCCTTGCCTCTCACAGTTCCTGATGAGCTTGCTGGAAATATTTTGCAGTGACAGCTGAAGTCAGCTCTCCCTGAATTTCTGAGTTCAGGAAGAATTGTAAGGTGCTGTTACTCAAAGATGTCGGAGATATAAGATACCACCTCTAACATCTCTGCTTGGGAGGTCAGGTCCCAGAGCACGTTCCCCTTCCCTTCTGGGAAATGTTGTCTCTCCGTCCTCAAGGCAGCCCTCTGTCAGGAGAGGTCTGTTTGAGAACGCTTGCCTGGCAGTGGATTCCTTTGAGGAAAATTGGGAAGACCCTCAGCAGAGGCTCCCTCTCTTCGTTTGGGAGTTGCTGTGAAGTTTCATCTCTTGTCCTTTGTCCCTGCCTGAGATGTGTTGCAGCTGTGCTATGCATGGTCTCACACCTCCTGGAGTCTGACCTGCTCACTTTACCTTTTTAGCCTGATCTTGGACCTGCCTCATCATGACAGACTTGCAGGGTGACCACAGCCTCTTGGCATTGGACTGGCTCTTCTGGCCACCTCAGGGCCCATGGGGTGAGGTCCTTGCACCATCCTGTCCCACAGCCCTGCCGCTTCCCTACTGGCCTCATTGGGCAGTCCCCACCTACTGCACCCTGACAGGAGGCTCACTAGTACCCATTCAGCCAAGAATAAGCAGGCTAATTCTACCCAGAAAAGAAAGTTTTTACCTTTGTGAAAGGCAGAAGCTAATTGATAACTAGAGCCACCAGTATGTCCTGACTTCAGGGATATCCTGGTAAGCTACTAGGAGGCAAAACCCTGGGCAGTGTCAGAGCTGGGACACCCATGTCCCATGAACAGGGGGATTCCTCAGTCTCCGTAACGCTCAGAAGTGAGAAGGAAGGGTGAACTGAGCTCCCATCCCTCCCAACAGTGAAAAGATCCTTCTTCTGTAGAAAAGCATCTGCTGCTGGCTCACACCTCTTGCTAAATTCAGCCACAGTGTAGCTCCAAAGCTGTGAAGAGTCCCCAGCCTGTCCTTTCCTATTCCGAGCACTAAAAATACTTATTACTGTTCTTCATAATAATAACATGTTATTCAGAAAATAAGAACATAAAGATAAAAGATTCATTCAAGTAGCCAAAAAAAAAAAAAGTGGGAATGATGGTGTAAACATAAAGAGGGGACTGTACACTTCAAAGGCTTTTCCCAGCTGTGTGAGTCAGTCTAAAGAAAGATATTCTTAATACATGGTACCATACATAGTGTGATAACAAGGATCGTTGTTGTCTGGGAATCTGAAACTTGACAACTATCCTATAAAATACATCTAGCAGGCCATGTGCAGAAGGGAAGGTGTCCTGCCCCTTCCTGTACCTTCAGGAGCCTCACAAACCAAGAGTCACTCTGTTCCAAATAATACAGGCTACCGGAGGTGTTTATACATCAGAACTGCTCAGTGCCAACTACCTTAACGCATAAATAGGCAAGCTGAGTTTGTAATTGGGAGAATTTATTTCTAAGGAGCCCAGCAAAGGCTTCTTGTAAGTGTGAATCTTGATCCACATTTATGCCAAAGTTAAGACTAGTCAAGTAATCTGGGGAGTTAGAACCAGCTATGGCACAGTTTTAGTTAGTGCCCCAACCACAGAAATTAGCATGGTTTGATTAGATTTGCCTGATGGGTTATGTAGGCTCCTTTTGAAGAGATTAGATGATCTTTTAAATGGAAAATAAAATCTAAAATTAGGGGTTTTTGCATAATTATAGCATTTTCTTAACCTTTAAACTGTGTTCTCCACTGAAGAAAAGTGAAAAGACTGTTATTTTCAGGACCTTGTCTTTGCTCAGATGCTACTCTCTTCATAAGAAGAAACAAAAGAAAGAGGGAAAAAAAGTGGAAGAGAGGAATGGGAATGAAATTACAAAAAATATATTCTTGAACATTTTTTTTAATGACGAAAGATATTTTGAAATATTAAGGAATTATAATTCTTACAGAAATCACAATTAGTTTTCAAATTTTCAGTAGAAATCCTCTTCCTTTGCTTTCACAGCAATGGTATCTGATTAGTTATCTTTTTGCAAAGAGGTGATTATTTGGAAAAAAAGAGGAAAAAAAATTTGGAAAAAAATTTTCTATTTCACATCATCTCAGGCACTATTCTGACTGCTACCAGAATCCTTTCAGTTTGGTAAAACTAAATCATAAAATATCTGATTTGAGTCTCTTTGATCGAATGGAAATGGAAAGGTTCTAATTCAATAGGACCTTTTTCTATGTGTTTTAACTGTGCTTCCTCACTGGAAAATTAAACTTGAGGAAGCTTGTAGCTAATGAGTTGCAAACGGTGAATTTCAGGAGAATTAAACTTCCTGGTCTCTTTGATAGTATTTTTTTCAACCTATTGTCTTCTTACCACCAAAACTCAATCAGAGACATCAGAGATACCAAAAGGTACAGGATGCCCACATGTTCAGTGTGGTATTTGTAGTAGCTTTCAGTGTGACCTAGAACAGGCTGTCCAGAGAGGTTGAGGAGTCTCCGTTCTTGGAGATATTCAAATGCTGTATGGACACAGTCCTGGACAACTGGCTCTAGGTGAACTTGCTTGAGCAGAGGGAGTTGGACCAGATGACCTCCAGAAGTCCTTTCCAACCTCAACTGTTCTGTGATTCTGTAAAACTAGATTGGAATTGATGGCAATAAAAAATAATAATACCCATCCCTCTCAGATCCCCCCCCCCCCTTCCTATCTATGCAAGTAGTGGATCAAACAAGATAAAATAATAAATGGACATTCAAAATTTAGTCTGTTTTGGGGAGGGAGAAATAATTCCCCATGCTCTAATTTAGGAGAAAGGCTAGGCTTAGTGATATACTGCTGTGATATACCACTTGTACATCAATGTGACTCCACTGAAAGGGGTGGAATTATAACAGAGAAAAACTGATACAATAGACTAGTAAGTCAGGCCCATATGTTCATAACAGGAAATTTATTCATAGCTTATGCCTTCAATAATTGATCATTACTCAGAACAAATATCACACTGAAGACACTGTGGAAGGAAGAAGATCTTCTGGTTTTGTTAGACTTTCTCTGTAAATATTAGATTAAAACTCTATCATCTTCTTTTTCTTTTTTAATCCCATTTATTACTTTGCTAGTTGCAATTGTCATTTCTCCAGTACTAAGGGAACTATTATCCTTAGAATTCCTACAGTACCTAGAGCATCTCTGAAGGATTTATTGCTTTCCATGGATGTGCAGACAACTTAGCATCATTTTTTTTTTTTCTTTTTATTGTGGACGTATATTCTGCAATTCTAAGTTTCATTGTTTACAGTAGAAATACTTTCCTACTGTAGATGAGTAAATGTGTCATCTTATTTCACAGCAGTGTACAGCTGTAACACTCAACATTCCCACAAGATACAGTAGGTGGAAGGGATATGATTTGAAATAATATAAATGTCCAAAAGCACAAATAAGGTTATTACCACTTTTACAGATAAAAGAAAGATGGAAACCTGCAAATTGTATTTAAAAGTTATAATCACTCCAACGAAAGCTTCAATGTTTATGAATAATAAAATCTTTCCTCTTACTATGTAAGGTGAAATAATAGTTACAAGAAAACCTGAAACTTGTTTTTTCTCTCTGTGTACTCATATTTTACCTATTCTTTTCACCTGCATTCCCATAGCCCATAGGCTCTTAATCATTCTGTTTAACATAGCTTGCTAGAAATGCAGGCTTTTATTCTTATGATTTCCTTCTTGAAAATTACATATTGTTCTCATTATTTTCCATTTTAGTCAAAGAACATGTTCACATGTAACAATAAAAGCATCAATTTAATTAATTTTTAAGCTTCCAAAAATTAATAATCCTTCTTTCTCTGGGACTTTTGTCTCTATGAATGAATGAGCAAATTATATTTCATTTAAGCTATTACAAGACACTCTATTTCTGTTGATCCAACCAGCCAGCTCAGTGGCAAAGTGAGAACATTTATTTCAAAGTCTGAAGATACAACATGTGGCAATGATAGGAGCCTAAGAAATGGCTATCAATTACTAAATCCAAGGGCCTGTGATCCCTTGAAAGCTTGTAACCCATGTGGCAAATAGGGTCTTACATATAAAATAAAAGATGAAGGAAACTGATATACTGTACAACAGCTCTACGGCGTCCTATAGAAAATTTTAAGAAATGTGAATTAAAGGTCCACATTTTTATTTGTTTTGATATGTTACATTAATTTTGATAGGAATCCCTGAAACTGTGTAACACTGAGGTATACTAATTTTTAAAATTAATTTTATTTTTTTCCAAAGAAACAGGGGGATATGACTGATGCAGGAAGAAAAATAATGCTCTTGATATTAAAGCCTTTCATTATTTCATTTTATTATAATGTAAGCTGGAGTATTTAAAAGTGTTCAAAGTGATTTATCCTTCATCATATCAATATTAGTGGTGAAACAGCAGATTTATCAGTTGTAGTAACAGACACACTGCAGTTACCTAAAAGCATAAGCAAAGTACCTTGCAGTAACCAGTGATAGACTTTGCTGAATCAAGATAATGATGTGCAGATAGTTAATGAACACCTCTCCTAAGGGGTTTCATTCTTACACCAAGCTCTTAGAGAAGATGATGGTGCTGATCTTCTGAAGCTGCTGTTACAGACTGGTAAGGAAGTTCGCTATTTGCTAAGTTTTAATCAGTAAAGTTCTATATACTAGGACCTTTCCCTCTGCCATTAGAAGGGAGCTAAGGCAGATAGCAGAGTCTGCTCTCTGTTCACACCAGTAGCGGGTAGCAGTCTTTGGGGGTCTAGTGGCTTCTGACACCTGGGCTTCTGGGCTTTGCTGAGTGTGTGGAGGAGCTTTCTGGAAGGCAGGATTACCTGTGTGCTGTTCCAGGGCCACAGAGCAAGTAGATACAAAATACATTTTGTGTAGAAAATATCCAGACAACTTATCTCCAAATCTCATCTGTTGGAAAGTCAGATTGCAACTTTCCTTATATCTGCTACTGATGAAATAAATTGATGTCAAAAAAAGAAAGCAGGTATCAGAAGAAAGAGAACAAGTCATTATCTTTATAACTGAAGTGTTAAAAAAGACTCAAAAACCTTACCTTGCCTTTTGTTTCTTTTGTGTGTGCATTGCATGTTCATATACAGGAAGACTAAAATGCTTTGAACAACTGGAGAAGAGAGACTGTAGATGAGTTGGTTACTTCAACCCATTTCTGCAGGAGTCATTTTAGTGGAGAGCAGTCTGTCCTCAGATGACCAATGGTTTGCCTAATACAAGTTTCAGAACTCTGAAACTCAGATCTATTGAATGAATTTTCAATAAAAGAAAATTTTTTTGGGGAAAAAAGTTATTTCTTTTCTGTTATCTTGGAACTATTTTCACATAACACCTGGTAAATAACTGAACTCAATAAAGAGTTTTTACAGAATTTTCTGTTTAGGAAATAACTTAAAATTGCTGTACAGAAGGAAGTTGCATCCATTTTTTATCTACTGGATGATGCTTTAATGAGCATGGGAGGTAGGTTTCATTCTCCCTTTTACCCAAAGGAGTCTGAACACACTTTTTCCACCTGCCATTTTCAGCCATCGCAGCACTCAGAGCTCTTTTGCCTATCTGTAACAGCTTCTTATTGGAGACAATTTTAGCAGATCTATTCAACCCTACCCTATATAATTTGTCTAATCAAGTCATAATCTAGAATAATTCATAATTATAAATGAGTAGTAGTGTAAATGTCCAGTGTAGGGAAAACATAGAAAGAAAAACCTGACATGCAAAATACTTTCTGAGCACCTAGATTTCACACAGAAGTCTGCAGGACTTAGAGACAACTGCCTTTGATAAACAGATCACAGAACTGCACGCAGAAGACATCTAAATTGCAGTGTGCAGCTGTGTATTGCATTTATTATCTATTCTGGATCTGAGAAGGAGGTGAGAATCCCCAAAATACCAAGAACTGTAATCATCATGATCATCATTAATCATCACTCACCAGTTGCGCACGCACACACACTCATACTTCTTCCCTTTTGGCATCTGGTAAAGCCCTAATATATATGTCATGTTGATTCGGGAATTGGAGAGAAAGCTTATAGGGAAAAAACAGAATCATTCCAGTCCTCCTAAATACGGAGCATTTTGATTTACCTTAGGAGGAAAACCAGGCTTAGTAGTTATGGGTTTATTTCTATGCAGTGGAAAAATTACTGGGTGGTATGTCATACAGGAAGTATAAGGTAACTTGCGTATTTATTTCATGTATTCTTTTATTTTAAAATGTACATGCTTCAAGATCAGAGGGAAAATCTCAGTGAAATATTGTTAACTGCATGGAAATTATTTTTAGAAAATTGTAAGGTTGTTCCAAAGAGGAAAGTTATGAGCGCTGTATGTCTCGTCCCACTCGGTGGGTTGCGAGAGGGGTGAATCTTTTCGATTCCCCGACTGTTTGAGTACCGACAAAGGCCGATCTCTGCTCGGCAGAGCCGCGTGGTCGGCAGAGTCACGACAATGACCCAGAGGAACGGTCTGGCCAGCAACTTTATTAACTGGCGAATTCCACAAACGGACAAACTTAACGAACTGGCGAGCTCAATGAACGAACAAAGGCGATTTGGCAATGGAGCTATTTTCTGGGCAACCCGTCACAATTTATCTAAAACTTACATATATTGGAAGAGCAGAGGAAGAGAGAAGTGAGAAAAGGAAAGGAGAAGAGAGGAGGAAAGAGAAAGAAAAAGTATCACCGCCCTTGGACGCCACGATGACAGACGTGATAACCCTCCAGTGGTGGGCGCGCACACGGTTCCCTGGAGGGCGTGTCTTTTATAGGCTAATCCCCGCCTCCAGGCACGCCCCTTCAGGACTTACATGGTTCTTGTTCTAGAAAGTTCCCAATCTTCTGCACAGGCGCTGGGGGAGGGGGGTGGTCGCGAGGGGTCTCTCGGGCGGTCGCAAGCCCCTCCCTCAGATCAGCCCTGTGTGACCTCTGGCCATACACGGTCAGGTCCGGCGGAACCCGGAACCGCGCATCCTCCGACGCGCTCCCCACATCCGCTCCCGCTCTCCCCCACCCCGTGCGCGCCGACCTGCCCTCGCCATGCAAATAGCGCCTCAAGTCGCCACAGTGTTTGAGGCGTTAACTCTTTCAGTCTCTCACATTGTATGCAACAGCTAAAAGATAAAGATGGGAGAAAGTTAGTGTGCATTTGCTGCAAAGTAAAAAGCAAATTCAATTTGTAAGACAAATTAAATATAAGCAACTCAAAAATAATTTATAACAGATTTCATTTTAATATATCCAAACAGGAAATAAAGTACCTACTAATTTACAGAAATTCATGCTGTTCTGTATGGGTTATTAGAAGGATGAAAAACAAAAAATCCTGGCTTGGAAAAATGAGATTGAGAAAGAAGATTTAACTGCCCTCAGCTTCTTGACAGACATAGCTGCATAATCTCCATTTGTCTGGTGAAGTAAGCAAACGAAATGCAACATATAATTAGCACATAAAGAAAATTCAGTTTTTTTCCCCTCAAATCAAATAAAATAGCAAGCACTTATGGAGGAATCTTAGTCATTGTTTTTCTGTTAGAATTTCTATTGATTTGTGGAAAGAGGAGGAGGCAACGCTGTTTCTCTCCATGACAGCAGGTCTTTCCAAGGACACCAAATATGGATGCTGAACCTAACCACCTGAACCAGTGGGTTTATTCAGTGAAAAGGAGGTCTAACGCAAAATTATCCCTGAAGCTCAACATGAAGACTGTCAGAAATACAGTCTTAAGAAACAGACAAATGTTAAACAGCTGCTAAGGTTATGTTCAGCAGTCATACATTTTAGGAAATTTAGTACGAATTTATGAATCTACACTGACAAAAAAGATTCTGTTGATTTAAACTACCCAAACACCCCATTGTAATATTTGTGGAAATCAATAAGGTCCTTCCTTATGCAGCTAAAATTGTTGGCTATTCAGGGCTCTCTGTCTGATTTGTCTTTGTTTGTTTGTTTCTTGGAAGGGTTTAGGGGTTTACCTGTAAAATGGGGGACGCAGAAGAGGAAATTGCATTTTCTAATATTATGCTGCCTAGCTGAATGAAATATAGGTGCCTGAGCTGGAACTCCATCAATACAAAAAAATGAAATGGAATTGCAGCCTGAGCCTCTTTGATAACGTATTCAATGACTTTGGGATGCAGAGGCACAGTCTGGGGAAGGTAACATATGATTTAGGTGTCCTCGGCAAGGTTTTACCAGGTCCATGGGCTGCGGCAGAACTCTTATGATTAAGTGACTGCTAGGTAATGTGTTATGACTAGGGAGAAAGCACCGTGGTGATGATGAGTGGGTTTGGTGTAGGAGAGTTGGATGGGAAGTTGATTCACAGAACTATGGCATTGATCTATTTAACATTTTTTATTATTACCTTTTGTGATAGAAGTGCTGACTGCTCTAGAGAGGTAGACTTTGGTTCATTCTGATGTGGTTACTTCTCACCTTTGAATGACTTTCACAGGCCCCTTGCTCTTCTCCAGTTCTGTGAGTTATTTCTATTGCCTAGCCCCAGCTGTTTTGCTGCAGTTAGCTTTTCTTTCTCTCTGGGCACCAACAATCCTGGCTGTGTTGTCTTGAGTGATCACTTATATTCCTCAGAATGGATAATGTTTTCTTTGTTGCTTTCCCTCACATTTTCCTCTGACTTTATGACTTATTTCATCATCTTAGAAAGCTGGGGAAATTTTCATATTAGATGAGTCCCAAACTTTTGTTGGGGCACAGACAGTGGAAGGAACAGGCTGCTTCTCCTTTACTAACCATACTACAGTTTGATTTGAGGGAAGGAGAATAGCCTTATCATTGCTATAATTTATTTAAGTCAGAGTGGAAAACATGGGTTCTAACCAAATTTATGTGAGTTGCTTTCTTCCAAAGAATAGCCAAGACAATGAGAGAAAAGGAGGATAACAGCCTCCATGAGAAGCGATCAGATATTTCCATTAAGGCATTTTTTGGGTACTATAAACATTGCTTGTTTGAAGCCACTGTTTGGTACGCTTGCAAGAATATGTCAGCTCTGCTGACTAGGATTTTACCTCCATAATGGAATTTCCTGGTCAAAATGAGAGAGAACATCCCACAACTTAAAGAACAGAATAACCAATAGGCTAATAGTGGCGGTTGTCTCCTAACATGCAAGTGACTTAAATTCTCCCTGAACTGGACTACCAACTTGAAAATAAGCCTCACCCACCCTAATGACTGTCCTGTTAGATGATCAGGTGTTCTGCAGAGGAGTTGTTACAGTTCCTTTCATGAAGACTGTTTCATTTTTGTGTAATTATTTAACAACTGATCAGAGAAGGACTTGATCCTACATACCAGGTAAGTACTTCTAATCATCAGTATCATACTCTGTTCATATTTCTTGATCTCCCTTACTGAGCCATTCCACTTTGCTTATAAACTTTCTTATTCTCTTTTGGGGCTTTATTTGTATAAAATTAAGAAACAGATCCTAACCGCTGAATATGAGGCAAAAAGAGAAAGACATTTAGGGGCTCTTCAAGAGTGTCAATCCCATACTGTAACTGTTAAAATCTGGTTTTTGTTTTCTACCTTCTTAAGATCATATGCGGCAGCATAAGAGATCTTTCTACACTTTGCTCTGGTCTTGTGTCTACATAAGGGAGAGAAAAAACCAAAAATTTATCTCAATCTTATGGGAGCTCAGAGTGACACCCATCTTTAGTGCCGAGTCTCAGCTGCTTCCTGCATACTACCTCCCTCCTTGCCAAAGAAACTTGGAAACTCCCTTGACAAGAAATATGTCTTTCCATAACTTCACAGTTTATGACTCTATTTACAATGAAGCCTTTGCAATTTAGTGGTAGATCATTGTATAGATTCTTGGAAGCACAGCAACCTTTAGGGTGACAGACATTCAAGGAATTTGCTGTTGAAAAATGTTTTTGCAGTGCCCAGAGGTATGGTGTGAGAGCTATGTGTCAGAATACTTAGAGTTAGGTTTATCACTTCAAAAATATAAGGGAAAAATAATTGAATGTATAATGTATAAGAAAGAAAAATCTTTGTGAAACATATTCTTCTATCCTTAAATCTACCTACTGCTCTTTTGTATGTTAAGGCCAAATAAGCATCATTTGTTTACCTTTTAAAAGACTTATTTTCTTGTTGCTTGTTCTTGGACTCTGGGACATCACACAGTGATACAATGCTCAAGTAATTTTCTCCCTCCTTTTCCTTTAAGTCTGTTGAATCATGTTTCTATTTCGTACTCTAGTTAGCACATTCCTTGCTTAAGATCTTTGCATGTTTTCCCTATTTATAAGATTTAAAAGGTTTAATTTGAAACAGCCTTTGCAGAGAGTCTACTGTGAAGTCTAAATACACTGGAAAACTGATTTGAGGATGGGGTTGCTTAGACTCATCAAAATCCTGCTTTGTTAGAATTAGTGAAGCCACTCAAAGACTGTATTTTTTTCTTTCACTGTTCAAACTACACAGAAGCAGGGTGGGATTTAGCCTGTTAGCCTTATGAATAGAATCAAGATAAAAAAGCATCACAGAAAACATCTTTGCTAGCTACTGTCAAAATCCATCCTCTTTCTATCACTCTAATGACCAAACACTCCTGTCCTACAGGCTCCCTCTTCCAGACCTTCAAAGAGTTTTGTGTTGCAAAATCTGGATCTTCATTATCTACCTGATTTTTTTTTTTTTTGAGGTATTGCATTTTGTTGTCAGCAGGTTCATTTTTTAGGCTCACACAGATCAATTCTGGATGAAAGACAGCAGGCTCCCCCTCCAAAGTTAACAAAATAATTCAGAGATGATGCAGTGCCTTGTCATGACAGTACAGCACAGGTCATTTCTACCATTTGTCACCACTAAAGGCAGTCACCCCAGCAGCAGAATCTCTAGTGTTCTCATTTGTCTTCGGTAGTAAGTATCACCTTTGACTGTGCAGCAGAATTTCAAACTATCATTAAAAAATCATTAGAACCCTAATGGGACATTGTGAACCTATGCTTCATTCAGACTAGTTTTCCTGAGCTCTCACAAAGATGAGAGCAGCAATATCAGTAATGTATATAAACTGCTGTACCATGCCATTTTTATTGTGGACTTGTTCAACCCAATACTTCTTTTCAGCCTGTCTGTAAGCACGAAGTGAACTACTTTTTGGATCATCCAGAGCCCGGGGAGACTGTGTAAAGTGGCATCAAAGATGCCTCTTTATGTGGCTCAGTATCAGTGCCACATTGTACATTTGACAAAAGGCATTTCATTTGGAAATGCCTTGGTGCCCTGAACCTGTGTTTGCTTTGAGCACTCAAGCACACTTACCTGCAAAATCCATGAGCCTGTCTTTCCCCATTTGAAACAGTCTAAGCAGGTTTTGATTAAAGCTGCACAGTGAATTATACACCAGACTTCTGTATAATAGTCAATACTTTATAACACTCTTCAATTACATACATACTTTTAACTAAAAATAGTTAACTTAAAACAGGCTAAACCATATGGATTGTATAGCCAGTAAGATAAGTTATTAACGTAACAAACTGCTGTGGGACATGTATTATGTATTTTACAGTAAAAAAAAAAAATTCTCTTACAGTCTGAAATCTTTCATTTCCTGACCAGACCAAGTTCTTAGTCTTTTGCAGCCAGCTTCCTCTGAATGGCTCAATATCCACCACAGTAAAAAAATAACGGTCGTTCTATACAGAAAACCTGAGGAGATTTATGTGCGTGTATCAGGTGTATCAAGCAGGCAAAGCTATTAAATGAGATGACATATATTTCTTACTCAAGGCACACAGAGCAGCATCACCCCAAGAAGCCATTTCAACATACTTGCTTAGCATAGACTAACTCCTTTCTTCTGAAAGGAAGATAATACGATTGCAGCAAGGAACCTGAAATTTGTATTACATTTAAAGTCAGGTAAAGACACTTCCCATATAATCTTAAGGAATTGATACAATTTCTCTGTCAGTCAGCCTACTTGCTTGAAAAGTGAAAGTTCTGTAGAGCCTTCTTATAAACTAAGGGTTTTAGTTTTCCCAGAAAAATAAAATGTCCAATTATAGGCTGTGAAGACAGATTTCTCTAGGGAAGATGTATCTGCATGGAAACTACAGCCTCTTATAGCTGTGAACCCAGACTCATGAATTTTATGTTCAAATCCAAAATAAAAGGTCTTGTAAGGATTTTGGCTGGGGATTGCCTACTCATTTACCTCCATGAGAGCCCTGGAGACAGAACCATTACCAGGATATCACATAAGCCAGACTACTGGTGCTTTCCAGCATTATATATGATATCAGAGCAGACATATGTGATGGAAGGAGGCCATATCTCCATACAACTGATCCCTATAGATGACGAACAAATTTACAGCTCTTGCTGACATGCAGCCTCACTCTTCCCATAGTTTGCATAATCCTGCAGTGTGGGCAGAGCAGTTTATTATGAAGGGCAAGTTTCCTATTCATTCCTCAAGGAAGGACTCTCCTACGTAAACTGCACTTCAAAGGGACTGAAAGGGTTATATCTCCCATTCGTCTTTGGTCCCTCTGCAGGGCTCTGGAGGCTCCCTCCAGCATGTGCTCCAACTGACCCCATCAAATGAGAACATCTACAAGAATGGGGTGATGAGGATAACAAAAGATTTCAGGAGGTTCTTTTAGAGGGGTCTTGGGTTTCTTGTTCACATGGCTCCTGAAAATGGCACTGCATTTTCTAGATTTGGAGAAACTGTGTCACTAACCTTCTTGGAATGTTCTGTGCTTTTATCCATTCTCTCTGTGGGATTTGCTAAAATTCTTGTGTGTTTTCAGCTATAAATATTTCCTCTTGCTTTTGACTTCTATCCAAAGTGTCTGCAAATCTTTCTGTTTCCTTAGTCAAGAACAGCACAGGAAAATACTAACAAAGAAAAAGGGATTAGAAGCAGAAATAAAATAAATATTATTTTATCCCATTGAAGGAGGTAATACACAAAACACAGGAGAAATAAATCTATTTATCTGGAAGTTTGAAAAAAGTTCTGCTAAAAGCAAGTTACCTTGCTTAGGAAAAACAGGTTGCTTTCTTGCTGCTATTTTCTGGTAGTGCCAAATGCCAGGAGAGAATTAAAAAGAGAGGGAAGGTATTTACAATTCTGATGAAGGGGTAGGTGTTGAAAACATTATGTGTGATTGCAGGGATAATTTGGTCTAGGCAGCTAGTGACTGCTGTCTAGTATACTGAGCAAGGAAATGGTAGCGCACAGCTCGGCAAGGGCTGCAAGGCTCGGCTCTGCTCCTGTCACTGATTAACTTCTATGATGTGCTGTGGGTCTGTGCTCTGCCTCACAAGAGCTCAGTTATGCTGCTTGAAGAATAAGATTAATATTTTTATCCTATTTAGCCAGGGGGGAGAAAAAAGGATGCGAATAAATATGTATTTATTTTCAACTTTTTCAGAAAAAAAGGAGGAAGAGTTCCACTGTGGGTGGGTATAACATGTATCTACATGCAGCAGGTTTATTGAGGGACCTAAAATGAGATCAGATGCTTCTAATGTAACTGAAAGAGAGATGTACACTCTGTTTCCTGTTATAGCACTTGTGGCACTCATAGCACTACAGCAGTAACAAAGAGCACAGGAACTGCATGCAGCTTCCAGTCCCAGCCTCTGCCCGATAAAGTGTGTCCATTTATCTGAGGGCAGGATTTTGACTGCCTGTCGTGTTCATGTTATCTATGATAAAGATTTCGAGTACTCATTAAGACTAAGTGTTTTAGGGAGAGTGAGTGACCAAAGCTTCTAATTCAATGTAAAATCCACAAGGAAGACACTATTTTAAAATGTTTGTAATATTTTCACTTTTCCTTAATTTGTGCTGTATTTTGTGGTTGTCTCCAAGAGCTGGGAATTGGACTTTTACAGAGAAGACCAGAAAAGGACATTTTATCTTTTCTGTCTGTCACTATTTCACAGAATTGGAACCCAAGAATATTCTGTATTTTTTCAAACAAAGATAATTTGCATTAAAATAATCAATGTAAATTTACATATACATTCCAATATATGTGTGAATAATTTGGAAAACATGTTTCTGTTACATGGATAGAGATATTCCTCTTATATTTACCATGGCATGGATAAGCATTTGCAAATGAGGTACCACCGCAGGAACTGTGCAACTCTATGAAGCATTAAAAAAAAAAGATTAATTGCCCTTTTTTCTGGACTTCTCAAATTTCTTTCTTTTCTCCCCCCTCTTACTTGGATGAGTGCTTGCTGTTTCTTGCTTAAAGCTCTAGGAAAAAACTCTACTTAATTTAAATAGCTAGCTCAGGTTTCTTTACTGACATCTATAATCTGTGAAAGCAGAGTTGCCTAAGTTCTGGAGCGAGCTGAAAGAATACATGATATTATTATAAAAGCATCTATTTATCAGGAGCTTCCCATCAACTTTTGCCTCAGGTAGTCATGGGAATAAAATATTACTTTAGACCTATGCTCTTCAAAATACATACACTCAAAATGGTGGGCTCGAGGAACTCCATAAATAACAATTTTTAATGTTACTTCAGTGGTCAAGTCCAAGCATAGCTGCAAAAGCAGCCACCTTAGAGAGAACACTTCAGATTTAAATTACAATTCATCTCAAATCCCAGAAAGAGCCATCTGTATCTGGTTTTACTTGTGCTTGTTTCATCCAATACTCTAGTACTCTTGACATAAATGTTAGATAAAGATTTTAGCAAAAGTTCAGATTTATCAGATATGCATTTATTTCAGGGACATTATTGCTCTTAGAAGTCTACTTGCATAGAGTTTTTATGAGTTGTTAACATAAATCTTTTCTTTGGTTCATTTCTGTTTTAATTTAGGTAATATTGTTAAATGGATTAAGCTGATCCTTTCTGTAACTCTATTGACGTCACTGGAGTTACATTAGGGACACCCTAAAACCCATTTGTTGCATCAAGCATCAGGGAAATATGCTTGGAATATGCTTGGAATTCAATGTCTTTTTGATGCCATTTGAATCTAAAATATACATTCGCGCAAAGATTATTTAGCCTGGCAAGGTTCAGAATTTCCTTTCAATAGATAATCTGAAACCGAAAAGCTTAAAAAGCTGGTGGAAAAGGCATAAATATTGTCTATAAAGAATAAATAATTAATATTTGTTTGAAAACAGAGTCTTTGCGAGCTACTGTAATTTTGAGGGTTTTTTCTTCCTTTGATCCCGTCCCAAAGGATTCTATTTAAACATTTAAATGAGCTAAAAAAGAGACAATGGGCACAAAATGAAACACAGGAAGCTCTTTCTGAGTATCAGGAAACACTTTTGCAGTGTGAGGGTGACTGGGCACTGACACAGATTGCCCAGAGAGGTTGTGGAGTCTCCATCCTTGGGGTTATTCAAAAGCCATCTGGACAGGGTCCCAGGCAACCGGCTCTAGGTGGCCCTGCTTGAGCAGGGGGGTTAGACCAGATGGTCTCCAGAGGTATCTTCCAATCTAAACCATTTTGTAATTCTGTGATTGAATTCAAAGATGATCTTAAAGGAAGTGCCTTTGCACAAATCTACGTTGCCTTAATGTTTCCTTTCCAAGGATAGTACGTAAGCTAGTGAAAAGAGTCTTGCTACACAAGCATGCCTTAACATTAGATTACAAGGTCAAGACTAATTAGAAAGAAAGAATCAATTATTCCTTGAATTTGCATTTTGAGTCTTTTTTGGAGAACATTAACACATTACTTATCATAGCTCCCATAACATTCAGTAATAACTGATTGTTATGCCTTTGATTTTGTACAGCAAATTTATACTGAGCCACATTATTTAGACACTTTCATTAACCATTGAGAATTCCATTGTTTCAAAACTGGCAATAAAAAGCATGTTTCTTAAAATCAGTTTTGCTACCTGACAGCACTGGGAATAAACCCTACAATCCTTTAATTTAAAATACTGTCTCAAAACCAGCTTATGCATCTCCACATTTCTTGTTCAGCAGTTTTTATCATAAGATGCAGCAAAAATAGATGAAGATTTCTTTAACTCCCTCATTCCCTCACACACTTCTCCCACGGATACTGTACCTGAACTGCACTTGTTTAACATAATTGGGTCCATTTTCCCAAAAAAGTGACAAAAACCTTTATTTGCAAAATGCAGATTTCTCCTGAAATTCTTTCTTATGACCAATTTTTTCCTACTTATTTTTTCCTACTTTTCTCTGCTTGCTGAGGCTACAAGGTCTTGTGTTCTGCTCTACCTTTGATGAAGTGGAGTCCTAAAGGTATATCCAGTGATGGCAAAAAGAAAGTCCTATTTCAAAAGTTTTGTTATTGAAAATACTTGAAGAGCAAAAGGAATTGTATCCAAATAGAATTAATAGAATAGGAATTATTCCTAACATACAAAAATCTTCTGAAAATTAAGCATGTCTGGAGTTGTTCTAGCAGAAACATTTTAACTGGACAGGGACTTGCAGAACATGTTATTTCTCATGTAGACAAGAATTCAGTTGTTGAACTATACTGTTATCACTGCCTGCATCTCTCCCACTGAAATGTTCCTACTACTCTTTGGGATTTTTCCAGGAATCTAAAAATTACTGCCATCAGATGAGAGAGGAAAATGGAATAGATGATACCATTGCCATTATAGATGTCACCCAGTTTCTATTAAGCAAAACCAAGAAAGGGTCTATTTGTATCCTGTTTTTTTACCTTGTTCCTGCCACCTCTTATCATTCTATGTTCACAGTTTGCTTCCACTTCGATGGAGTCTCAATCAAGAAAATGCTTGAGCACTCAAAACTCAGTCAAAGTTTTGGCAGTTTTTCTTCAGAAGGACGGGATTGAGGGCAAAGACAGCTATGTTTTCCTGAAGCGTAGAATAAAACATACATATCATACAGCAGGAATATAGATTACTATATGAGAGGTTTGATATTCTAGAAAACAGTGACTTGAGAATAATTGGAGACTTGATTAAATATTTGCTTTCAGTTTGATAGTGTGAGTGACAGCAGGAACACTTTCCCTGGGTTTCCAATCAAGGGAAACTCAAGTGAGAAGAGCTGAAGCACTTATCTGGTATAGTCTGATGTTTACAAGGTGCTATGTCCAGATCAAAGCCTAGTGTTTAAATTCTGTCTGTGTAAAAATAATTTGATTGGCAATGTCCTAAATCTGTGCTTTGGCTCTTCTCAAATTTTGAAACTTATGATAACCTTTCAGATCAGGAGTTGTCTATGCTTGGTTTACTATCCAATGTAAGCAGACAGGCCTAAGGTCTTTCTTAGGTATTTAAAGCCTTCTATCTGTTTTTTTTTTTTTTCCAAATCATTGTTGCTTTCAGGCATGTTAAATTGTGGCCATATGGATTTCTTAGATTTACCAGAATTTTTTTCCTGCTTCACTAGTTGCCAGATCACAACTTGATCAGTTTAAACAAAATGCAAAGACTCAGTAGAGTTTTAAGTTATTTATCGAATGTTAACAGGGAGCTGAAAAGCAGCTTTAACACATCTACCTGTGACTTTGCCAAAAGACAATGAGAATTAACATTTTACTGGCTGCTACAAAAAAAAACCCCAAAAAACAAGACCCAAAAACCAAACCCACAAAAGCACTGGTAGTAGTAATTTAAAAATCAATGTATATATAATGCAATGCAATCTTCAGATACTGCTCTCACCCTCTTTGGTGACTGTGAAAACATTTGCTAATTGCTTATTCCCCCACTATTCTCCTTCCCTCTGCTGAGCCTCCCCATCACTAGCTGCATAATCAGTCTTCGAAGTCAGCAGCAGTCTGCTAACAGAGCAATTAGTTGAAGCACCAAGAGCAGCAGGTGTTGGATGTGTTGCTTTTTTGTGACATATCAACATTTATCATGTACTTGTGAAAGATTAATAATATACCCAGGGATTTGCTACATGCTTTTATTTTCTCTGTTTGAATAAGGTGAATGCAGGCTAGCTATTATTTTTTGCAAAGAGGGTTCTCAGGCCACAGAAGCTTACGGGTCAGATCCCAGGATCCTGACCCACAACACATGCCGTGTGGCATCAGGACTCCAAGCCATTTGCTGAAATGTTATTCATCTAACTGAATGTAGTAATTTTATATTGGAGCCAGTTGTCTGGATTTCCATTATTGTCAGTGGGAAGAAATAGATTAATTGTTTCTTTGAAACACTTTATTTAAAGTACATATGTGAATGGTGCATTGCTACTCTGAGATATTATTATGAAATTAATAAAAATGGAAATAAACATTATATGAGTAGGTCCTCAAACTAAAATGATCTTGCCCAGATGTAGGAATAATATCGACTATTATTGGGTAATAGCAAATGACCTGGTTTAAAGTTAATTTCTTACAATTTTTACTGTTACCGTCTCCATTGCAAAGTCATAGACACACTTGGACGTTTTGGGAAACCTTGAATATGATTTTCTTCTTTTTCAGATCTGTAAACTTCAAAATAATCTCCACACAGTCTTGTAACTACAGCAGTTATATGACAAGATTCCTTTTAAAGTTGCTGCATTGATCTGCTGAATGAGTGCATCGAGGCACCTTTACAGCTACTTCCACAGGCCTGCTTCTCTTTTTAAGTGTGCTTAGTGGAGAAAAGGGAGAGAGATAGTAGCATTCAAGGAAATAACACTTGTTTGTTTATTAGGAGTTATTCCTCTGAAATGCATGACAAGAACAAAAACATAACAAAAATGACATAAGTATGCCCTGATAATCCAGTTTGATTGATTAATTAAAATTCTGTAAAAGAGAGAGCAATATAAAATCATGTGTCTAACTTCATCTGCCCTTCATGTTTTTTCCCTTGAGAGAAGTTGCAGATTTTTTTTCAAGGACTGGAGGCAGATGACAGTGAGCTGAGGAATAAAATTTGCTGTACAGTAGGGGAAAAAGAAAAAGAATAGTATGCATATTTTTATTATGTGATGTTCCGTGCAACTGCCTTCTAGAGTGCCATGCAAAGATAACACCTCTTTACTGAAATGATTTACTATATGCACACACTGAGTCACAGATGCATAGTTTGAATAACAAATCTTGTAAATATATTTTACTACACCCACTACAGCTTGGACAATACAAACTGAATTTGTTTCTGTAGACAGAACTGTTTATTAAAGTGCAGTAAGTTACATTAAACAGGCAGACTACAGATACAGTAGGCTGCATATTGGTGAACACAGAAAAGCTTCTGATGTGAATTTTATCTTGAATTTGCAACTAAAAAATCTGGTCAGCAGACATATAGTACTAATAGTCATAGAAAGTTATTTTATCATGTGTGGAGAGATATGGCACTACTATGTGAGCTGTGGTGTACAGTTTAAAGGCATTTTTCCCATTTTTCCTGATAATATGAAGATATTCCTTTTTCCCCACATAAAGAGTCCTAAATACAATGCTTTTTCATAATGTTTCTGACTGAAAACATACTGTCCTATATATCTGAATTCACTTTCTCAGGTACAACTGATAGTGATTGATTTGTATTTATATGTCTACACTTTAAAAAATCCTTTTAGCTGAACACTTATTTGCAGAGTAATCCTAGAGGAATTCCCTCCCACTTCCACTTAGCAACAGGTATGTGCATATTTTGCATTAGTGCAAGCAAAATTCATCTTTTGAATTTCCATCTGCTTATGTGGGAACAAACTAGAGCATGTAAACATCTCTGTGAATAAATATTTCTTTCAAAATGCAGTTTAGGACTTTTCTGTACAGTCTGACCCTGAAGTCATCACTTTGATCTCTTTTTGTCATATTTATGCATGTTTTAGCAAACAAGTTTATCGTCCAGTTTGTGAAGAATTGAAAAGGTACCTATTTATACCACTGTGCATCTTTGGGTACTTCTACATCAATATACTGGTTTGGAAAAGGAATGCACTTTCAAAAAAAAGTCTTTTGATCCTTTCCATTTATTATATTTTTGCTCACATCACAGACTGTTATCAGAGCACACAAACTGGATTCTTCTAGGGTAAAACTAAACCCAAAGATTTGCTCCAACAGCTAAAGTGAGTTCAGTCAATCAAATCAGAGAAGAGCTAATATGAAGTAAAACCTTCCAAAAGCGTGTACAGTGAAGAGAGCAGGACATCAGCTGTTTTGCCCTACAAATCTGCAACTGGAAGTCCCCACTATTTGCTAACGTAGACATAACCTATGAAATTCTGGGGTACTCATTTACCTATCTGATTTGTTTCTGTTTCTAGGACACACAAATACAATTATAAATTCCTAAAATATGAAACTGTATGAGAATATACCATAAAATATTCCCACACTAGAGCCTCAGTATTGAATAAGGCACAAAATTCTTACAAGACTTTGTATATTTCTTAAGATATGTAACAAACATAAGCACTCGGAGAGCTTGCAGATTGTTAAACTGCTTGACCCTAAAGAATTCTTACAGTAGTTTAAGCTTGTCAACCCTTGATTCAGAAACGTGCACAGCAGAATGCAGAAAGTCTGGGAAGTTTTAATGTTCATGTCAGTGTGCTTTGTTGGATCATTTCAAATTTGCTAAGGCAGATAAAAACTGATTTTGGCAGGAGTAGATATGCAGGCTTCTTATCACCCGAGTAGTAACTTCCATGTGAGTAAAAGTTTCTGTGAACATTTTCAGCTATTAGAAGGACTTTGTTAGAATTTGAAGAAAGGAATGGCTGTTTTGACCTGGAAAACAGGGCAAATTATATAGCAGCAAGCAAATCTAAGAATCTAAGCCTAAAATGCCACCAGGTATATAGTTGGAAGGTCTCTCAGAGAGATGCAGAGTCTATTAATTTATATAGAAAAGTTCAGTTAATTGACTTTCTTATAAAATTGACCATGAGTTGGTGTGATGTCTTTGCCTTTTTGATATAAGGACTATAATGATACAACAAGAATATTAAAGCCCCTGAAGATTATAATCATCTCTGTATATATTTCTGCAAATGGGAAACAAACTCAGGCTTTATTTCCTACAGCTGAAATACATTCAAGCAGCTCCTCTGTCACAGGTTGCTTTAAGGGCATATGAATTTACTCACAATAACTAAGCCAGGAGGATAAGAAGGAATTTTGTTGATTTAATTCAAAGGTCTGGACATTTCGACTTTATTTGCAAAAAAGTCCTTAGGAATTGTTTTCCTCTCCTAATCTTCTCTGATATTTTAAGGACAGTCACAATATGAGTCAGAAGCTTTAAAAACCACCACTGATGCTGCAACTGTGTGAAACATTTTAGAAGCATTACAACTTTGTTAGCACTTTTTATGATTAAAGTCAGAGAATTTAAATTCGAGAATATTATTCAAAATCGCAGTGCATTGTTGTTAATATGATCATCATATTGAGAAGATTGTTTCTACATTTGTGTTTCCAACCTAATTTAAGAGAAGTTCAACTTAAGAATGGCAAAGGCTCCTGAAAGATAGGGGTTTGATGTTTGTAGTAGAGGGATAGGACAGAGGAATGTTCATTAGAAACGTAATAGAGAGTCTAAATCTCTGAAGACATTGAAGATAAGCTTTTTATGATTCTCTAAATTTCATGAGTATATTTATTTCTGTAAGAAAACTTCAGAGAAATGTGTTGTGAAGAGGAAAAGAAAGTAATGAAAAAGACTGTACTTTCTGTGGCTAGGGAGATTTTTTGGAAAAAAATATAAAAGCTTGCTTGGAAGGATATGCATCATTTGCATGACAGTGCATCTCATGGGTTACCAAAAAAGATACTTTCACATAGTTTCATGGAAAAAAGTTTTTGATTCATTTTTTATTTGTTTGCTGGGGTTTTTTTTAAGCAAGGAATTGGAAGAAGAGCTCAGATTGCCTGAAAAGCCTATGTAATTGTAATTTACAGAATTTTGATAAGCCTCAGTTCTATACACTCCTTAGTAATATTCACAGCAAACTAAAAGAAATGACCATAGATGACGATTGCATGGTTACCCATAGGTGCTCCAGGAGCTATCACTGTGACAATCAAGATGACCTCCTACATGATATACTCCTGAAGATTTTATCTTTCAACCAATTTCTGAGAAAATTAGAAATTTTAGGGAGGAAAAAAAAATCTTGATTTAAACTTTCCAAAGAATTGTCAGTTTCAGAGCTGAAATGGTTATCTATCATTTTTGTTAAAATAAATAAATTTTGGTCAAAGTTTTCTGGCTTATTCTTCCAGTTCCTCAATGATTTCTTTTTTATCTTCTCTGTTAAATTAATACTTAAGTTTATTTGTCCATATAGATACTCTATAACCAAATAATATTTGATAAATTAAAGAAATTTGTTTTGGAGAATTTTACTGCAGTGGAATGTTTTCCAGTCCTTTAATCACTATTGCATAACTGATATAAAATAATGTTTAATGAATTATGGCCAATAAACACAGTTGTGGAGGGTTTTGGTAGTCTTGGTTTGGTTTACCAACGCAAGACGTGGAGATATGGTCCCATTTACTCACACATTATATATTCTACCAGTGGCTAAAATCATGTTTGACTTTACTATTACAATGCTAGCCCAACTCTAGCTAATTATTTCGTTGTTTCTTATGGTAGAGTATCCATTCTACACTTTGTTTTAGTTAGAACACATTTTTTTCCCCCTAGTATGCTGTATTGGCAAAAACTAGTTTCTAAGTTGTAAGGTCACTTAGTAACAATGATCTTCTTATCTATCAATTCTCTAATTTTGGACAGTGTACTGGTTTTGGCTGGGGTAGAGTTAATTTTCTTCATAGTAGCTAGTATGGGGCTATGGTTCGGATTTGTGCTGGAAACAGTGTTGGTAATACAAGGATGTTTTCATTATTGCTAAGCAGTGCTTACACAGAGTCAAGGCTTTTTCTGCTTCTCACACCACCCCGCCAGTGAGTAAGCTGGGGGTGCACAAGAAACTGGGAGGGGACACAGCTGGGACAGCTGACCCCAGCTGATCAAAGGGCTATTCCATACCATATGGCGTCATGCTCAGCATATACAGCTGGGGGAAGAAGAAGGAAGGGGAGGATGTTTGGAGTGATGGCGTTTGTCTTCCCAAGTAACCATTACACGTGATGGAGCCCTGCTTTCCTGGAGATGGCTGAACACCTGCCTGCCCATGGAAGGGAGTGAATTAATTCCTTTTTTGCTTTGCTTGCATGCGTGGCTTTTGCTTTACCTATTAAACTGTCTTTACCTCAACCCATGAGTTTTCTCGCTTTTACTCTTCCAATTCTCTCCCCCATCCCACCACGGGGGAGTGAGCGAGTGGTTGGGTGGTGCCTAGCTGCTGGCTGGGGTTAAACCACAACAGTCACCTGTAGAATTTGTAATTGCTGTCTTTCTAATAGTTAATAAAATTTATTAATAAACAATCATCCTCATAGTGGTGCATATGGAGGTTGTTTTAGGTTAGTACTACATTAAACTACAGGAACAGCATGCTCTAGTAGCAGAATGTGTAGGCTATGGCGCAGGTCTTAAGGAACTTTCCTGGTGTTCAGCTACTGACAATCCATACAGATAATTTATTCAAAATAAACTATCTAGCCTACCCAGTTTATTTAAACTTATCTAAAATTCTAGACAGTTGTTATTTAACATGCTTGCAGCTAATACTTCTGAATTGCACATATAAATTTCCTCTAGAGCTCATGCATGTATGTACTTATATACACATTGTGATGGGATAGAACACTAATGTTGTGGACAAAGCATGTGAGATTCTATAGTGTATGCTTATGATTCAAGACAAAGTCTGAAAAGAAGATAGAAGAAAACATTTTAGTCTTCTCTAGTTTACTGTCTTTTCTCTGAAAAAGCAAGTGATAGAAAGATGGTGTTTGAGGACAGTTTGAAATAGGAATTATTCTATTTGTTTTCCAATGTGTATGTTTACCATCAAGAAATGGATAAACTGCTTGAACTCCCAAAGAAAACAGACAGGTTAGTTTCTCCATCTTGTCAAGCTTACTTCTGCTTTGTGTACGATTGCATATAGTGTATAAAATATAGCCTACTTTAATGGTAGCTCTTCTTTGCTCCTCAGATTTTATAAATCCACCACACTATCACCAAAGACTTTTGCTAGAAACTGTTAGTGCTACATTACTGAATATCTGGCTTTACCCAAGAACATGCAAATACTTTTCACAGCTTTTCATAGAGTTCATTATATTTGTGCATTGTATTAGCATGTACAATATTGTGTATGCTGGTTATTAAAATTTCCATAACGTATCACCTTTTGAAAAGGCAGACTCTGGCTTCCAAAACCTTTAAATCATAAATACAATTTATACATATGCACTTCAGATTGTACATATTACACTCATGTTTATATAACTTTTCTTTATTTACAATTTTGTACATAGTTTTCCCAGAAATGTGGAAACTTTTAAAGGACAACAATGTCAAAAATCATCATTTCCACATTGTCAAGTAAAATGTAAGATAGAAATTAGGCCAAGCTAAGTACCCAAGAAATCCTTTAAGCGTGTCAGAAGCTGAAAGCATGAGAGTTTTACTGATCTGTTGTGTACCAGAAGAAGAGAGACTTGAGGTCAGATTCACATTTGTATTTTAAAAAGTTAAATCCCATCTATCTCCTATTTCAGTTTGTTTGTGTCTAAAACTGTGTTCAACTCCCTTTTTTCAGATATCATCTCACACTGTAGATGACCAAAAATCTTATGTATGTCACAGTTTTTGCCCATAAAACTTCTTCATGCTTAAAAGGACCCCAAGAAACGTCTGTCTCATTCCTAACACTGCAGCAGGTACTATGCCCTGTCCGTATCAGGATCTACACCCTCCTTGTTCCTTGGACTATCTTTCCTGAAAGCCTGGTCAAAACTCAGCCTAGAGATAACTCTTACTGGTCCATTGATCATCTGAGCATTTACCAGCACCTGATCCGTGTCCTGGATGAGGAGTTAAAGCCCACCCAAATCCTCCAGCTCCAACCCTCACTGCCTACCAGGGCAGCCAGGCTCCAGTGTCCTCTTGAAGCTGTTTCACTTTGCATGGAAAGTCTAAATATCTGCTGGATCAGAAGGGAAATGGAAAGCTGATTTCTGGAGGTAGCAATACAGTGGAGAGAGCATTGTGTTTCACAGACTGGGTTTACCCTTTATATCGAAATTGCCCTTATGTCCTAAAATATAGATTAAAAGATTTAGATATCATGCAAGTGTGGCAGAATATGTATGTATATGGAGGAAGGTATTTACGTGAGATGAAATGTAGTGCAATAATTGGCACTCTGAACTCCAGTCTGGAGTGGCTGCTTAAGTGAGATGAATTCAGATCCAGAACAAGGTAAGGATTCTCAGGATTTAAGAATTTAACAAAGAAGAGAAAAATAATCTAGCCAAAATACATACCCAAACAGCAGCTGGGAGTGGCATATATACTTACAAAAAGGTCATTTTGGTGTTGCTATAGCTTACAGGATTTACACTGATGACAGGTAATTTGAAACAATAAGTTAAAGTACATTTTTTCTAAGGAAGCTCTTGACAAATCTGTTAAAATACTATGATTGTGTCAAAAGATAACTGTCAGAAAGAAGATGATATAATTTACTTGAACATTCACAAGGTCCCAGCAATACCTCTGGTGAGTTTACTAAATAAATTTAGGAAGTGGAGAAGAAAAGTAAAGTAAAGCAAAGCCATAAAAGCAGGGAAGAGACAAAATATAAAGCAAAGATAGATTATCTTCTTTCAGTTGGCAAATATCAACAGAAGGTTGGCAATCTTCATGAAATGTACAAGTGTTTGGGTTAGTTGCAATAAAGAAGACTGAAGAACTTGAAAAGCACTAGAAGGTGTATATGAGAAGGCATAATTTGAACAACTCACACAAATGTTTTGGTTTTGTTTTTCAAAGTTACATTGTTTTAGGCAGAACTGCGTGGATTATGGCCATCACAAATCCATTTGGTCATACGTCTTTCAGTACATCTCCGTTGACATCAGTGGGATTATTCTAGGAGTTCATATGGCATGCTGGAGAACACATCTTATTTAAGAATCCCTAGGAAAGACGGCATGTCAGCAGATTCAAAGTTGTCTGCAATTAACATAAGGGATGCATTTATTATCAATGAACTAAGGATTAACCAAACATTCTAGTTTTAGTTGTTCTTCCTACATAAAGTGGCAAAAACTGAATGTTTATTTGGCTTCCAAATAAATGTACACAAAATTGTCTTTGAGCTAGGAAGGATTGTGTGTGAAGATGTACCATATGGCTGATAAGCTAACAGTGTTTATGTGCTTAATTTAGGACATGGATAGGGAGTTAATCATTTGAATATGGAAATATTAATGTTTAAAAAACCTGGAATTTACATCTGCAATTTTTAAACTTCTAATTATAATGGCTGTTTTCCCAAGTATGCAAAGACATTTTTCATAGACAAATGAATGGCTCTGATTCCATATTTCTGAATCAAAGTGACTCATATTTCATTACTATTTGAAGATGAAGGTCCCCTGTCAGTAATACCTGGACAACATACTGTCAATAACTTCCCTCATGAATATGGGCAGCCTGAAATAAACTGCTAGCTCTTGGGTGTCTACATTTGTGACAGTCTGTGAATGAATCACAGTATATTCTTGAGAACTGCATCAATGATTCTGCATATGGTATGCAGCTTAACCTGCATACCAAGGACATGGGGTATATTGTGACTCAGGAGTCCAGCTCATCATGAGGTCAAGCTGAATGGCTCAAAGTCACACAGGAAGGCAAGGAAGCACAGAGACTCCCAGGGGCTACCCACTGAATTGCCATACCAGGCAAAGGGTTTCATTTTTCCACATAGCTACTTTGGGTTAGGAAGGAATACAGCAATTGGGTCTAAGCCATTTCTCTTTCACTGGGAGAAGAGTCTGAGGATCTTTGCTGTGGGATCCACTGTGTTGCATGTCTGAAATACATATGATAATTCCCTGGATCAAAACCTAGTGATGCAGACTTTAGCTAAGGAAGAAGGAACTATGCTGGTGCAATTCAGTTTATATGTGTGTTTGTATGTGTTTCTGGCAAGCTCAGGACCATAGGCAGAATTTTGAGACATATAAGGATGTAGTGTTCAGATGGCACTTCACGTATCTTTTATGAACTCTGAAATTAACCTTCTGGGAGCACTTTCTGGTACAGCACCCCATAATACTTTTATTTTGTGATTGACAGGAAGGAATTCTGCCTCCCTGTCTCCTACTGAAAAGATTGAAAAAGCCTGAATGGGCTTTAGTGGACAAATGTCAGTGCCATATACTGTTTCATCTCCCTTCAGAGGTGAGAAAAGCTACTCTAACCTTTAATTTTTTTAGTGTAATGAGTGAACTCTGCTACCTAACTGCATGACCTTGAAAGGATCCATTGATGACTTCTGTTTTAACTAGAGGTAACTTTATTATCTTAATGTCCTCTGAGTATTTTGCAGGTTCCAAATATTGACAGAAGGATCCTGACTTGTCTTGCCACATGCACTGCAGGGGACGTTTAGAGCCCTGAAAGCACTTCCCTCACTCCTTGCACATTAATCCAGAAAAAGGGCAACATAAAATCCTAATAGTTCACAGAGTGATTGGCAAATATCTGTTGATCCTTCTAGCACTGCTCCTCATATTTGTATGTTAAATGCCTTTTTTAAATGCCTTGAGTGATACATTTTTGTCAAGGAACATTGTGTATTAGTGCTGTCATATTTAAAGTGTCAGCTATGGAAATATCACTTCTGCTCCTTCTTTTCCCTCCAGCAGCTCTCGGCTTCCTCCCCCTCATCATCCTTCAGTTACAATAATATTAAGGGACTCCAACAGAGAAGTCTTTTGCTTTAAAGAAACAATTTAAATAGTATCAGGAGTTCAAACACCACAAAGGGGCCCTGAAATGAGGCACTGAATCCAGCATACCAGTCTGGTTGCCCATCCCAGGCTTCCAAAGCCAATTGCGGTTCAGATTTCACTTAGAGATCTCCAGTTCAGTTTTCAGGAGATCTTGTACCTGTGTACACTCACAGGAGAATAGGCCCTCAGGATGCTGTCCATAGAGACAATAATTGCAGCAAATGCAACATAAATAATTTCCTGCTTACTCACTTTTTTCAGGATGGTTCATATAGAAATTACAAGCTAAGACATATACCACTCCTTAGCTGAATTCTGCAGTCCTAGCTATGTGACTAAAATATATTGTTCATTTTCTTCATTAAATAATTTTGGAGTCACAGCTGGCCAGAGGCTGGTGTTAAGCCAACTCATGCACTCCTAGTTAATAGCAGCTCATTTGACAGCTATGAATATCAGGGCCACTAAATTCAAGTACATTTTCTGCAATGCAGTTGGTGAAGAAGGATGTTTAATAGTGTGTTGGTGGGGCAGCAACCCACAAACTGTTTGACTGTGAGAAGTTAATGTGGTATGTCCCTGGTGGTATAGAAACCACATGGTGTTTCTCTTACCTCAACAATGAAGCTTTCATCTCTGCTGTGAAGAGGTCAAAGAAAATGGCAAGAAATCAAATGTGCAGTGGATAATAATCAAAATTAGTAGAGGAACTGGAAAAATTATAGGTTACTTGCCACTGTTAATTGTAGGTTTTGAGCCTTTTGTTTTAATTCCAGACATCTATGTAAGAAGAACCTTTAATTAACCTCATTCAGTACCAACCCATGAACATGTATATTACACACTCTTTGTTGATAATAGGCCAGGCTGTGCTAAGAAAGGAACGTGTTCCAGTAGCATGTCACGGAAAAGAAAGAAGGGGTGGATGCTTAAAGCATGGTATCCTTATATGAGATGACCCTTTTCTTCTTGCACTGAACTGTTGCCTTCTTCTGTCAAAAGCATGAATAAACTTTTGATATTTGGGCTATAGTCCAATTACTATATTGAGCACGTTCTCTGGCTCACTTGTGGGATTTGGATAATCATTATTATGTTTAAAATTGTTTATTTCAACCTTGTAAAACTGTCACTGCTCTAGCCAAATAATTTTATATTTTTTCAGCTCTCAGAGGAGAAACTCATAGGAACTCTGTACTTATGCTGAAACGAGCTGCCCACACATCTAGTGGGTGAAAGACCTATGCCAGCTTCAGTCAGGTGCTGTAATTGTATCCAGCTCTTCTGTTTTTCTTCTGCCTGTAGGTAGGGGTGATCTTTACAAAACAGCAGATTTCATTGCAGTGGTAGGAAAACAAGGAATGTATGCATGAAGTGGCCCTTGACTGCAATGAAAGTAGGGGACAAGGTTGCCCATTCTGTGGTCTCCCATTTGTTGAACTGCGCAGAATCACCTAGTTCTTTTCACTATTTGGTTTTATTTCACATTTCTAAGCAATTAACTACTAAAGCATGTGCAGACCTAGATTTATGGAAGCCTTACACATGCTTATGAAATCTTAAAGGTTATATTACCTTATTATTAAGCTGCCTACTTATGAAACTTACTACTTGAAACTATACCTACTTATGAAATCTTAAGACTATATGATTATTATTTTTAAGATCTTGTTAATATTATCTTAAGATTAAATATTATTGGGTAAAGTAGTACCTACTGTGAACAAAATCTTTTCATTTTAAAATTAATTTCTAGTAAAACTCAGCTATTTCAGTTCATTTTAGTCCCATTGCGCAGAAATTCTTATCTTTCCTGTGGTGTGTATAGGCAAGAACTGAGAATAGTATAATTTATCTGTAGAAAATAGTGTAACAACACAGCCTACAAAGACATTTTGGTTTCTGACTCCTGTTTTAATGCTTCACTGTCCACTGTTTGTCACAGGAACTTTGTGATTTCATAGGAAATTTTGTATCTAAAAACTTCCGTAGATGTGACCTTTTTGCTCTGTGTCTATTTAAATGCAGCTAATTTCTCCAGGACTTTTCACAGTTTCCTCCAGGTTACCTGCGAAAGACAGACCAGTCCTCCCAGTATTCACTAGGAATGAATTGAGAGAGACTCAGCTATATATAATTCAAATAACTAAGTAAATATCACAAAAAAAAAAATCATGTGTAAGAGGGTGCAGCACGGGGCTAGATCAGCAGCTGAAGTATTAGGGTGCATTGTGGCTATTCTAACAAAACTAGGCTATTTGGAGATGAGTAACTCAAGGATAGTCAATTTATTTTACTTTGGCAGTATAGACCTATTTTGAGTGTGATAGTCTTTTTCTCCAAATTAGTCCTTTTCTTTATGCAACATCAATCAGTCTTTAAATTATCTGCATAACTATAAATATCCTCCTTAAGTAAAGTATGTACTACTACATTCAAAGGCCTGAAGAAACATTTGTGGACATGTGGAAAAGAATGATATTTTTCATATTTCTATTTGAAAAACAAAGCATACAATTGTGAATGTAAAATGGCTTTTTAAATGTGCCAAGAATATAAGAAGAATAATTAGTAAAACTGTGGGTGTATTCAAGAATTCTTCCATGAGTATTTGTTAGATGGTTTCATGTGTATGAACTTTACCTTTAGCTACCACTTTTATGTTTAGTTTCTGAAAATATTTGGAACTAACTTCAGCTGACAGAAATATTTCTTAACCAACAGTTCAAAATGCTTGTAACTGCGCTTGTTAAGCGGGAAGCAACATAAAAAAGATCTTTGGAATTATCAAAAGTAAGCATTCTTGGTTGTATTTCAAATCTACAAGGTAAACGGAGAAAATTCCCGCTGTCTGCATAATAACTACATTCAGGAACAATAAAAGTAATTTCCAATACATTCATTTTAGCGTTACATTCATTTTAGGGTTAATTCTGAGCTCATTTACTTCAGACTAGTACTTACTTGAATGAATTTTTATGTCTAAAAATTATGTACTTAGAGAATCCCATTCAGAGGTGTATCGAGGAAGGCAGCAATACTACAAGGAAGAAAACGAATCCCTGTCTAGACAGCCAGCGACATGCACCCCTTTTGTTTTCTGTATCTGTAAGTTAATCCCTGAGCCATTTGAAATTATCTGTTTCTCCTGCAAATGAACTGGCACATTTGAGTTATTGACTTAGCTCCAGTCAAAGCTATGACTGTGGTTTGTAGTTACAAAAGTATGTACCAGTTCAAATGGTGCACCTATTCAGGAAAGAAAAGATGATGAATGAGATCCCTTTTGTGGGACCTGGTGAATGGGATGGCTGCTGGACTCGTCTTGTTATGTGCAGGACTAAAGCAGTGTGCTTTCAGGGAAGATGAGGGGGAGTAACAGAATCTTGTATCCAGCACACACCAGTGTTGGTGTTGCACAGTGCTTTAACCTATATAAAGCTAACAGTCTTATATTTGTAAGTCTGCAGTCTTTCACTTGTAACACTACAGTCAGTCACTTGTAACACTACAGCCTGCCTTTCATTTTGTATGCAACCTGCTACATATGCAACCCCAGGCTGCTGCGACAGTACCTTTCACTTTTTTATCCCAAAGGGCTGTTATCCTTGCAGCCTCACACTGGAGGATTCAGGAAACATTATCGCATCTGTAAAGTTGGGTTTTGTAGGAAGCGATTGCTATTGAAATGTGAATTTTCCTTTTCCAGCCCTTGCTTCATAGTTTTTAGTTTATAATCTTATGCTAGGGAACAAATAAATCTTAATAGATAACTCTGGTAGATAATACTCATATAGGTAGGCAATAAATATTTGCTGATAATGCACATGCAGAAAGCTAAACAGTCAATTGATGTGTACAACATCTGTGCCTGATGAAAGTAAACTCTCATAAGCACTATTACTGTAATGAAACAGTCCTGATGAAACCATATTGTTATTGTGTAAAAAATTATTCAGAGGAACACCTTCTGCAATGGAGAGTATGCACAGATGAGGATGATGAGCTGGGGAGATCCTCACCAGTTCTTTTGTTGGCTGGTGATTTGGAGAGTTTTCCCTTCTTACCCTTTCCCTTTCTGTTTCCCTTTCCCTTTCTCTTGGCTTGTTACGCTACAATGCTTTTTGCTGAATACACTCATGACCTAGTCCAGGAATAACTCTTTGTCCTTGCTTAACAAGCATTTTTGAAGACACCCATTTCATTTTAGGTGACTCTAAAGACTGAGTGTTAATACAGTAAACTAAAAAAATTGCCACATAAAAGGAAATGGGTAAATATATTCCCTCAAATACTATTAAGCAACATTACTGTGACAAAATTAAACAATTCAGGCACCTACCAATATTTAATCGAATATCAGGACTCTATATGAGGTTTTTTTTCAGATAGTTAATATCAAGTGGGTTAGCACAGCTGGATTTACTTATAGCTTTTTTCATAGATTGAACAATTAATTGTCATTTAACAGGACATGTATAATTTGTAAATATAACTCATTATATTACTGAACAGTATAGAGGTTAAATGAAATATATTTAAAAGATTTTATTTACATCCCAGTGCACTAATTACAAGACTTTTTTTATTATCCTTTTTTTTCTGTGTTTTTTTGTTGTTGTTCTAAATTTAATCTATTGTGATTACTTTTTTTGTCCTCTGTCCTACACTGAAAGAAATATTACTCCTTGCTGCCAGGCAGCTGCCATTTTACTGCACAAAATTTATGGTTCCTCTTAACATATGGAAAAATCTACCTCAGAAGACTTTGTTGTATGATTATTCTTTAAAAATAATTTCAAGGTCTTTCTGTACAATGGCAGCCAAATCATGTGTTAATGTAAATCAGGGGAAGATATGGAATTCTGCTTTTTTTTAACATATTACTCAGAAAATGCTAATAAAAGGATTATGGGCTAGATCACTGACTCTCTGGTTACTTAGAAAACCCACAAAACTTTATAGATGTTTGTTACACACAATGTAATGAATCAAACCCCTAAGCACTTCTGTATATGATTTGTTTTAAGCAAGAAGTCTGAAAGATCGCTCACAAGTTAGGTTAGCGTGATAGCTGCATTAACCTAATACTTAGGGAAACCCAGTCAGAGACAAGGAGCTCTGTGAGCTACATGCTGTACAAGCACAAGATACAGACTCAGAGGGTTTCTAAGCAGGACAGAGAAGGTGAAGAAAGGTGGGATGATACAGGGAATGGAAACCATGATATAATGCTGGTTTCAGGATACCAGTAGCTGGACTCCAGTAATTTTTTGGAGGATGTCAAAGCAAAAAGGAGTTTTAAGTGCAACATAAAATAGGATCACAGTAACCCTTTGGTGATATTTATAGGGAAATTTCATCCCCCAAAGAGGCAAAACTGCTTGCAAAATTTATCCAGTTAGAAATGGAGGCTGATTATATGAACCTAATGCTAGTGAGAGTTAACCTTCTAGCCCTGAGTGGGAGAGCCTAAGAGGGCAGAAAGTAGACTGAAAAGATCTTTGAATGGGAAGTTATGTGGTTATATTTGGTGTAGGTGGCAAGGTGTTGATAGTGGGGGTGCTGAAGAGGTGGCCTCTGGGAAGAAGTTAGGGGCTGCCCTGTGCTGGACAAAACCATCCGTGCAACTGACCCTCAGGCCACAGCTGAGGCCATCAGCCAAGTCAGTGGCACCTCTGTGAAAACATATTTAAGAAAGGTCAGAAAACACTGTACAGATAGCGGAGGAGGGAAAAAAGAAAAAAAAAGACAAACAGCAGTGCGAGTACCAGGGTCAGAGAAGGAGGGGGAGGAGGTGCTCCAGGTGCTGGAGCAGAGATTTCTCTGCAGCCCCATGGGAGAGCCCACGCTGGAGCAGGTTTATCCTGAAGGACTGCAGCCCATAGGAAGGACACCTGCTGGAGCAGGGGAAATGCATGAAAAGGAGAGGAACTATTATGGTCTACTGTAACCCCCCATTCCCCATCCCCTTTGTGCTGGAGTGGGGGGGAGGTAGGAGGTAGAGGAGTTGGGAGTGAAGGAGTAAAGGTAAGCCTGGGAAAGGAGGGATGGGGAAAGGTATTGTTTTAATGTTTGTCTCTGTTTCTTACCATCCAAATCTATCTTAATTGACAATAAATAAATTAATTTTCCCCAAGTTGAGTCTTTTTTGCCCATGTTGGCAACAGGTAAACAATCTCCCTGTGTTTATCTTGACCCACAAGCGTTCTCATCACATTTCCCCCCCCACACCCACCCTGTTGAGGGGAGGGAGAGAAAGAGCAGCTGGGTGGCATTTTGGCCCTTAGACAAGGCTAACCCAATACAGTCATTTATGTGATGGAGAAGATGAGTGATTAGAAAGGCAGCCAGAGAAGAAATAAGGTCCTCCTGACCTAGAAAAATTATTTTATTGCAGTATTCTGAATGGCTATCACAAGGACAACTGCTTATGTGGACCACAATGGAAGATGTTGCCATAGTCAAAAGTAAAATGATATGAGCTTGGTAAAACTTATAATTACGTAGACAGTTAGAAAAGGCTCTATCTTAGATATATTAAATGGGGAAAGAATGGATGTGACAAGTTAGAAAGATCAAAGTCAAAGATGCCTCCGGTTGTAGATTTGATTATACTGTCCACAGTGATAGAGAAGAGAGCTGAGCGTAGAAGGCTAAGATCTACTTTTTAGTCTTACTGAGTCTTGTCTGATGACTAGTTATCCATGACAGATTTCAGAGAAACAATAAGAGATTTTGGACAGAAGCAGTAGCTATATAAATTTGTCTTGTATAAAAAACCAGAGGTTGAATATATGCTTGTGCAGAAGGTTACTCTTGCTAAAATTTGCAGGACCACATTCTAAATGCATTACTTTACCTTTGAGTTGGAGAAATAAGTTTGAGTTCAAATAGTTAACTCCTTATACTTGTCTTTTAGCATCTCAGTATTGATATTATCAAAGTTTGCTTTCAAAGTTGTGGGTTTCTGTTATTAAGTCAGATATCTGACTTTTCATTATGGTTTTTTTCTGTTACTTTAATTTCTGATTAACAAAGAATGGGATACATCTTTCCAACATAGTCACTTTATCTTTATTATTGCTATCCACATTACAAATGAATTCATTAGCATTCTCATCACAAAACCCAAGTTCATTATCTGATAAGACAAAAATTTCTTCTTGAGGTATTTGATTTGCCTTATTTATATTCCCAGTAGGCAACTTTCTCTCACTTGCTAGAGATGAGTATAAGTAAATCGTGATTCTGCACATTACTTTATCCTGATTGAGATTTTTCTTCTGTCCTTTGTAACATAGAATCCTTATTTGTTTTCTTCTTCTTTTGTTTAATTGGTTTGTGACTCCTGAGTTACAGTATACATTCCATTCTTGACTATGAAAAACTAATTTTTTAAACTTAGTTTATATTCAGCTATATATTTAATTGAAAACCATATCTGGGTAATAATTAGAACAAACAAAAAATTAAGTCATTTAAATATATATTTACTGGGATGTGTTTAGTACTGAAGTCATGATGGCCATATTATTAAATCTGTACAGACGGCTTATTTGCAGGGGGGGTGGGTGGCGGGGGGGGGGGCAGGTTTTTTGCATAGTCTTAGCTTTCCCTGTAATAAGATATGTAGTTTTTCCCTGTTAATCTAAAACTTTCGATCCCATTTCCTATTCAGTTTAGTCCTACTCAATTTCTGGTACATGCTGAACCTTGTGCCAGACCTTCATTAATATCCTAATATATGCCCCCAAATAGGAAAATAGACTGTACTTAGAATATGAAGACTTTAGCTGATTAAAATTTCTCAATAAACATCTCTATTTTCTGTATTACTCCACGGTATTTTCTCAGGAGTATATGTAGTCCTTTCTTCAGAGCTAGTAAAAAATTGCAAATTATTGTAGTCAGTGGTAGACGTGCCCTAAAGGAACATTTCATTGCCACACAGCCAGGCCACTAAAATATTAGAAAGCATTAAAGGAGTGAGGTAGACACAATTGCTCTCCACCTTATTTCCCCATTTTACTTACAGAGACCCATGTCTTTATTCAGTTATTCCTATGAAAGTGTTCAGTATCACTGTGAGACACCTGAAGGTACATGAAAGAACTGCATGGGTTCTGACAGAGGAAGCACAGATGCTACAGGATGTCTGGGATATTTTGCAATGGCAGCTGGAGGCCAGGTAGACATCCAAGAACATCTGGAGTAGTGCCACATTGCTTATTTTTAGGTAAGTAAGTGAATTGAACCCAGGGTATGATTCAGCTCTGTATTCCAAGATATGGAAGCCCAAAATGGAAGCTCCAGAGACTCACCTAGAGATACTCCAGCTGCAAATATGTTCAATTCATGGGACTAGCCTAGAAGTGATACAAATGAAAACCAGTAATGTCTATAATGTGGGCATTAGATCCTTGGCACCAGTTCTCCTGCTCTGTGGATCCACCCTTTCCATTCTGCATGGCTTGCTAATGCAGGTTTAGCCATAGCGTCTCAGGTGCTGTAATAGTAAGCGGAGATCCTGTGAAGAAGGATCGCCTAGACCCTGTTTCAGCTGTCTTCAATGAAAAAATTGTTAGTTATTGGTTGACAGTATCACTCTAACTTTTGTTCACTGAATCAACAGGATCCTCACTGACTATAACAAGAGTTTGGATGAGTAGCATGAAAGAGATGATATATCGAGCAAATTTAATGTTGTAGTATTTATAAAAACATTACCAACCATGAGATTTCTTTTTATAACATCGATGAAACAATGTTTTTCACAATTGGATCAAACCTGTTATAATGGTACAAATTTTGCTTAAAAACATCTGTACACTGAGAAAGAATACTACAGGTGTTAGTATTTTACTCTTCAAATAGGTACACCTGTACTTTCAAATAATGGAAGTACTTGAGGGGCAAAGTATTGTTGAATAGAAGCAACTGAGACTTGTGTTAGCAGAGATACTAAAGGGAGGGTGTTAACAGTGCTATTTGCTAACACCTTTTTCAGAAATTGTCCTCTGCTGTGAAGCAGTAGTAACTTGTAACTTTCCTCCACCAACTCACATTTGCACTGCAGCTGAATTATTGTAGGACAGAAAAAATCTGGCTCTGTGTTATTTACATATATCATTTGTTGGTTACTCTTGCAGTGTGCTGAATGACTTTAACAGTATTCCTATTGCTCTGGTTGTTGTTTTTGTTGTTATTGTTTCTACAATGTTTGCAAAGCCTTACCACTCATAATCAATTGTCTGATTACAGTTTGATGCATTTGTCCCTATTTACCTCAATATTTTTATCTTGGAGTGATAAAGCCCATGGATAACACTTCTGCAAGTTTGGATTATGGAATACTGCTATAAAACCACTCTAGCTGAGTCTGGCAAACCCTTTATGATATTTCCCTTTCATACTTAAAATGAACCTTATATGTAATATTACAAGTTTCTTAACTGCTCTGAACACTGCAGAAATGTAGCTATGTGAAGATCATTTATCCATCATTACATCAAAGTAAAACTGATGACAGATGGTAACACTTATTCTGGAACAATGAAGAACTTCTGTTGACCTTTTAGAAAAATACCGCCACATAATAGTTCCTTTTATTTTCAACTGCACTTTGACTTAAGCAACATAAGCACTTAGCCACAAAAAGTAAAAGTGAAAGAATATAAAAGCTACTAATAGAAGGAATCTGCATTATTGTGGGAGGGAATTATTGTCCTTTTTCCTTTCAAATGGGTCCAACTTCTGTGTTGCTGCTAAGAGGTGCTCCATCGTAAGATTTACTCTGATTAAGTTGTGTCTTTGGTAGTCTTGCTGTGTTTCTTCACAGCAGAGCAAATTTAATTCAGGTTAGTGCCACACTAGCACGGTTAAATTGCTTTTGGTAACCTTAGGGCTCAGATAAGGCCCCTTCATGTCTATTAGAAACATGGGAGTCTTCAGGACACTGTGTGCACAGATATACACTGTTGTGGGGTATTTTGGCTGTTCAAAATGCCTTTATTGTCTTTACTCCGTAAGATTTTGAAGCCTGATGGGCTGAAGAGCTAAGCCAGGTGCTGCCACTGCCTCTCCTAGGATGTCTGATATCCAGTCCCAGCCCTTGGGGTGCTCCCTTGCCAGCTCTGGGGAGAGCACCCAAGGGCCCTGACCAGGGAAATCAGTTACTCACCTAGGAGTGTGGTCAGAGCAACAACATCTTTAATGTCCTGCTCCACAGTCCATCCTTTGCCTTTCTTTCTTGGTCACCACTTTGGTAAACTAACAGTCCCTTTCTTTTGTGTACAATGTTCTACCGTTTTCATGTTGCTTTCTTGTTAGTGATACCACAGGTCAGGGTATATACAGGTACATTGCTCTCTCCTTTTGTTACCTGTAGCACCCTGACTTTTCTCATGTAGTTATCTTGTTGGTGGAGCCATAGGTCAGGATTAGCTACCTGCACGCATACCTTAACAACCTCGTCCTTGAAAATGGAGTAACAGCTATGAAACTACTCAATAGGCATTGAGCATTGTGAGGCATTGTTGGTCATGGAGCAGAAGGTGTCTGCACTCAAGAAAGGCTTTCATACATACTTGCTGATGACAGTCAGTGGCAAGGCTGTATGTGGGAAGATGACAGCATGGCTGGTCAGCGAACAATCCTGTTTAACAGTGATTTCAACGTTTAACTCTGTTTAGAGTGTGCCGTAGGAGGACACCAAGATTTTTCTTTTTTAGTTTGATGAAAAAGATTTACAAGTACAGTTCAGGTGTTAGTTTTTACGAACATTTTCAATCAAACCATTTTGAGGTTGCAACAAGCCTTAGCTTATAGTCCGGATGGTAGATTATTGCGTGAATACTGGAAAATCTTTATTCATTAGTAACTTTTTATTTTTAATTAGCTAGAAAATGCTTTACAAAAAGTGTTTTTTAAAGAGGGCCATTACTCTGTCCTATTTTGAGGTCTTTTTACCTTGGGCTTTCATCCTTTGGCAATTATCCTACTTTTATCATGGAAAAGACAAGTCTTTAAGAAAGTATGTATTGTTTCTTTTCTGAATGGGAGTTACTCTAGATTTCTCTATGTGTAATAACATTTCTGGTAAATATTTTTTAATGGAAACCAGAAATTGGTCAATCAGACAAACAAAAAACCCACCCTACGATAAGCTATACACAAAACCTTCTTTCTCCTTTTCCTTTTGTTTATGTCTTGCAATCTTAAGTGCTCAATCTGGACTTAATTTCTAGGGTGTCCTATTTTTCCTGATACCACCTTGTCCTACTCTAATGTATATGTTTTTTGCAGTTGGTCAGTCAGATTTCCTCTACATATGATGCAATACCAAAAGTTAACGCCTCTGCTGTGTTATCTGCTTTTAATTTGGCACCACTTAGATAACATAGAAGGATTTGTTTGCATGCTGAGAATTGACACAGGTAATATTCCTTATTGTATGGTATGCAGACAACTATATCTAAGATCTACAAATTGTGGAAAAAACCAATGTGCTTTGGTTACAGTTCACTGTTTTTCCAGTATTTCTTCGTATTTTAGATTTTGCTTCTGGAAGGATTTAAAAGCATGACAGTATTCATAATGTTTAGAGTGACTTCATTCAGATACTTGATAAATCCCACCAAGAACCAACTTACAACTGCCAGTAAGTCCTATCATTTGCTGCTACATAATTTTTTTGCAACATTTGTCAAATTATTATTGTTCTTAGCACATAAATAGTGGTAGCAAATAAATCTCCCCACAGAGCTCTAAATGACACACAGAGATACTATTTTCTTCAACAGTTTAAGAGCTGAAGCCAGAAAAGTAGATTTTTCTTCTGCAGATGTGCATGCTGGAAAGGCAAGAGGGATGATAGTATCACAGGAAGAAGAGAATGGTGTCAGAATAGCTCTGTTATGAAGTAGAGCACTTAGGAAAAAAATATCAGTGCATGACTTTTACCCTTTCTCAAAAATACTTAAGGCATAATAATGATCAAGCAGCATGAGTGGGAACTAAAGTCAGATAAGTGTGAAGAGTTTTGTATTGTTTTGATTTAATGAAGACCTATAATATGACATGAGGGTAGGTTACATTCTGATTTTGGACATGATTTCCATTCATTTTTGCAGACAAAGTAATTTTGTTCAATACCTGTTCTTTGACCTTCCTGGTTTCAGTATGCTGACTAATGGGACGTTGCATTCATCTGTAAATCTATGCCTCAAAAATGTAAAGCCAATTCTGAAAAAATAGGTTCCTAAGCTGAAACTTTATCTACTGGACTCCCCAAAAATAAGAAATGTATAATGTCACACAGGCAGACCCAAGAATCCTTCATCTTCACAATACGAAGTTTATATTTTTCCCATACTAAAATGAATTTCATACTAAATGAGACTGACTAGCTTGCTTACCTATAGCTCTCTTTACTAATGTGATCTACTTACTTTATTTCCAGCTAGACCAAATAAAAAGTGAAGGCAACAGAATATATTCCTTAATTTCAATATACCTTGCATATGGGAAAGGACCAATAAAAACAGCCGAAGAAAAAAGAATGGAGTAGATGGGAGAAGAAATATCTTCTCTTGCTCCTGAGTCAATGCTCCAGCTTAAACCTGCATTGCTGCAAATGGCTCCTGTTGCTGAAAAATAGAGTTCAAGGACAGAGGAAAACATTATATGGATTTTATTGTTTTATTCCCAAAGTCTGTGCCTTTCCTGCTCTGCTTGTTCTGCCACTGCTGCTAATTCTGTATCAGTTATACTGACAGCGTGGGTAGATTTGTTTGTGCTACTAACTCCCCCTTCATGGACAGTTGTGCCAATTTTACAGGCAGTATGGGACTGAGTATATTCATTGCACTCACTTGTCTGAATGATAAGCCTTATCTCCATTATACGACAACATGACACTATCAGTTTTAATGATTTCTATCATTTACAACAAGGCCTTAAGTTCACAAAATGGATATATAATCATGCTAATAATAATTGAAAAATTGCTACATAATTGCAGCAGATCAAATGGGTAATTCTTTCTTTCCTTAAGAAAGGTTTTGCTGACCATATAAAAGTCAGTTCTGTAAATTTTCTGAAGTGGAAAAGCACCTAAACAAAGTTATATGTAAGAGTCTTTTCTTTTTTTCAAATGTAACTGTTCATACAATTTTTGTCACCAAAATGTATTTTAGAGCCTTTACAATTATGCATATGTCTCATAAATTGGTATATTCAACAGCTAGTCTTAGAAGCAAGTTCAGGAGTGATACAAATATGAAACTTTCTTTACATTTGCACGTGTATCAATATTGCATTTTTGAAACATTTACTCTTCATAGAAAACATTTTAAAAAATTGTGCTAGAGTACTATAACATTTTTTATAGCAGCAAATGACATGATACCTAACTTTAAAGTTTTACTTAGGTTACTGTAGTGTAAAAGGATCTTGTTTTCTATTCATTGCTAGTAGAAAATTATTCTGTAAGGATTTAACTGTTGTTTTTTTTAAACAAGTGTCAGACAAAATTATTTCTTGTTCTCTTTTAGATCATGGACATATGATCATGTCATATGTCATGACAGAGTCATGATATTTATATTTCCTAGTAGTTTCCAATACTGAAGTGGATTATTTTTTAAAATAAATGTTCATAAACTATTGTTGAAGGGAATATTTGGGATGAATAATTACTGTGCAATTCTACTGAGATACCATGAAGAAATGACTATACACCATCCATAAGGAGAGTTGGGTAGATACAGAAAAGAAAATTGATCCAAGCCTCCGCTAATAATTGTAGCACAAATGTTTTTGAAGTTAAATCTAGCTAAATTTCCTTTCTAAAAGTGTAATCTTATGTGAGCTTTTTGGTATTTAGATATACAATGAACATGTGAATTTTCATCTTATTTAGTTCAGGAACTGTTACGATTTATTGTGAAGACATGATTTTTCTCACCAAGTTTTCATCTCTGTTTTATTCTCAAAAGACTTCAAGTATATTGTAGTGTGGACAAGGAAACTATGCAAGACCAGTCATGAGACCTTGAAAAGTTGCCCTACTCTGCCTCAGTTTTTCCTTTTAAAACACCAGTAAGTTTGCCTACAGTCTGCTGGTTTCAGGCCTGGAGATTAGATGAAGAGGCAGGAAATAATGCCATTGTCCTTTCAGCAGCAAGAGCAGCATGGATACATATATTTAATGATATAGTTCCTTCTTTATGCAGAAAACAGGCTTGACCTTGTGTACATACTATAGAATCACAGAACCACAGAATGGTTGAGGTTGGAAGGAACCTCTGGAGGTCATCTGGTCCAACCACCCTGCTCAAGCAGGGCCACCTAGAAACAGTTGTCCAGCACCATGTCTAGCTGGCTTTTGAATATGTCCAAGCATGGAGACTCCAAAATCTCCCTGGGCAATCTGTGCCTGGGCTTGGTCACTGTAAAAAAAGTGTTTCCTGATGTTCAGATGGTACCTCCTGTATTTCAGTTTGTGCCCATTGCCTCTGGTCCTGCCACTTGGCACCACTGAAAAGAGCCTGGCTCTGTCCACTTTGCACCCTCCGTTCAGGTATTTATATTTATTAATATAAATGAATTCTGAGCCTGAGCCTTCTCTTCTCTAGGTTAAACAGTCCCAGCTCTCTCAGCCTTTCCTCAAAGGAGAGATGCTCCAGTGTCTTAATCTTCTTCATGAGCTTTTGCTGGACTCTCTCCAGTCTGTCCATGTCTCTCTTGTCCTGAGGAGCCCAGAACTGGACACAGCATGCCAGGTGTGGCCTTACCAGTGCTGAGTAGAGGGGAAGGATCACCTCCCTCGACCTGCTGGCAATACTTTGCCTAATGCAGGCCAGGATACCATTAGACTTTTTTTCTGGAGGGGCACATTGCTGGCTCATGTTCAACTTGGTGCTCACCAGGACTCCAAGTCCTTTTCTGCCAAGCTGCTTTCCATCTGTGTGGCCCCCAGCAGGTACTAGTGCGTGGGGTTGTTCCTCCACAGGTGCAGGACTTTGCATTTCCCTTTGTGGAACTGCATGAGGAGCCTATCGAGGTCCCTGTGGATGGCAGCATGATCCTCTGGCGTATCAGCCACTCCTCCACAGGACTAGACCCAGTATTGACCCCTGAGGAATACTGCTAGTTACTGGACTCCATCTGGACTTCATATTGCTTTCGTGTTGTCTCCTCCTTCCTCTCAAGAGGTGTTTCCTATATAAAGGAGATAATTTCCATGAAAAAAAATGGTGTCTGCAGTATAAGATTCAGTTCTTGTCCCTGCTGTGCCTCAGTGAACCTACTATTCCAGTTTTATTCAGAGAAACAGAGAATATGGCATAGACGCTACAAACCAGACCAAAGGCAATTATAAAACTTTTTGTTAATTCTACATTTCAATAATATCCCATGTTTAACGTAACCATTTTCTGACACCCCAATATAAATTGTAGTCAGACTAGCTTTTAGTGTTTTTATCTCAACAACAGACTGAACAATGAACAGCTCTGAGCTTTCGTCTCCTTGTTTTACTGATGGTGGCAAGTCCTGTTTCCAAGCTTGTCCACATGCTGTGGTTATTCTTCCACGTGGGATGTATTCAGGTAGATTTTTAGGTCAGAGATGGTTATTCCTTTTTCCCAGGGAAGCCAGCACACAGGATATGGTTCCCTCTGTTTCTACAAGCTCCTGCTTTCTTACCTTCAGTTCCGTCTGCTGCTGCTTGGCATAATTCACCACTCCTTGTTGACAGATGCATCTGTGAAACTGCAGACATGGACAAAGTTGATTTTCTCCAAGAAACTTAACAGGTGCTTTGTTGTTGTTCAGCTCTCTGTTCATACACCTCTGCTTTCATTAAATCCACAGGACAGCTTGAAATCCATCCGTGTCTGGGTCTGTCCCTTGAAGATCAGGGCAGCACTAACACTGACCAGAGCATTCTACACTTGCTCCAGTCTTCCTGCATGTTATCTACCTTCTCATCCAAGGCTATAGTGATCTCCTAATGATAACAGATTTCCTTCTAGGATGTATATCTCAGCTCCCCTTCTTCCTAGCCCTTCTCCAAGAAACAGGTGATCCCACTCCTCAAAAATCTCAAATCAAACCAAAACATTTATTTACATATTTAATTCAAAATACACCTTTATTTTCAGATAGCCTTATACCTATCTCTCTTTTAAGGCTTAGAACAAAACTGAGGCTTTTCGAGTTATTTATCCTTTCTAACTCCCATAAAGCTTTTGTCTTTTGTGCCTGTACCGTATGCAGCAACAAGACCTTCTATCCTGCCTTTCTCAACGGCACTAACAACTTTGGAGTTTATCTATACTGAAGTCCCACCACTCTTCTGAGTGTTATTCAACATGGAGTGATAGCAAGCATGCTTGTAAATGAAAAGGTGTTTCTTGCAACAGAAGATATGTCACAATAAAATACCTGTCTCTCTTGAACACAGACTACTTCAGATTAAATTGTGATAATCAGTTTTCTTTAAGGCTTGCTGAATTATTCAGTAATGTTGTGTCCAACTAATGTAGGTTTTTCTTATTTATAAGACAGACACAATCTGTTTTGCAGCTGACTGGGTATATAAAAACGAATTAAGATTTAAGACTATTCATGAACTTGTTTCTTGCAATGTATAATTCATGTCACATCATCGATAACTTATTTGATACTGTGTTCCCTAGAAGAAAATACTGAATAGAGGCCATTAATTAACCCATTTAAATCTTAACTTTGATCTCCCGTGGCATAACAGAGTGTACAGAATTTCTCATTATGTTCTTCAGGCTTACAGGATAGACAGATAAAAAAAAATAAAGATGAGAACATGAATTAATTGATAGGTTACAACTTTAACTAAACAGTGGAAAGGAACAAAGTTATTTCTTGTAACTCAGTTTGTCTTACATAACTTAGGTCAGTGCAATGATGTCGTTTCAGGTGCATAATGAAAAACTTCTAAGTCATCTGGTACTGGAGGCTTCTGCTCTCTCTATCAGTGAAGGTCTTTTCAACTTCATCCTAGAGGTTATTTACGGTAAGAAATGGCCTTTTGCCTCCATCCACTCTGGACACAAATTGTTATAAAGTCTCCTGCCTCCTCTGTCCATTCAGCAGTCTGCTGCCCTCAGGTGTCTTAACACTTTCTGACTCTGAGACTGTAGCTTCTCCAGCACTGCGTCCTTCCTTTTGCTCTTCTCATGCTCTGGGACATAAACTCTATTGTGCTTCTGTGGACTAATGCAGACTTCCTCAAAATCTGTGCTGTCTCATGTCTTTCTATCTATACACCTGCTTCCAGCGCTAAGTTTGCTGAAACACCCTTTTCCACACCACTACTCTATTCTTTTTTTTTTTTCCCTAAATGTTAGTTTAAGAATACAATAAATAGGCTTGTCTTAAATGCCCAATATCAAATATCTGTGGAAGAAATATTCAGATCTAGTCAAAACAGATGACTTATTTTCACATTTTCTTCTTCTGGACATTACTTCTCTTTTCTTGTTCTCTCCTTGCATCTCCCCCTTCCTGCAGCCAGCTTCACTGACTTTGATTAGTCCAAAAGTTAAAATCCTCTTTGGCATAAAAATCCAGTGCTTCTCCGACAATTTGATCTAAATAAACAAATAAGTAAATAAAGTAAGTACTTTTTTTCCTCGTCTGATAAGAGTCATTAGGCAAATAAACACTGTGCTGTGCTATAAGCACAGCTTGTAGCAGGGGAAGGAAGAATAGTTCAAAAATATTCCTCAGCTGGCAATGGAGAAATCAAACTGAGGAAATGGTTGATGGTATCATACCCTAGGCCAATGAGAATCAAAGTAGATTTTAATCGCTCCTGAGGCATATTTTCATGGACTGTTGAGGCTCAATAACAGATACAGTTCTCAAAGATATCTTTGATGATCTGTTCTCTTTACAAGAGCTGTCTTGACTAGTCTGGCCAAGGGGAAAGGAGTTTGTCGAACATGAACTGTAATACAGAAAATAAATGTTCAACAAAATACGTGATCTTGTTGCCATTGTTATAACCACGTATTTCAGCAGACTGTGACTCTCCTGGAATTAGTAACCAGAATCCCAGACAGCTACGTTATAACAGGTATATTAACTTCACTGGGTCTAAACTGACTTTTACAAGTAAGAATTTGTTTCTAAGTGTGCCAAAAAATACTAAGTACTGTACTGAAAGCAAGCTGTTGGAAATGTGAAATTCACAAGATGAATACAAAGAGTACACAATCTAAAGAAACTTTAAGTAGTAAAATAGATGTCAACAAAAGAAAACAGGCATCTGAGGCAACTTCAATAGAGACCTGCCTGATTGTTATTTAAGAATCAGTGAAAGCATGTCTTTTAACAGTTTCTTATAAAAAATGGAAAATCACTTCTCATTTTATTTGTCATCAGATTTTTCTAAGAGGTAAATTTTAAAAAGTTCACAAATTATTGTAAGAGAGTTAATACATTTATTCTCTAAAGACTCCTTATATGATAAATATTTCTTATGATTGGGGAAAACAGTTGCCTTTAGTGACTACATGTAATTATTTCCTGCTTGAGTAGCTGATTAACATAAACCTTCCTTCAAATAGCTAGAAATTAGGTTATAAAGCAATTAGTAATCAGGTCTATTATAACATTGTTGTCCCACTCGGTGAAAAGATAGTAATGGTTATTCCATTTCTTACAATTATTCTGAAGATGTGCCTTTTTGCAGAAAAATAAATATTTTGATGAGCAACAAGAAAAGAATCATTTTGGCATTAAGCGGAATTGCGTAAATGTGACTGAGATGTTCTCAATGGAAAAATTGAAGATGGAAAACCTCATATCCTTCTGCAATTCCTACTGGATTCCGTTGAAGCTCTGTGTCTGAAAATGAATACTACTATACACTTGTCCCCTGAGACACCAAAAAAAGTTTTAACAGTGAAAAATTCAATATTAAGCTCACCAGTTTCTCACAATACTGGAAAAAACATAGATATTTAAATTTTATATTCATAATAGAAGACAAGTGAATTAAGTAAATATCTACCTAACTGTTAGAGAAATGCTCAGTCACATAAACACATGCAAAAGATTAATTATTAAATTTTGTCCAAGCATTAACAATTAAGTGAAGAAACAATGAAATGGATGTAAAATAATTCTGGTTTCAATAGCACAAGTATAGATCTTTTGACAGTATTAAAACGATTGCTTCTATTACTACTTTTTTAAAAAAACCCTTTTTAATATTAACTGGGTGCATTTCCATATCCATCAGCAAAGTTCATCTTGACAAATGATACAAATGTAAATATTTTGATACATACAGAAGTCATGTGTCTGTTTCTTGGACCCGCGCGGATCTGTAAACATAAAAGAGCTGACACCTGCACTTCACACTTTTGATTGCCTGTGTTCTTAAATTAGACAATATGCCTTATAAAATCGTGGAACAGTGTTGATTTAGTGAGGAGAGTTTATTGAGCTAAGATCACAAGGTGGCTATTACATCTTTAAACCATACAGCTAAAACAACATTACCACTTCATAGTAGTTATTATTTCACTTCTTGGCATCAATAAAGTTTGAAATACTCATTAGGAGCTGTTCATTGAGTTAGGCTTGTCTTTTGTTTATGAAGTGTTTGCAAACCAATAACTTTGTTACAAATTAGGTTTATCCTCAATCTTCTATTAACGGCAATTGTAGACATATTGTATATTATCCTATAGATTGTTAACAATCTCAGGAAAGTGAACACTTCTTTTACTAGTCAATACTTGAAATCTGCTAATGGAACTCTGTGACAGATCACTCGCCACAGGCATGGTTTCTGTACCCCGATTAGATAGAAAATTACAATCAGTGCCTGATGGTCAATATTTCAAGAACAGGATGCAGGAAGTGTTACTATTTAAGACTTACGGAGGAGACGAAACTTTGCGAACTGCATCATTCAGCAGTATTTCTGGCCTTCATTTGCACAAGCAGTATTATAGCTACTTATATGGGGTGTGATGTGGTCAAAAGGTTTTTTTCAAGCCTATGAAAAAGCAAGACAGGTGGTCCACTAACATTTGTACTCTCATGATGAAGTGACCTTTTTTTCCTGGGCAGTAGAGACTCTGCAAATGGAAGACAAGGACATCTTAAAAAACCCTGAGTAGCTCTGGGCTCATTTATGCTCTTATGCATCAGCCTGACAGCACACAATGAATTTTAAATCATATTGGTAGTGAGCCCAGGTTCAACCTTCATTAACATTGGCTACATTCAAATGAGGGTACTGGAAGATACTTTGAGACGGACCCCTCATCCTTGTCTCAACTTCACAAAACACCAGTTCCTTTCACTCTTCTCATTGTTTTGATTTCCACAAAAAGGCACATGGTTAATGAAAAAAAATCCATCCTATTGAGAGACTCAATCCTTTTACCAAATTCTTCGGTTAAAGACCCAGAAGATTTAAAAAAAAAAAAAGACCAAAAAAACCCCTACCTTGAAATCTAAGCTGTATGAACTAGACATCTTGTAAAAGTTATCTTTCTTGGAAAAATAGATATCCTTCTTAAATGAATAAATCTAGTTTCTATTCTCTTAGCTGTGTTCATAATGATTTTATAAAAAAAAAAAAAAAAAAAAGAGCAAGCTTTGTAAAGCTTTTCTAATAGCCTAAGAGAAGGAGGATAATTTAGGAGGAAGCTTTAGGATAATTTACAACAGCCCTAAATTGCCTATTCTAACTCACCTTTTTACATTACAAGAAAAGCTATGATGAAGACATAAGAAATATGTTGCTGGTGAGATCAGCAATCTGTTTAGCCTCATGTTTAGCCAGCAGTCCTGAAGGGCAAAGGAGTCCAGGAAGGCTGGATATTCTTTAAGAAGGAAATCTTCAAGGCGCAGGAGCAGGCTGTCCCTGTGTGCCAAAAGATGAGCCAGTGGGGAAGAGGACCATCTTGGCTGAACAGAGAGCTTTGGCTGGAACTCAGGAAAAAAAGGAGAGTTTATGAGCATTGGAAGAAGGAGCAGACACCTCAGGAGGACTACAAAGATGTCATGAGGTTATGCAGGGAGAAAATTAGAAGGGACAAAGCCCAACTAGAACTTAATCTGGCTACTGCTGTAAAAGACAATAAAAAATGTTTCTGTAAATACATTAGCAACAGAAGGAGGACTAAGGGGAATCTCCATCCTGTATTGCATGTGGGGTGAAACATAGTGACGAAGGATGAGGAGAAGGCTGAGGTACTTAATGCCTTCTTTGCCTCAGTCTTTAATAGTAAGACCAGTTGTTCTCGGGGTACCCAGCCCCCTGAGCTGGAAGACAGGGATGAGGAGCAGAATGAAGTCCCCATAATCCAAGGGGAAATGGTTAGTGAGCTGCTACACCACTTAGACACACAGAAGTCTATGGGGCCAGATGGGATCCACCCAAGGGTACTGAGGGAGCTGGCAGAAGTGCTCACCAAGCCACTTTCAATCCTTTATCAGCAGTCCTGGCTAACCAGGGAGGTCTCACTTGACTGGAGGTTAGCAAATGTGATGCCCATCTACAAGAAGGGCCAGAAGGAGGATCCGGGGAACTACAGGCCTGCCAGTCTGACCTTGGTACTGAGAAAAGTTATGGAGCAGATCATCTTGAGTGCCATCATGCAGCACATACAGGACAACCAGGTGATCGGGCCCAGTCAGCATGGGTTTATGAAAGACAGGTCCTGCTTGACTAACTTGATCTCCTATGACAAGGTGACCCTCCTAGTGGATGAGGGAAAGGCTGTGAATGTTGTCTACCTAGACTTTAGTAAAGCCTTTGACACTGTCTCCCACAGCATTCTCCTGGAGAAACTGGCTGCTCATGGCTTGGACGAGCATACTCTTCGCTGCGTAAAAACCTGGCTGGATGGCTGGGCCCAAAGAGTGGTGGTGAATGGAGTTTACTCCAGTTGGCAGCCAGTCACAAGTGATGTTCCCCAGGGCTCTGTGTTGGGGCCAGTCCTGTTTAATATCTTTATCAATGATCTGGATGAGGGGATCGAGTGCACCCTCAGTAAGTTTGCAGATGACACCAAGTTGTGCGGGAGTTTTGATCTGCTTGAGGGGAGGAAGGCTCTACAGAGGGATCTGGACAGGCTGGATTGATGGGCTGAGGCCAATTGTATGAGGTTGAACAAGGCCAAGTGCAAGGTCCTGCACTTGGGCCACAACAACCCCATGCAACGCTACAGGCTTGGGGAAGAGTGGCTGGAAAGCTGCACGGTGGAAAGCTGGGGGGTGTTGGTCGACAGCCGGCTGAGTATTGGATATTAGGAAAAATTTCTTCACCGAAAGGGTTGTGAAACATTGGAACAGGCTGCCCAGGGAAGTGGTTGAGTCACCATCCCTGGAAGTATTTAGAAGACGTGTAGCGGTGGTGCTTAGGGACATGGTTTAGTGGTGGATTTGGTAGTGCTGGGTTAACAGTTGGACTTGATGATCTTAACGGTCTTTTCCAACCTGAATGATTGTATGATTCTATGATTAGGTGTTTCTATGTTCTGCCTCAATACTGGCATGCCAGTTAGGGAAAATACTCGGGTCTTGCCAGCTTTTTTGGTTCACTCCTCTTCCACAATTATTGCATTAGAGATGTTAGAGGGTAAATATCAGCCTATTCTTTTTATTTGTTACTTATGGAGCTGTGGACCATGATCTTGCCTTTTTCAATCTGCTGCTACTGTGTCTGCTTCCACCACTGCCTTGCAGCAGCAAGTTCCAGAAGTTTACTATCTGATTTGTAAAGAAATCCTTTTACCTGCTTTAATAATAACTCTTACAGGTTTTATTGAGTGTATGCTATCTCTGATTTGGTGCAAATTTTTCTGTTTTCATCTTAATCAACATTTTCTTGATTTCTATAAGCCTCAATCATATTAATTCCAATAATTTGGGGACCTCTATGTAAGAAAGCTTCTTCACTCTCTTAATAATCTTCATGACTCTCCTCTGTAAGTTTTCTGCTACATCCTTCACAGAATCACAGAATCACAGAATCGTATAGGTTGGAAAAGACCTTTAAGATCATCGAGTCCAACCGTAAACCTAACACTACCAAGACCACCACTACACCATGTCCCTAAGCACCTCATCCAAACGTCTTTTAAATACCTCCAGGGATGGCGACTCCACCACTTCCCTGGGCAGCCTGTTCCAATGCTTGATAGCTCTTTCAGGGAAGTAAAATTTCCTAATATCCAGTCTAAACCTCCCCTGGTGCAACTTGAGGCCATTTCCTCTTGTCCTATCACTTGTTACCTGGGAGAAGAGACTGACCCCCACCTCTCTACAACCTCCTGTCAGGGAGTTGAAGAGAGCGATAAGGTCTCCCCTCAGCCTCCTTTTCTCCAGGCTAAACAATCCCAGCTCCCTCAGCCGCTCCTCATAAGACTTCTGCTCCAGACCCTTCACCAGCTTCGTTGCCCTTCTCTGAACACGCTCGAGCACCTCAATGTCTCTCTTGTAGTGGGGGGCCCAAAACTGAACACAGTATTCGAGGTGCGGCCTCACCAGTGCCCAGTACAGGGGCACGATCACTTCCCTAGTCCTGCTGGCCACACTATTTTTGATACAAGCCAGGATGCCATTGGCTTTCTTGGCCTCCTGGGCACACTGCTGGCTCATATTCAGGCGGCTGTCAACCAACACGCCCAGGTCCTTCTCTACCGGGCAGCTTTCCAGCCACTCCTCCCCAAGCCTGTAGCGTTGCATGGGGTGATACGTCATATCATTCAGAGCAGAACTGCACATAGAACTCATGACATGGGTGCACAAAGCTTTTATAGTGCAATGAAATGACACCCCATCTTAATCTCAAATCTTCCTGATGCGTCTTTCATCTATGTGTAAAGTGTTCATTGCTGTTCCCAGAAGCTTCATGTGGATAGTGTAAACATGCTCTCTGACCTTCAAGAGAAGGTGATGTCATACAATCCAGACAGAAAAAATACTTGTCACTGGAAAACTATGCAGGTATGGGGGCATGGAACCAACTTTTCCAAATGTGTCTATAAAAACAGTGTAATGGGTTTATGGATTAATGAACATACAGGAACTTGAATTTAAAGAGAACAAAAATAACAGTAATACTACCTCAAGGCAAGAATGAACTGTTAAAAGATCTATTCCTTAGAAATGTGAAGCTGCCTCAGTATTAAAAATATTGATCTTCAATGGCAAACTAATAGGGTTGGACAGGGTAGAAAAAGTGTTCTTTACATAAATGGAAATTATACTGAGAATACCCTGTCATTTATTATTGTATTTACACTATTTTCAACAGTGTCATAGAAAAGAGCATGAATTCTGCCAAATAGCTTCACCACAGCCATTATTTTATAGGAAATAGTACCAAAAAGGACCTCATATTGAACCCAGATAGTTTCTGCTCCTGCAGTTGTTTTGCAATAGTCCTTTCAAAGCCTGGAATAGAGGGACCAAGATGGTGTTACACAAGATTGTGAAGAACCTAATGCCAGTCTCATACTACAGCTTGTATAGGTGGCAAGGGCAGGCTGGCGTTGCTGGTAGCCAAACACAATATGGAGATATATGGATCTGTTGCAGCTCACTCTAAGGGATGTGTAGACCTTCCGTTCAGTTTCTAGAAGTACAACTTTGCTAAATAAGTGGGATTTAATATTTCCCTTTCAAACTTGTGCTTCAACAATAATCCGTCATAGAAAACACTTGGATAGGCTAAACATGGACTAGATGGTACAGCAGAATATGAGATATGGATTTCCATGAATGTTAAACTTAAGCAGTAGTTCGCATCAAGAATATGGTAGCCCATGTCCTTAAATTACAAATGACCAGGGTAGCAGTATAGTATATTGGTAAAGCTCAACATACTTCATAAACCACTTCAGCTTTATTCCACCAACGATATTTGTCCCTAGGTAGTTCTGTCAACTGTATATACTTTTGCAACAAGAGTATGACCACAGTTCAGCAAAAATAATTTCAGTGTGTAGAACTTGCAAACGGAGGATTCAGATTTATACAATTTTTAAGGAAGTGGATATAGAAAAGGGTTAGATAGTGGATTATTAGTATTACTTTGAATTCTTAAATATTTTTTTATGTTAGCAGTTCTCCAGCTGAACACACGCAGCATGCAAAGGATAGCTATTTAAAATTTTGAAGGCTAGTTCAGAGCAGACTAATAATTGATGAAGAATATACCCTGAATGTGGTTGGAAAGAGTACAGTGGCTTGTGGCAAATATGCTTTATAGGATTTCTAGGAAATTTTATGAAAGGACACCCCAGTAAATGTTTCATTGGAGAAGCTCATAAATTTCTCCAATTGCAGCTTAGAGTACCTAAACCCAAAATTTTATGACAATGAAGGAAGATCTTGCTCAAGTGTTTAAAATCTCTTCTCAATGACTAATCAAGCCTTACTGCATTTTAAAAAGACAGATCTAACCTAGCAAACTGCTGACTCTTCCTTCAGGTTTTGTAAACTTAGCCCTAGGAATCTAACCCAAATCTAACAGGCATAATGTTGGAGATCAATGTTTATCCACTACAGAAAACAATAAAAATCTGAACACAAAATTATTGCTTCCTTGTGAAACTGCAGGATTTATATGAATTGTAGATTATAGTCAGGAATAACCTGAAAATTCTAAATAGTAAAAATAGCAGCATGCTATACAGTATTTCTGTTATTCAGGTTGGAAAATAGGGACCTTACTGCTCGAATATAGGGACCTTATTGCTCTGCGGTTTTCAAGCATAGTGTGACCTGCACAGGTGGATCTTTTCAAAGTACTGCTGAGCAAGCATTCATACCGAAAGTCTCTCACAAATTGCCTGCCTCTCGCTCAAGGTCATGCTCTGTTAAGACTTTGATACTAAAACAGGCTTCCCAGAAAGTTCACAGAGCCTTGATGCTGCTGCCTGCCTTCCCTCCGAACTGTAACTGCACGTAGCCAGGCTGCTGCAACACCACTCTGTCTCCTGACTGATTCCTTACAGAGAATTTTGTATTACATAGTATAGTATGGATCTGTCAGAGGCACTATTATTAAGTCAGGACTTAAGATTGCACAGTGGTCTCTTCGACATAATGGATTTTAAGAGAACTAGAATGTGATATGGCCTCATATGGTCTCAGGATTCTGTTAATTTTATTCAGCAATAAGTGATGTTTTATTACCAATACATATGTTGCATTGTAACACATGTCAGTATTGGACTGATTTACAATTACCCTAAATAACATGTTTACAATAAGTTCACAATTTTCTTCAAACATTCCTGGTTTTGGCTAAAGTTATTTGTCTAATTTTTAGCTGATAATAAGAATATTTCCAAGCCATAACTATTTGTTTTTGTCATTTTCAATTTACTGACTTGTGTCAGACTTTCCAGCATAGGGAATAAAAGAAATTCAGTGCCCTCACTTCTTGGTCACGTATAACTGATTAGCATGTTCTGATAAAAGAACTTTGTATTACCACCTTGTGCAATTCTTCTGAAATTCTGAATGTACTACTTGGTCACAATTTATTATAAGAACAGAGGACAGTGGCTGAACTGTCATAAGAAACATCTTTTCACTTTCTTATGAATGATGTCCACAAGGCAGGTTGCAATTCATGTTGGAAAGATAGAATTGGAAGAGCTGCATAACTGCTGCCTTTTTACTGTTTTGTGGAAGACCATGGAGATCTTATTTCCCTGAATTCACTCTGGCAGTTTCCATAAGTTTTTCTTGATAATTTCTAAAATAATTTCTTCCGTTAGATGTGTGTTTATGCTGGTGGTTATGTTATATTATGTTATTTATTTTATTTCATTTGGTTTGCTTTGCTTTTCTTTTTTAAGCCTTGCCTTGCTGAGCTGAACTGTTAAAAGTTTGAAAAGGATGGAGCTATGGGTAACCTGCTCTCATACATTCTCTGCTAGGAAATGATCTGCTACATTGAAGTTTGAAATAGTTCTGTTTCATATTATGTTCATATCTTAAATGTCTGATTTTTTAAACAAGAATACCTTGCATTTTAAGAGTTGTTTACAGAACATATGCATTATTAGTGTCCCATCTGTCACATAGCTAAGAGAGCAGAAAGAAAAATCTGTGACAATGACAAATAAAACCAGCAAATTCATTTTCTATAGCCAAGTCTTGTTAATAATTAATCTTGCTGAATTTCTAACCTATTATGATTTAAATAGAATACAGATTTGACCTTAATTGAGAGGGGAGAATGGCTTAGGAAGAGGTTAACAGAAACAGAAAAATAAAAAAAGGAGGTAATGTCTGAAATTCAGCAGTGATTCTTTACTGGGAGGGATGGGTACAGGAATACACTTATGCATCATGGACAGTGGCATTTTTAAATAAGAGCAAAATGGAATACACTGAAGAAGAATAAGTCCAATAAGTTGCTGCCTATTAAAACTGGCTCCCTGGCCTTCAAACCAAGAGCACATGTTATTATTTCTATGTCTGAACCTTTGTCAAATGTCTGAATAAAAGACATAGGATGTGTGCCGAAACATGTATGATTTGCTGAATATGTATTAAGTGATCTGCTAAGATTTCTAGCCATCTCATGGCTGTAGACATGGCAGTAATGAGAAGGTCATCTTTCAGGCATGTAATTATTGTGGTCAGTACGTTATTGCTCAAACCAACAATATATTGTCCCAAGTGAAAGAACTAGCAGGTTTAGTTCAGTTCCTTGTCAGCAAAGATAATGCTTTTTGTCTGTTTAAGGTGGGACAGCAAAATTTTTACAGCACAAATGTATGTCTGAATGAGGCTGTAGTAACATCCATTTCTGTATTATACAAACCAGGTCATTAATTTACCAATCTCCATATTTTACCTTATGATACAAAGAATGCTGCAATATGGTCACAATTACCTAAAGAGAACTTTTTTTTTAATCATCATCTAGGTGTGGCAGCAGAGAAATATTACTGCTGTTTAATGGAGATTTGAATAAGTAAGCACTATGCTTACAATGTCTGTTTAGCTCTTATGAAGCTATTATAATGAAAACAGAGAAAGGTTTTCCCTACCTGTGATGTATTTTCAGGTACAGACCTACTCAAATTGTAGCATACCTACAGAAATGATAGATCCTTTCAATGCTGAAGAGGGAAATATAGGGGTTGTTTTTAATTTTTCCCCTCTTTTTCACTTGGAATGCAATTCTTTCTGCTCTACAAATTCAGCACCATTATGTATCTAAAACGCTCATACCAAATGCAGCCTGAGATCACTTCAGATGACAATCTTAACTGACCTGCTGAATGTTAAGAAACTCCTGTAGGAAACACAGGAAAATTGTGGTCAGAGCTAAGCTGCACTGAGCAAGTCTGCAAGAGCTGAAGATCAAGATCATGAAGTCTCCCCCAAAGATACCTGCAGACTATTCAGCTGCAGTCCAGCTGCAGGCAATCTAAATCAGTTGTATTTTCCAGCAGCTTGACAGGAAATCCTCACACTCTAAATCTCCCTTTTTGTTGGAAAGCAATATCCCAGCTGCTCTTGAAAGTTAAGCAGCTTCTGTTGGGTAAAGTGAGCTCTTCTAACCTATGAGAAATATGTAACACTCATACTGAAAAATTATGTAGTCTGTACAAAGAGAGCTATTCACTACAAAATCTACTCTTTGGGGGTTACAATAATACCCCAAATAAACCCTTAGTTATGCTTGTACTCTGGGATTTCTAAGCACTTCCCAATTTGCATCACCTGGATACACATCCTGATCATATTCAGACCCCATGTCAAGCTGAAGCCTTAGATGGTTCCCTCTGCCTCCCATACCCTTACTTCTGATATGTGAGCCTTGTCCCAGAGATTGGAAGTAAGTGGTGTGGCCCTGGGAAGAAGCCCTCTGTCTGGTGTGTGGAGAAGCTGGCCTGCCGGCATGCCCTGAGAGCTGTGAGCAGCACAACTATAAGGGCAGCAAAGCTCTTTGGGACCCCAGGTGTGACCATGAAAGAGGCATGCTGGCTTGTAAGGGCACTGAGGAAGCTGCTGGACTGAAAAATTAACCTCTTTAGGTAAAAGGTCATTTCTGTGTTAAATACTTCTATTGGCTGAATAATAGTACATGACTCAATGGGCTTTTTCCTTTTGTTCTTTCACCATTTCATTAGCTATCATTCTAGCTTTAAATTAATCAGTTCTCTCCACTGCCCGCATTTTACCTAAAAACTTATGTTCCAGAATTTCATCACCGCTAAGGTATGCCTACCTGTTTCAGTTTGGCAACATTTGACTTTCCTAGTGTTACAGATGTAAATACATTATTCAGGAATACTCCTCCTATGTGACTGCATTCCAGGTTGCAGTGAATACTACTAAGCAGTGGTTAACTAATAAATTATGAAGATCTTCATGCATTGAATTTGCCTCAAAGGGAAAAGGTTACTTATGGCTCAAGTTTAGCAAATAAAGAAAACAATAAACAAAGTATGCAGTACAAAAACTGACAAAACTTCAATTTTTTTTTTCCACAATCAATTTTAAAAGGATTTAGCTAAACTGCTGCAAGCTGTGGGCTTGCTATTACATCAAAGTGGCTACATCTTGTCAGTACAAGATAATTTAAGAGAAAACTTTCTGAAAGGCCTCTAAGACTGTGTTATTGATCATCTTGTGTATAAATATAGGTAGACCTTTGACATTGTATATGGTGAGACTCATTAGGATTGTCTGTGGTTGGTATCCTGTCATGCATGTACATACAAAGACCAAAAATGTGATCATCAGCTTAGTCTAAATCAATTATTATGAAAGGCAGTGTACGTCCAATGACAGGACTGTAGATGGGGAGACTTAGGCAACCCATATATGCGCTCATGGTTGCTGTTTGGCCTTTTACTCTCTGCAGAAGGCTAAGTCCTTCATCTTGCTAAATATGTGTATATTGATCAAACACTGGGCCTTAATTGCACTAGAACTTTGTATACATAGTACCCCAGTTTTATTAAGGGGAGTTTATTAATTTTTATACCTTGGTATTTCACAGAACACAGTATTTTTCTTTCACCATTTCATTAGTTTCGTTCTAGCTTTAAATTTGTCAATTCTCCCCACTGCCTTGATTTTTCCTAAAAACATGTGTTGCAGAATTCATCACATATAAGTTATGACTGCCTGTTTCAGCCATGTCACTCTTAAAATAAGATCAAGAATTAATTAAGGTCCATTCCATCTTTTTTACGTAATTTCCTGATTCTTCTAGTAACAGTTCTTCTACCACAACTTCAACTTAAGTATCATACTCAATATACAGAAGCAATGAAAATAGTTTTAAAAGTCTTTGCTACTGACTGTATTTATAAAGTGAAAACTCTACCCCTTTGGTGTACTTATTAGGCCTTAAATTCAGTGTGTGTATCATCTTTTGTAAGAACATTGCAAACGTCTATGTTCCAACAGAGAATGAAGCAGCTCATCCTTTTTTCAAGGTTTGCATCTGTGTGTGTATATGAGTGAGGGAAGAGAAAGAAACTAAGCTAGGGACATACCAACAACAAAACATCTTAGGCTTCGATCCAACAAGGTCTTATATCTATGCTTCAGTTTACAAACTGAATAATCCCACTTACTATTTATCCTATCCACATACATAATTTTCCCTTGACTGACACCTTAGTTTCCTGATATTGAAATTATACCTACATATATGCATCTGATTGAAGAATTAAAAATAAAGATAGTCTGAAATTTCACTTGCTCTTTATTGAACCTTAACATTAACCTAGATCTCTTTCTCACTCTCTCTTCATTACAGTTTTAATACATATCATATTTCTGTTATTGAAGCATTGCAGGGAACAATTGACATTGCAGCTGGCTCCCCTATTGCTGGAGGGACCCAGCAATAATGGTATAAAGAAAAATGAAGAAATTGGTATTGCAATATTGCATTGTCAGTCTCTGGAGGTTTTTTTGCACCTCCTCCTCTACCTTCCCCAGGTGTCTAAAACTATTTTGTTAAGATAAGTCTCTACGTTGGAAAACAGCTCATTGCTACTGAAATGCAATGTGAAGTTTCCTCTGAGACTGAATTAATTTTCTCCAATTAGTGGAGCTGATAAGTGTTAACCTACATAGTGAAAGGAAATAAAAGCATGTGGGGAAAAAAAAAAATCTGTAATTGTTCTATAGGGGTGGTAGATTTTCCTTTAACAGGTGATGAAAATGAAGTAGGAAAATTTAAATTTACCTTCTCATTTACATTTTACTATGCTTTTAAAGCTTTATTAGCAAACAATATGAAGAAATAAGTGTCAACTATTAGGTTTGTGTTATACAGGTATTTTTATTTTTTTATTCAAAACACTTTGTCTTTATGAAGTAACCAGAATTTATTGCTTAGATATTCAGCGTCCCAAAATGAGTCATTAATTTGCTCAGCATATTTTACTCCTGAGGTGGAGGTGGGAAGGTATCTTTGCTACCAGTTTTTAGTATGAATCAAATAGACCTGTATCCCACCAAAGTAAAAGCAAGCAAAAACATCTGTGAAGAAGAAATCTTTACAAGGTGATAACCATATGGATTTGCTATTGTGCAATCACCTCAGCAGGTCCACCATTAGTACTGTTATATTGTTTAAGATGTTTACATCACTTTATACTCTCTACTCTTCCAAACTACACACACAGAGTGAAATTCCAAATACGTAGAAGCAATGTATAATTACAATCACGGTGTGTGACTTCAGTATTTAAATTTCCCCACACCATTGTTTGAATACTTTTGAGGCTCTGCTAGAGCATTGCCTCTATTGTTGTTATGTGAAAATGATTCCACTTTCTCTGATTATACCACAAGTTATAGCACTGTTCTTTTGTTATGCCTGTCTGAAGAAAAATAACAGAATCAGTTACAGTTTATTTCCTTTTTCCTAGTATTCTGCTATTTTCTGTGGCAAATGACCTCAAATAACTATAAGACTACTTCATATAACAAGCGTATGTATATATCATTTTTTTCATCATAGATATACACCTTTTTCCTTGGAAGTGTCCATGACCACGAGATCCCTAGTATTTTGTTATTATTTTGTCTTATCTGCCTCTTCAATGATTTTGCAGGTCTCCAGTGTCTGGAATTGTTTTTTTTTGCTATACAAAAATTCCTTTGCAGACCTTTTTTGTTCATTTTTTCTACTGAATAAAATCTTCACAAATAATAAATATACCTGATCGGAATCGTTCTGCATTTTCACGGAATATACTTCTGTGCACTTTAACTGTAGTACTTTATTTTTAACTGTAGTGTTGGATTGGGGAAGAGGATTATCTGTAAAAACCTTTATTTCCCTGGCAACTATTTAAAGCCATCCTGACTAATTCAAGTACCATTTTACATGTTAATTATTCTATTGAGCAGATAATGGCTAGCAAAACATATCCAGTAATGATCACCTAGCAAGCTAGAAGATCTTCCAGAAGGTACTCTCAAATGGAGTAAAAATAAAAATGAAGAACGAAGTCCCTTTTTCCAGATTGTCTTAAAGACGTCAGTCTGGGAGTCTAAATTTTTTATGCTAGCTATACAGAATCATCTATTTGATTTGGCCTGTGCTTTTGATGTAAACAACACATCTTAATAGCTTTCTCACTGTTTGTTTACATTTGAAGCCAGTATAAAGCTTTTCCATCTCTCTTCTTATTTTAAATGACCTTTATGTGTCCTTTTTATAAGTAGTTTTCTGTAATAAAAATTTCCTTTAAAATTTTTAAAAGGAATTTAGGGATTAAAATTTTAAATTTAAATGTAGGAATTAAAAATTTAAAGGAATTAGGTGGGATTTTAAAGGAAATCCCACCTAATACTGAGTTCTCCCTTAACTCCCTTGCAGAACTAGAAACACAACCATTATGTGCCTACAGACTTAATTACTTTTTTCATGGTCTTTGATTAAAAACATACCTCTCTGTTGTTGCACTTACATGGTGTGCACTACACTTCATTTTATCAAATACAGTTTTAAATTCAATCTCTACCTGCATTAATTGAAAAAAATCTCCCATAAAGTGCTACAGAACCTGCAAGTATCATAGAGCTGCCTTCTGATTAGCTTCCTCATAATAATATGCATTGCTGGCAGATATGCTGTAAATAGCGTCCTGATTTCCTCCCGTTGTCCTCTGTATTTAGAAAAACAACTTCAGATCCAATGAGGCCTTGAATTGCTCCAGTCTTTCACTTCAATATTTTCTTACCTTATTTTTACTATTGTGGTTTTCAATGATCTTTCCACACTAAGTACTTACAAAGGATTGGTTTCATTCCCTTCGTGAATCTGATTAGCTCCCCATAGGAGCATGAGGTTCAGCGCACTGCCCAGGCTCTGATGGGGAAACTCCTTCACTGTTGAAAACATCCACAACACCACACTGACACAGAACCTTCTCTATGCTACCTTCTCTTATATCGCCTTTCCTCCTCACCATTCACTCCAAACTCGGCAGATATGAGACCATATCAGTGGAAACCATGATTCTGTATCAAATAATTTTGAGCAGTTGTACTTATTCTTTCCCATTCTCAGATTCCAACGGCTTCCAGACTTAAACACACCACATAAAATAAATATGTAATGTGGTTTGTGTTACGTTGAGTGTAGTGCTACTGGAGAAGAGGATAAATTCTGTTCATTGTGTATGTATGTACCCATGTACGTATTAGATGTACATAGCCATCCAATCAACATGGTCCCTAGCTTCAAGAGGAAGAGGAGAGAGAATAATGTGCAATCATTCCCTTCTAGTTGGGAAGAGAAGGACCCATGGACAGATTGAAAATTCAGTATCCGTATCATATTGTGAAAATCACCTGATACTAACATATTGAAAGAATAAAATTATATTATTTCCCAGAGCTTTTTTCCCAAGTTATGAGCAAACTGCTGAAGCTCAAAATTCCTTGGTGAAGATCTTACAGTACTTTTTATTTTGGTTTTTTTTTCACAGGAAAAGAAGAAAAAGAAGACAGAGTTTAGTTATAGCATTTTTCAAACTCTATATTAAAACTTTATATTGAAACAATGAAACTCTATAAAATGGGTTATATAACGCAATCCCTCTATGACCTATAGCGGGTTTACTTCACTATGGTATAGCTACTGATACATTTGCAAACATACCTTACAGTCTTTTACTACCAAAACCGGTAGAACAGAATTATGACCTACATCTCACAATTATTATTCTTTTTTTTAATCTTCCTTTAGTTTCAGAACAAAGAGCTCTTCCCTGAAGTAATTCACTTTGATTTGATATGTTAGCATATTTGTATGATTTATTCTGTGTGCCTTGGAAGCCAGAGAATCATCTTGTGGTGATCTCTTATATAAAAACTCTTTTTATTTTTTCTTAACATGTTGAATAGTAGTATACTGGAGACTCTGAGGTACATTTATTCAAATTAGTGTTTCAGAAAAAGGCTTTTTTTTATTCAGAACTGCTTTCCTAACAAATTTCTTCTACTCACATGGATAGTTGCAATACATACAAATTTTATATAGAAACCAGTGGTCAGGAAATCAATGCCATGGTATTAATTTCCCTTTTACTTTAATTCACTAACTTGTTGAATGTATGTGGACACAGCTAACAATGTAGTTCTTCTGTCTGCAACTAGGAATACATGGACAGTGTCTGGTACACTGTCTGCCTCCCCAAGGTTTAACAACCTACAAGTTGACTATGTCTTGATGACTTACATTTTTTTCTTCTTCCTAGGTGGCTAAAAATACCTCTTCATTAAACATCAAACCTACTGTGTCAACATCTATGAAGAGCAAAAAAGAGAAGTTTCCCTCAGGGAAAGTTGCTTTCAGATAAATTTCCAAAGTTTGTTCAGATTTTTAGAACAAAGCAAAGCAGAAAAAAAAAAAAGGCAACCACCTCTATGGGTAAAATTTAAGTATAAAATCACAATTACTGAGGAAGTTTTTTTTTAAATACTGCTTTCATTTTTCCTCCTTCTTCTGCTCCATCTTATAAAAATATCAAACTATATTTATGAAATGAAAATTAAAATCAGTTGTAAAAAACAAAAGGATTCTACAACGTGATTTGATGAAATAGGAGAAGAAACAACAGAAATACATTGGCAAAGAGAAAAAAAAAAATGTCTTAAACACATTACAAAACAAATTGTTGTTATAGAAGTATGTTGCCCAGAATGAGACTGATATGTTTTGGGTTGGAACTTCATAAAGTTCCAGAATCAAATTTCAAAGTTTTCAAAACTTTTCCTTCCTTGCACTTGTGGAGAGAATGGTGAACAAAACCAAAAATAACACACACAAATAATTTATTTGTCTCAATAATTTGAAAACAAAAGTAAAACTGATCTTGTTTCTCAAGCTATAATGAATTTTAATCTGTTATTTCCCTTGAATCCAGAAGAAAGAACAAGCTGTAGACAATCTTAAAGTAAATCTTTTTGTAGGGTCATCTCCACATCTAGTATGGTTGGGATAATTAATGATTGTGCTGAGGATCTTTGGAAGTTGGAAATAAATCTTTAGTATTATTAATACCCTGGATAAGGTGAAGAAGAATGAGCATCCATTGTTTGCACTCTCTGAAATACAGCAGTAGGTCCTTTCCAGTCTTTTGCTCTCTGAATATACTAGATAGATAGTATACATGCCTCACTTTGCTGTCCTGAGACCATACAAAATGTGCATACAATGCCACAAACTTCTCATCAGTCTAAGATTTCTACATAACCCTATTACCACAGTGTCTGACCACATTATAATTCTGCATCTGTTTATTCCCAGGAAAGCCATATGAAAAAGACAGAAATTGTTATTTCTGGCAGTGGGAAGAAGAACATGCACAGAGGCATAGAGAGCTGAAGTGATTTGCCCGGTGTCACGCAACTCTTTGACAGGTCCAGAAATTAAACCTCCAGCTGAAGAGCCTCCAGATAAAAATCCTTGCCTCATTCATTTATATAAATGGCAGAATTTTACACCTATACATGTGAAGAGGAATGGTGGATCAAAGAAGAAAGACAAGAAAGGGGCAGAAAAACAGCATGCCCAGAAAAGGAGAAAAAGGTTTTCAAGTATCTTTGAGGCAGGAAGCAGTGGTGAAGGTATGTTTTGAAGATCAGGTAGAAGGTAATGAAATCACCAGATGAAGGAAATGAATTAGTAAGATTGCAGGGATATTAGAAAAGAGGAAGACTGTCACCTAAAGGAGAAAAAAAAAAGATGGAGACCTTGAGAAAATTAGATCAGGCAAGAAAGAGTAAAGAGGTTGGAGGAAAAAAGGTCTTGAACCAGATTCAAATAAATAAATTGGAAAAACATTCTTGTCCAGTGTGTTCTGTATCAGGCCAAGCTAGAAAGAATAAAGTAGGCAGAAGAGAAAAGAAATTAAGAATAAAAAAAGGAGGGAAACCCCAGAAGTTAAATTAATTTAAATTAAAATAGATTAAATTATTGAGAATTTAGGCCTAAACATCAAGAACTCTCCAAAAATAATTATAATGACAGATATTATGGATTTGTTAAGAAAAACAGAGTTCCACTTAATAACACATTTATTTTCTATTTGCATGTTGAAATACAAGCAGCTTTAAAACACAAAACAGAAATTAATTAAACTGGGTCTTTACAGCCTGCTTATGATCTAGGAATATTATTGACAATAGAAATTAACTTTTTGTCCATGCAGTAACGTCAGATCATAAAGCCTTCCTTGAGAAAAAACAGCTATAAAAAAAAAAACCCTGTATAGTAAATCTGAGGGCTACAGGGACCTGTTTTTATGCATTTTGTTGGAGAGCATTTAAAAAGGAGGGATTCTAAAAAGTCACAAGAAACTTTAAAGTCAAGAGCAAAATTCAGGGATTCTTAATACTCCTGTTTCTAATACCCGTCCACAGTGAATATATTTGTGACATCAATCATTTTTGTCAAACAATTTTTTTTTATTTGCATGTCAGGATGTGTTTTGCGTGGGGCTTTTTTGTATGACAGGGATTTTTGTCATAATTTGTTCCTTTTGCTTTGTTTTTCATTTTTTTTCAAATGTTAATGTTAAGATATGAAATGCAGCAGCATTTCCTTGATGTTTGTGATGATGTGGAGCTGCTGCTACTATGAATTTGTGAGGTGACTGAAGACACCGCATACAGTTGTATGCTTGGCATAAAGGATAAAAATAATTCTCACTGAGAAGAAAAACAACTAAATCACAATACTTTATATGAGGTAAAGGGAGGACAGTGTTTCCATAAGCGGAGGAAAGAGTACAGCAACCCAACATGCGTAGAAGATCTAGATTATTTGATTCACATGAAAACATAAACTGTTCTCTTTGAGAAAAAGTATGTTAGTAGTCCGAGTCCTCTGATCTGAAAAATAGCAGGTGTTTTCCATTTCTATGTATCTAACTACCACTGTAGGTGGAAAAATATTGGAGCTGTTGTGCGAAAACACTGCAAAACTAATAGCGTGTCTGCAGGCTGCTGCTTCCCCTCATTTGCCTGTAGAAATGGTAAATGACAGGTAAAATTTAACTTCTTGTGCTCTGTCACCATACTTCCCCCTCACTGGCACTCCCTTTCAGCGGGAGCCTCTCAGCCTGGCTCTCGACTTCCTGGCAGCCCTCCCATTTCTGCCGGCAGGCGGTGGAGCAGCAGCAGCTCTCCTCTTCCTTCCCTTCGCCTCCTCTGTCCTCCCACCTGGCAGGCAGCCCGAGGAGCTGGGCCTTGCGTTGCTGCCTGCCAGGCAGCAACAAAGAAGATGGGGAAAAGCTGGTAGCCTGTATCAGCAATTTTGCTGCGTGAGCCTCACCTGTTATAAAGGTGCTGGCCACTTTCATCTGCCCACATAGTTTACGTCTTCACTTTCTCTGTGATACTGATGATTAGACCGGTGCGTTACATTGGTAGTCTTGTGATCCACTCATCTTGAATTGCAGTCCCATACCTTCATATTTCTACACTGAGACAGACGATTCTGAGTGCTTTTATGAAATGTTAATCCTATTGCTGCTTAGCAGTTGACTCCTTAGAGGTCACATACAATCCTTCATCTAAGCCAGAATGTCATAAATGTTAAAAAAAAAGTCTGTGTTCAGATCATGGGGCATGGAAATGACCATAGCTCTACCCTTATCTTTCTTCTTTGATCTTTTACTTGTAGGGGAAGATTCATTAGAGGGATTGTTCTAAATCCTGCAGCCTTTACCTGCCTCAGTACAGTGAAATCTTTTTTATATCTTAAAGCATTTCCTCCAGCCCAGTTATCTCAGTCCAAAACTGTATCTTATTGTATTTAGCAACAAGATTTCCCTTATTCTGTTTATTCTGCTGCTGATTAACAGTCAAGATTCTCTGCCATCTGTTCTGTTGAAGCATATATCCAAATACTTCACAACTACAGGGACTGTGTTTTAGTAAAGTATTATGATGAAATACATATACTGGCAGGCCTAAAGCTGCAAGGACTTGCAATATTTCTTTTTTTTTTAACATCAGGAGACTATTGGATTTAAAACAAGAACAAAAAAAGTAATGTTTCTAAATTTCCCTTTCTTTTAAACAAATTCCTGAATAAGGTAGCCCTATGTCACACTTAATATGATCTACATGAAAACAGATTTCCTGACAACTTTAGAAATGTCCAGTCATTACCTAACAAGTGGCACATTACAACTCATTGAAATCAATGCAAGGATCCGGTTTTCTTCAACAATACTTTGCAACAGGGACAATGAAGTAAAGCTTACTGCTGCAGCAATGTACTTTTTTCAAATGGTGTTGGCACCAGGAGGCAGCATGTAAATACTTGATTGTGAAAATGATACTTACTGGTGACAAATGTCTAGAAAGTTTGATTTTTTATTTGACTGGCTTATCAAGCCCTTTGAAATTGCACTCTGTGCATATGCAATTAAATTGGTATTTTATTCATGCAGCTGTCAGAGTGATGCTATTTTACAATTCAAGTATGTAAACATTAGGCCCAGCAGCACTCCCAAGTTTTTTGCTCTGAAAGTCAGCGCTGGGCATGGCCTGACTATGCAGGAGAGAGACTCCAGCACAAACCATCCTCCTGTATTTTAGTTTCCAGAGACATCTGATCAGACATGCATATACTTAGGATGTGGCAAGGCACAGAATGTAAGTTTGTATGTAGTCATAGTGATTAACTTATGACCCATTTGGAGTTTTGGCAATATGAGAAATTGTTCTCATCAGCTGCAGTAGGAAGCCTATTTACTAGCACAGATGTTCCGTAGTCATCCCGAATGCTTAGGATGAACAGCTCCCAGCAGTGCATTGGATACTTTGCAAACCTAAGAGGAATGCAAAAACCTTTGAGTTGATATGTGAACAACAACAACAACAACAAACTTTTCTTTCTAAGCATTTGTAAATTAATTCTCAAATGCTGGTTTCTCATATTCTTTCCATAGTAAGTGTTATTTTTTCAGCTAAAAAGAACTCAACTTCACCCCCTGAACCGACATTACAGTTTTAATTGAGTTTTCTCTTTTAAAATAAATGCATATGTCTCTACTATTGAATATTTTTTTCATTGGTATGAAGAATTTTAGTTGGAAGTACAGTGTGAAGAAACTTAATGGAAACATGCTCAGTGATTTTAACCTAAGGATAGGTGCTTTCAGTGTTGATCTTTGGTTGTGTAAAATATACAACAACATAGTTTCATTCGAGCCTTTCTGAACAAAAAGTAAATGCTGACGTTGACTTCATGGAGATCAGGTGTTGACCCTCTTACAGCAGGGCGCTGGACAGCAGCCTTGATTTGGCAGAGAAAAAGCTTTTGAAGAGTCTGCTGATACATACCACTCAAGGCAATGATTTACCAATTAAAGCAAATATGGTGTGATAACAATGATAAAATTGCTTCTGTGTTCTTGCAGTATTCTGATATTTCTAGAGCTCATCTGGATTCTAGTTGTAACAACGAGAATAAATAGAAAAAAGAAGATGCTTCATTAGATCATCTTAAAAGTCAATGTGAGTCACTTTTCTAAAAATGTTCTAAGACAGTGGATATTAGCAGTGGGATTATAGGTCAAACAACAGTTAGCTAATCATAAGTGTGCTGGTTTTGGCTGGGATAGAGTTAATGTTCTTCGGTAGCTAGTACGGGGCTATGTTTTGTATTTGTGCTGGAAACAGCATTGATAACACAGGGATGTTTTAGTTATTGCTGAGCAGTGCTGACACAGAGTCAAGGCCTTTTCTACTTCTCACCCCACCCCACCAGCAAGTGGGCTGGGGCTGCACAAGAAGCTGGGAGGGGACACAGAGGGGACAGTTGACCCCAACTGACCAAAGGAATATCCCAGACCACATGGCGTCATGCTCAGCATACGGAGCTGGGGGAAGAAGAAGGAAGGGGGGGACATTTGGAGTGATGGCGTTTGTCTTCCCAAGTAATGGCTACGTGCGATGGAGCCCTGCTTTCCTGGAGATGGCTGAACACCTGCCTGCCCATGGGAAGTAGTGAGTGAATTCCTTGTTTTGTTTTGCTTGTGTGCATGGGTTTTGCTTTACCTATTAAACTGTCTTTATGTCAACCCACGAGTTTTCTCACTTTTACCCTTCCAATTCTCTCCCCCATCCTGCTGTGGGGGGAGTAAGCAAGCAGCTGTGTGGGGCTTAGTTGCCGGTTGGGGCTAAACCACAACCTTAACTAATAGTGTAAGCTCTGAGATTAATGAATAGCAGTAAAGTTTTCCCTTTCTCCCCCATTCAATATAATGCTCATTTCCCTTTGATATTCAATATACAACTCAGATAATGTCTTGTTCATTTTGATTTTGATGAAACTTATGCATAATAAAGTTTTGGTTTGTTTCCCCCCCCCCCCCCTATAATTACATGTCTTTCAATATTAGAGTTGTTGGGACAATGAAATGTCTTCACAGTGTTTTAGGACAAAAGACAATTTTAAAAGTCAGATTTTCACCATCACTTTAACCTTGATTTTAGGAAAATAATTTTTTTGAAGAAAGCACAAACTACAGTTTCTTTTACCCCAAAATCATAAAATCATAGAATGGTTTGGGTCAGAAGGGACCTTTAAACATCATCTAGTCCAACTCTCCTGACATGGGCAGAGACATCTTTCACTAGATCGGGTTTCTTAAACCCCATCCAACCTGGCCTTGAACACTTCCAATAATGGGGCATCCACAACTTCTCTGGGCAACCTGTTCCAGTGTCTTACTACCCTCATCATAAAAAATTCCTTCCTTATGTCCAGTCTAAATCTACCCGCTTTTACTTTAAAACCATTGTCCCCTGTCCTGTCACTACATGCCTTGGTAAAATGGACTATGACTGATATTGCTATTACCTTTTGTGACTTCTTACATAACACAGTCCACAAAAATTCACAAATAATTACCAAATTAAGCCTGTTAACTCTTTAAAACATATTGAGCTGAAGATACTTCAGAAGTTAAAAAAAAAAAAAAAAGAGTTCTATTTGACTTTATGAATGCATATGTATGGAAGTCTGAGATGTGTATAAGATATCCAAGAAGTAGACTTTGTTGGAAGAATACAGAAAAGAGGTGAAAGATCCTTCTTATGGAGCTCTTCTCAGTTCTGAGATCTGTTGAATCAATTATGTGAAGAGTTTGGGAATCAGGCTACAGGAAGCCCACAAGTTCATATTCCTCAAGCAGAAGTTTACTTGAATATGCCTAATAATGTAAATTAAACTAATCACATCTTACAAAACAAATAACATTGTACAAACAGGTAAGGCTTTACTACCGTGTGTCTGTTTTAGACATCTGCCCAGATTGTCCAGCAACTATAATTATTTTTTGAGACTAGATAGGATAAATCCCACAAGTTTTTTTCTGATCCATTGCCTCTTTCCTGTCCAAAAGAAACCAGGAGTGATAAGTATACTTTACAACCTGATTCTTTCCTGCTTCTCAATTCTCATATAAAGTAAAGATGAAGTGCTATGTGGAACACTAGTATAATTTACTTTGTGTTTGTTTTGTACACTATATATGTCTAAGTTCTTGGATTGTAGACTTTCAGGCTGGTATTGTATGTCTGAATTAACTAGCTTCCTTTGACTTCAGGTAGAAATAACACAGATCTTAAGTGTAGAAGTGAAAAGATAGATTCAGGAATTTACACAGACCTTGTATACCAGTGAGCATTGTACACTCACAGATCAGACTTCTGAACAGCAGACTGGGCTCCTAGATGTCTAGATACAGAATCACAGAATAACTCAGGTTGGAAGGTTCCTCCAAAGGTCATCAAGTCCAACCCACTGCTCAAAGCAGGTCCAGTCAGAGCAGGTTTCTCAAGCCTTTTGATTTTTGGGTCCCACTACCTCTCTGGGCACCTATTCCAGTGTTTGATCACCCCCATGGTGAAAAACATTTTCCCTACTTTTGAATTGGGAATATCCCATGTTCAGCTTTTCTCTGTTCCCTCTCATCTTTTCGCTGCACTCTTCTGAGAAGAGTCTGACTCTGCTCTACACCTTCAATCATCAACTTGCAGTTGTACATCGGTACGGACAACAGTAAGAATGTCCTGATCCTTTTTTTCTTAAGGCTGAACAAGCCAAGGTCCCCCATCCTCTCTTCAATGCCATATGCTCTGGTCCTCTGACCATCCTGGTAGCTTGCTCCAATGTGTAAACTGCTCTGTGTGTGTTTGCGTGTGCATACACACACGCACCCATCAGGAATATGTGCTCAGCCTCATTGATCATTAAACCTCAACTTCCAGATTCAGTGACCTCTAATAATTTTTACAATGCACATATCTCATTCACACGTGATCTGTTACAGATACAACCTATCTACAGTGTATGCTATAGCTACACCTGGGAAGTCATGCTTCTCTGCACCTACCCCGTCAGGCAATTGGAAAAGGGCACATGTGTTGGCTCAAATCAGTGATAAGGGAGGGGTTGTGCTGATTGCACTCCATATTTGGGTACAACATGTAGCTTAATTTGTCGTGGATCCAACAATAAGAACATGACTCCAATTCTTCCTCCTGTAAGGTTCCAATGCAGTACATGGGTCACTCAATTACATATTAGTTTTGATTATTTCCTCCAGCCTTTTCATCTACTGTTGCTGTTTACTACATGTTACTTTTAGGTTGCTGTGGTTACTAATCTACATGTAAATGTTTTTCACTTTCCACCAATCAAGCTGAGTTCCTCTTTCTTACAGTCGATGTTTATAAAGGTTAGTACATAAGCATTTGTCACTGGCAAGGTCATGGCACCAAGGGAGAGCTCTGAGATCTCAATGCTTTCTTCTACTGGGGAGCCCAGATCTGGACCACATGTGGTCTCACCAGGGATAAGTAAAGGGGAGTGATCATCTCCCTCTACCTGCTCATTCCACTCTTACTAATGCCCCGAGGGTACATTGCCCCTGTTCCACATAGTGCCCACCAGGACCCCCAGGTCCTTTTCAACAGAGCTGCTTTCCCGTCAGCCAGTCTGCAGCATGTACAGGTGCATGGAGCTATTCCTCCCCAGGTGCACAACTTTGCATTTACCTTTTTTGAACTTCTTGAGGTTCCCATCAGCCCATTTGTCCAGTCCCATTTGTCAGGTCCCTCTGAATACCAGCCCTGTCCTCCAGCATATCAGCTTCTGCCCTGCAAATCTGGCTGTTCCTACTGTCCAGATTTAAAAAGTCACAGTTTTGATTTCTGAGAGTTATCACTAGTAATCAGCTGCCAGTTGGACTTTGTACTGCTGATTATTAGCCTTTGAGCCAAATGGGAAAGCAAATTTTTCACTCACTTCCACTCAGTTGTCCATTTACTGAGTTCCTATTTGACCAATTTAGCTATAGGTTACTATGGGGGACCATGTCAAAGGCCTTGCTGAAATTAAGGTATACAACATCCACTGCTTTCCCTTTGTTCACAGACCTAGTCATCTCACCAGAGAGGACAACCAGGTTCGTGAGGTATGATTTTGCCCTTAATATAGTCTTAGGGTAGACATTAAACCATCTCTATTGTATTGCTAAAGTATTTACATGTATTCCTAGAAAACTACTCATATTCGTAATGAACGAACTCTGGAAACCTAGAAAAAACAGTGATTACACAGAAACAAGGTATCTGTATGTGGCATGATTCAATCAGGTTGCTTTATACAGGGATAATCTAGCCTTTAGACCTGGTAAATTAACCGCTGATTTACATCAGCTTTATTAAAATTTTATTTTAGTGTGCAAGTTGTTTTAGAGTGCAAGTTTCTGTTGCACTCTATGATGCATTACAGTTTACACATGACATAGAACAGTGTCTCTTTTCCTTTGGGTTGTTTAATTTCTTACTCTTTCTCACTGTATCCTGAAACTACAATATCCGAGGCAATGTGTTAGATATGATTGTAAAGACTAGGAGATAAACAAGCATTTCCTCTTTTTTTTGATAGCTTTGTACACAAATGAAAAACCACCTTACCCTTCTACCTTTTATATCATGTTTTGTTATTCACCCTCTTCATAAAAATAAAATATGGAAGGAAAATATGAAATAATAAATGGGTAGCATGTTTCATGTGGGCATACTCCCAGTGGCAGTGGAAACCCCTCCGCTTTTGACTGAAACCAGTGATTTCACAGTTTTTGGAATCCATCCAATGATAAAGATTTAGCTAGCTGCGAGAAGAGGTTCAAGATTTGCAAAATACATTTTTTTTAATACATTCTGCTTGATAGAAACTCAGATGTCTATGTTTCCAAAACATTAATTAAAGATACAGAAAAAGTGACTGATTTCCCTATACAGTGGTATCTTTTATTTAAATAAAGTTATATTATATTCACTATTAAGTTGTTTCTGTAACTTCTGTATTACTTAACACAGTGCTCTTTGGAAACTGTATTTTCTTAAAACTATGCTGGCATTTGGAGTTCTATTCAGAGCTTATTGAAGTAAATGAAAAGGTTTATAACAGTGTTGATGGGCTTTACATCAGACTCATAGAAAGTGAAATTTTTTTCCAATGTTGTAGGCAGGGGTACGATTGATTTACTGCAACAAAGATTTGGTCTTTCTTGAAAACTAGGAAGATGTATTTAATTTTACAGCACTAAAATCTGAAGAGGCACTATTTACAGATCTAGAAAATGAAGAGGATCCACATTATGCCACCAAGTCACTGTAGGAGCCTTTTTCCTTCTCCTAGAGAGAGGAAATTAGCTAAATGTGATTTTCCTGGTTGTGGTGGGTTAGCCCTGGCTAAGGGCTAAATGTCTACCCAGCTACTCACTCCCCCTCCTCAGCAGGACAGGGGGACAAAATAGGATCAAAAGCTCATGGTTTGAGATACAGACAGGGAGATTTCTTGCCAGTTAACGTCATGGGCAAAACATTAATTTAATTTTGTTGCCAGTTAAAATAGATTTGAGTAGTGAGAAACAAAGACAAACATTACAACAATGTTTTAAAACTCAGCTTCACTCCTTGACTGCAGAATCCTCTGCCCTGCCCCTAAATGGTGCAGGGAGGGATGTGTGCAGAGGTGAGTTAGTACGCAGCATTTTCTCTCTGCTGCTCCTTCCCTCTCACACTTTCCCCTTTTCCAGTGTGGGATCTCCCACAGGCTGAAGTCCTTCAGGAAAAAAATCTGCTCCAGCGTGGGCTCTCCACAGGCTACAGTTCCTTCAGGAAATATCCATCTGCTCCAGTGTGGAGTCCCTTCATGGTGCAGGGAAATACTTGCTTCACCATGGTCCTCTCCACAGACGGCGGGGGAATACCAGCTCCAGTGCCTGGAGCACCTCCTCCTTCTTTTCTGACCTTTCTGACCACACTGCGGTTTCTCATTCTTTTTTGTTCCCTCCTCTTCTGCCTGTCCAGCATTTCATGCCCTTTCTTAAATATGTTTTTCCAGAGGTGCCACCAACTTTGCTCAGCTGTGGACTGGCAGTGGGTCCATTGGAGCCAATGGGAACCGGCAGTCCCTCCCCTCTTCCAACAGAGCAGCCCCCCTGCTGCAAAAACCTTGCCACCTACACTCAATATGTGGCAATTCTGATTAACCAAGCACTGAAGTGAGATGATTTCCAAGAAGCAGGAACAAGACAGTATGCAGTTCTGTCATCTGTAGGAATGCCACAGGACTGACATTTAGACCCTAACAGAACAGCTATTGGAATCCCACCTTGCCTCCTGACCTGGCAATAAAGTCTGTCACTTATCACACTTCTTAGGAGTGGAAATTACTGGAGGATTACCCAGATCTGGAGCAGCCAGATTTTTTTCTCAGTATTTATATGCTGAGAGATTCAGATAGACAGTTAAGGGGATTTCAAGAAGTATCAGCCAGATAGGTGCATGTGGAAATTCCCTCAGGGACTTACCTAAATGAATGTTTAGGCCCCTCCATAACGCTGAAAATCAAGCCCTAAGTTCCTTCAGACACGAATAAATAGTACAATGCAGTAAAAATCACTGCATTGTCTAAATAATCATTCCGGAGGGAACTCCACCAATCTACAGACAGTTATTTCTACTCCTTAATCATTATGGGAAACATATATAGCCATTTCCAAAATCCTTATAACACCCCCCCCCCCCCCCCCCCCCATTTCCCGGTGCTTTACCTTCCTGCATTCTTTCATTTTTTACTGTGGTATTGATAATATTACATAGCTGAAAGAAGTGCATTACATTCAAATTGAGTCTTACCTAACTGTGAATGTAAAGTTTGGGTATGTAGAGCTTCCGCATTTTTACCTCCACAAGTTAGATGGCAGATTTAAATGAGAACAGGCCAAAGATCTGAAAAAGTAAAATTAACCTTTATTTGAAAAAAAGAGGGGTAGAAGGAGACAGCGGGAAGGAAGGGAATCCTGCTGCATCTGTGTAATAAGGTGTTTACAACTTCTTTTTGCAAAGCAAATTTCACTGCAAATCAAAATCCCAGTTATTCATGATGAAGTCAAGGGAACTTTCCAGGCTTTGATTCAATGAAATACCCAGTTTCAAGCATACACTTACATTAGTTTTTGTTCAGCGAAACAGGTAAAGTTAAGTCAATGTAAGCATCCATTTAAACCCTGGTGACTTCAGTGAGAAGTCAGTTTGCATTGGAAGTGTTAGTTTTGGGAACTCACATAATACTTTGGGTAAATCATTGTAACCTCTTCATGACAGTTTATATTACTTGGAAATGTAGCCCATATTCCTAATGGTATTCAGAATAACTGAAGTCAACAGAATGCCCTAAGCACGCTCATCAACTTCAGTGGCTTAATATTAGGCATATAACTAAGTATTCTGCTCTCTCCTGGAGAGACTAGTCCATCGTTAGAAAGATATGCTACAGTACAGAGTTGTCTTCAAAGATGGTATAGACTTTTTTTTCATAGATTTTAAAATTAGATTTTACAAGCCATAGTCTGAAATGTACATCATTATGTAAATTTGTTTTGTGGATGGAAAATATGGGATGTACACAAACAGCACATTCTGCATTTTTAGTTACTTTTGAGTGAATATATTTATTACTATTGGGTTTACCAACCTCCACATTATATTTTGTTTTTCTAAAGCCTTTCTTCTCCTATTTTACTTTGACGTTTAATGCGTAATAGATACAGATGATAAACATATGCAAACAAACCACCCCGTTATGGAATACATATGTGACTTCACAAATGGCAATTTACCTCTATATAAGTGTTATGATTACGAGTGCATTAATTGGCCTTAACTGCCATTACCAGCCTCACCTGGGATCCCTACCCATGCATTCTCTGCCCATTTTTTCTGGGACCTTCATGTAAGCCCTAGCATGGGCAGCCAGTCCTGGCCTGAGCTACGCCGTACATGTGCCTCTGCCCAGCCCTGTGCCCTGTTGCCCTGATTTTCCTGGAAGGACTCCCAGACCTGCCTCCTGGGTCCTCTATTACAGGTAGCTTTGTGCTGACTCTGGCCCTGCCTGGGCTCCGTGGATGGGTCCCAGTGACAGATTACCTCAGCTTGTCTGGGACCATCAGTGGATCCTGCCACTGGCACCACCCCGGATCTGCTCAGACCCTAAGGGATGGCATTCTGTTAGTGAGGACACTGCCCTGCCTGTGCAATGGGAAACCTTGGCTCCTGGCTTGTCCTCTCCTGTGGACCAGCCCTGCTGGTGCTGCTCCCTGACACTAAGTTTCTCATGGCTATCAAAACACCTGGCTGAACAATTTCCAAAACTGTTTCCTGTCTGAGGATTCTTGTTCCCCAAAAATGATGTTTTTCTTGGGAACAAACTGGTTCCTCTGCATTTTTGATGGAAACCAGGCAGGCAGAGAGGCTTCCCTCCTACCCCTGGCATGCCAGCTGGCGTCATGGTGGGTGAATGGGCAGCGTGCCCATCTCCCTGGACTTCACAGTTGTCAGGGCTGTCCAGATACCCTGCTTCCCACCTGGCAGACTGCTCCAATTGCCTGGCTTCCTGGCTAGCTTCCTACCTGGGTAGCCAACTTCCTGTACAAAAGTTCTTGAAACATGCTCTATGTGGCCTCAAAACAATCATTAGGTTTTGTGCAATAAAGTTATGCAGTAAAGCAAAGTTTTCTTTGTTTCCAAAGAGAAAAACAGAAATAAAAAAATAGAAAATTGTCACCAGAACAAAAATTGCACTTCAATTACCTCTTTAGTTTTCACAGCAGTCTCTGTACAAAGAAAAGGGACTACCATGGCAACATTACTTGTATTAGCAAATCTAAAGGACTATATAAGCCATTCTCCTTTGCTTAGTCTATTCAGTCTATTTTTTTTGCACTTAAAAGGAAAAAAAAAAAGGCTTCAAAAAGTGACTCTGAAGTGTCAAAAAAGTTCAGGACAATCTCTTCTAGGTTTTGAGACTTAGTGTTGTCATTAAGTGAAACTAAGAATACATTTAGAAATATCTTTATGTAGCTTTCTGTCTGGTAGCACCAAGAAATTAGGAGATTGGTTTTATTTGTTGAGTGTTATAGTTTATACATATAAAAATAAATGCATGCACACACATGTACATACATACAATGTAGCTTAGGCAAGGAGCAAGCCGCAGGCCTGTGGGTAGAGCGTGCTTGGTCGGAGGACCCAGATGAAGTTGCTCAGGACAATTAAGGCCTGTTATTGCATTCAGGGCCCTGAAAAACAAGAGACTCAGCCCAGGGAGGTTTCCTAAAGTCTGTTATGTGAGGTCTCCTACAAGCAGTCTTTCTACCTTGGTCTTTGGCATGTCTCGTGACAGAGGTCTCAGCCTGGGCCGGGGTCAAAGCACAGAGAAATCTGAGACTCCATGGAAGAGTGAGGCTAAACAGAGGTTTTCAAAGTAAAGTGCGAGCTGTGATGGGAACGCTCCCCAAAGCAGCCTTTGCACGGAGGCCTTCTTATGGCTCTGTGGCTTAAGTATCTTACATGAGATAGACCCTTGCCTGCTGGTCAGGGTTTTTTTTCTGTTCTGGCTGTTGAAATAAAAAGATAAAAATTAAAAAATGTTGCTGTTGAAATAAAAAGATGAAAATTAAAGTTGCCTAGTTTTATAAGGGAAGATGGGTATGTATTTTTGGGAAGAGGTTAAATTTTCCAAGTACCTATCAGAGTCTGCAGATAAATATACTATCCCTTCTAGACTTACATGTGCCCGGATACTTGATTGTACCGGTTTTGGCTGGAATGGAGTTAATTTTCTTCATAGTAGCTAGTACGGGGCTATGTTTCGGATTTGTGCTGGAAATAGTGTTGATAATACAGGGATGTTTTCATTTTTGCTGAGCAGTGCTGACACAGAGTCAAGGCCTTTTCTGTTTCTCACACCACCCTGCCAGTGAGTAGGGTGGGAGTGTACGAGAAGTTGGGAGGGGACACAGCCAAGACAGCTGATCCCAACTGAGCAAAGGGATACCCCATACCATATGACATCATGCTCAGCGATAAAAGCTGAGGAAAGAATGAGGAAGGTGGGATGTTCAGAGTTATGGCATTTGTCTTCCTAAGTCACCATTACACATGATGAAGACGTGCTTTCCCAGAAACGGCTAAATACCTGCCTGCCAATGGGAGTTAGTGAACGAATTCCTTATTTTGTTTTGCTTGTGTGAGCAGCTTTTGCTTTACCTATTAAACTGTCTCTATCTCAACCCACGAGTTTTCTCACTTTTACCCTTCCGATTCTCTCCCCCATCCTGCTCTATGGAAGTGAGCAAGAGGCTGCGTGGGGCTGAGCTGCCTACTGGGGTTACCTGACGACATTGATGTATCCACTTGAGCAGTCATGCTTCAGCTGTTTTGCTTGTAGCCGTTCTTCTTGTCTCCTAATCAAGCTTTCTGGATATTTTAACAACGTACCCCAGTGCTGACACACTTAGGATTTTGAATGACTATACAACAATGGAGGCAGGGTATGGTTTTAAGACAAATTTATTGTATCTATGTGGTTGGTAAGAGCTTTAAGACTGAATTGTCCACACATTTTCTTGAAATAAGCACATAAAAATCAAGAAACAGATTTTGATTCTCTTAAGATATTATTATTAGAACAAATTAGAATAATGATTTCTTAAAAGACAAATCCTTGATCTCATGAGTGAGACAATTAAAATGAAAGATTCATTTACAAATATGCCCTCTACCTGTCAATAGGCCATTGCCCATGCCTATTGATCTGACCCAGTCTTGTTTAAGTTCAATACCATGACTTTTCAGTTATGAGGAAATCCACAATGTTTTCTGTGAATTCAAGATCTCTGCTCCTTTCTTAATGCTGAGTTTTGGCTGGGATTTTGCATACACATGATTCTGAGCACTCCTAGATGTACCTGATCAACATAATGAAACTAGAATGCAGCAGGTAGGATCAGGACAAGCAGCTTCTCTCTCTACTGTTTAATGACATCCTTTCCACGAGAGCAATGTGCAATGCATATACAGAATCTCTAAATAAACCAATCAGTTATAACATTCATCACACTTTGAATTTCAGCTCCCTTCCCTTCCCTGAAAGCTCCCTAAATGTTCTCTACTAAGCAAAGAAGGAAGATATCATATGGCTGTTTCTGGATGGTTTGATTAGCAGCAGTCTCAGACAATTATCTAAAATCATGACATTTGCCATCACTAGTTAGCCTCTAGGCCAAGCTATATAAGAATTTAAAAATGCCTCTACTAGTTCAGATCAAAAGTCCGTTTAGTCCAGTGGCCAGCAATGAATGCTTGGGAAGAACATTAGACCATAGAAACTGTATAGTGAACATCTCCTTAGGACACACTCCTACTCCTGGTAATTTGTTTCAGAGTTTAGGGGCTAAAAAGCTATGCTGCCTTAGGGAATAGTGTCAATCAGCCAATGTAGGAGCCATGGTATCCGAGTAAAAACTGAATTCTGAGTTTTTTTGTCTACTTTTGCCAGTGTGCCTGTTCCTACGAAAACAATGCTGATAGGTGAGACACTTGGTGCAATCTTCTTGTAGTCTCTGCATAGGCTGTCACATCCAGGGAGCTAAGCCTTAGACTCCTAGCCATCCTACAGAGAAATGGATAAGGTTACTGCCTCAGTATTGTGTTTGGTAATAAATACATGCCTGCCCCCAAACATCCTTTTAGGAATTGTCCCTCTGTTTTGATTGGGTGCCAAGAACCATCCTGTCCAACACTTGTCACACCTTCTGTAAGAATTCTTTTTTCTTTTGATTCTCCTTCCACTCTTCTACGTACTTCTCCCTTTTCATAAGAAAGGTGAATTACTCTGATCCTTCCTGCTTGAGTATTTACTTTTGATTTTTTCAATCCAATGAAAATTACTGAGCTTAAGTAAGTCAAGGGATATAAAGGGGCAAGTAAACAGTTCATTTTATGAAGGAGGAAGAAGATAATATCTGAAATACTCTGTTGGAATCATTTCACCTGATCAGTCCAAATTCTACCAGATTAGCAGATGGCAAGAGCATTCTAGATGAGTATAAAATCTGTTCTTTGTGCTTTTATGATCCCAGGAAGATAATATTTATTCTGATGGTAAGTATCTTGAAAAATTGCTGGGAAAATAGATCATGTGTTATAACTATGTTACGGAACAAAACTCAAGGCACAGAAGAAGAATAGGAATTTTAGAATCCCTGGCTCTGATGGAGCTTTAGAATGAAGTCTGACGTGACGCTAAACCTGCAGTCCTTGTCCACCTTTTTTTTTTTTTTTTTTCAAAATCGAAGAGGACAAGAGAAAAAAGTAATTCCTAGAGATACAAGGGAAGTAATGTTGGATTCATAAATTGGACATTCAGTAATTCCTATAACATTAGAATAACTTGGTTTTGTAAATTTCTACAGAAAAAATCCTGAATTATTTTAAATTACAGTTAATTTAGAAATAACTTTGTGATTTTTTTGCATTGGATTCTCTTGTTTAACTTTGTCTTCTGGCTTAAACTTCCACACATTCAAATTCCTTAGAATGTCGCTCACACCTGATGGAAAATGCTGACACAGAGCTTTTCCTGTTTCTATCTTTCCTTCAGATACAGATAGTTGGAAGGCTTTGATGCTTGTATAAATCTATATTTCATAAATCTTACAATTTTTTGTATCTGGAATAAAAAATCCCTTATAGTATTCTAAGGATTTATTGCATTAATCTCATCTTCTCTGTTATTTGCTTTCTCATGTGCAGTACCACAGTACAGAGCTGAGGAAACCCAATGGAAATCACTGAAGTTACACGAATGTTACACTTGCATTGGTTAGAAGAACGCAGACAGTCTTCCTAAATAAAGGAAACTAGGTTAAACTGAAGTGGAGATTCAGAATATATATCAAAGAATGACTGGAAAAAACACTTAATGTTGTAATTCTCTAAAAATAAGAAATGAGATGCCCAGGAATTCAAAAGTAAGGTGACACTTAAAAGACAGCTAAACATTTTAAAGAGGTGAAGAGCATAGCTTACATTGCTAAATGCATTAATTAATACCTTGCTAGATAAGACTGGTTATTATGCACTTGTTCAATTCTGGATGGTTTTTTAGGGTTTTTTTGGTGTGGTTTTGTTTTGTTTTGTTGCTTTAATAATGTTTGGTATTAAGTCTGAAAGACCTGAATAACTTCACTGTAGCAATATTAAAAAATAAAGGTATTCCAAAACCAGAAAAATGTCATTCAGCCTATCCTTTTCAGATGTTCATGTTAGTGAAGGAATTGTTGATGGCTAGTTTAATCAATTCTTCGTAAGACTAGATAAGGTGAAGAATGTGGGATCTAATAAAGTAGTGAAATGACTACTATTAGCTAGATTTCGTGCTGTATCCAAATTCTATTCTTTGAAAGATCCAGCTCCATACCACTGCTAGGAAATTAGACAGCTGAAACACAACTTACAAGTGCTTCTGCCCAAGCCCACCAGAAGTATAGCTTCATGTATTTTATCACCAGAATGCACAGCAATGTACAGCGAAAACATAGGAGGGACTTATTTTATAACTACTTTAAGCTGTTCATGTATTCAAAGGAATTAGGAGAAAAATCTTGTATGCACAGAGGCTAACCTATTTACATTTAATGGTCTATATTAAATACCAAAAAGCACATTCTGCTGAAAGAATTATATTCCTTGGGAAGTAATGGCACCTCCTCTAAACTGTTTTTCATTTATTCGTGTTGAGACTGTTCTCTTCCAGCGTGTTGATGTTCGATACTGCAATTTTTGTAACACAGATGGCTCCTAAGTATTTCAATAAGTTATATGGAAAACAGAGAGATACAGAGGAAAAACAGTAACAGAACATAACATTGGAGAAAAGGTCAAATTTTAAAAATAGGATCAATCAAGGGTTGGAAATATTCATTTATGGATACTGTTTGGGAGTTAGAAATAATTTCAGAATGAAAGTTTGTGTTGCAGGGTTGTCATCATGACAGGTTGTCATCATGTCATGATGATCGTAGATACATTGGTGGGCCATACAACTGAAGGAGGTAGTGTCAATATGATACCATCATTGCTGCAGACTGCTGTGACTACATATGTCTATATTTCTAGCTTCCTGAATTTGGCAGTGGTTCACAGATATTAGGAGTACATCAAGAAAAAAAAATTATGACCATGTACAATGATGGTTACAAAAGAAGACCAGGTTATAAAAAATGCAAATGTAAGGTCAAAGGGTTAAGAAAACGTGGCAGTTAAATATTTTCACTGAATCTTAAACAACACGCCATACACTGTGATTTGATTGTGAGAGATAAATCATAGAATATATATATTCAGAATATGATCCTAGAATAGTAAGAATGTGATCATTTTGAAAGACCAACAATTTAAAAAGCATTCAAAAGAAAAGAACTATATATAATTATTTTACTCAGATTCATCTTGGTTTCATTTAAGGATACAATTTCATATCTTTATGAGTCTTCCAAAGTTTGTATTTTCCTCTTATCTCTGCTGTATGTAAAAGGACAACTAACTCCATTTGACTTCAAGATTCAGCAGAGTGCTCCTTCCCAGTCTGCTCAGAGCTGACCCCAGTGTGCTCTGAATTCCTGGTTCCTTCTGCCTTGGTCAGATGGATGCAGCTGCTGTGGTTCCTTTCTGCAGGTCCAGCCATCAGCAAGGCTGAGTACATACTACAGAGAAGCCCAGCTTGATCCCTCACCACCGGTTGATCAGCGTTGAGGTTCACTGGTGAAGAATGCACACACCCTCACTCTCCAGAGCAAACCACATTTATGTATCACATGAACAATCACACTGCTTTAAGACCATAGAACACAAGGCCCTTACCCAGTCTCCATGCCAGACCTTGGATATTTCCAGGTGTTGGTGTCTTCCTGTTCATCAGCTAGTTCACGCTTGAAGTTTGCTAGCAACTAAGAGAAACACACTCTGATTTTGGGTTGGGTTCACCTCCCAAATCAGGCACATAAAGCTGCTTGAACATAAACTTCTAGTACCATTATACCATTGCATACTATGCTGTGGCTGACAACTATTTATCCAGAAGCATGTGAGCAGGATATCATTGCATTCAGGAACCTATGTTTGGGCAACTGAGACATTCGGTATCTACAATATAAGTAATTACATGTGGGCTAGGTATCTAAGCTGCTACAGTCAATAGCCGTCAATACAGTCAATGGAGACAGAAAGCTATTCAGCTCTCTCAAAGCAAATATCTGCTTTAGGAAGAGATAAATAGATCCCTAGACTCCATTGACTGTACTGGCTACATCTTCATTGACTATGATGGGAGCTTAGACAGCAGTTTACATGTTGTAAGCTATGTTGTTACGATAGGAATTTAGATGTCTGAAGCTAAATTCTATGCTTAAAAGACACTTGCATTTTTTTTTTTTTAAATAAACTACTGATCTGTGGGGTTTTTTAAGCAGAAATTTGATGTAAATGTGCTGTTCTTTCATATTTTGAATAAATATTACTATAACTTATGTTGAACAAGGTATGAATCCAAAAGATATTTCAGTGAGTTCTATCCCAAGTATTACTACTAATTCTATATTTTTTAGACTATTTTATCCTAGTCAAAAATTGTGTGTGTATATCTATTCTGAATTTGATGCTTATGGATCTAGAAGCATTTTGGGTCTGAATTATGAATCCAACTCCAATAGTAAACATAGTAATAGTAAACAGAACTTTCCTTTTGCTCCTGTCATATACAAATTGTCTTGCCTTTTATTATTTTTCATATTTGTGAGTTTGATACAATTAATAATAATCAGTGCATCTAATATTCTTAAACTACTTTTGATATAGATGAAAATTAGATAATTCTGTGGAACACTAGCTATAAAAAAGTGCAGTATGAATACACACTATGAAATCATATGCTGTTATTACTCCATTTCAAGTATCACTATGCTGCTTTAGAAAAGAAGTAGATAATGTCTCTGTAATTGGGGGCATATTTCATGCGCTGCTTGTTCACGCTCTTTAGTCTCAGTCAATATAGCTATGTTGAACTGGACTGTCCCTTTTTTATTTATCCTGTAATAACTAATTCTAAAACCAAAATAATTGTCTTGGTTTAATTTTGAATCTTCGCGGAAGCCTCAAGTATCTTAGATGATTGTGATAACATCAACATACTTAAACTAACTGGACAAAAGTCTGTGGGACCAGATGGGGTGCATACCAAGGTGCTGAAGGACCTGGCCAATTTCACTATGAGTCCACTGTCTGTCATCTTTGAAAGGTCATGGCAGCTAGGCATGTTCTGAGTGAGTGGGAAAAGACAAACATCACACCTACCATTGAGAAGGAGCAGAAGAATCTAGACAGGCTGGTCAACCTCCCTTCAGTCTCTGGAAATGTTATGGTGCAAATCATCCCTGACACCTTTTCCAACCACATAAAGCAGATAATTACCACAAAGCAAGTCAACTACACACTGGGCTGTATTACAAGGGATATAGCCACCAGGCTGAAAAGATTCTTCCTCTCCATTTGAGACCACATCTACCTCTTCCCCTTTACTTGTGAAACCACTACTGGATAGCTACATCCAGTATTGGGCTCCTTGGTAAAAGAAAATCATTGTTATACTGGAGAAAGTCAAGCTGGTCAGGGGCTAGATTTGTTCAGCCTGGAGAGAGAAGGTTAAGGGATATCTCATTTCTGTCTACAACTACCTAAAAGGAGGGTGTAGAAAAGATGGGGACAGACAGTAGTTAGAGGTATGCAGTGGAAGGGTGAGAGGCAACAGACGCAAGTAAGAAAGTGGACAAGTCTGAAAGAATTTACTGTAAGAGTGTGAAAACACTTGAACTGTTGACCAGAGATGTGGTGGAACCTCTATCCTTGGGGACATTCAAAGCTCGACTGGACATGGCCTGAGCTGCTTTGAACAGGAACTTGGACCAGATGGCCTCTGGATGTCCCTTCCAAACTATGTGATTCTGATGCTATAATTTTGAGTTCAGTTTTTGTGTTCCTTAAAGCAATGAGATAAAACAAGAACTCAATTCTCATGTTTCATCCAGAATTTTGTCATGAAAAAGATGCTGAATTTCTAATTTCCCTTTTTTTTTTTTCCTAAAGGAGAAAAGAATACCTTTATTAGACCAACTGGTATCAGTTGAAAAACAAACAAGCTTTATGCATTTAAGTCTTTCTTCATATTATAAAATACATCAGACTGTGCTCCAGGGCTTTGATTTTCTAATCTTCTGGAATGGACATCTACCGAAGAATGATACAACTTCAGTAAGGCCATGTAAGAGAAGATAAGTTCCCATCTGTGGAAGCAAGAAATTGGAAAGTATGTAGGTCTCACTGTTAGCGAGTTGAGATGTCGGCAAAGTGCACATTTCAGAATTCAATATTTTTCTCAGCTTCTCTAAACTAAACATAACCTTAGTTGGTCTAATAAAAAGTACTACTTTTCCCTCATACCCTTGTATTATATGTAACTTTAACCCATCAAAGTTATTGCAATACTGTCATTGCTCCTGTTGGATCTGGTAGATGTAACAGACAAATGCAGCTGACTGAAATCCAAAGTGAAACTTCACTGGTTTGAAATCAACAACATCTCTAATCACTGACTGAATGACGAATGAGTTAGGACTTCAGAACTTTTGGTTTTAATATCATGATGTACAATCACAAGGGACTTAATGATGAGAAGCTCTGTCATTATTAGATCATTAATAATCCAGATGTTAAATCAGTTTTCATCCTTACTTTATTATTATAAACCCTGGTGTTACTTAGCATGTAGTTGCTTCCACAGCATCTGGGAAACATTATTACATTTAAAAAAGGGAGAAGAGCTGTATTTATGAGGAAGGAAGTGTGCTTTCTTTTTTTTAGAAGCAAGAGATGGGGTCTCTCCTTTTTACTGGAAATAGGTTATTTTCCATCAACTTTTTAAAAATGTTGTTAAAACCGTACTTCCAGGGAGTTAATCTAATGATGTATTATACAAATTTGATTTAGAGAGAACTCCTTTATACAAATAAATGCCTCTATATTTGGTCACTTTTATGAAAAATCACTTAGTAAAAGTGGACTACAAGAACAAAGAAAGGTAAAGAAAGATATGTTAATCAAAGTAGTCTGAAAATACAGGATATATCATATACAAAAAGGAAGCAGGAAGTCAATACTGAGTTTTGGCAATTTTGTTTTACTCATCTTCTGATAAATATGAAACTGTCTATTTTATGGAGTCTATAAATTCAATTAATCTTTTTATTGACATTAAAATCTGCAGCAGGTCTACCATGTGATGTGTACACCAGAGATGTGAAGCTGTATAATTAAGTATGAGCAGTCCTTGAAGAGTTTAGTGAGTTCAGGCAAAAAGACTGAGCATCAAATGGAATGGAAAATTCTATTATTATGTATTGGGGTTTGAGTAAAGAGCTTCTACTTACAGTGAAGTTTAGAGGCTAGGTGTCATCTTTATACCACTCATCTCATTAATTCATTTTTCAGAGAGATCTTTTCTTTTCTGTTACTTCACTCCCTGGATGAAACCACACTGCAGGAGGTTGCTGTTAGTGATGTGGAGCATGTCGCTTTGTTAGACAATTTCTTTAAAAAATTCTGATGTAGCAGGAACACAGAGATAAGCTTTGTAAGTAAGTGATCCAAGCACCAGCTTCACGTTTTAACCCTTAACAGGCCTCCATTCACATTTAAACACCTAATTCATATTCAAATACCTGAGCAGGCTAAGGAAGAGGAAAGAATGGCTAAAGGTTATAAAAGCATAACAAAAATCAATCTGCAGTTTCTAGTTTAATCACTAGACAAAAAGGAATTGTTCCTCTAAACCTAGGCATATTCCTGGTGAGGTATGGGGAAAAGGCAGAGGAAGTGCAAAGACAGTGTTATCTCTGCTTTCTGCTTCATTGTGTGAAAATGTAGGTACCTCATTTGTTCTGACTTCAGAGAAAAAATATTAAAATTTGCAGAGCATGAAACAATAGTTCTTATTTACGAGCTATTCTATTTACTTCAAGAGTTGCCAGCTTTCAAACCTGCCAATATCCTCAATCCAAAAGTGATAGTCTGGCAGTAATACCCGGAATCTACTGTTCTTAGGATGTTCATTTTCTCTGCATACACAGAGTGCCCACAATCTGTCTGATTCCTGCCCCAGAGCAGATGTGCTTTGAACTAGAGAGGACTGTTAACTGTTTCAAAGGCCACCGTAGCATGGAAGAAATTAGGAGATGTGCCATATTATTTTTGGATGTACATCAATTTTCCCAAGACACTCTGGCAGGAGGTCAAGGGAACATGAGGTCATTAAGATAAATGGGTCCTTGATAACATATAGCAAGGTTGGACACAGGGATGGATTAGGGCTCAACCGTAGATAAACTCTGCTTCTCATTCACTCAGGATTACTGTATGGTTTCTCCCTATTGCAGATGATATCCAACCTTCCACAACAACACTTTTGGAGTCTGTTTCCCCTATCTTGATGGATGTTTTCATCCTCATCTTACTGTTTTCTCCCATTCTAATCTGCAATTTTAAACACATTATTGCGTTTTAGGATTATGGCATCCTTTGAAGGCTGGATGTTGAATTTCATAGCATGTATTTCCAGAGTGGAAGACTTTTGACCAGTATCCTATGCTGGATATTATCTTTTCAGGCAATTCATCAAAAATGAAGGAAACATTTCTAGTAAACATTTGTTAGGACATTTTCTGTTTGAACACGATAAAAGATTGTAGCATGTAATTTCCAAAATGAAATGGCTCAAGAATGGAAGAAATTTTTTTTTTTTTGGCATTTTCAGTGTTATACTTTCTATAATGTTTTCTAAGTGAAACTAACTTTCCCTAGTGTGTAGACAATTACAGGTTTCTGTGGTTTCATATGAAATATGGAATATGTACAGTTCGGAATCAGTTTAAAATCTTAACATTTATGAATGTATAGAGGGGAGATTCTGAATTTTCATCAGGTGAGTACAGTGGTTTTTTACTGGGTGAATTCTTCAGACCTACCAAAACCAAAAGCCTAACCACTTACATAGCACTATGCACACAAAACCCTTTTCTGTCTTGAGGCAAGGAACATCTGAAAATTTATGTTGTGGGTTTGTTTTTTTTTAAATATAGGGTAGATTTGGATTTGTAAATTTAGATTCTAATGCATGTTGACAGAGAAGCAAAATTTTCATCAGGATTTTGTTCTGATGATGAGCAAGAGTGAGGTAGTTAGGCTGGTAAAATGGCTGTTCCCTAACTCATGTCAGCCTCAGCAATATCTGTGATTAGTTCTATCTGGACAATGATAGCATTATTTTCTGTGTTTCCAGTGAGGAGAATAATTCCTGTAGTAGTAATACAAGAATGTCTTCCAAGCTATGACATATTTTCACTACTAGTAATATTAAATGACAATTAAAAAAAAAAGAAAAAATAATCTCTCTCTTGCTAAATAATTGTAAGGAGTCTCTTTATTCTTGCATTACGTGTTTCTTAAATTTATGCACTCCCAGTGCACAAGATTCAGAATAGAAAATACAATCAATAGCTATAACTTGCACAGTCTATTTTTGTTTTGAAGACAATCGGTATTTGCCTAAGAGTATAATCAGTAAGTAGTTCAACTGGATTTATTTAAGTATGAAAGAATTAGGTATAAAGACAGAATTCAGTTCCCTTAGAAGATCAAAAGAGAGCTTTATTAAAGTAAGATGATACTATGCAATAATCATGGAAACACAGCTTCCCTGTCTAAGAAAAGTGAATCAGTTTCTCTCAATTAGAAAAGTAAATGTGGGACCCTCACAACTTAAATGGTTCAATTCCAGTGTTTGAGATAGATACAATAAAAAAAAAAACTGTTTAGGAGGCAAACATTCCTTGTTTTGCAGCTTTACTGTATGTTATTTTCTAACTGTGTGCAACACATTCAGATACCCAATATATTCATAGCAATACTAAAATAAAACAAGAAAGTTTTTTCTTCCTTTGCCAACCTCCAGACATTCTAATACATAATCTTTAGATATAAAAGGTTAGGTTTCAAGCCAGGCATGTGTTGAAAAGGTTACACTCCAATTTCCAAACCCAAGAGCACACTGAAAGCAATGCTGGCTAGCTAGTTCTGTAGAGTTTGCTTTTTAGATATCAGAAAAAGAAAAAAGTGGCCAACTTTGGAAAGCATTTCTCTTTTAAGAGGTCATACTCATTGGAGCACAACCCTTTAGAAGTTCATTAGCCATTTTGATCTTTCAAATCAGCAGGTATTTTCAACCTAGGCCATGATTGTCAATACAGAATTAGAATGTTGCTATCATCACATCTCTAAAAATGGGCCAGTACCTTCAAACACCAACAGCTAAATTTTGGCATTTTAAACTAAATATAGAAACTGACATATAGAGATGTAGTTCTCAGAAGTGCTGAATATCCAAAACTTACTATTTTAATGGGAGCACTTGTGTAAGAAGGAAGTGCTCTTTGGAGCTAAAATGTAATTTATTTTTAATAGTGCTTTTCATGCACCACGGCACAAAATGCTTTTCAAGAAAGGCAGACTTCTTCCCTCAGTCATAACACTATAAATTCAGCACTACTTTGGACTTAAAGATAGCAAAGAGAGAGTAAATTTCATCCAAAATGTTTAAAAACCATTATAATGCTTCTTATACATGTAAGGACTCAGATATATGACAGAAGAATGAGGAGAGTGAGGAAATTGTCTTGAATGTGATGTGAGCGCTAGAGTTTTTTATGTTAATTTTCCTGATTTTTTCATGCTGTATTATTTGGTGGCTGAGATAAACGGTCATTCCCTTGTGTTGTCTGACTGCTGTTGGCTGGTCACCTTGGTATGTTTTCATATGCTAGTATCAGGGTTCTCAGAAATTCGCTTTGTGTCAGGGCCCTGAGGGCACCCCCTGCCCTGCCCAGCCCCCCTCAGGGCTCCCCCCATCCTGCCCACGGCCCCACATCAGCCCCCCGGAGCCATAAGCCCCAGCCCCAGCAATGCCGCAGCAGGGCCCAGTCTCCAGCTCCCTACAGCCCTGCCCTGCCCAGCCATGGGCCGCGCCGAGCCGGGCCAACCCACGGGCCCATGTGCCAGCCCGGCCTTGGCTCATCCCTGTGGCCCAGGGCTGGGGCAGCCCTGGAGCCCCCCCAGCTGCCCTGCTCCTGGCTGAGGGGTGGGATTGGCCCTGGCTGCCAGGCCCTGTCCCACGGGCACCCCCCAAGGGCAGCCCCAGCGGTCCCGGCTCCCAGGAGGTGCCCTGACAGTTTGCTACTCTGTTTTAGTGACAAATCTCAATAAATATGTAAAGAAAAATGATGACAGCTGGCATGCAGCATGCAAAGTACATGTGGTAGTAGTTTTATACCTAAGTCTTAAACACAAAGAAAATAAAATAGGAAAGAAATGGCTGTAAGGTTTTATTCAGTAGCTCATCTAAACAGATGTCAGGAGCTCGTATTTGATCAAAATGTACTTTCTTGAATCACATCCAGGTATGTTTTAAACAGATAGAGATGCAATAGCCTCAGCAAAACACCACTTCCTTTTACTCCGTTGCAACTTAAATTGTCGCACATTAATAAATCTTTGCTGCTTTAAAGAAATACTTCATTCTAAAAGAAATCACGGATTTTCATGGAATGGCACCTATGCAGCTGAGCACAACATTCACTTCCAAATGCTTAGTGTCAGATAAAAATGGGAAGTGATCAAAGTCTTTAGAGAAGAAAATATTTCTTCCCAATTTTAGCCAAAGTGTAGAATCTTTGGGGTTTTTTTATGACCTGTTTTCCTTATCATTTTATTAACAAGTGAATGGAGTTTTAAACTTTAACTCCTATAAAACTGAAGGAAAGATTTTAGGGATCAAGTTTTAGGAAATAAAGTATAAGGCCCCAATTCTGTACATCTCAGTGCCAGCTTTATGCTTGTATAACAGCCTTTGAGTCCAGGTAGAAATTCTGTTCCTTCAAAATTTCTGCTTTAAATAATGTACAGCAAGGCTAGAAATTGTGTTTAGCTGTAATGATTCTAATTCTATGTATTGGTTCATAACACTTTGCCCTTGGACATGACACATATTGCTATGGCCAAGTACATGATCAAGCATCTTCAAGTGATAGTTTTGCTGCTGACATGATTGTCTGAAGACAATGTGTTCCCTTAGAATGCTAGAGTAACAAGGAAATAGTCAACATTTCAGAAACACAGGATCTTCTGGCCTGAAATAATGTCAGCATGGTGAAGTTTCTATAGGTCAACCACAATAAATATGCAGTCACACATGGCAATGACAATGACATGCATCCTTGTAGTTGTCTAGAATCCCATAGGGATCCACTTCTACTCAGTTTGTATCAGAATAAATGAATGTCTAGGTTTGAAACTGTCCTACTGTAGGCTTAAGGAAAAATGGCAGAAAGCCTTTGAAATACACCATGGGCATAGCTAGTCTCTGACCTAAAACTATGATCAGAAGCGGTTCTCTCTTATTTCTCCCACTGCCAGATCAGCACTTTCTCTCTTTCCTGGTATTTCCACTGGGAAAATGGTAGATAACAACCAAAGATAGGGGAATAAAAGATTTTTCCCATGTGCAGTTATGGTGTGTGGACCCTGGCCAGCAGCCAAACACCCACCCTGCGTCTCACTCGCTCCCCTCTCACGTGGGATGGGGAGAAAAATAAAAGGAAGGAAAAAAGACACGTGGATTGTAATAATGACAGTTTTACAAGAATAGCAAAAGTTGTGTGTGCAAGCAAAGCAAAATGAAGAATTCATTCACTGCTTCCTATCAGCAGGCAGATGTTCCAGCAGGCACTGGAACAGAAGCAGAGCCTCAGCACATACAAGGGTTGCTTGGGAAGACAAATTCCACGTGGAGCATTTTCGGTTTTCCAGCTTCTTTTGTTCTAATCAGTTCTTCAGTGATACAGACAAAAATGTCTGGAATGTTGAGTATTTCCTGATCTGCTCTTTTCAGTAACACTGTTTTGTACAAAATCTATTTTCTACAGGCATCGCTGAGGAGTTATGGGATGAGGATACCATGTATAGCCTTTCCTGTCTCATTTGAAACAGCCCTTGGCTGACCATCCCAGGATGGCCACAGAGCTGACTTAAGCTCTTTCAGAGTATGCCTCCTCTAAAATGGAGTATGGGAGTGACAGCAGCTAGCCTAATAGTATAACCCGCCTACAAACAAAACACCTTCTTACAATAAGGTTGACCAAGTTAGGTTAAAAGCTTTATCTAACAGGAGAGAGCACCTAAATGAGGGACTTAATTACATTATCACCCCAAATACTTTCACGCACATACGAGGACAAGTACAGTAAAATCAAAGCGACTTTCAGCAAGATGGCTGACCTACAACTTCCAGGGACACTTCTACCACTTTTCAGGGACTAACACAGAAGGCAGAAAATGAAGGAAATTATTTGATATTGAGCAACAGCTTTTCTTTGCCCAGTGATACCCAAGAGCTATTGACTAGAAATGTATAGATACAGCAGGAGAACATTAGCAGTTAAAGGACAACTTCCCTTCAGGCTCTTCTGGTCTGAAGTAGGAAAACAGTTTGCCTGTTGTGACGATAGAAAAATAGAAAAATAACTTGTCTACTGGGCGGTAGCTTAGCAGTATCACACTGCAAGGCAGAGGCGGCAGAGCTTGCCAGAGTGCCGCAGAAGCCCTGATACAGGTGAATTCCAGGCTTCCACTCATTTGTGCTGGCACTTGGTGTCAAAGGAGATGTCCAGAGCCAGACCATGAGCTTATATGCTGACTACAGGTGTGGCAAATGGCTTTGCAAATCTCACAGAAAAGGGTTTGGGTTTGGTTTGGGTTTGGGGGATCTTTTTGGTTTTGTTTTTCCCTTGGAGCACAAGACCTCTGGCTTCATCCACTTCTAATTAATTTTGGTTCTGCCAGCAGAGGGCATGAGGAGGCAAACTTTGATTGCTTCACGGTGATACTGTCCGCATTTTCCAACAGAAGGAACAGAGCGACTAAGCTGCACTTTGTGATCTCTGGGGTCTCTAACCAGGTTGCTGATTGGGAAGGAAGAACTGGAGGTGCCCTTCTGAATGAAGGAAATCCAAGAACACACCCTTGGGTATAAACAATGAGTACAGGGAACACAATCCCTTGCTGTGGGAACACATTCTTGTAGAAGAGAAAGGTCAATTTATGCACCCATTTGTGCACCCCAGATTTCAGATCAGCTCAGAGTGTTGTCATCCCAGGGTCCTTGCCAGGTTTAAGAGAGAGATCAGGGCCAGGGCCTTGTTTACAGATTTGCGTGGACAACTGACATGCCATGGTGTGCCATGAAAATTACTGTTTAGAGTAGTGATGTCACTTGTTTAGTAACTTTAGTGAACTTAATAAAGTAAGTTAAACTGTGAAGTCAAAATAAAATTACATAACAAATTACAGGCTCTGGGCCACTGTTTTACAGGGCTGCTGATCGAATTGAACACATCTGTGTGGAAAGTGACTTGAAAGAGGTGTGGGGCAAAGTCCAACCCTGTTAGACTGACCAGAAGGCCCACATCCAACTCCATTCTATCCCATGCCATGCCATGACATCCCATCTCATGCCATCCTGTCCAAAGAAGAAACCAGTTCTCTGAGTGTGACCCAGGGGTCTCCTCACTCATCCCCAAATTAGCCACATGACCACACAGCATTAGTGTAACAGCCTTTAGTCTTTTTGTCAGGTCACCACCAGGCCGGCAGCTCCGTGTGGGCCAGGAGCTGGGAGCATCAGGGGTTCCCCATGGGACAGAACTTGGCAGCCAGGGCCCGTTCCACCCCCCAGCCAGGAGGAGGGCAGCCAGGGGGCTCTGGGGCAGCCCCAGCCCTGGGCATCGGGCAACTGCCTGGGGATGGGCTGAGGCTGGTCCAGGACGTGGACCCTCAGGTGGGCCTGGCTTTGGCGTGGCCTGCGGCTGGGCACGGCGGGGCTGTGAGGATCTGGAGACCAGCCCTGCTGCGGTGTCACTGGGGCAGAAGCTGATGGCCCTGGGCTGACATGGGGTCCTGGGTCATGGGCAGGGTTGGGGGTAGTCACGGGGGGCTGGGTAGGGGCAGGCAAGGCTGGTGGTGGCCCTAGGTCCCTGAGACTTTCCTCTGCTTCAATATACAGGTGACATTTCATACAGAAATTGAAAGCCAGAATAAAAAGCGTAGTTCCCAGGAACACGTGCTTGTGGCCAGCCCCCATTTTAATTTCTGTTTCTATCCTCAGTTTTTGAAGATGACATAACTATAAAGAAAAGACAGCAACATTTAAAAGAAAAGAAGAAAAAAGGCTGAAGACATCAAACATACCATCACCTCTTCTGGTCCCTGATTAATAAAGCCTCTTCAACCACAGCTGTTTCATCACCTTGTGTTTGATGTTTTTACATGCATGTTTTAGCAGTGTGTTACTAGACACGTCTTTGCCAGTGAGGCTATTAAAAGACATTTGCTATGTTCCTGGGAAAGTGGAAAGCTTTGTTGGTGTAAATTCAATTTTTGAAGCATCTAAGAAGCGAACAGTTGATATCAGCAGAAGCCAAGTGGCACCATGACTTGCAAACCAGGATGCTTACAGTTTACACAATTCACTGAAAAAGAACTTTAGGAGCAATAAGGTGATTGTGATAGATCCAGATGCTCAAAGGCAGGTGCATTTGGTGCGTAAATGTTGGTTTTCCAAACTGAATGACAGTGTTACGCACATCTTAATAGACATAACAGACATAATATTCATGTATTCCTGGACTGTATTTTTAAAAGGCAAGATATGTTCAGAAAAAGCTATGGCTTTTAAAAATAATTTTAGTAGGGGCATATGCCTCAGAAATTAGAGACTGACTGGGAAAAATCAACCAGACTTTAAAAAAGATATTAAAGCAGGATAATATTCACCAGTTTGTTACTAATACTACAGTGAAAGCCTACCATCACGGAGTCTTTTAACAAGACACTAAAGACTAAGATGTGGATATATTTTACATCATGTAACACCTTTTACTATGTGGATAGGTTTATAACCACAGCCTCCACAGAACTGTCAGATCCAGACCTGTGGAAGTGAAACCTTCAAACTTTGTGAGGGTTTGGAAAATGATATACAGACATTGGTTTAAAATTAAAAAAATTATGTGTCTTCTCCCTTCAGAAAGGGAGAGCACAAGAAGGTGTCTAAAATAAAAGTAAGATTTGGTATCAATCAGCTTATAAAAGAAACTATGAAAACCAGTTTATGAAAGATATATTTATGGTATATGAAATCATGAGAAAGGGGAAGGGGGATCAGATACACATATACCACATAATAGATTAGTCACAAAGCTAGCAAGGGAATATTTTACCCCTAAGAACTTCAGAAAGTGAACGCTGATGAGGATACTGCTCAAAAAATTTTCAAGAAACTCACAGTGAAAGGGAAAGGAGGAAAGAAATAGTTGTTGGTGTAGTGGTGTTGCTGGACTTCTTTGCCAAAGAAAAAATTTTCCTTGGCTGTTCCAAGAAGGAATATGCTTGTGTTGCCCTGGTTTACCTAGGCACACCTATGCATTCTTCCTGTACTGGGGATGCACATTGTCCAACACTTCCTGAACAACAGGGTCAGGGTACTCGAATTTCTTCACATGGTCTACCACTTCTGTTTTGAGTTGTTCCAGTAGAATGAAACTTCATCTCCCTTTTCCTGAGCATTCTGCTTCACATGTGCCAAGGTTTGTTGAAGAGCTCTGCTATACAGCTTGGCTTTTTTATATCCTGTTAAGCCTAGTTTTTGGAGACTGTCCCTTATTTTGGCATCCAAACAGTGGGAAACGTCAGCCCTAGTGTCTTCATCAGGTAGTGGTGGTATCCTTACCTGCTCCTGCTGGTTTACAGATACCAGGTAATTTTTTTTCATGTGGTCTATCACTACTTAACTAAAAGCCCTGGGAATAGGCAAGTTGAAAACTTAGAGGATAATAAACCTCCAGGTTGTTTCACCAACAGCTTTTTTCTTTTGAAAGACATCCTCTTACTCTCCAGGTTTTTAATGAATTTGTGACAGCTTTTCAGCACATGTATCTGGCAAGACATTAAGAGGATGCCCTCTTTCAAGGTATTCAGGGCAATTCAGAAATGTCTTTTATCAAGTCATTAAAAACAGTTCAAAGCATAGCTTTCCTCAGTCTGGGGAGGGAGAGATCAACAGCTCCAGGAGGGACAGGAGCTGTTCAGATATTGGGACATCATACTCCTGTTCCTGTCTCAATAGCAATGCAAGGATGTCGGATCAACTTATCTGTTTTTATTGCTGAGTGCTGGTTTTCTAAATATGTAAATGGGAAGTTGTTTTTGCACGAAAAAAGTCCTGTTCTTAGGCTAAAAGCCTCTGGTGATAAATGTTTAAATCAACAAACAGGTACCCATATGGTGACATAATAATATCTTCAGACACTTCTAAGAAGACCATGTCTTCCCATGACAAATCTGTCTGGGGGTAAAGTTTGGAACATATCTCAGGGGTTATAAGGAGCACTACACATTTTGTGTTGAGATTAATGTTGCAACTCTTTCTACCCTGACAAAACCATTTTGGACTCTAAAAAGGATACCAAGATCCTTGTGATACATATACTTAGAAAAAGCTTTCTCAGTTTTGCCACTTCACAAGCAGAATTCATAAAATCATTGATTACAATCATATTTATTTTATTTGGGGGGAAAAAGGATTTACTGTTAGGACTTGAGTTAAGTTCCCCACAAATTTGACAAAATGACATTTACAGAAGACTTTCTAGTATAGTAATTGTGAGAAACTATAACACATAAAATATTTTCAGGTGTAAAAGAAAGTAACTGGTCAGCATTCTCCAGGGGACTTTTTAAAAAATACTTTTCCCCACAGTTGCTAGACAACTCTGCAAAAATAGTGGTAAAAGGGTACTTCTAGCACTTCTTGGTGATCAACAACTGTAGGGTCTGCTGTTAAATTTTTCAGTAATTACCTATTTCCTATAGACCACCCTCTGCATCTTCAGAAGGGGCATCATTCCTGTAGTCCTCATCTTCTTGTTCCTGATGATGGAATGCTGATCTATCAGAACCTTTTTAAAGGTGGTACCATATGGATTTACAACAGAGACCAACAGGAAGTTCCTCCACACCTCAAAATTGATTTTTGTCTGTTAGATGCATTTCATAGAATCATAGAATCATAGAATCGTAGAATCATAGAATCATTAAGGTTGGAAAAGACCACTAGGATCATCTAGTCCAACCATGAACCCAACACCTCCATGCCTACTAAACCATGTCCTGAAGTGCCACATCTACATGTTTTTTGAACTCCTCCAGGGATGGTGACTCCACCACCTCTCTGGGCAGCCTGTTCCAATGCTTGACAACCTTTTCAGTAAAGAAATTTTTTCTCATGTCCAATCTAAACCTCTCCTGATGCAACTTGAGGCCATTTCCTCTCGTCCTATCACTTGTTACCTGGGAGAAGAGACCGACCCCCACCTCTCTACAACCTCCTTTCAGGCAGTTGTAGAGAGTGATAAGGTCTCCCTTCAGCCTCCGTTTCTCCAGACTAAACAATCCCAGTTCTTTCAGCCCCTCCTCATAAGACTTGTGCTCCAGACCCTTCACCAGCTTTGTTGCCCTTCTCTGGACATGTTCCAGCACCATAATGTCTCTCTTGTAGTGAGGGGCCCAAAATGAACACAGCATTTGAGGTGTGACCTCACCAGTGCCGAGTACAGGGGCACGATCACTTCCCTAGTGCTGCTGGTCACACTACTTCTGATACAAGCCAGGATGCTGCTGGCTTTCTTGGCCACCTGGTCACACTGCCGGCCCATGTTCAGCCAGCTGTCAACCAGCACCCTCAGGTCCTTTTCCGCCAGGCATCTTTCCAGCCACTCTTCCCCAAGCCTGTAGCGTTGCATGAGGTTGTTGTGGCCCAAGTGCAGGACCCGACACTTGGCCTTGTTAAACCTCATACAATTGGCCTTGGCCCATCAATCCAGCCTGTCCAGATCCTTCTGTAGAGCCTTCCTAACCTTGAGCAGATCAACACTCCGGCCCAACTTGATGTCATCTGCAAACTTACTGAGGGTGCACTCAATCCCCACGTCCAGATCATTGATAAAGATATTAAACAAGACTGGCCCCAAAACTGAGCCCTGCGGAGCACCACTTGTGAACGAGTACCAACTGGATTTAACTCCATTCACCACAACTCTCTGGGCTTGGCCATCCAGCCATCCAGCCACTCAGCAAGGAGCACACCCGCCTAAGCCATAAGCCGCCACCTTCTCCAGGAGAATGCTGTGGGAGACAGTGTCAAAGGCTTTACTAAAGTCCAGGTAGATAACATCTACAGCCTTTCCCTCATCCACTAGGTGGGTCACCTGGTCGTAGAAGGAGATCAGGTTGGTCAAGCAGGACCTGCCTTTCATGAACCCATGCTGGCTGGGCCTGATTCCCTGGTGGGCCTGCATATGCCTGTTGAGCGCGCTCAAGATGAACCGCTCCGTAACTTTCCCCGGTACTGAGGTCAGGCTGACAGGCCTGTAGTTCCCCGGATCCTCCTTCTGGCCCTTCTTGTAGATGGGCATCACATTGGCAAGTCTCCAGTCAGCAGGGACCTCCCATGTTAACCAGGACTGCTGATAAATGATGGAGAGTGGCTTGGCAAGCTCCTCCGCCAGCTCCCTCAGTACTCTTGGGTGGATCTCATGCAGCCCCATAGATTTGTGAGTGTCCAGGTAGCGTAGCAGGTCATTAACTGCTTCCTCCTGGATTATGGGGGGTTCATTCTGCTCTCCATCCCTGTCTTCCAGCTCAGGGGGCTGAATACCCTGGGGATAACTGGTCTGACTATTAAAGACTGAGGCAAAGAAGGCATTAAGTACCTCAGCCTTTTCCTCATCCTTGGTGGCAATGTTCCCCCCCGCATCCAATAAAGGAGGGAGATTCTCCTTGGCTCTCTTTTTGTTGTTAATGTATTTGTAAAAACATTTTTTATTATCTCTTACAACAGTGGCCAGCTTGATTTCTAGCTGGGCTTTTGCCTTTCTTATCTTCTCTCTGCTTGACTTGACAAGATCCCTGTACTCTTCTTGAGTTGCCCGCCCCTTCTTCCAAAAGTGGCAAACTCTCCTTTTTTTTCCTGACTTCCAGCAAAAGCTCCCTGTTCAGCCAGGCTGGTCGTCTTCCCCGCCGGTTCATCTTACAGCACATGGGGACAGCCTGCTCCTGCGCCTTTAAGACTTCCTTCTTAAAGAATGCACAGCCTTCCTGGACCCCTTTGCCCTTCAGAACTCTCTCCTGAGTTTTAGAGTGATACCGTTAAATTTGAGGCAACGGTTCCCCTGGCTGTGAGTAGCTGTAGGTTTTGGATCCTGACAAAATTAATGCTGTGATGCGTTCATCAAATGGTAAGTTATTTGTCAGTTCAGCTAAGTAGTAACCCAGCTGATGGGTCCCAGTTCCCTGGAGAATTTCTGAATATCACAGCATCTGTGTCGTGATAAAGGCAATGGTCATGCAGCACACAGAAGAGAAAGCTAACATTGCACTCTAAAGTCACATTACCTTTGGCATCTTTCCACAAGGCAGTGGACATAAGATCATTGAGAGGTGCACAATGTGACCTTTCCCTTCTAGATGAATGTGTTCCCACAGCAAAGGGACAAAGCTGTGTCTGTTCCCTGTGCTCATCATCTTCTGGGGTACAGAGATGTGAAAGCAGAAAGACCCTGACATAAAGGTATACCCAAGGGTGTGTTCTTGGATTTCCTTCATTCAGAAGGGCACCTCCAGTTCTTCCTTCCCAATCAGCAACCTGGTTAGAGACCCCAGAGATCACAAAGTGCAGCTTAGTCGCTCTGTTCCTTCTGTTGGAAAATGCGGACAGTATCACCGTGAAGCAATCAAAGTTTGCCTCCTCATGCCCTCTGCTGGCAGAACCAAAATTAATTAGAAGTGGATGAAGCCAGAGGTCTTGTGCTCCAAGGGAAAAACAAAACCAAAAAGATCCCCCAAACCCAAACCAAACCCAAACCCTTTTCTGTGAGATTTGCAAAGCCATTTGCCACACCTGTAGTCAGCATATAAGCTCATGGTCTGGCTCTGGACATCTCCTTTGACACCAAGTGCCAGCACAATGAGTGTCTGCAGCAGGAAGCCTGGAATTCACCTGTATCAGGGCTTCTGCGGCACTCTGGCAAGCTCTGCCGCCTCTGCCTTGCAGTGTGATACTGCTAAGCTACCGCCCAGTAGACAAGTTATTTTTCTATTTTTCTATCGTCACAACAGGCAAACTGTTTTCCTACTTCAGACCAGAAGAGCCTGAAGGGAAGTTGTCCTTTAACTGCTAATGTTCTCCTGCTGTATCTATACATTTCTAGTCAATAGCTCTTGGGTATCACTGGGCAAAGAAAAGCTGTTGCTCAATATCAAATAATTTCCTTCATTTTCTGCCTTCTGTGTTAGTCCCTGAAAAGTGGTAGAAGTGTCCCTGGAAGTTGTAGGTCAGCCATCTTGCTGAAAGTCGCTTTGATTTTACTGTACTTGTCCTCGTATGTGCGTGAAAGTATTTAGGAATTGTTTTAATGCAAAAAAGTCTTAGTGAAAAGAGCAGGTGAGGAAATACTCAACATTTTGGACATTTTTCTCTGTCTTACTGAAGAACTGATTAGAACGAAAGAAGCCAGAAAACTGAAAATGCTGCACATGGGAAAAATCTTTTATTTCCCTATCTTTAGTTGTTACCTCCCATCTTCCCAGAGGAAATACCAGGAAAGAGAGAAAGTGCTGATCTGGCAGTAGGAGAAATAAAAGACAACAGCTTCTGGTCAGAGTTTTAGGTAGGAGAGTAGCTATGCATGTGGTGGATTTCAAAGGCCTTCTGCCATTTTCCCTTTAGCCTGTGGTGTGAAAAGCCTATTTTCGAACCTAGTTGTTCATGTATTCAAATATGAACAGTATAACATCTCACCCTTGAATATAAACCCACACATGTACATATTTGCTTGCAGTTTGGATGCCACTGCCAGAAGAACCTTGCCTCACTGTTTTTTTTGTTACAGGGCCTTTGATCCGTTTTGTTCCACTGATGGCCAGGGCTTGCGTTACGAAAGCACCTTCCATGCTTCCAACATGGATTTCAAGGAAAATGGGATTACCTGTTAAAGACAGTTACCAATAGCAGCCATGAACATTTACTGGACTGCTCTCTAGAGATTTTGATACTCTAATGTGAGCAGATTATGTAGAATATCCATATTTTCATTGTTTCAGTAAAATGAAATACTGAGATGGATTTTGTGTCGTACCACATGGTTTTAATTTGTGCTTTTATTCTGATTGCTCATCATCCTTTTTATTGATTTGCATCACTAGAAAATTATTTTGGAAAGAAGCTGTGTGTTTGTCACACCCAGGGGTGTGATTCCATCCCTATGGCATGCTAGACAACAACTAGGATGCATGCCTCTGTCTTTGCCTCTATAACATGTGAGGCCACATGTTCATAATGACTAGCATATAGAAATGTCTCCATATTCAGAATAAGATGCCAGTCAGGGCAGTGACATTATTCACATTAACCTGCATATTTGCAATAGAGATATATTGGGCAGAGTATCGATGCATTGAAGAGTAACTTATGGAGATGTCGTACAGATGACATATGAGCCTCAGACTTAATCTTTTGCTCTTCTTCTTCATTTGTATGTCAGTGATGCTAAAAACAATGCTATACTATTGATGGTACAATATAAATACAGCTCTTAATTAACTGAAGTCTGATAATTAATAAATTACAATATCTGTCCAGGAGCCTTTTGCTGTTAATCGTGATTTGTTTGGGGATATAAGCAAAACACAGTTAATGATTCTAAGCAGACTGTGATTATGAAAATAAATGTAGCATTTTTTTCCTGGATCCTATTAACATAGTTTCCCACTTGGAAGCCCATAGTTATTTTCTTCTGAAGCCTTGAACTTAATAAGGGTAGCTGTTTGGGTTGGGTAGGAATTAGCAGGTTTCTGCCTCATTCCAGGAGATAGGACTGATGGACAGGCAGTGCCATAATAGTCTCATCCTCTCATTGCAAAGCTTTATCTTGCTTTTCTTTGGGAGAGGGATCTGTTCGCAGCCCTTGTTCAGTCACGACAAAAAGATACAGCCTTGCTCAGAATACAATTTGGAAGATGCAGCGTAAAATACAAGGCATAGGATTTAAGTCCTTTCTGCCATTTCATGTCGTGATATTTTATAGAGAAGTTAGCCTAAAATGTGTTATTGCCAAATAACAACAAAACCAGAAGCTGTCCAGGCAACTCCAGACAAATTTCAAAATCTCCATGTCTTCATTACAAAAACTACCATGAATTATGCAGTTGAGCTTCCTGTATTTAGGGAAACTGCAGGGGCCAGCACAGCTTGCTTGCAGAGAATGAGCCTCATCCTGAGAAAACCACCTTCCCCATCATGTTATCTTTCCTCTTGTATCAGACAGAAAGGTTAGTCCCACATTCAGTAGCCACAGGATTTGAATTTAGAAGACTCCCTGCTCCCATAAATCGAGATTTTAACTTGAAGTGAAAAGCTGGAACAAATTCATTGAGCTTAGTTGTTATGGAGGGCTATGATAGGAATGATGATTTCTCAAATGCTGTTGTCCTGAAGGCTTTAAATTCAGTTGTTAGAACTTTGACTTGAATTTATTAGCTTACTAGGCAAACAGTGCTAGGCCTGAACTAAGAATGAACCTATCTATAAAGAGTAAATGTAACTACATACAGGAGAAAACAAAATCTTGAATGAGTACAGCGCATGCCTAGTTACAAAAGCAACATGCATTTCTAATTCTGGAATAAATCATTAAGTAATAGCTGGTTGTATAGCTGGACTTCTGTGGGGAAAATAGTCTCTCCATATACTTTGATAATATGAACACAATACACTGCTGAATTATTAATAAAAACATGTGAACTGGATTTTTAAGGCAGTCTTACATAGTAAGTTAAGGAAGAGATCTGACGGAGAGTATAAGCCACTTCACTCCTTCCAACAGCATGCTACATCTGCCAGTCACAGACTGCCTGATTATAACATCTAAGCAGTAATATCTGATAGTCAGTCAAACTACTGGGAAGTATCCTGTGATGAATAGATACTGTGGAGAAGATTCCTTCTTTACTGCTAGTCTCTGAATTGGTATATCCATATATTTCTCCTTGGTGGCTTCATATACATTTAAACTCAAAGACTTCTAGGAAGGTAAAAGCGTTGATGAGGTGGGTACTGTAACCATCTTTTGACTCCTCTCTTCCTTGAATAAACTGAGACACAAACCAGCAGAAGCTTGAGAAGTGCATGTGTGTGATTTAAATTGGGAAAAAATGTAATTCCAAGAAAAAAATAAAAGGAACCTTGAGTTCTTGAACAGCTATGCTATCTTTTTCAGCCACCAAACTATCTAAAAATATTTAATTAAAAAAAGAAAAGCTACACAAATTCCAAATGGGTATTATTACAACAATCTCAACCTCTAAACTAAATTCCAAACTTCATAGCTTTTTTTTTTATAGTTGTCCTATAATTATATATATACACATATGTATATACATACTGAGGAAAAAAAATATACTATGATGATTTACTATCTAAAGAACAAAAAGTTTGTAACTAGGGCTGTCTAGCTGTAATTTAGGAGCTTACTACCTAATAGGCCACAATGCCTGGATAACTTTATAAAAAAAAGATCTATGTAACTGATACATTATTGCTACTTTGAAGTTAATAAAAGGCAAAAGCTGAGAGTAAACTTTTCTATAAAAAATGTTTTGCGTAGCCATTCCTGGACAGTGTTTGTTAAAAAAAAAAAGAAAAACATAATTTATTGGTATTTTTGCAAAGGCTAATGCTGGCATGGGAAAACAGATTTCTCAAACAGGATGACAGTTGCTGTCCAGGAGGTGACAGGAATCTCCATTGCAAGGATCCTGGCAGCAGCGTCTTCTGCTGAATTAGGTGTTACTCCACAAACCTTTGTTTTACTGAATTCTTATATCCAGCTGGGCTCTGGTACTGTGTAAGGGCTCATCATTTGCATGATCCACTGTTATTGTTTATCTTAAATGACATAAAAAACATATTTTAATTATCTTAACTACGTACAAAATAATTGCCAGGACCCCAAGGGCACCAACAGGCCTTAATTGCCTTGACTAGTCTTACCTGAGATCCATACCCACACTTTCTGCCCCCAGAGACCCTGGGCATCCACTCTTTGTCTGAAGGAAGCCGTAGGTGTGCTTATTCTCTACCTCATCTCCAGCCCTGTCTCCTGAATAGACTTGGGACCCATGCTTAACTTTTTTCCAACCCCAACTCTGGTCCCATCTCCTGCTGCTCCTGAAAGGACTCCCTGGATGGACTCTGGACCTGATGAATAATACCTTGTCTGGACTGTTGGTGGACTCTGTTACCAGTCCCTGTTCCTGCCAACCTTGTTGACGCCCTGAGGCACTGCACCCTGGCCAGTGAGACTGTGCCCCTGCCTCATTCCCCAACTTGGAGCAGCCCTGCTCTTGCTAATCCTTGGCAGGAATGTCCTGCATGGCCATTTCTGCACCTGTAGGAACAGTTTCTACTGACCACTGCATCTTACCTGCCCGCAGTTTGGCCAGGTCTACCACGGAAAGCACCCCTTCCCAGCATGACAACTTGAAAAATACAAAAGAGATTGGATCCAGCAGGAACTGCCTGGGGGAATCTCTAAAACTGGCTGAAATTCCTACCTAGAGATCTCCAGTGAGAATTAGTCCAATAATTTGTTGTGGAGGCAGATAGGAGCTCAGTCAGCCACCCTGGCTAAAGTCAGTCTATTGTCTTTTATCAGCCCATTTTCTCTAAGCAGAGAATAGCTGGGGAGGTCCTGGTCTACCCAGGAAATTAATGAGTTGAGACCACTGGGTGTGCATAGCACAACGCTGCCATGATACCCACCTGCACCACATTTATAACTATAGCACAAACATGAATTTTTTGCTTATATCTCACTAATTCCATAGTTCTTGCCACACATATTAAGCCTAACCTGATTCAAGGTAGGAAATCTGTAAATAGTGCATTTTAAAGGTCCTGCGTGACCAGCAGTCCTCATAAAGGACAGGACACTTAATCCACATAGAAAAAGTCATTTACACAAGATTGTCAGCATCTTTCAGATGGTAAAAAAGTAAAATGTGTAGTTTAATTAAGGTATCCACAATTTATTAAACCTTTCCCTGATTCTTTCTTAGCAATAGTATTCTTTTTCATATTTCTGACAAAGTACAAAACTAGGAAATGCTTATTTCTGATAAAATGAAGCAGTTTAAGTCAAATAAATATTTTTGTTATTACTGTCTATAAGGACTGACTTTATTTTCTTTTACAATTTGTTTGCTTATAAAAAAAATGAAAGGTTTTTATAAGCTGAATGAAAAGCAAGATTTTTTTAAAGATACTTATTTTTAGTACATTATAAATGACTATGTATTTTACGCAAGTATGTCAACAGTATGGTAAGCCACCTACTGTGGCTGACTACATCAATTCCTTCTTAAAGTAATTTTCAGAGACACTTTACCTAACATAGACAACAAAACCATGTTTGAGCTATGTGGTAACAACAGACTAGGTCCTTGGGTCTCATTGAATTAGGCTAGCATAGCACTTGAAAGATGGGGTAGTACATATAGCTTAACGACACTTTTAATCTGATTTTAGGGATAGACTGGGCCTATAGATAGCTCCGTGTGTATGTACAGAGTAGTCAACATACCTAGAGAACAACTTGTATTTATGCCATCTGCAAAAGATCTATGCGTCATGCAAGATGAGTCAGACACGTACAAGTCCTTTAATGTATCCCTCAATCTGAGAGATGATGTAGCCTAAACTGTGAGCTAATAAATACATTCAGTTCTAGTATCTGAATGGTTACTGATAGCTATGATGCATTGAAGTAATTCTTGGTAACATGTTGGAATTATGAATTTTACATGCTGGAGTCTGAATGATACCCGTGACACAGGTCAGCTGTGAAAGCGGGGTCTCTTTTTTGAGGATTATAAATTTAGATGGATTCTCTGGTGATTTTAAGTTAGCTTCCTCTCTTTCTCCAACTTTGCAATTGGTGAATGGACCATGGCTATTTGAAATGGAGCAAGGAGAAAGCATCTATGTAAAATTAATCTCTGGTGGCTGTTTTTGCTTCTTGAAACTGTTGAAAGGACATTGTGAGGAGTACGAATTCTTTTTGTATGAAGATGTACAGAGGAACAGATTCATAACGAGTAGTTTCAGACATCTATGTATGAACTGGTCATTTTATGGTCCCTTTAATGTCAACAAAGAGAAACAAAATGCCCCATACAGATTCTTATCTATCTGGCTAATTTTAAATATCTACCTTAAGATGGTTAATCGTGCTGTGAACCTTTTATTAGTTGTGAAGAGTTTATTATTAATCATTGAGTATAAATGAAACTAGAAAGACTAGCTTAAGTGTAGACATATATGTCATAGACAGCTACATATGATTACACTTTACATACCAGTCCCACAGGAGGAGCGCGAAGATGAGCACTGCACACAACTTTGTACACAAAACCAAAGACATCTTCCACAGTTTTGTAGCAGAAATATAATAGATTTTTTTTTTTTTTGAGAGGATGATCTTGCAAGTGTGTCAGATTCTTCACAAAAACAGCTTGGATTTCTTGAAAATGAAACATGTGGGGTTGAATATGTCCAAAAATGAGGCTAGAGCATTATGAAGCTGTGTCTGAACTGTTGGTGAGATTGTGATAATTTCTAAGTGCTACCTAAATGTCTTTGGCATTATGATAGGACCTTCATTAAACAACAGTGCAAATTTGTAGTTGTGGACAAGTACAGTATAATTTAAAATCCACACGCCTGTGGTGTCATCTCCATAACTCTGACTGACAAAAATATGATTCGAGTGCTAGGGAAATCTTTGCTTCCCACACTTTGCCCTTGTTGTATGTGTGTTTGCCAGTGTGTGTATATTTGTGTGCATAGATTGAAAATTTTGGTCCTATGAAAGTTGGTGACAGTTTTGTTACTGACTTGTCATCTACTTAATGTGACAATGATTTCAGCCTTTGCAAAAGAGAGGTCTGGGACAATTTTCCATCAGTTTTCCTTCTCCTGTCTTCTCCCTACCTTCTAATCTAATCTAATCTAATCTAATCTAATCTAATCTAATCTAATCTTTCTACTAGTCATAGGAATGTAGATAACAAGTCAGAAGATAGAAGAAAGAGACCTTCTTCCATGGCCTTGTTTTGATCAAGTCGTATGTGAGATTTGTATAAAGTTTATTTCTGTTAACAAGTTATAATGGGAACAAAATGATAGTATAAATAACTTGCTTTCCACACTGTCTTATTTATTTTAATCAGCTCAGGGTTTTTCTAATATACTCTACTGAAATGGGATAGGGCACAAATGTAAGTTTTGTTAACAAGTGAGAAAATCATGTCTGTAGCAATGCAATGTGTTTGGGCAAAAGTCTTTCTTAGAAGGAATGGGCATCTAATTGTGGATTTTTTTTTTATAATAAATGGAATTACATTGTCTTAAAATCACAGATAACCTTTTACTAAAAAAAACTTCCGTGATGGTTCATCATATTACACTCATGGATAAATAAAAAGCTAGGAAGACTAACAAAGTAGCTACCAATTTAGACGTTGTTTAAAATTGTATGTTATTTATACTTTTAAAACTGTTGACAGGGCTGAAACAACGGTGGGAGAGAGAGTTCACGAAGGGGATCTCTCTAAGGAGATGTCAAGTGGAGACAAGTACACTACAGCTTTGTTGGCTGTCACTTTATTTCTGCCAACAAGAAAGACTTTTTAAGTGAGGAGAAGCCAGTGACAGATGAATAAGCCTAATGGGTGAGAAGGTGAAGGGGACACGTGCGTCTTTTTATGGCTCTGCGTATTGAAATACCAATTCTAAAATTACATGCGGGATGATATAGTCTCAGAATATCATACTAGCTTTTCTTAAATGAACCTTCTACAGGTTTATATCTGCAATAGTATAAATATCTCTGTTTTCTCCTTCTGGAAATGTGAGTAAATAGATAATGTCTAATATGGCAATCCAAAACATATGTCCTTTGTTGGAATCTTTTGGGTATCCCAAATAGAATTTAGCCGATTTCCCTTACCGCCAAAATCAGTAACTGGTTGAGTTAATGATTGTATACAATATGCAATAGCTGTGTAATACTCAGTCCTATTTTCAATAGAGAAAGGAACTATGGAGGACTTTATGGCTCATTTACTTTCTCTTTGTTGGAAATGTAGTAAGAATCTCCAGTGGAATGAAAAAAAAAATCCACAATCATTGTCTATCCTTCTCATTTTTTATTTTAAATTAAGGAATTGTGTATTTGAATTCATAGTAATAGCTTTCAAGACATGGTAATTCAAAAATGTTAATTTTATGTGAGTACATTTAAGGAAAAAGGGAAAATCATGTTCAGGAACAGAGTTTAATGACTTAATATCCAAAATAGGTGTCTGTTCAATGGACCTAACAGAATAGCCTCAAAATGCACTCCAACAGTATTAAAATACAATTGGTCTGTAACAGGCCATTTTTCATCAATAAGTCTGAAAACTTCCTTCTTCAATAAAATTTCAATGCTTCATTTTGTTGTCTTTCACACTCCTTAGCATGCAAGGGCTATCACATCAGACTTATGCATACAGAAGGTTATTTAGCATGACCAGGAAGATGTCCTTTATTTTTTTTCAATAGAGGCAATCAATTTACCACTTATCATTTCTGAACTTTAACCATGCGTCCTAGAGTCCTCATAAAATCCTGTCATTGTGTGTGTCCTGGTTTTGGCTTGGATACAGTTAATTTTCTTCCTAGTAGCTGGTATAGTGCTGTGTTTTGGATTTAGTATGAGAATAATATTGATAACACACTGATGTTTTGGCTGTTGCTAAGCGGTGTTTACACTGGTCAAGGACTTTTCAGCTCCCCATGCTCTGCCAGGAGCACAAGAAGCTGGGAGGGGGCACAGCCAGGACAGTTGATCCAAACTGGCCAAGGGCTATTCCATACCATATGGCATCATGCTCAGTGTATAAACTGGAGGGAGTTGGGCGGGGGGCAGCGATCGCTGCTCGGGGACTGGCTGGGCATCGGTTGGCGGGTGGTGAGTGGTTGTATCACTGATTTTATTTTCCCCTGTGTTTTGTTCCTCTCTTGCTCTCTTGTTGTTTTCCTTCTCATTACGATTTAGTATTATTTTTTTGTTGTTGCTCCAATTATGAAACTGTTCTTATCTCAGCCCACAAGTTTTCTTACTTTTGCTCTTCCAATTCTCTCCCCCACCCCACCCGGGGGGGCTGTGAGCGAGCAGCTGTGTGGTGCTTAATTGCCGACTGGGGCTAAACCACAACGGTGTACTCTGCTAGACAGATAATGTTAACCCAGATCCTTCCTTCTCATGTCAAAAATACTAGAGGGGAAATGCAGAGCAAAGAAAATACAGCCCTATCAGGAGGAGGGAAGGGCACCATTATTAATTCCTTTTAGCTTTATCCCAAACTATTGGCTTCCACCCCTTGCAAAGATCAGCACAGATCCAGCACTTATATAAGAAGCCTTTGCAAAGTACAGCAAGGGAAACGAGTTCCCCTTTAACATCAAGAGGAACACAGCCTGATGGATAAGCAGGTAATACATAGTTCTCCAGATTTATTGTTTCCCTTCCTCTCCCCAGTTTCATGATTTCTGCACATGGATTATACAGATTTGTCTCACAGTATCCTCCTGTTTTCATTCCTGATTTTGGGGCCAATGTGTCAGTATTTATTTTACTTCTACTATATGTTTATCTTCACTTTTGTGGAAGGCATACTCTAGATTTGGTAAAACAGCTAATTTTTTAAGTAATGTATGTCCATGTAAATTAGTGAGAGACTGAGTCCCTACCCTGAATTCATCATCAGAGTAGAGTGCTAATTATGTAGAATATAAAGGATATGAGGGAAAGCAGGAGTAAAGGCCAGAATTTTCAGTGATTTTGTATATGTCAGCAATTTGCAATCCTAGTTTTAAGTTAGCCAACTGAAAGCTCAAAATAATTTTGGCTACTATGACCAAAGTCCTCAAACATGCAAATAGACCATATTGTTTATTTTATTTGCCTTTATATTTCAAACATCTGGTCTTTCCATATTTTATATTTGAATTTTATTTCTCAGTGAGATTTGCATGAAATTCTTTCGATGTGGGAACTGTAAGTTTAGGTTATAAAGATACAATGTTAGTCCATCTAACAGAGGAAAGAGACTACATGTTTTAAATTAGCACAGCTACAAAAGATAGAAAGGAACATAAGTGGATGGATGGATGGATAGATAGGTAGATAGATAGATAGATAGACAGACAGACAGATATAAATCTCCCTTAGAGACCTCTATCTGTTTTTATTAGGAATGTTTTAAAGAACTGTGTACCGGGTTTCTGTGGCAAGGTTTTGCTAGCAGGAGGGCTGCAGGGGTGGCTTCTGTGAGAAGACACCAGGAGATGGTCCCTTGCCAGACAGAGACAGTTCCAGCTGGCTCCAAGATGGACCCGCTGCTGGCCAAAGCTGAGCCAAACAACAATGTTGGTAGCACCTCAGTGATAACATATTTAAGAAAGGGTGAAGAACAGCAGCTGGGAGAGATGAACGAGAATATGAGAGAAACAGCCTTGCAGACACCAATGCTGGTGAAGAAGGAGGGGGTGGGGGTGCTCCAGCACTGGAGTAGAGATTCTTCTGCTGCCCATGGTGAAGAGTATGGTGATGCAGGTTGTTCCCCTGCAGCCCATGGAGGTCCATGGTGGAGCAGATATCCATGGAGGACTCCATGCTGCAGCAGGTGGATGTGCCCTGAAGGGAGATGGAGCCCATGGAAAACCCATACCAGAGCAGGCTCCTGGCAGGAACTGTGGTCTGTGAAGAGGAACCCACGCAGGAGCAGGTTTTCTGACAGGAACTGTGACCCGTGGGGGATCCAGGCTGCAGCAGTCTGTTCCTGAAGAACAGTACCCCACGGAAAGGGCCCATCATGTAGCATTTCTTGAAGAACTGCAGCCTGTGGGAAGGACCCACATTGGAGCAGTTCATGAAGAACTGTATCCTGTGGGTGGGACCCCATGCTGGAACAGGGGAGCAGTGTGAAGAGAAAGGAGTGGGAGAGAAGAAGCGTTATGAACTGACCACAATCCCCATTCCCTGTCCCCCTGCGCTGCTTGGGGAGGAGGAGGCAGAAGAGTTCAGAGTGAAGTTGACCCTGGGAAGAAGAGAAGGGGAAGGGGAAGGGGAAGGTGTTTTTTAGTTTTGTTCTTATTTCTCACTATCCTACTCTGTTATTAATTAGCAATAAAATAAATTATTTTCCACAAATCAAATCTGTTTTGCCTGTGATGGTAATTGGTACGTAATCTCCCTGTCCTTATCTTGACCCATGAGCTTTTGGCTGTATTTTCTCCTCCTTGTTGATGGAGGGGGAGTGGTAGAGCAGCTTGGTGGGCATCTGGTGGCCAGCCAAGGTCGACCCACCACAAGCTGCTAGATATCCCAAATAAAGGCTTTCTATAAAATGAAGAATTGGAGTCTGTCTGTATCATTAGATAGGACTGAATTTTGTTAAAATATCCAAAACTAAGGCACTATTTGTAGGTCACTATTTTAAGCCGATATGGGCAACTTCATTGTTACAGATGTTTAGTTAGCTATCATGGACAATATGCCACTGTATTCAGATCTTACTAGCTTTTTTATGATGAGTGGAATTGTCAAAATGCACTAAGTAATCTTCTCATCGTTACAACGCTAATTTCATTACCATTTCTTGAGTGCATCCCTTAAAATATGAGACCACATGCCCTATATATTCTGGGATGAACATATATTCTAGGATGACAGTTGTTGAATTCTTAGCCTGAATTGAAGAGCACAGTTTACCCTGTTTGTCCTGAAGTCTCATCAGGTTTAAGTTTTGCAGTTCTTCCCTGTGACTAGGGGAGTCACAGGGAGAACTGTATAGAGGAGTCTGTGACCAGCTGTATACAAAGACAACAGGTCCTCAGTTAAATGGAGGTAGAAAAAGCACCAGGCAAAACGGATTAAGTGCATCTATCTTACACAAAGTATTGTCATACTTACTGTTTTCTAAGAGGACTAGCTTCTTGACAGACCATGGGTGGATTTTTGTGTTCACCACAAATGGTTAATTTTGTTGTATTTTCAAGCTTGCTTATATTTTCTGTATGTTAGTGGGCTTCAGCCCTTAAAGCACGTATCAATCCACAGTCCTTATAGCCTATTCTTGCTGACTTTTTAGTTTCACACATTGATACTTAGCTCCTCCATCCTGTTGGGGACCCAGCCTGACACCTAGAAAACAATTCAGAAAGAAGATTCTCTTTTCCTTGCTGCATAGAGAAATTATCTCAATAACCAAGATGACAACATGCATGTCAACTACAATTATAAATTGTGCAACATGCAGCTCAACTTCAATTATAAATATCTATGTTGTAGCACAAATTATGCATCTGTAGGAAAGAGAGAATATTGATCCTGACTGGGAGACCACTGTACGCCAAGGAGTTAGTGATCCACATAAAAGTCAATGTGAGTATGCCCAAGCCTGCACTGTACTTGTGCTGTACTGTGCTGTGCTTGTGCTGTACTGCACTGTTCTGCAAATATATTTTTTTGTAAGAATGTTCTATAATAGCTTAGATGACTGAAATGGGAGAATCTCTTCTGTGGATGGGGTCTGCCCAGCGTGCTGCCTGTGGATTGGAGGCCCATGAGTTGCAACACCACCTGGAGTTCTGATCATTTAAAGGGATGTAAGGTTATCTATACTATTCCCTCCTTGTGGTGCTAGCTCTAATAAATTGGATTTTAAATGATACCTTACAGAGTCTGAGTTCCTTTCTTACTGGGATCATAACTGACTAGCACCTCCAGGTGCGAAACAGAAAGTTAAGTTTGGGATTAGTCTCTCTAGTCAGAATGCATCCTGGAATGTTCACTGGAAAGTTGTTCAAAAGCTAATGTGGAATCTAGTAGACTCTCCTTGATAATTCATAGTTGCAGTGGATCAACAGCTGGTAAATACAGTTCTCAGGACACATAAATGTTTTTTCTTGTGTGCCTGTGTATGTACCTTTCATTTAACATGGCAATCTACACAAATCCTAAGTACATTTTTCCTTTTTCATTATTTTTGTGCACCAGGAAACCATTTGGCCCTAAGAAAATACAGTAACCAAGTTGCAGCTGCTTGAAGCATTTTCCCATTAAATATAATGGCACTGAAGTGGAAGTGCCAAGGGCTATTATGCACCAACAGTATAGTCAAAAAAAGTACCCATCTGCGGAAACCATGCAGCAAGGTAGAAACAGAGCAATGAAATAACCATGAAAGCAGTTGGAGCCTCAGGACAAGAAAAACAAGTGATCTGCTGCAGTGCTTAACAACAAAAGGAGAGATATGAACAGAGTTATTTGGGCTTTCATGGTTACAAATGTAGTAAGAAGTGAGCAATATTGCCTTGTGAGATCCCTCTCACCATCGTAATGTTCGCTTCCTCACTAGAAAGCCAGGTCCCCACATGTGCAATCACAGCCTCATCATGAGAAATAGGAACTGAACCACAAATGGCTGCTTCTGTATGAATCCTCCATGCCTCAGCTCTTAGTGTAATAACAGCACTCCTTAAAAGGAATTAAATCAGAAAAGAAAAAGCAATGTGCAAAGCCAGAATGCCAAAAGTTTTGCCTTTAGAGCAATGCTGAATAGAAACAGTCTTTAAAAGCAGAGGCCTGATTAAATGAATGTTCTAGCTCCTGCTTTGCATAGTGTATTAGTAGCACCTGTGTGCAGGCCAGGATTTCAGTAGCTAAACGTGAAATGTTATTGTTCATTAGCACATCAGTTAGACAAAGAAGTATACCTTGCTTTTGGTTGTGCCTTTCCTCGCGTATTCAACCTCTATCTGTCATTATAGTGTTGATTTGTCATATGGAAGTGTCATATGTGGTCAAGCACAGGGCTGCAGAAGGTAGAAAACAGAATAAATAGTAGTTTGGAGTACAGCTAAAGAGGAAGAAAAGCAGTTTTGTCTTTTTAAGTGTTTTTAAAGAGTGAAAATGCTGGTGTGATAAAGTAATGGAAGCTGCATGAATAAATATTTACTGAAACAGAGACTAAATAATGCTCAGTCCTGTGTAGAGCAATAACTGATTTTTTTGTCTTAGCTACGGCATAGTGAATTCATAGAATTTTAGTACATCAGTCACAGTCTTCTTCCAGTTTGAATTTCCTAATAATTTTATTACCACCACTTGAGTGACACAGTAGGCTTCTCTAGCATCAGTGAGTGTTGCCTTTAATTGGTTCCCAAACCTGTTACCATGTGCACAAATGGTCAAGTTAACTACCACACAATGGCTCAACTCAAAAATTGCATGCATCCTTCTTATCTCTCTCTTCAGCTTTTCTTCAATAACTTTTTAAAATGTAGACCTTGAATTCATCAGATGCTCAACAAGTTGATGAAAAGGTGCTTCCAATTTTCTTGATTAGCTGAAGAATTGCTTTGAACAGTGTAGTCTGCATGATCAGAACCGCAATGGCCCATCATTAGTCCTTCTCATTGTTGTCAGATAACAGTATCTTTTGCTAGCATGTCTGCTTCCACTTTTCCCACTCAATCTAACCATTCTCTTTCCTCTTAAATCCTAGTCTTTTTCTGTGGTCTGTATCCTGTTATGCTCCTCCTTGTGATTCTTTATCCAGGCTCCACCTTATTCATCCATACCTATGCAACAAGCCTCACTGCTCTCTGGTGTCTACTCAGATCAATATAATTCCATCACCTTCTTTGTTAATTCTCCCCTGCCCTCCATCATATTTCTTCCTCTTGTTCTTCTTTTATTCTTTCAGAAAAAGAAAAAAAAAGAAAAAAAGACATAGAAGAGCACCAATAAGAAACAATTAAACCCCAAATATCTAAAAAATGTCCAAATGAAAGACTACTTATTAACTGAAACTCAGAAGTCTACCCATACAAGTAAATTGTGGGGACAGAAGAATAAAACTCCTTCAGAAATACATGTTTTTAGCAATACTTTAAGGAGCAAGCTCTGGCAAAAAATATTTCTATGGTTAAAGTTCAAGTTTACAAAATATCATAAACAAAAAAGTATATGCATTAACTACGATTTTGCTGTGTTTACTGAGTATTATTGTGTGCTTTGTTTCAATGACCAATGAGAGTAGTTGATTAGTTGAGTATAAAGTAAGGAATTGAAATACAAAGTAATGTAAGTAAAAAATATTAATCTCTATCAGGGTTCTCAGGGAAAGACTTTTAAAAAGCAGTTGAAACTTGGGGTTTGTTTTTGGAAAAAATGAATCAAGTATCCAGTGAATTAAAGCCAGTAATACACCTTAACAGCCCGTTGTACTGTGTGTGTGCTCCTGTGATCTGAAGACAGCGGGCATGACTCAGAAAACCTTTGTCTTCAGCTGGTGCAGCTGCTCCTGGATTCAAGTGATTTGCAGTTAATGGGGTTCAGGTACTGATGATGATGTCCCTTTCTGATTCCTACCTTAGATCTGAGCTGCTCCCAGAACACTTCTACCAGAGGAACTCCTGTGTTATAACCAGCTTTTTGTTCTCCCTTTTTCAGTTCGCCCAGAATGCTACATGAGACAAGCAGGGGCACTACTTCTGTGAAACAGTAAGTAGTTCAGTAGTGCTGACTCCTGTGTGATGAGAAATTATGTTACACTCAGTTCGAGAAGTGAGACTTCTGAAGAACAGCACATCCTGCCTATTGATTCTCCATCTCAGTTCAATATTTTAAAACTAAAATTTCTGAAAGAAATTTATTCTGAATGATTGCACAACTAATAATTGTACTGTTTAGCAATACAAAAAGATAAACTGCAAAGCAGGAAGTGTGGTCTAATCTCACACAGAACAACTATTTTAAGCAAGATTAGAACTAGGCAGCACTTTTCCATTTACAAGAACTTCTAGTTGTCTGTAACTTTTTGTTAATCAGCACAGTGAAAATATTTGTATTGGGTTTGTGTGGCAAGGTTTTGGTAGCGGGGGGGGGGGGGGGGGGGGGGGGCTACAGGGGTGGCTTCTGTGAGAAGCTGCCAGAAGCTTCCCCTATGTCCGATAGAGCCAATGCCAGCTGGCTCCAAGACGGACCCGCTGCTGGCCAAGGCCGAGCCACTCAGTGATGGTGGTAGTGCCTCTGTGATAACATATTTAAGAAGGGGGGGGAAAAACCCACTGTGGAAGAGCAGCCAGAAGAGAGGAGTGAGAATATGTGAGAGAAACAACTCTGCAGACACCAAGGTCAGTGAAGAAGAAGGTAGAGGAGGTGCTCCAGGCACTAGAGCAGAGATTCCTGTGAAGACCATGTTGAGGCAGGCTGTCCCCCTGCAGCCTACGGAGGTTAATGGTGGAGCAGATATCTACCTGCAGCCCGAAGAAGGCTGTGACCCCGTGGGAAGCCCATGCTGGAGCAGGTTTGCTGACAGGACTTGCGACCCCGTGGAGGACCCACACTGGAGAAGTCCGTTCCTGAAGGAGTGCACCCCGTGGAAAGGACCCACGCTGGAGCAGTTCATGAAGAACTGCAGCCCATAGGAAGGACACATTGAAGAAGTTCATGGAGGACTGTCTCCCATGGGAGGGACTCCACAGTGGAGAAGAATAGTGTGAGGAGTCCTCCCCCTGAGAAGGAAGGAGCAGCAGAGACAACGTGTGATGAACTGACCGCAACCCCCATTCCCCATCCCCCTACGTCACTCGGGGGAGGAGGTAGAGAAATCGGGAGTAAAGTCGAGCCTGGGAAGAATGGAGGGGTGGGGGCAAGGTGTTTTAAGATTTAGTTTTATTTTCTCATTACCTTACTCTGATTTGATTGGCAATAAAATAAATTAATTTCTCCACGTTGTGTCTGTTTTGCCTGTGACAGAAATTGGTGAGTGATCTCCCTGTCCTTATCTCAACCCATGAGCCTTTCATTACATTTTGTCTCCCCTGTCCAGATGAGGAGGGGGAGTGATAGAGCGGCTTTGGTGGGCACCTGGCATCCAGCCAGGGTCAACCCACCACAATATTTTTATACACTCAAGACATAATTCAGCATTGTATTCAAGAATATGATTAATTTAAAATCTCATGAAAGGATTATGTGTGTGCTTTAAGTTAAGTATCTGATTAAGTAGTTTGCCAGATCCATCAAACAGAAGGATCAAAACCCCAAAGCAAATATAAACAAAAAAGCTAATGATTTTTAGTAAAATATGTAGTTAAACAGTGAAATCTTCTGCCACAAGATATTACACTTCAGATTTTTTTATATATATAATTTGAAAGAGAGACTAGCCAAGCAATGTAAGAAGAATCCATGTAAGGTTTTTAAAATGTTTTAATCCAAATAGTTAATAATAAAAAAAATTCCCTATTGAACCTCAATTTTCTGGAGTCAGAGTATATACGTTAAGGAAGTTCCACTCCATGCTTGCCCTGTTCTGGTTTTCTGACCTATGCATCTTTTGGCCACAGCCAAAAGCTGTGGATCTAGAAGGATCATTATAGTAGTGAGCTATTTGGCCTTCAGATGGACACAACACTACCCTTCTTGCGTTGTATTGGTGCTTTGATTACAGTCACCTGCACAGAGATCCGCAGAGATTAAAGATCCTGGTCATTGCCTACACGAGAGATTTAATTTACACTCTTCTCTTAGTCACTGCTTTTAGTCCTGGGTTTTTAGAAAGTAACATAGAATCTCACCTTACTTTAGAAATTATTGCATTTAACTGATCTTGCTATTAATTTTCTTTTATCGATGAATTTTGCCTTATATAGATTATTTGGATATTTACTGTATTCAGGGAATGATGATGTATTCTTCATGGGCAGGGAAAGATGTGCCTTGCTTATAATCTTGTAGATTTATTCTCTCTTAAATGCATGACAGCATAGTGCTGTGGATAATAAAGTATTTTTAAATACTTTTGTTTTGTCTAAGGTTTATTGTGTCTGTTATACTTTTCAGTAAGCTCCTTTTGTACCCTTCTGAACAGTGTAAACAGAATCACAGGCTGGTTGAGGTTGGAAGAGACCTCTGGAGATCATTTGGTAGGATGCCACTGCTCAAGCAGGGCCACCTAGAGCCAGTTGCCCAAGACTGTGTCTAGACAGTTTTTTAATATCTCCAACGAGGGAGACCCCACAACTTCTCTGGGCAACCTGTGCCAGGACTTGGTCACCCTCACAGTAAAAAAGTGTTTCCTGAGTTTCAGAAGGACCCTACTGTGTTTCAGTTTGTGCCCATTGCCTCCGGTCCTGTCACTGGGCACCGCTGAAAAGAGCCTGGCTCCATCGTCTTTGCACCCTCCCTTCAGGTATTTATGTACATTAAGATCCCCCTGAGCCTTCTCTTCTCTAGGCTGGGCAGTCTTGGCTCTCTCAGCTTTTCCTTATACGTGAGGTGCTCCAGTGCCTTAATCATCTTAGGGGCCCTGTGCTGGAATCTCTCCAGCAAACAAGCATTGCCAAAGGCATTCAGAAGCTCAGAGGTGGAAATTAAGTTCCTAACTTTCTTAAGCTCTCTTGAAAACCCTATAGACACCTAGCTTTAGACACCTAAATGCCTTTGAAAGTCTGACTGTAATGTTCTTAGAATTAGTTTAATTAAAATTATACTGGATGAGTTCAAAAGAAGGTTTTTATTCATATGCCCTTTCTACATTGATAAGTAAACTTTCTTTTTTCTTCCTTTTCTGCAAAGTTTGTAGTGTGTAATATGAAAGATATACAGTATTTAAGGTGCCAGCTTTCTTAACATGAGAACTCAACTGAATACATTTGTATAGGGAAAGCGTCTTTATGACTTAGACATTATGTCTATAAAAATTTTACACAATTCTGCCCATGTATTTTCATAGTAATATTAATGGCAATAAATCAATTTGCATTCCTCATTGCTAAGGATAGTGGGTACAATCCTTTACTGAAAAACCAAAGTAAATCAAGCCTTTAAGTGTTTAGCTGTAAATGCAACCACTGTAACTTCATAATATTTTGATTAAATTTATTCTTCCTCTCTTTGTTTTCACAAGTCATGGGTAATGTTTTCTTTCAAATAAGATGATGACTATATCATTTATATATCTATTAGTTTTGGTATAGTGTGGTCTCTGAATACCATTAATATTTATACAATACATCTTCCTAATTGGTCTTACCGTATTACAATCAACTAAGAAAACATTTATTAGTGAAGTTAGTGAAAAGTCTCCATACCCATTTTCAAGCAATGGCTAAATATTTGGAGATCTGAAAGATGTTTTGGTCTAAATCTAAAAATGATTTAATTTTATGTCCGTAAACAAAGGAGAAAGAATAGAAAAAAAGCACATTTTTAACATAAAAGGTGTGTATAAGAATATTTTTTCTTACAAACTCTTTTCTTGACTTAAAATATTTATGCATTTTTATAGATATTTATATCTTGATTTGAAAGATGCACTCTGCTTCAGAGTTCCTGCATAAGCATTACTTAAATAGCCTAATATTTTTTCTTCTGATTTCTTTGACTGAATACCCTTGAGTGACTAGCTGTCATACTTTACATGCCATCCTTTATTATTCATTGGCATTAAGATTATTGGCAGAATTAGAAAGAACTTAAAGCACCTGCTATAGTCTGCCTAGTCAAGCATGTTTTCTGTTAACCGGTTTTTCTTGAAACACCACCAGTTTTCCAATTTCCTTTTTTTTTTTTAATTTTTAATCACAACACATACACCAAGCTAACAATATCAGAAATGCTTCTTCCAGCTGATAATGGAGTGCTAGCTGAACGTAGCAGCTCTGTAAACAGCTCTATTTGTTGAATTCTAACATTATATCTTTTCAGTTTCACGTCTGTCCATGCCCACAAATCTCAGAAGTTCTTTTTGCCTTGTTCCTCATGCTGCTATGACTATTTGATCTCTGCAACTTTTCTAATGTATTTTAAGAATTATTTCTTCAGCTGTGCTGAAACACAAGTCACTTCTTGGAAGAGATCTCTCTGGATCTCCAAATCTATGCATTGATTCTTCAAGGTACTTTGCCTTTCTTACCTGTCTTAAATCCACCTCCTCTGTCTTTAAACACTGCATAATACTTAATTGTTAAAGGACATACAAGTGTTTTGGTTAAACAGAAATACAAATTCATAGGTCTGTTCAGCGTATAGCAAAGTAGAAAAACATTTTCATTACAATGTGTATTTTACAGTATTTCTTGTAGATTCAATTGCACATGTGGACGAATGAGAACAGCTGAAGCAGTGTCTCCTTTCCACATGCAACTTCTCAAGGTTCTTCACCTGAAAGGTAGAATTTTTGCCTGTTAGTACAAGAATATCTTTCACAGTTTAGCAGCTCTAAATAGAGCATTATTTATGGCATACTTTAGATATCATATTTTATAGAATTTACATCAGGAGACTAAAATATTTTTCTCAATCTAAGTAACCAGATGAGAATGAAAAGTATCTGGAACACAAGCATTTTTTTGGTGTGTGTATTTTTATTTTTAATTGGCTTGAGTTGAGCAGAATTTGCCATTCTTTTATACTAACCCATTTACCCACATTAAAACTTTCCATTAAATGACTTTTGAAGACCTCTTAAATTTTTTTCATGCAGTTTGCTATGACTCTGTCACTGTACAGTAAAGAAGTTGAACAGCAGTGACCCACTACTGGAATTTTTTAAGAGAGTACTTACTACAACTTGGTGTCTGACAGTTATTAATTTCATGATATCTTGACTCTTCAAGGCAGAATTGTGATTTGTTTAACTTGGTTTTGAATGTTTTGGGTTCTTCTTTCTGAGCTATTTTAAGGCTTTTGAGATAGTTGTTTTAAGGGTTGACTGCACGCTTAACAATTTGTTCTTTGACTGTAAAAAGATGCAATGCCTTTTTTAAATGTTTCCCTAGAAGTATTTGAGAGGAAATGTTTGTCAAGTGATTCACCTTTAAAAGTTCCAAGTAGATGGATAAGCTTGAGAAATCCATTGGAAACTATCCCCAGAGTGCATTTACTATTTGTACATCAAATTGAAAGCTCTGCTTTTAAAACAGACCTTGTAAATCATGAGATACAAAGAAAGTATTGGTTTTCTGTTTAGTTTCATGGCTTCAGCATGTTCCTGGGAACATTTAGCAAAGCAGTGATGGTAAATTAAATAGGTATATTTATGGTTTATTTATATTGAGGAAGCTTTACAGTTTAAGTTGATTCTTGTCGTTTGGAAATCAGCACAACTATGCTGATCACACTGAAAGTTTTAACCTATAATTTTCATTGAGGATAATTTATATATGCTAAAGAGGCTCAGTGTTTGATACATAAGCTTTTCTCCAAAATATTCCTGTAGCCTCTATCCTTCTGGTACGTAGCTGGTGTCCTTTTCAAATGAGGCTGGTGTCTCAGTCTCAAACTCCTTCAGAAGTCCTGAGCAGATGTTAAGACTGAAAATCTGTATATTTTCTTGTGCTGGAAAGATATTTGCTCTAAAACCTTACTGCTTATCTGGACAGTGACATTCAAAGATGGTGAAACATAAAGCAAAGTAAATAGTTAAAAGAAACTATTCCACTTCCAGTCTCCATATCTTCTACCTCCTGCCCTGTGCTGGAAGGCCCATTAGAGAGCCTAAGAGAGCAGAAGAGTGGGGGGTTTTTTGGTTTCGGTTTGGTTTTGGTTGGTTTTTTTCCCCCACATTCAGATTCAGCGAAATAAGCTTTTTATGTGTAATCAGAGAAAGCATTTGGGTAGCACAGTTATCACATGCAGCTGGTGTACTTTAAGCTGCACTTTCCTGTAGGCTGCCCTTATATGAAGCAGTGCAATTGAAGCCGCAGCTATTGTTTGAGCACCTTCAATGATTTTCACTTAAAACCACAGGATGTCAGCCATGAGGAAGATATGGCAATATGACTTTACTTTTTACCCCATGGTATGATTTACTGAGGTAAGAATAGGTCTTACTCTCAGTGCTTAGCTTGCATATTTATAGACACATAGGCAGATCAGTATGATTTGTTTAGTGAACCTGAATGGGCTATGCGCTTTTGGAAAACTTTCTGTGAGAATAACAACGGTAACAACTTTGGGGAGGTTCTTCAGGTCTTTGCAACCATGCAAGCCAAACAACGCATAGTCAGAATGTGGCATGGGAATAGTCACGATTCCCATGGTATTAGGCTCTTGGTTCTCAGATTTTGCCTGTTAAGAACAGAGCAGTCATTCATATCTCAGGTGAGGATTCCTTAATTTCGGATTTAATTCTTATGGAGTAAGGATTGCCATTCTTGCTCGTCTTCCTCTGGAAGACTCCCTCGTTGCTGAAAAATAGAGTGATGGAATAGATAGATAGTACTGAGCAGAATGTGAAGGTAGACAGCATGTGTTTCTTTCTTTTTTTAAATTCTTTTTTACTTGCCAAAAAATCAGCAATGTATTTATGTTATACATTATCCAAAATAATATTTTTATTGGGGAACTGGCAAATTAGGGTTACAGATCACCTAGCTACTTCAAATAAGCTTAAATTTATTTTTATTTCCTATGCTGCCAGCAAGTCTAAGAACAGGCCAAGGTTACTAATGAGCTTGAATATATTAGGAGTCAAAGCCTACAGTAATACAGGGAGAAACAGTTGTCCACTGAAACCAGAGAAACCAGATTTACTAAAAACAGTATGTTAAAGAAAACTTCAAGCTAATGACAGTTTCTCTGGGTATTCTGAGTTCTGACCGCATCCCAAGTTTAAAATGTTTGCTGTTTCTGTCTAAATCATTCATTGTACAATAAGCTGGGAGGTTAGCTCCCCAGACCTTTATTCATGATTATGGCAGCACTCTAGAAAGCTTTGGCTAGTCTTTATGTGAAAGCATAACTATTTTATTAGAGACCAAGTTGTGAAGTACCTGCCCATGCTGAGGACTGCAAAATGTTAAGCAGTTCTTACAGGAACATCTAAACAATGCACTACAGTGTAGCATGTGCACAATACAGCAATTTTATTTTATTATATGGTATTTCAAGTTAGTGGTGCAAATTTCCTCTTACATCAGACATAAGATGCATTATAAAATAACTTGGGGGATGTGTTTACTGCAATAAAGCAAGATCATATAGGTTCCACTTTATTACTGTTGTTATAATATAGTCTTGCCAGAGGGAAGGAGACCCTTTTTTCCTCCAGTGTCATGCTAAGCATATCTATACTGTGCTTTCATCAGCTTGATTCAGAATAAATTGTCAGTCCTGTTTCATCAGCAGGAACAATACTATAATCACTGTGGATAATAAATCAACACTTCATTTCCTGTAAAGAATGGAGTGAAAAGAAAATGAGTATTTACAGAGCTCAGTGCAGCGGCTCTCTTGATTTGAGAGGAAATTCAGACCTCTTGCTCCACAGACTGTGCTGTTTAGATACTTGGACTGAGGCAAAGCATACGTGCTATTCAAACACCATCATCAGACCAGTCTCCGTTGACAGACAAGATCTGGAAAATCTGCGTGTAATAGGTTAAGATGTGACAAAACTAGTTGTCTGCCTCCCAACCCTTCCTAGTTCACCCATTGCTGTAGCCACCCAAGGGGGAAACTTCCCAAGAGAGCCCTGGTCGGCAAAACGCAGCTGCTGTGGCTCAGGCAGGTGTTTGCTCCTGACAGCTTGACTTGAAGCAGTGGGGCTTTGCACAGAGGGGCAGAGCAGCCAGCGAGGGCACAGCAAGGTTTTAAACCACTCCAGCTGTTTGCCTGAATGCATGAGAACCAGCACCTTCATATTCCCTTTCAAAGAATGTTCCCTACCTAAAATAGATGCAAGAAAAATCTTTCATCTGAATTTTAACTTTTCATCATGTTCTAGGGAGGGGGGAAAACACCAATAACACAGCATTTGAAAAGTAATGTAGAAGTTTAGAAAACAAACAGAACAAAAATAAGATGGATAGAATATAAGTGCTAAGCTATCATATGCCAGCCACCCAGATATTTAGAAAAGGCATATCTTTAAAAAAAAATACTATTATCACATTAAGATGGAATTAAAATTTAAATTCTTGTATTAAAAACAACATAAGAAAATCTCTCTATTGAAAATACGTTGCTTTACTCTCTTAAAAAAGTCAGGTGTTGTTTTATTTAATATGTGTACATGCTAGAAATTTCCTGGGGAAAAGGAAATAAAAAGAATTACAGAAATGATGCTTGCTAGCATAAAGGCAGTACAGTACAAGATTATCTGGGTACTGTTCTGTTTTATTGCAGATGCTAAACAAGATGGGGGGAGAAGCCTGCATCTGTGGATTTAATGTCTGTGGACACAAACTTCCAACAGCAGTTGAAGTGTTGGTCTGGGGAAAAATATTTGCCAAACTTTTTAGGACATTTCTAGTTTTAGATAGACACCTGTGGAATACCGATACTAGAGCTTTATGATAAATTGCAAAAAAACCCCACCCCACAGGTCCAGACATTTTACTTATAATACCTAGATTTATTTACTGAGGCCTCTAAAGTAGGAATCTGCTCATCCCAGAACCCCATATATTGATTCCCCATGGACAATACATTTCAGCTGAATCAGTCGTGGCAATGCCTCTCTCTGTTGACTGCAGAGAAAGGTAAGGCCTCACCCAGCTGTCCCAGTGAGGCAAGTAACAGTGGGTTAGATAACTGGAGGACCTGGTACTTCACTGAAGTGTATACGGGGAAAAAAGAAAAAAAATATATATCCTTCTATGATGTAGCAAATAATCAGTTTGTAGTTTATTTCCCAAATAGTGTGCTTAGGGGAAAAAAAAAAAGTTTGATACGCTAGAAGCAGTGAGTGATGGTTTATTAGTCTTGCTTTGTTGCACTATTTAAGACTATTAATAAAGAATGCATTAAAACTTTCGAAGTAGGGTGTCTCATATATGCCACATTCAGGGGAATTATATTCCGTTTGAAAAGACAGTTTGTCATAGTCAAAATCCTTTCGCAATAAGTGCTAATACCAGTGTAACTAGAAGGGTGCAAAAACTCATTTAGGCTGTTAAACATGTAATATATTTTAACGTTTACCTTATATTTAATGTTTTACATTTGTCAAAACATTAACATCAGATTTTTCCATTATATTTTTATGTCTCATGTCCTAATATTTAGATTTTATTTTTACTTTTTAATTCCACTTTCACAGAACATTTCAAAATATTAAAATTGCTGAAAGGAGAAAAATTACCAGCTCTATTACCCTTTACTGTAGTCTTTCAGGCAGCAACGCTTACAAGTCACAGCTAATAATGTTGACTACAGCTGCTAATTGTGTGAAATGTTCCATTTCTTGGAATAAGGACATTGCGTTTATTGTCATCTGCTCTATTGGATCTTTAAGTGAGGCTATTCTCTTTTTAAAGGAACTGTATCTGTATAATAATTTATTTCACCATGAATGAGAGTACTCTAGATTTATAAAGTGATTTGCACTCCTAAAATGCTCTAGGCAGGAATTTTTACTGCTTTTATGACAAAAGAGAAAATTGTGCTATTTTATAGAAGTAACTAATTTCTATAGAACTTATATGAGTTGACTTCTTTATTTGTAATACAGGATTCAGCATTTCAAGATCAACACAAGAGAAATTGTTTCTTATGTAAAATCATAACTAATTATTTTTATTGCATTAGAGGGTTCTTAAAATGTTTGGAAGATGGAAAATCAAAAAACAGTTTTGTGTGGGTTTTTTTGTTTGGTGTTTTTTTTTTTTTTTCCCTCTGAGATACAAAAATAAATGAAACAGTAGAATTGGAATTGCCTGGAGGAAAATACAGTTTAACATTTAAATTTTAAACAGAATAGTTCAGATTATGAAATTAAACTGTAATTTAGTCTATTAAATATTTTCTAACTATATCTCAAACTTATGGGTGGTAGGGAAGGGAAGAGACAGAATAAGGAAGCTTGAATTTCAGAGGTTTCTTCTAAATAATGTTTTTCATAGGGTAAAAGGAATTGTTTCAAATGTTTATCATTCCTGACAATTAAGCTTTAATTACAAATAACAGCTTGAATTAGATACACCATCAATACGTCATGAATCCAAGCTGCACAGTCTGTTTCATAACCTGATTTGGCAGACTCTGCTAAGCATGGTGATTTCCACATGACTCAGTGGGACTACTAATGGGAGGCTGTAAATACTTATTTGCTGGTCCTAACAATACTTGCGTACAAACCAGAGTGTTTGTAGCTGCAGCAGCCAACTGGCTCTAGAATGTATCTTCTTCCTATAGTTTGATTAAAATATGCTTAACTTAAATATGGCATCCAGCCAGCTGGCATCTAATTCCTGGGGTCTTCTGTCAGACATGCTTGAAGTAGTGGGAGTGTAGAGGCTGCTTCTGATGCAAATAGTCTGCAAGCTGCAGAAAAACACTGCTGTCTGGAGAAATACAATTGCTTGCTGTCACAATATGCAAAGAAGAATTGGCTGGGGATGAGTCACTTCAGAGTGGCTGATTGTCACAAAGTCTGGTACTAACCAAGTATTGCTAATAATCTGCCTATAATTAACACATCTGCGATTTTATATTAAGTATGTTTTTAACATACAGATCGATACATACAGTGAAATTCAGCATTTCTCAATGACAAATACCAAGTATTTCACTTAAAGAGAAAAGGAAAGCCTAACAACAATTGCAAGGGAGTAGTCCTGCTGTAACAAAGTAAGACCTATGGAATTGAAACCCTCTCATTCCCATTAAGAAGAGAATATGATGGTTCTAGAGTGAAAGTAGCCAGCTAGGACCCCTGGCAGATGCTGAAGGGAAGACTGACCATAAGGGAAAATAGATTTCTCAGAGGAGGAGGAGTGTGTGAATCCTCAATCCTTGACTACCACCTCCTCAGGAAGGAAACTAGTAAGAGATGTGGAAGAAACCTTTCTGATGTAACTTCAGTTTACAGTCTCCAGCGTTATCTAAACATGTTTTTCTCATCTATGAGTTTTATAAACATTTGCAGCTGGATTGACTGTTCTGGATATTACAAATAAAGGCTTGCATTTTATCCTTACCTATGTTAAGTATGATTTTAAAACAATGGCTAACAAGAATCTGGTGAATGTATATGCTAAAGACTCATAACCACTTAACAAGTACCCAACTCACCTAAAAAAATTTCTGTTGTGCTCTAAAGGGTAGCAGAGTGAGTGCCTGCTTGGTCTGAGCCGGGGTCAAGAATTGTCTTTCACTGACCGGTGACACTGAAGGTTTTCTGGTGTGCAGTAAATTACATTTTTGAACCCTCATGATCACAAAAAGAAAGTGTGGAAACCCCATAAATTCTTTGTGTTCATTGCAACAATGACAATCACTAGGACAACAAGAATATTTAAATAATTATTTGTGCTGCTAGTGCTAGTATGGTGCTGGCAGATTCATTTCCTGTTTATACAGATACTATACAAGCTGATATAATGGTCATTTTGTTAGAACAAGTCTAAGATAAACAGTGTTGAGAAGGCAAGGACTCAACTGTGTTATGAGGTTAGAAATGCGCCAGGGGTATGCTAGGAGACCAAACCAGTGAATTGCATAGTGCCTTATCTGGGATCAACTGTGTCTTGTAAGGAAAAGTAGGTTTTAAAAATCTGAACGGCTTTTATTACTAGAAAACAAAGTAGCAAACTAGAATGCAAAGATTTTTTATTTATTTATTTAAAACTTATTTTAAATTCTGCTGTCTGTTTATCCTATTGAGAAGCCTACTTTTACTTGATGTTAAAATAGTCCATTAGGTCTTTCCCATCTTGCATTATAAATTCCTTTCATCTGTTACAGATGCAGTCAGTGAGACAAAGTAAAAGGTGTTGCCTGAGAATCCTCCTCCCCTCTCCAGATAGCAGAATAGAACTGAATTTGGAAAAATCTTTCTGAAGAGCACCTTATCCTTTGAATAGGAGAAGGGAAAACTTGAAATAAGAGACTTCTAGAAATGCAAATATCCTTAAAATGTGTATCTTGGAAAGGCTGTAGAGAAATTATTCTTATGCCATTAAAGTCAATATTTTTATTATCAGGTGAACAGGAGGATATTTTTCCCCTCTATGTGTATTCAGAATGAACACCAGGAACGAGTTACATATCTGAAAGCACTAATACGAGTGGATCAAAATGTCAGCTCCCTGCCTTTGATTTCCTAGGACAGAAAGAGCACAAGGCATATTGTCAGACAGAAAACAGAATATTAAATAGTATTTCTCCTATGCCTTAACCGTTGTAATAGTAAAAAAAGCAAAAAGAAAAAGGTAACACCACTGTTGGTATGCTATATCTGTGGGGCAGTAACCATGACAACTTGGCTAGCTTTTCTTTTAATTTATAAAGCAAATATAAGCATTTGTAGAAATAGTCATAAAACGTGCTCATACAATGTTGATAACATTCATGGTTTTTAAAATAAACCTTTGTCAGTGTCCCATATTTCCTCATATTTTATGCATTCACATTCTGCACAGTTGTCAGGACTTTTTAAATTTTATTCTTGTCATTTTGATATTTTGCCAGAATTAAGCTGAGTTGTTTTGATTTTCTTTCAGGATTTTTTATTACATCGCTTTGTTTGTCTAATTTTTTTCCACTATATTTTTTTAATTCCTCGCGTCCCTATGTTTTTCTGAAATGTTAATAGTTTTCGTTTAAAACCAGCTCTGAGAGTTTACTGATTTATTGTATTTGGTTGTGCGAGTTGTCCTGCCAGCTCTGTGGAGCATTTCAGAACAGAAGCTTCCTGACGAGTTAGGATCCAAAATAATTTAGCCTGAAGCTCTTGGCAGCATCTCTGTTTCTTCACGGCAGTGCTTTAAAATGTAGGGTTAGAAACTTAACATTTCTAATAGGAAGAATTTTTAATATCTGCCCAATCTGAAGAAAATTAAATAGAAAAACATGTATCTTAAGATTCCACAAATTCTGCATTGTCTGGGCTTTTTTATCTCAGTGCCATGCTAAAGGCCAAATTCTGTCCAGTTTATAAATATAATCACTCCCAGCATGCATTTACTTGCAGGAGTGAAACAAGCATGCTTTTAATATAGAGCTGAATGTTCTGAAACTGATGCTGAATTGCCTGGCCACCAACCCTTTGCATTAATACAGTCATTCAAGAGAAACTGACTTCCAGTGTTTCCAGTGAGAAAAACTGCCTGGAACCCTGCCTCTGTCTTCAGTTACTCTGAGATAACTGAGTGAGCCAGGCTTAAACAGGGAGACTGATACCCCTTAGTTCCAAACAAAATCTCGGTGATACTGCTCTAGTGCTGCTCTTGTTCATTGTTTTTATTTATTTTTCCTCTTCCTTTGTAAATCCTCCCAAACCTTCAGCTGTTTCTTTTTTTATTCCCTTTTGTCTTTGCTTCTCCCTCGAGTGGTCTGGTCCCACCATTTTGTCTACAGATCAGATTAATAATTTTTCATTTCCAAAAGGATACAAACTGCAAAAGAATCAGCTCCTTTAACTGACATGAAATATATCTGAAAGATATTCTACCATAATGTGTTTAAAACTTGATAACTCATTTTCCCAGTTGATATAGATGTTTTTTCAGTGACTGCTTATTTGAAAATCATCAGAAACATAAAAGCCGTCCTCTGTTTAGGGATTCTGGTGGAATGAAGCATAAAACATTAGAAGAAAGCAGGCAACAGAAGGAAGTGGTTTCTCTCTATATCTGATCAGGGGAACAAAAGTTTAAAAGTATCATTTCACTCTACATTCAACTTCCAAATCTATGCAGAGCTCAGTTGACATTACCACCTAACTCAATCTTCAGTTGTTCAAACAAGCCATGGTAGTTGCTTAGGTTAAAGAAAAAAAATCACAAGTTACCTGCTAAAGATAGTAAACCCATATAAATGTCTTGATTAACTACTCACACAATTACTCTGATGTTAAGGTTGAGATTAATATCCCTCTTTAGGTTCTCCGTTTACAAGGGAGAACTCCCTTGTAAACGGAAAAAGAGCTTCTCTGGAGCCTATCGTAAAAGGTTTTTAACAGAGGCAGCAATAAGAGAAATATAGGAGTATCTGTCTTTCTCCACTGATTATTTTAGGTGAGATGACAATTAACTGAGACAGGACATGTAGTTTTGGGCTAAAGGAGAGGGCTAAAGGAGAGATAAATCCCAAGTATCTGTCTCACTTTCCTTTCCGTCTTATATCCTGCCTCCTGTAAATCTGGGTGACGATCCACTTGCAATGGTGTGATATGAGTCAGCAGAACATACTCAATATTTTTGTACGTTTCCTACCAATATCATCATTGGATAAAAGAAGTTTTTTTCTGAGCAGACATTGTAAGCCTGTTTTCATTTTTATGGAAATCTTCAGTGTGGTAGGATGGTACACAAACCATTTGAAGGAGATATACTGAAAGGTGTTATTTAGTGTAGGCAGTAGGAAATAATTTATTTTGACTATAGGAGAGAAAATTCAGCTATTCATGTTTTACATAGTGTTCCGATAACCTCTTGTCAGTATGAAGCAGATAGAAGTAGTTAATTATTAAGATTTCTCAGAAGCTCTTAGACGTAAGCTTGTGGAGAGTGAAAGCTATCATTTTTACTTGATTTACACAGCACAAAAGAAAAGAAGAAAAAAGCCAAACCCTAATGCAGTTTACTCAGCACAGCTACTTGACTGCAGGTGAGGATATATGACAAATATTATTAATTTTTGCATTGTAATGTTATCATGGCCTTTATAGTGTTAGATCACCCCAATAACAGTAACGTAATTCTTGTTTTTCCTATCACCACTGTGTATTACTTCTTTTAATCTTGTATGTATGTGTCATTGCAATCTATTTACTGAAATGACCTTTAGTTTGACTCTTCAGGACTATTACCCTGTTACTTAAAAGTTATTTAAAAAATAAAAATTACAAATATTTCAACCAATAAAAAGGATTTTGTTTTGGACATTCAACCTGTAGCAGGTAAGTTTTTTCTCCTGTGCAGTTTCTCACAACAAAAGTGTGGAAAGGGATAAAGGCACCCATTGCTAAAATATCTCAAAAGAAAACAAATACATTGTCATACTTATCTTTCAACTCCTGAGTCCACTCTACCAGGAAAAGCAGTGAAAAATTAAGAGGAAAAAGAAGAATGTTCTTCTTTTCAGGAGAGATTTAAAATGAATTGGGAGGTTGCTCAGGTGGAGATTCACTAAAATGTTGCTGTAGGTAGAAGAGATGGAAGAAGAAAAGCTGTGTTATCAAAAGGTAACAGAGGATGGAAAATAGTTTCTGCAAGAGTGCAGAGAATGGAAGAAGACGAATAAAGTGCATGTAGGGGTGGTATAAATTTAAATCTTAAATTAGTCACCTAAAAGTAGCCTAAGCTAATTTGTCTAGATTCCTTCTACAGCCAATGGATAGAAAGAAGTGCTCCAGAGAGTAATTTGTTCCATTTGTCTTTGACACCTCAATAGGTGGGATAAATAGGAAGGGACAAATTCCTTTTGAAAGTCCTGCTTTTCTGAAAGTGCTTGAAAGTTGCTGACAGAGGGAACCTAGAGGACTATGGTAAAGTAAAAATAGATCTTACTAGAATTTGAGAAATATTCAGGAGGTTTTAAATTTAACGTTTTAAATCGAATACTAAAACACATGAGAATTCTTTTTTATAGCATTCTTTGAAGATGTGAGAATGCTAACATTATATATTCAATAAATGTGTTCCTATTGATTCCAATATAAAGTTGAGAATAGCAAATGTAAGCCAATTGACTGAGATAGAAAGGAGACAGGTCTCTATTTAGAAGTTGCTGCTGTCATTATAGCTTGCAAGATTTAAAGCTGTTCTTGATCTATGTTGTCTAATGGAATGAATATAAGAAAGTACTGTTCTTTTCTGCTTTATGAGTTTGAATTCTGGAATCTGATCCTAGGTCTACTGAAGTCACTGGAAAAAACATCCTTTATTCAAAGAATGAGCCTTATGCATGTGTGGTGGTTTAAGCTGGCAGGCAAACACCAAACAGCCGTTCACTCACTCCCTCCAGTGGGATGGGGGAGAAAATCAGAGAAAAGGTAAAACTCATGGGCTGAGATAAAGACAATTTAATAGGACAGAAAAGGAAGGGAAAATAATAATAATGATAAAAGAATATACAAAACAGGTGATGCACAATGCAATTGCTCACAACCCGCTGACCGATGCCCAGCCAATTCTTGAGCAGTGGCCCCACCCCCTCCGACCAACCTCCCCAGTTTTTTGTTCAGCATGATGTCGTATGGTATGGAATAGCTCTTTGGCGAGTTTGGGTCAGCTGTCCTGGCTGTGTCCCCTCCCAGCTTCTTGTGCACCTCCAGCCTCCTCGCTGGCAGGGCAGGATGAGAAGCTGAAAATACCTTGGCTGTGAGCACTGCTCAGCAACAACTAAAACATCAGTGTGTTATCAACATTATTCTCATCCTAAATCCAAAACACAGCACTATACCAGCTACTAGGAGGAAAATTAACTCTATCCCAGCCAAAACCAGGACAGCAAGACTGCATGTTCTGCAGTGATAAAAACTATTAAGTCCTGATATGAGCTTGTCTCTGTAAGTGAACTAGAGTTATCATCTCTGCTGGAAGAACAACAGTCAAACTGCTAACTGACCTCCAAGTATAAATGCTTTTTACATAAGAGGAAATTAAATGTGGCTTTTTCACAACTGAAATATTTTCTCTACATCATGAACATCTGGGGAAGTTTATAGTGTAATTTTAGAAATAAATTTTATCAATATATTAAGAAATGGAGTAGTTGAGTGGCTGAGGTTGTGAGTTCAGCAATTTTCATGAATCTTTTCTTGAATTTCTATAAACATTCATACATGTTTATGCACACATCACTGTTAAGGGGGTTTTGTGGTCTTTTTTTTTTTTTTTTCCTAAAATATTCCTGTTATCAAAAAATCTGGACTTAATTCAGCTTTAAGTCTGCTATTGCTTGAGTAACATGATGGTAGTATTAAGCGTGTATAGATAAGACTAGACCTTTTTGCAACGTACAAATAGTTCCTTAGCTATTAATAAGAAATCTGAAAAGTTTGCATGGAAAAGCAGGTCCTTCTTCCAAGAGGGGTTAAAGTCACCATCATCAACATCAGCTGTAGATTTACTCCAGTATTACAATTATTATAGCATAAAAATACATTATACAGAATTTGCTGTTAACTTTCAGGGTTTTGGTACTCCCGTTGTTGCAGAAATTAGCTTTGGAATGCTTTTGGTACAGCGATACTTAAATATCTGTGCAATTTTGTCTAGAGTAAATTAATATACATATACAAGCTAGCCTTTCCTCTATTCCTACCTTATAATTGTTAGTCTATATTATTAGACAATGTTGTCCCTAACAGATTGTAATTATTCAATCAACAATCAAGTTGGATGAATGTATTTTTCATACTAACAATATCTTAGAAAAAGCAGAATATATCTTTCCCTTTAGTGTTCTTGAAAACATAAAACAGTCATAAGACTATTCTTCTTTAAGATAAATTCATAGCTAAGGCATTTGATACTAACAAATTCTCCAGATTTCTCAAGTGATACTTCATTTCTACAGAATTTATTCAGTTTTGTGGTAAACTTTCTTTTTTTTTTTTTTTAGACACCAAAATAAATACTAAATAATTGCATGTCAGCTGCCTTTATGATTGCTGAGATTTTATGAATGGTGCAAGGAGAAAAGATTCATAGGTGATTGATAGCCATGCTCATGTAGCTATCAAAGCAACCCAGTGGCAATTTCCTAAGCAATGCAGCTCACATTTCAAATAGGTATATTATTATTATTGTTGTTGTTGTTGTTGTTGTTGTTGTTATTATTATTATTATTATTATTATAGCATTTAAATATTCTTATCCAAAGTTCTTCAAGGTCTTCTGATAAACAGAGATTAAAATAAGTGGCAACAAACAGCTGACATGAACAGTTCTGTACAACTGGGAAGGCTGCTAATTTGGGTTAACAATCACTTATGGAGCTCACAGGAAAGACTCAAGTGGAATAAATGATTCTGTACGACCTAACAGAAATATGAGAGATTAAGACATCTTTCTAGGCATGAAAAGACCATCAAGCTGCGTAAGATGTTATCTGAATCCTGCAGCAATGTCATGGACCATCAAGAATTCTATGGCAGAACAACTGTTGGCCTTTTGAATGAGGTGTTTCATGTCACTTCTTAGTGTCAACTTATGAGATAACATCAGAAACGAAATACTTGGAAAAAGGACTGTGTGGAAGAGGCTGTCAATAAAGCATCAATGAAAATACAATTCTAGCTATTTCAACACATACAAAAGACAAAAGATGAACACATATTACAGCACTTATAATCAAGGAGCTAACTGTGAAGTAGTTATGTGACTATATATTTGGAGCAACAGGAACACAAAGGCATTAAATGTGGATGTGGGGATCAAGTTCTTTAAAAACTGAGTACAGCATGGGGTTGGCCCATTAAATTATGGGACAGTGAAAATATAGATATCAACAGCTACCTACAGGATCCAGTGAGAAGGAACATTGAAAAATCCTAGGTGTAAACAGTACAATACTATCTACTTATTATGGCTGTTCCTACACAACATTATTTACAGAATTTTTAGATTCATTTTTCAGAGGATCAAAAGAGGACATTTAAAGCCTGGGTCTATTTTTTAACTGTTTGTTGGGGTTTTTTTCCCTTTCTGCCTTCTTCATCGATATTAAAGATACATAGACTATCTTCTGCTATTCATTGTCAAAATAATTAAAGTGTCAGTTCCACACCTGTGGGATGTTTTCATGAATTGTCATTGTTTCAGTATTATTGCTGAGCTATTGTTATGCCTAATCTCACAATAAAGATTCTGAAGACATATAGGCTTTTAGCTAAAACCCCCTACATTAGTCATTACAATTTTAAAAGATTAAATGCTACAGGGAGCTGATTTGGTTCCTTTTTTTCACTGGAATACTTCAAGTTATCACTCAAATTTGCTGCTTCTCCTTAGTTATTGATTCTGATGGATGAGCTGTCCAGTCAATTATTGATAGAATTCTTCACTAAATTTTTTAGTGTTCATCAAAATGAGGGCAAACTGTGTTTCCATGCAATCCAATAGAAGAAATACAGCAAGTAGAATGGATTTCTTTAAGAGATCAACAGAAAGCAAAATCTGCACAGTACATTGATCATTAAACTCTGAGATCACAGTGTCACAAACCTATTCTATCTGAAGTAAATTGAAATCAGGCTGAGCTTGAGCCTGATTTAAAATGAGAGCAAGAATGAACAGAGATGAATCAAGTTACTATCCAACTATGTATTCTGTTTTAATTACTACTAAATAACAAGACAATAGCAAGATCTAAAATCTTAAAGGATATCTATAAACAATTCCCTGACATTTTGAATAAGAGTCAAACCATTTTTGAGTTTTGTTTTGTTGTTTGAGGGGGAGGTAATCAACATATCCATAAAAGAAACTGTGGTAATTTGACTTCAGTTACCACTCTATCAGTACTATTGCAATACAGTAGTCATCCACACAGTTTTATCATGTTTCTAAAGCATTTATATGTTCATATGAGTATTAGGTAACTTCTTACGTTATGATTATATGATGTAGCAAAGCCATTTTTCCTTACCAGTAAAAATCTGCTGGTTTACTTATACTATTTATTTATTTATCATACAGCATTTTAAAAAAAATCTTTTGTATAGTGTTATACATTCTGTTCCAGAAAGTTCTTTGTTAAAATTTAGATATGACAAAATTTTGTCAGGATACACAGTTATGATATCACACAATTTGAGCAGTTCTTACTAGAAATAAGTTGAATGACTATGGTCATTTTCACATGGAGTTACAGGTCCACTCTATGTGAAGGAGATCATGGAGTGGACTTCATGATAGTAAGTAACAGTTCCTGTATCTGTCTGGAACTTATGGTTAATCTAAAAAAGTAGAAAATAATTACTGTATTTTTTGTATTTACGCTACTCTTAACATAACCACACTTCAAAGTAAATCTTCTCCTCATCCAGAGGCAGAGGAGGAATCAGAAAGAAGAGTGCTATTGGAAAAGAGAAAACAAAATAATGGGTGTCAGGAGTTGGGAAAATCTGAAGTCAGCTTCCACTTGCCTTACATACCTAGTATATTACCCTCAGTTTGGTCAAATCATAAGTGTTTTGCAGAAACCGACTTTTTAGATGTGAAAATACAGTATGAACATGGATAGGAATTCAGGAATAACAGCTCTGCATGCTATGTTATAAAATCTTGTACCAATCACAAATTTTCAAGCATTACTATTTATAATACCAGAAGTAAAAATATCCTGCAAAATCTGCTAGGAGCATTAAGAGCATGAGCACGACCACTGATTCATGTTAAAGAACACTGCCTACTGTAGTGCCATTAGTTTCAGTGTTTTCTTTCATGGCTTTCTTTTATTTTTTTTTTTTTTAATTTAAAATTGCATGTAAGTTAAAGCCATTCCAGTGCATTACATATTTTTACTTTGGCATGAAGTACATGCTGGCACACAAGCATGCATAGACATATGAGGTGATACACATTTCTGTGCTTGCTTTAAATAATGGTTGAAGACAATGAGGTGTTACATTCATGTTTTGGACAGGAGTACTTATCCAATATCTATGTGGCAAATATATGCCACACTTGACCAAAGCATGGATTCACTTTTCAGATCCATTTACATCTGGAGTTTATTTTGAAGTCAGTGAGATCTGCAAGAACTTAAAATGACTGAAAATAAAGTCAAATATTTTAAAAAAAATTACTTCAAATTATTAAAAATTTTACATATGTGTGCATGACGTGTATTTGGATGGAAGGCAAACTTCTGCACAGATTTACAGCATAGCCAGAAGCATATAAAGTGTACAAGAGGAAATGGCAAAACTATGAAATGCAACACTGTGTTACTCAGCAAAATGAATAACCAGTAAAGTGAAAGACTGAAATGGGAAATGTTAAATTTTGCTTTACATTCCTTGAAATGATGCAGAAAGACTAGAACCAAATTTATGCACATTGTGGAGAAATGATCTGGTGACTGCACTTCTCTGTATGAAGTTTGTGCACTGTATCCTTTTGCTTGAGAAGAAAATCTATTCAAGTCTTGCACATCCAGTGCTTTGTTAGTTAAGTAGGTCAAAATAATTTTAGACATCCAGAAACATTGGGTTTTTTGATTCTTTGGTTATGGGTTTTTTTCCCAGTGCCTTTTGGGGTTTTTTGTTTGTTTGTTTATTCTGTGAGTTTTTATTCTCTTCTCCACTCTTCACTCTAAAGTTTCTCCATCATGAAACATGAATTTTCATGTTTCTTTTAGATCTCTTTTCAGGATGACTCCTTCTTTCTTTGAAAAGTATTATTGTAATTCCCCAGTTGTTTACACAGCTTGATGGTCGTCTTCCTCTTAAATATGATCAGTTTGGGACAAATGCCCTCTCAGCCAGTTTTATGTATTTGATGCACAAAGGCACACTATTTGCACTCCTGTTCTCACATTGGGGCATTTGCCCAGGGCATGTGGTGCAGGCATCTCACTTAGGGTCAGCAGAATAAATCCCAGGTGAGATGTCTGCACGAGAAATTTAAGACCTTATTTTAAAAAATTTATTAATTGATTGAAGAATAGCTGCCTGGTATTGTATTACTTAAGGGGTAGACCAGCGACACCAGAACTTCAGAGAGCCTCAGGCAAGTGCAATGTTGGGTGATCAATGATGGCCAAAGAGGTGAAGGAACTGGGAGTCTTTCACAGGCATGAAAGCAGCCAGGGGGGACTTTCATTCTCCAGTGCCATGAATATGTGGAGCTCCAAGAAAAACATCTCTCTGCTGCAGAGTTAGCACACCGTGTCCTGGGAACTGTAGTTTCTCTGTCTTTTTACTGTATCCAGTTGTGAGAGTTGGAAAAAAAAAAAAAAGAAGAAGGGAACGTAGCCACGTGAACAGATCATACACCTTCGTGGGCACTGGGATGATTATTTCAAGTGCAGAGAACTACCCAATGAACTTTAGCATCCAGCATTTTTCCCTCTACCCTGTCAGTGATAGAATCAAGTCATGTGGGAGGAAAAAGCCCACTTTCAGTGAGAAATCCTCAGTATTCTGTGCCATGTTAACCAAATCTTAAGAAATTAGTTAATGTTTCTTTATCTAAAACAGAAGATCACAGACCAAAAGACTTTCACTCTGCGTTCCAAGTATTATTTGGGTATGAAAATATTATGCTAATATTTAACTTTTCATTTTTAGAGTTGTTTTAAGAGAAAAATAAAAATAAACTACTTGTAAATGAAATTAGCAATGACAGTATATCAAAATATATTTGTAGGTAAATTTACTGTTCTGCAGAGCTGGAGGTCACTGAGTTTTATAGGACAGCTAATAATCCTGATGGTATAAATTCAGTACACCACAATAATATCATAGAAGTATAAAATATACCAAATTTATGCTTAAAGCACATCTGTGGATTTCTTTATCTCTTTCTTCTATGTCTGTCTGTCTATATATATGTTTATCAATCAATCAATCAATCTATCACAGAATGTAGAATTTATACATTTATACAGGAATTCAGATGAGGCTACCTAAGGCTCAGAAAAGACCATTCTGATCTTTGTCTGACAGCAACCGTGATTAAAACTCTTTCTAAAGCATGACGCTTCCAGTTGTTATTAATCTATTTTTTTTTTCTGCCTTTCCTTTTTTAACCTTTTTTGCTATATGAATGAAACCATTTTAAACAAGTATGTTTATATTAGTATGTGCTGCTTAGTTTGCTTAATCCTGCAGAAATAAAGTATCCATTAGTACTGAGATATTTTTAGTTTTGACAAAAAGAAATTACCATTAATTGGTATTAATCCATTAATTGGAGAGAAAAATACAAAAGTGAAAGGTTTTTTCCCCATAAATTAAGCCATGCTGTAATCGTATGGTATGCTGAAGAATCTGATTTCCCTTAGCTGCTATTTTCAATGAACAGTAATCACAAATTGTCTGTGGGTATTCCACCTGACAGTTGACCCCACCTCATCATGTATGGTTTGAAGAAATACTGCAACAGCCTTCATTTTTTTAACTTTTCATTAACTTGTTGCAAAAGATAAGGTAACCTGGATGTATCTCTCGAGTCAGGACTTCCCCCCTTTTCTTCTGGGCCTCTTCCAGATTTCTCTAGGTCACCATAATTTTTCATTTTCTCTATACCTCTTTTCTCCTCTCACCTCTCAGTAAAATCTTACTGAACCTTGTCCTCAGAGTCACTGTTTCTTAGTCCAGACATGCAAAAAGAAAACAGAAAAATAAGAAAGACAGGGTGCCATCTGCTTCTGCAAAGTACTAGCTTACCTGAACAGTTAATTCTATGGGCCAAGAGCTACTTTTTTAACAAGGAATACTGTGCAAAATATAGGCATTATAATAAACTGTGATTTGCTAAAGCATGTCTATGTTTCAAATCATATGTATGTAACACATTTCCTGTTTCTGCAGTGAAGGTGTATGTGTTGCATATATTTACATTAAAACTACCAGCCTGTTTCATTTGTCATTAGTTAGGAGTATCAGTACAGAATCACAGAATCACAGAATTGCATAGGTTGGAAAAGACCTTTAAGATCATCAAGTCCAACCCTTAACCTAACACTGCCAAAACCACCACTACACCATGTCCGTAAGCACCTCATCCAAATGTCTTTTAAATACTTCCAGAGATGGTGACTCTACCACCTCTCTAGGCAGCCTCTTCCAATGCTTGATAACCCTCTCAGTGAAGAAAAATTTCCTAATAACCAGTCTAAACCTCCCCTGGCGCAACTTGAGGCCATTTCCTCTCATCCTATCACTTGTTACCTGGGAGAAGAGACTGACCCCCACCTCCCTACAGCCTCCTTTCAGGGAGTTGTAGAGAGCGATAAGGTCTCCCCTCAGCCTCCTTTTCTCCAGGCTAAACAACCCCAGCTCCCTCAGCCGCTCCTCATAAGACTTGTGCTCCAGACCCTTCACCAGCTTCGTTGCCCTTCTCTGGACACGTTCCAGCACCTCCATGTCTCTCTTGCAGTGGGGGGCCCAAAACTGAACACAGTATTCGAGGTGCGGCCTCACCAGTGCTGAGTACAGGGGCACGATCACTTCCCTAGTCCTGCTGGCCACACTAGATGTGTATCTTATAGTATTTATCCTATCACTACTAACTGAGTTCCACAACAGATGGAGAGGCTATCCTACACCAATGGCATTTTTACTAGGCAGAACTAGCAGGCTTTTCAGTAGACTGATGTATTAGGTGTATCGAAAGAGACATTTTAAAAAGTCACTTGAAATAACCTTTTCTCTGCAAGTCTTATGCATAGAATAAATTAATGTCCTACCCCAAAGAAATAAGAAGAGATAGTATACATAAAGGAATCTATTGAGAAAAAAAGGTTTGCAGACAAAGGTGAAAGATGTTCTTAAGTATAATATTAGGAGTCCTCTATAGCTCTCAAGGTAAGATTTTGATGCGAATAGGGACCTCTGAGAGCCTATTAGGGAAAAAATTACTCCTCAGAACAGTATCTTTGTCCAGAGATTTAAGTTCCTAGTTATGGAAAAAGTATTATTCTAGTAATATTAGAGCGCTTTTTTGGTGCCTTTTTTTTTTTTTTTTCAGCTAATGATTACCAAGAGGTAATGCTTTTAACTTTGCTTTTAGTAGGGATATTACAAAATAGCTCATTAAGAGAAAATAAACTAGGACAGATCATGAGTTAATTCAATTTTTGTTAAATATAAAGGTAATTTTATGCTATAAATAACTGCTTTAGTATTAAGAGACAAGCTGAAAAACTAAAGGAACAAAAGGAAAATATTACCTAAAAAGCTCTAAAAATTCACTGGATCTCTTCAGCTCAGAGCAAATGCCTGAAGCCAAGTTTTTTAGTTTTGTATGATGATAACATTTAAAGCCTTAATGACCCAGTCACAAAATTTATATTTATTTCTTATGGTGTATAGCTATACAATTTCACAGTGAGCTCCAGGAAACATTTTACAACATAATTGGAGCTTAATGAAACATAGAAGATTTTACATTATGATAAGTGTCAACTACTGAAGGCTTTGCCACCTCTTGCAGTGGTTTCACCACAAGAGATACTAGGAAGAAGTAATCCTTATGCTCAACTGCCTGAGATCCTTCTTTGAGGCATATGTGGCCAAGGTCAGAAAAAAATGTTCCAGTAAGTCTGACTTCATATTTATATCCAGGTGAAACATAGCACATTTAAACATTTCTCACACCTTTGCCTTTATTCACAGCAAAATTAAAAATCCAAGTGGGCTTGAATTTTTAAAACACAAAGGCTGAAAGGCCAAGTGTCGGGTCCTGCACTTGGGCCACAGCAACCCCATGCAACGCTACAGGCTTGGGGAAGAGTGGCTGGAAAGCTGCCCGGCGGAAAAGGACCTGGGGGTGTTGGTTGACAGCCAGCTGAATATGAGCCAGCAGTGTGCCCAGGTGGCCAAGAAAGCCAATGACATCCTGGCTTGTATCAAAAATAGCGTGGCCAGCAGGACTAGGGAAGCGATTGTGCCCCTGTACTGGGCACTGGTGAGGCCGCACCTCAAATACTGTGTTCAGTTCTGGGCCCCTCACTACAAGAGAGACATGGAGGTGCTGGAGCGTGTCCAGAGAAGGGCAACGAAGCTGGTGAAGGGTCTGGAGCACAAGTCTTCTGAGGAGTGGCTGAGGGAACTGGGGTTGTTTAGTCTGGAGAAGCAGAGGCTGAGGGGAGACCTTATCGCTCTCTACAACTACCTGAAAGGAGGTTGTAGCCAGGTAGGGGTCGGTCTCTTCTCCCAGGTAACAAGTGATAGGATGAGAGGAAATGGCCTCTAGTTGCATCAGGAGAGGTTTAGATTGGATATGAGAAAAAATTTCTTTACTGAAAGGGTGGTCAAGCATTGGAAGAGGCTGCCCAGAGAGGTGGTGGAGTCACCATCCCTGGAGGAGTTCAGAAAAAGTGTAGATGTGGCACTTCAGGACGTGGTTTAGTAGGCATGGAGGTGTTGGGTTGACAGTTGGACTAGATGATCCTAGAGGTCTTTTCCAACCTTAATGATTCTATGATTGTATGATTCCATGAACTCCACATGAAGTAATTCATATGCTCACATCTTAGTACATATGACCAATTAATGTCTGCCTTTGATACGTGGAAGCCCATATCTGTGTTAAAGAGTGTTTCCTAATGTAATATTTCCCTTTTTTAAATTTCAATTGCAAATATTTTACAATTATTCTCTGGAAATACCAGAGGAAGGTTCAGAAATAGTGAGGAAGATTTAATAAGGGAAATTGTACTTTGCTATGCCTGTATCCTTCACAATTGATGGCAAAGATAAGACTGAAGTGCTACATGCACTACAGGCACTGATACTGAACAATTTATAAGCAGGCTTCCTTTCTTCCTTCCACTTGTCTCCTCTACACCTACGCACCCTGTCTTGGTAAGCAGCATGCAAGCTATAAAGGACATGGCAGGTAGCATAAACTGCAGGACCTGTGAACGTTTTCCTCATCCCAGCTAATGGTACCTGCCTTGCCTGTATTTTAACTAACTGTTATAGACCTACGAGCATACATATACTCATCCTCCAGTGCCACTGGCCTCCCAGTGGGCCTGAGAAAACAAGCTGAAAGGGTCCCTGGTTTGGAAAATCAGAAGACTGAGATACTGGAGGAGGGACAGAGCTCAGTGAGCACAGAGTTTAAATACAATGTAGTGACACCGTTACTATGTCACCACACTGATGATACGATAGTCAATAACAGTGACTGCAAAGACACTTGATGTGCTTATTTCTTCAGTTGTGCTATCAAGGCCCACATTTTTAAACTGTCAGGCAAATAACTCCTAAAAATGCCTAGAAACACTCCAGATAGTTAGGCACCCATAAAAACAAGGGCCAACTAAGATTTCCAAAGCCTAAACTTTCATGGAGTGTTGGAAACCTAATATGTCTGGGGACTTTTGAAAATATTACCATGTGCATCATAGGGATTTCCACATCTAGATATTTTTGAAAATCCATATTTAAATCAATTCCAAGGAACTGTTCGAAAGTTCCTAATATAACAGTGACTTGAGCTTGGATAGATACAAACACTAATCTTCAGAGCATCTTCCATTACTGTTCAGGAAGCAGATGCCAGGGCTATGAATTATGCAGTTGTGACAGAAGCACAGACCAGTGCCATTCCAGGGCATTATGCAAAATGTTCTTGAGGACAGAAGCAAGGGCCTGTGACAGTCAAAGGAAAAAATAAATGCATATTTCAGAGTAAGGAAAAAAATTCATAGGATAAATCTAGAAGAACAGCCATCAGTGTTTCCTTTTGCGACACTGTAAGACTGTGAAAGTAAGATAAACCAAGATAATATTTTTCACTACCTATCCAATTCAGATTTAATATGCATTTATTTCAAAACCTAATTTTCACCCCAAAACACCCACTTTTGTTTTTCAAAACTCATATGATAGGGATATGGAATGTGTAGCTGAAGAAAACCTCTGGCAATAACCACTTTAGCAAACATGAGCTGCCCAAAAATCCTGCAAATGGTATGCAGAGCAGTAGACCTGGATAGCCAGCTGGCATCATCAGTGCACCTTTTATATGGAATTGCATTTCCCGCAAAAATGTTTTTGGTGATTTATGCATTCTCCTTTTAAATGCACTAAGTGGTTTGGGAAATGAACCATGTGACTAGCAGAAATAGAAATCCTTTTTAAATCCTTGCAAACACAAAACAGAAGGCCCAGAAGGTGAAGAAGAAGGCAGCTTTCTATGCTTCACTGCCTCACACCTGGCTATGAGAGAAATCAAACAGATGAGCAGTTTCAAAAAAAAAAAAAAAAAAGGATACAATTGGGACTTCCAAATCTCTGGTAAGTCTGTACTGATTAGGGACAAATATCTTTTTGTTAAATGAAAGGACTAGTTCCCCAAAAATGTAAAAGTTAAAATATGTAATTTTCTCAGAGCTTCTTCTGTTTCTCTATAACCATGCCATTCTTTTTGTATCTCGTAAATTAAGCTATTCAGACTTTATTATGTGTAGCTAGTGTTGGATACCCATTATTTTAAAAACCAAAGTTAATGTATAAGCTCTTTTTCTGCTTACTTAGTGATCTTTGTAGTTCACTAATGCACTAGGTTTTTGTTCTTTCAGGCTACTTTGACAATTTACCATGATTATGAGCAGTAGTCAATAATTTATAGACTTAATATTAGGTTTTCTATGTTTGTTTGCCTTTATCCATATTGTATCTGATTAATTCTCCTTCTCATCTAACTTTTTCTCTCACTTTTTGTGTTGTTTCCTTTCTATTAGACTCTGCTGGTCCACATGTTTTCTGTCCACCCCATGCCTCCTGTCCTCTCTTTCTCTTTGACAGATTTTCTATGTTTTTATTAGAACTGAGCCATATTTTTATTTTTTTGTAGTCAAGAGTAAATTCTTCCCAAATAGTGTAATATATAGACAATTCCTGAAGGTAGCTCCAATTCAATAAACAACTATATATTGAAAAAATGATAGAAGGGAATTGTGGTAAATTGAAAGGCAAGATTACAATTCCTAAATATAAACTTTTTTATTTTGTTTCAAAGGTGTTCCATATGCACTAAATCTTAAGGATTGTGAGTGTAAACAAAAGTAACATTTCAGGCAGGGAGTGGAAAAAGTTTTGTCTTCTAAATAATAATAATAATAATAAATAATAATAATAATAATAATAAAACAAATTTGTAATTGTTATACAGTTTTAAAAGAAAATATTATGAGGTTTCAATGTAACAGCTTAACAATTAATATTTTTGTTCTAAAATTTTAGTATTTTGCTTTTGTGAAGAAACATGTTTTGATTTCAGTTCAGTAAATAATATGTTCTAAGATATGTATTATCTATTTTCCAGTCTTAAAAATACCCCTGATAGTGCTAGCTCTGGTTGCATGACTGAATCCCAAAGGAGATGAGGTTTGTTTAGTTAATACATGGCACCTCAATAAAGATTGAATTTGTTTGTAAATGAATTCTTCAGACAACCAGAAGGCATGCTATCTTCATCCATAATTTCCCTCTCTTGTGGGTGAAAGCTCAAGAAGAAAAATAACAGGAAAGTATTAGCAGACATGCACTATGGTAGGCCATAAGGAAACAAAATGAAAACTCCTCTGCCTGAAATATAAATGCTACTTGTCTGAGCTTGGAAATACTAGTACAAACATTTTTTGCCATTTAGCTAGTAAACCTAAGAGAAAGAGGTCCCTAAGGAATAAGAAGCCACATAAACACCCTCTGAAAGAACATAATCACAATCAATGGCACCTAAAACCCTGTGATCTCAGAGAAGAGAAAGTTTACACATTTCCTCCACTGGTTTATTTGAAGAGCTTCTTCGTAAAATGAGGTTCATACAGTGATGGCAGATGCTCCAGCATTCTCCATAGTAGATTGGGAAAGCTCTAATGAGGATTGCCTACAAGAATGCAGTGTCACTGAACAGTTACAAAAGAGGAGCACTCACTCCAAAAACCCTTGTCTCCCTTGACTTGGAGTCTACTCCAAGAGCTCCAAAGCTCTACTTTTCAGATATGGAGCTTGTGAAGTCAGAAGCAGTGTTCAAGGCAACTACTCATGTAACTCTAATCCTCATTACCTGTACAACTTGTGGGCAAAACCATCAAAGGTTTGATCATCAGGGAATGACACCTTGAAATAAAAATCCCTTAGAACAATATGCAATGGAAGATTGGAGCGTAGACCCAAGATAACATGCAGAGGTGACACAAATGCTGGTGCAACTTGGAGTTAATTATTAATTAGGAATTGAGTTCTGGGATGAAAACTGAAATGTTAGACTAAGCATTGTTTGCTTTTCTGTAATGAACATGGAACTAGATTAAAACAAGTTTAATATGTTGCCTGCAACAAGTTCATTTAGGGAAATTATCCTACCAGTAAGTTGTCCTGTGAAATACAAGTAATCTGGCATTCCTCATAGCAGAAAAATTATTTCCAGAATTGCCACAGGCCTTTCTCTAGGTGTTCAGTTCCTCCATTTGTTCCACATGGATATACATATTTCTCTCCTTTGTAAAGCGTTTCAATATGTTTGGTTCAAGTTTATAAATGGAATTCTGCTTATTACCTTAGCTCCTCTTTTGGTCTCCAATCTATTTTTATTCCAAACAAATATTTGTACCAAAATTTTGTCATTGTACTGATACACATTATTTCAGCAGTTCTTCTACTTTTATGAGCCTGAGATAAGGGACACAAAAGTGCCAAAAGTTACCAGCATGGACACAGCCAGTGTGCTTTAGAATGGTGTAGCCCTTAGCAAATGGATATAAGCCAACAGAGGCCATCTGGCTTCAGGGCCAGGACTGCTCTCTGACCTTCCTTCTTTTAACAGTACAGGCATAATGATGCATAGCTCAAACTGCTGTGCTAGATCAGTACCTGTACAATAAGGCATACTCAGTATTAATCTCTATAATCATGACTGCTTTGGGGATTTTTTTATTATCTCTTGTACTGAAGAAATAAAGTTTTTGGAAAATCTGAAACAATTCTGTCTGGTGCTTTTTTACTTTCTTATTTATTTGGTTTGAAAAATGGAAAAGTTACAGAAATATACTAGGTAAAAATCATATACTTAATTGGACACTAAAATCTTTTTTTTGCTTTATTTCACTTGGTCATTTAAGAAAATTTAAGAAAATAATAAAAGAGAATAAAGACAAATCAGAAAATTATTTATATATCTGTAAAAAGTGGAGCTCAGGCCCTCAACCCATTTCAATCAAAGTTTTGGAAACGAAACTGTCCTTTAACTACAAAAAATACTATTGTGTTATGGCAACTCAATTTCTGTTAAAACATTTTTGACTGAGATTATTCAACCTCTGATTTCACAAGTTCATCAACAGTCTGCCCTCCTCTCTAATTTTCTATAATAAACTCTTCCCTGAAAAAAAGTTACTCAGCTCTTATCACAGTAGTTAGCAGCAGTCACACCAAATTACACATTGGCAAATCAGTGTGAGTGTAAGTAACATAATTTGTATGCTGAGAGGATGAAACAAAGCAATTTCTCTCCTGTATGTGCAATTCACAGCATCTCTTTGAATGCTTTTAAATAAATATCATGTTGCAAAAACTGCCTATGATCCCACTTCCAACTAAAAAGCTCTCACTAGAAGACCTAAAGTAAGGGATTGTTTCTATGTTTTTTGCCTTCCAACTTCTTCCCCAGTTTAGACAATGCTTATCTGGAAACTAGACATGTTTACTTTGCTGGAAACATGGAAATATAGTCCAAGAATTTGGCCTATTGTTTTATTTTTTCAGGAATGTATACTTCATATTTAAAAGGCTGTGTCTTACTCAACTCTCTCCATCTAAACATCAGAAATAAAGCTTAATTGAAATATCTGTGTTCTCTCTAGAGTCAGGGGAACGAGACAGTGGTTGTGTCCAGCTGATAATGGCACACATACTGACAGTGAACCCTAACCCTCTTGGCCACCTGGCATCTGTTGCATGCCCTGGGTATGGCATGAGAATATAGGACTGTTTGAAAGCACAAGACTCTGTAAAAAGGATGGGAATTTAACTATACCTGTAATGAACTGCCTTCTGAAAACACCTGCTTTTTTTCTCAGAGAGGGCTAGTAGGTTTGATCCAGCAGAGACTCTGGCAGCAACCAAAGGTACAAGTAGTATCTAGATTCTAGCAGACACCAGAATCAGCCCAAAGTTTGGTTTGAGATGTAGCAGCATACATGTACAAGCACGTCTCCCTCTAGCAACTCTAGAAATACTTCAGGAAATTATGTTAAATGACATTTGTGTTTAAGGTGATTAAAGTGCCAAGCCTCACCCCAAATGATAACAATTTAGTAAAAATGTAAATGGTTTCACATGTGCCAGTATTACTACAGGAGTTGGAAAAAAATAAAGAAGAGGAAGGAATGTTCTATGGGCATTGGTTGTAAAGTACATAAATTAAATTTAAAATTTTCTTATATTTAACTCTAAAAATATAATGTAAATGGCATAGATTAAAATCAAAATACAATTTTCTGTCACTGAGGATGGAACATCTGTGACATATCAATATAAGGGCAATTCGTGTTATTGCAGCGTAGAACTCTATTCACTTCAGTGCTTTTGCTATTGAATAATAGTCATATCCAAAATGTCACCTTGCCCTTATTGTTATTGGTGTCTGTACTTTGTCTATACTGAGGTTGTTAGTTCAGTGCAAGAGAGCAAAGAATATCACATGCTTCTACTGTAAATATTGTACATAACTTATTTCTCTTCTCTGGAGACATCGCCTCTCTTCAAAAGCCAATTGAGCTGCACTGCTTGGTCTGCGATTTTTGCACAGCTATTTCATTAAAATACACGTTCAGTTATACAACAGGGGTCCTATCTCTTAAAATACTGTTTGAGCCTAAGAATTCTGGAAACTTATCAGTAGACTATTGTCTTTACCCAGCTATACACTGAGAGCCAAAACTGAGAAACACTATGAACTTCCAAAGTTTATTGTTAATTTTTTGGGAGGAGGGGGTTGGAGGTGATTCAAAGTATCCACTAAAATAATTTAATGATATATTCAGAGTCTTATTTTCTGACAGTATAAAAATAGCATTTCAATGAAAACAATTCTTTCATATTGTCTGCTGCAACCCATTCATTTTATACATACGTCCATTTTGTTTTGTAATTCTCAGCGTGGGCTCTGTGGGTTTTACCTTACTTGAATTTATAACTATTGAACGATACATTACATATATCCCTTTTTTCCACACTTCTGGTATTGGCAAGATGATTAAAATTTTATTAGATAAAGCAGCAAAATATAATTTACTTTCTGATTTTTTTCTGGCTATGTAAAACTAGGCTGCTGATTGGTAGGAGAATGAGACAAGGCAAAACATTAAGCAGTCCGTTAACTTTGATTTATTAATAAGCACTAATTGAAGAGACTTTTCTCCATTCAGAATTGGAATAGTGAGTTCCTGTAAGACTAAAAGGCTTTTAAGGAGAAGAATTAAATATTATAAGAATCTTTTAGGCAGACCCACTTGACTTTATAGATTTTTCAAATAATACCATTTTAGAAATGCTCTTTATTTTTTATAATGGGAGCCTTTGATTATTTAAAAAGAGATTTTGTAATTTTGACATTTTATTCCTTATGGATTCCTGCATTTGGTTTTCCTGTAGAACACAATGTGACACATATTTAAGTCAACCTTATTTTACATTCTTCCAGCTGCTTTGTTCCTCTGGGCTCAGGGGGAGGTTTGCTGTGGGTAATCTGTAGCAACATGCATGAGCAGTCTTATGCTATATAATTTAAATTGCCATCTGTTTAAAGAAAAACTTTTATGCACGTGTTTTCTTTTTATTTTTTAAGAAAAAAATTCTGCACAATGCACTGAATTTAAAAGAAAAAACAATCAGACAATACTGGAATTACAGGTGTGCTGATATTAATCTATTTAATTATTCATCAAATTTGGACATTCTTCTATTTATGATTTTCCATGAACAAGGTATGATCCTTAATCATAAAATCACAGAATCACAGAATGGTTTAAGTTGGAAGGGACCTTCAAAACCATCTAGTCCAACCCCCCTGTCATGGGCAGGTACATCTTTTACTCGATCAGTTTGCTGAAAGCCCTCTCCAACCTGACCTTCAACACTTCCAGTGATGGGGTATCCACAACTTCTCTGGGCAACCTGTTCCAGTGTTTCACCACCATCATCATAAAAAAATTGTTCCTTATGTCCAATCTAAACCTACCCTCTTTCAGTTTAAAACTATTGCCCCTTGTCCTGCCTGTCGCTACAGGCCCTGGTAAAAAGTCTTTCTCGAAAAAGTCTGGTAAAAAGTCTTTCTTATCTCTGAAGAATAGCCACAAGCAGGTTGAAATCTTATGAGTAAGAATTAGAGACTGAGGCAACAAAGGGAACCTTGTGGTTGGTGTTTACTATAGGCTGCCTGATCAAGGGGAGCCTATTGATGAAGCCTTCTTCCTCCAGCTACAGGAGACATTGCGCTCTCAGGCTCTCATCCTACTGGAGGACTTCAACCACCCTGACATCTGCTGGAAAAGTAGCATGGCGAGCTGTAGGCAATCCAGGAGACTCCTGGAGTGCACTGAGGATAACTTCTTAAGCCAGGTAATAGACAGCCCTACCTCAGGGGATGCAATACTGGAACTGATGGTCACCAACACAAGTGGGCTAATCAGCGATGTCAAGATTAGAGGCAGCCTGGGCTGCAGTGATCATGCACTGGTGGAGTTTGTAGTCCTGAGGGATATGGGTCAGGTGAAGAGTAAAGTCAGGACCCTAAATTTTAGGAAAGAAAAATTCCAGCTGTTCAAGGAGTTATTCAACAGGACCCCCTGGGAAACTGCCCTCAGGGACAAGGGAGCAGAACAGAGCTGGCAGATCTTTAAGGACGCTTTCCATAGAGCAAAAGAGCTCTCGATCCCAAGGTGTAAGAAATCAGGAAAGGAAGGCAAGAGACTGGCATGGCTGAGTCAAGACCTGCTGGTCAAACTAAAGGGCAAGAAGGAAATGCACAGGCAGTGGAAGCAGGGACAGGTATCCTGGGAAGAGTATAGGGGCGATGCCTGGTTGTGTAGGGGTGGGGTCAGGAAGGCCAAGGTGTGGCTGGAGCTGAACTTGGCAAGGAACACAAAGAATATTAAGGACTTCTACAGGTATGTCAGCCAGAAAAGGAAGGTCAAAGAAAACATACCCCCCCGATGACCAAGACTGGCAAACTGGTAACAATGGATGAGGAGAAGGCTGAGGTACTCAACAACTTTTTTGGCTCATTCTTCACTGGCAATCTCTCTTCCCACACCTCTCAAGTGGATGGACTGCAAGACAGGGACTGGGGGAGCAAAGTCCCTCCCACTGTAAGAGAAGATCAGGTTCGTGACTACCTGAGGAACCTGAACATAAATAAGTCTATGGGACCTGATGAGATGCACCCCAGAGTCCTGAGGGAATTGGCTGATGTAGTTGCCAAGCCACTCTGCATGATATTTGAAAAGTCATGGCAGTCAGGTGAAGTCCCTGGTGACTGGAAGAAGGGAAACATTGTGCCCATCTTTAAAAAGGGTAGAAAGGAGGACCCTGGGAACTATCGACCTGTCAGCCTCACCTCTGTGCCTGGGAAGATCATGGAACAGATAGATCCTCCTAGAAGGTATGCTAAGGTACATGGAGGACAGGGAGGTGATTTGAGACAGCCAGCATGACTTCACCAAGGGCAAGTCCTGCCTGACCAACCTAATGGCCTTCTATGATGGAGTGACTACATCAGTGGACAAGGGAAGAGCTATGGATGTCATCTATGTGGACTTCTGTAAGGCCTTTGACAGAGTCCCCCACAACATCTTTCTCTCTAAACTGGAGAGATATGGATTTGATGAGTGGACTGTTTGGTGGATGAGGAATTGGTTGGATGCTCACATCCAGAGGGTAGTGGTCAACGGCTCAATGTCCAGATAGAGATCAGTCCCATATTGGGACCAGTACTGTTTAATATCTTCATCAATGACATAGACAATGGGATCTAGTACACCCTCAGCAAGTTTGCAGAAGACACCAAGCTGAGTGGTACAGTTGACATGCCTGAGGGACGGGATGCCATCCAGAGGGACCTGGACAAGCTTGAGAAGTGGGCCCATGTGAAACTCATGAGATTCAACAAGGCCAAGTGCAAGGTCTTGCGCCTGGGTCGGGACAACCCCCAGTATCAATACAGGCTTGGGGATGAAGGGATTGAGAACAGTCCTGAGGAGAAGGACTTGGGGGTACTGGTGGATGAAAAGCTGGACATGAGCCAGCAACCTGTGCTTGCAGCCCAGAAAGCCAACCGTATCCTGGGCTGTATCAAAAGAACCATGGCCAGCATATTGAGGGAGGTGATTCTGTCCTTCTACTCCGCTCTGGTGAGACCCCACCTGGAGTACTCCATCCAGCTCTGGAGTTCTCAGTACAGGGAAGACATGGGCCTGTTGGAGCAGGTCCAGAGGATGGCCACAAAAATGATCAGAGGGATGGAACACCTGTCCTATGAAGAAGGGCTGAGAGAGTTGGGCTTGTTCAGCCTGGAGAAGAGAAGGCTCTGGGGAGACCTTATTGTGGCCTTTCAATACTTAAAGGGGACTTATGAGAAAGATGGGGGCAAACTTTTTAGTAGGGCCTGTTGCAATAGGACAAGGGGTAATGGTTTTACACTAAAAGAGGGTAGATTTAGACTAGATATAAGGAAGAAATTTTTTACAATGAGGGTGGTGAAACACTGGAAGAGGTGGCCAAGAGAAGTTGTAGATGCTCCATCCCCGGAAACATTCAAGGTCAGGTTGGATGGGGCTCTGAGCAACCTGATCTAATTGAAGATGTCCCTGCTTACTGAAGGGGGGTTGGACTAGATGACCTTTAAAGGTCCTTTCCAACCCAAACTATTTTATGATTTTATGATTCTATGATCTTTCTTACAAACCCCCTTTATATATTGAAAGGCCACAATAACGTCTCCCATGAGCCTTCTCTTCTCAATAAAAACAATTAAAAATTTTTATTTTTCATATCTGAATGTAATTTTCACCATTTGACTAGGAAAACTGACAATGAAGGACAGACAGTCCTTCTGAGGACTGAGATTTTCCTGAATAGCTCTGGACAATTATAGAGGAGACAGAGTCTGGTCTGTGATAATGTGAAACCCCTGTGGTGGGTTGACAATGGCTGGCTGCCAGGTGCCTACCAAGCTGCTCTTTCACTCGCCCTCCATCAACAGGACAGGAGGAGAAAATATGACAAAAAGTTCCTCAGATACAGTAAGGACAATAAGGAGATAAGGACAGGGAGATCACTCACCAAGTTTAGGACTGTTTAGGACTTCAGATTGTTTTTAATCTAAATACGGTTTGGCTGGCACCTCTTCAGTATAGAGAAAAGAAGATGAAGAGAAAGGTTTTTGAATCGCAGTGAATATGTTTTCTATTAGATATTTTAAAATACTATCCTTGTAGTTTATTTTGTATTATTTAATAATATATTAAACCCAAGGAACACTAAAGAAAGCATGCTGGAAGTAAAAGCATCATCAAAATCAATTTACAGTTGTGGCATAGGATAAGGATGTCTACTATCCTTGGGCATACAGTTAGGTTTTTAGCCAAAGCAGGATCAACTAAGGGGGCAAATGCTCTGACACAAGACTGCCATTTAGAATTTGAATTTCCAATGGGGCTTAAATACTATTACTTTAGAAAACAAAAAATTCATTGGTTATGGCTGCTCCTTCCAAAAAACTGTTTAATCTTTGTTCCACTGCAGATACCCTTTAGACTCCTGTTCTTACAGTTATTTAGAAATCTATCCTTTATTTCAGCTGTTACTCTTTTTTGTAGCAGCTCTGATCTGTACTATGCAACCTTTGTGCTAGACTGGGAAGTGCAGTGACATTGGATTAATAAATTATAAATAGATTAAAGTTCATCATAAAGCTATCACAATGATGACTCTTGGGTATGTTTCTTAAGCCTTCAGTGCTGAGACTGGGGCAAATTGACAGCAGCAGAGATATAGAAATATAGTAAGTGATACCTTTCCTGTAGTAAGTGATAACTTTTGCACCCACTATTTTTGATTTGCATCTGCTATAGCTCTGATCTAATCTCTCTTATGAGTATATAGATCAATGATCCATAGGCATTTTCCTCCTGAGTCATTTTCCTTAAATGTCTGTGCTGGTGGTATCACAGGCCATCTCCACAGAAACAATTGTAATACTACAAATAGTGAGTTGTGACATCACTAAGTGAATAAACCAGGAGGAGGAATGTTTGTAAACAGAAAACAAACTTCTATAAAGCAGTTTAGTAAATTATAATGAGAAATGCATAATATTGTCTATGTAGTAGATCTATGTAGTAGTAGTGTTCAAAGGCTTTTTTTCTGTCCAGAAAGTTAAATTTTTCTAAAGTTTGCTGGAATATGATGGCAGCTCTTTAAATTAAATCACTGTCAATCTCTTTCAGCTGGCATTGTGAGCATATTTAAATAGCTTTATGGCTACAGTACCATATGTTGCGGCTAGTATGAAAATGCAAGTTCCTCAGTAGAAAAAATTCTCTGTTTTAGGGTGAACAGAAAAGTGACTTCATTCCTGATATTGTCTTTATTGATGTAACTTCTGATATAATTAGATTATATGAACCCTATAGATACATTCCCTTCTCAAGCTGCATTTTCTGATGGAAATTTGCTGTAAGGAATAAATATTTCAGTTCCTTTCATTTGTCCTTTTGCCATATAGCTTTCTTTTTTTGTTATTGTTCACTGGCTTCTTCATCCCCCAACTTAGAAAAAGAATTACATCACTACAAATAGATTATTTTTCTCATATTCTTCTGAACATCAGCAGACTCTTCTATGTGCGTTGCATGTGTACTCCTACCCTTCACCTAATTAACTAGAATTTTCTTCAGAAATTACCATTTTACTCTGTGGGTTTTTTAGAATTGGACATGTAGCAAAGATGCTCAGCACCTCAACAATCATGTCACACATTTATTACTGTCTTGCACGCAGTAAGTCTTTTATCTATTTGTACTTGATATGTGAAATGCCTATCAGTTCCATTTGAAAGAGTAACTTCTACTTTCAGTACCAAAGAATGTAAAATTTTCTTGTATTTAATTATTTACCCAAAGCATAGTCTAATCAAGGTTTGGCAAAACCTATTCGAAATTCTACTCCAAAATTGTTCATATGGATGTCCAGAGTTATTCATGCATGCTTTTTAATCAGTATCAGTTGCCAGAGCACCCAAAACAGTTCAGAAGAGAATTATTGGACTGCCTTTTGCTTACAGCTGCATCCTCCGGCCTATTCCAGGAAGCTGGCAAAACATGTATTACTGTATAACTGATGGAAATACTCACAAGTTCCTTAATCCCTTATATTTGTCATTTGTAGCTCTAGAAAGGATATTTAGAACTGCCACAGGAATAAGCAAAGAACTTTATTTTGACAATTGTTTTGCAGATGTTCATTGTGGCATTGTCTTTTCTGCACCTGACAACTGAAAGAGAAGAATTCTGAAGACCTGTAAAGTCAATATAAGTTGCACCAGAGTGTCAGTAAGTATACTTATTGCAAAATGCATGAAAGCAGTAAGGTGTAGCCTGAAAATGAATACGTTCTGAAAAAACATCTCAAGCGAAATATTCTTGTAGATATAAACCATCAATATTAGTTTAAGCTGCACAGAAGGTATTTTTCCAGCAGGTGGGCAATGCCCTTTAGAGATTATTGGAATACTGGGAATATTGCTGTGGGATATCATTATGGGAGTTTTGGTGGTGAGGAGAGTGTGTCCAAAGAAGAGCAACAAAGCTGGTGAAGGATCTAGAAAACAAGTCCTATGAGGAGCAGCTGAGGGAACTGGGGTTGTTCACTCTGGAGAAAAGAAGTCTCAGGGGAGACCTTATTGTTCTCTACAACTGCCTGAAAGGAGGTTGTAGCGAGCTGGGTGTTGGTCTCTTTTCCCAAGTAACAAGCAATAGGACAAGAGGAAATGGCCTCAAGTTATGCCAGGAGAGGTTTAGACTGGATATTAGGAAAAGGAACAGGCTGCCCAGGGAAGTGGTTGAGTCACCATCCCTGGAGGTATTTAAAAGATGTGTAGATGTGACACTTAAGAACATGCTTTAGTAGTGGACTTGGCAGTGTTAGGTTAACTCAATGATCTTAAGAGTCTTTTCCAACCTAAATGATTCTATGATTCTATTCTGTGAAATGTATGGGAAGTTGCAGGTGACATTAAGCACATTCAAACACATGTTGAACATTGTATTGGGAGCTATGCAGAAGACATTGTATTCAAGGAGTCAGTGATCTTGAACAGGCCATGTCTGCTCTATTGGGCCTTGTACTCAGGACTGGAAAAGCCCATATGTTAGTAATACAATCTATAATTTATAAGCTCTTTGGGAAAGGTAACTGTATCTGGATCAAAGGGTGGGAAGTGATGACCCTGACTGGGAGACCACTGCGCACCAAGGAGTCAGTGATCCACATAACAATCCAGGTCTGTGCTGTGCTGGGCTGTGCTGTGCGTCCAGCCTGCCCTTCGGGTTGTGCTGTGCGGCACAAACCCCGTGGCCGCAGGGCAAGCGCAGCCAGCTCACTGTAACAGGGGAGCCTGCAGGCAGTGCCCACTTGATACCGGAGATTATGCCTCATGCATAGCCTTTCCTTTACCTAAAAGTGTGGGAAAAAGCTGTCAGGTGAGCATCCTTTATGAAGGGAGTTGTTTTCTTGTAAGAAAATTATACAATAGCTCAAATAACCAAAAAAGGAGGAGCTTCCTTCCACAGACCGTATCTGCACAGTGTGCCGTGTGAAAATCCATCTGGGCCTTGTCCTTTTCTGCACAAATGTGGGGTTCCCAGAGTCTGAAGGGACATAAGACTTACTTGTTATCCACATAACTCTTCTTATTCTGTCTTATTAAAACAGCTACAGCTATCTTGCTAAGCCATTTGCTATTGAGCCTTTCTTACTGATATACAGAAGTAACCCTGCACCATCTCCCTCTCTCTCTCATCTCAATCCCTTCTCTCCCCAGTGCAAAACAAACATACACATATCTGCAAGAGTTTCCAATAAAAGTATTTTGTGCATAATAAAACCGGCAAAGGCTTTATTTATTCCCTTGTGCTCTGTATGATAAAGGTGAGGCATATATGGTGAGACTGTGCAATCTCAGTGCACAGCAGATGAGGAAAGCTATTGGACCGCATATTTCCTGAACATCCTCATACTAACTCTATTAAGTGAAGCCAATTTCATGGGTTTTGGGACAAAGGAAAATTCTCCTTCCTGGTCCACTAGAATCAACTTTATCTCAGACCCCAAGGTTCATCCAGACCCAGTGTGATATAGCCAGGCTGCTGTGGCTCCCAAGTCCAGCCAAGTGGCGTGTATTCCTGGTAGGTGCCCATCGACCCACTTACACATAGTGCAAACATGGCCAGCCATAGAAGCCAACACAGAGAGCAGTGCCTTTACGGCACCACATAAACATGGCCAACATAGACAGCACAGACCTGTTCCTCCTCTCCAGCTGATCAGGGCTTTAGGTTCACTTAGTGAAGAATACACACACCCTAAATCTTTTGCTTCATGGACACAGCCACATTCGCAGACACCTGGAATATTACCACATACTCCAAGTCTTTTCATGCCCCTGCACAGATCCCCGTCCCACTGCACAGTTACCCACCCACTGGCTCTGACCTGGCGGTCTTTCTGAGTGCCTCCTCTGACTTGCTGGCTAGTCCAGCTCAAAGTTAGATAGCAAAAAAGACACATGCATGCATGCAAGCACACATGCAGAACAGAGAGATCTCACAGCAGTTCATACAGAAAATTGTTATGAATGGATTTTAATAAGAAAACAAGATGGCCTGCAGTGGTCAGGTGCTGGGCTCAACCAGGCAAGTGAATTGATCCGCACCTTGCTCTCGCTCAGCTGGCCCCTTTTATCCTCCTTCCTCTCCACTTCCCATTCTCATCCTTCCTCCATCCATGTTGATCCTTCCCTTCCTTCATCCTTGTCTCCTAGGTAAAATGGCCATCCCTAATTAAATAGTCATATTTTTGCTGCATCCATACCCAAACCTGCTACTTCTGATAGAGTTACCTAGGGCATTCCAGCCTCATATGATATGAGTGATACAGTAACCTAGCCAATCAAGCCATCCTTGCAGGTTATGGTGACCAAGGTCACACTGGCATTGAAGGATTTCAATCCCCAAGAGGTCTCCAGTTCTCTCAATTGCCTGTGGGGTTTGGCTGTCTCTCACCTCACTCCACCTTAACCATCTGTCAAATCCAACCGTTTCTCATAGTGAGACCCATGGCAGTTTCTTACTCCTATGTCCAGCAGTTTCTCATGATCAGTTCACATACTTAACTAAACCTCAGGCCAGGGCTTAGTCATCTGCCTATGTACCTTAACAAATTGGATGTGGACTCTGCAGTGCTCTGCTTAATTTTAACTCTCTGAGAAACAGTTTTAGAAATTAATGAATATACAGATTTGCATCTCTTGATAAATAAATTGTCTTTTTACCATTTCACATTCAGAGTCAACTCTGCATTTTTTGGACATGCAGTGCTCTATTCCATCAAATATATTTTCATGGAAGAACTACAGTATTAACATGCTCTTTAGCGAAAGTGCATAAAGTATTATTATAGATGCATATATAATTAATTTTCCACTGACATATAGAATTAATTTTCCACTGCCTTATAAATCAACTTTGATTAATGAATCTTCATCTTTGAATCTTTATCTTTAATCACTACAAATGACTGTATATATACATATATATACTAAGAATGGAGCAATATTCATTGGAATCAAATGATGCATGCCTATATACCCTCCTGGCAGTTGTTTTTTATGTGAAATTATAGTAGACAAGGAAAGTTAGTTTCTGTTTGTGGTCAAGTCCAATAAGGCCTAAGACATTAAAAGTTCTGGGAAGGGTTGAGGCAGAACTTTTAGACTGAGAGTGATCTTAAGAGTTTGAGATTTATCATTTTGCAGACATTTTTCTAGAAGTAAACCTCAATTCCTTGCTTGTACAAGTGAACAAATGATCCACAGAGATTAAACCTTTATTTTACTTTTCTAGCAAAATAGGTGATACAGATAAAAAATGCAGACTGACAAACAAAACCAATAAATCAGACACTGCTAATGTATTAAACTCTGAAATTATGTGAATTATCTGAAATTAGATAATTTCATCAACAATTTTTTCTATATTTTATTACTGAAGCCAACCTCAAGGTTCATGCCTTTCTGAGAGTTTCTCCAGAAGATAAAAACATATTTGGAGTGCTACCAATGATGCTGAAATAAAGTACTATTATCTCACATGAACTTTTGATGACTAAAATGTACAAGATTTGAAGAATAAATAAGATAAATCTTGAGGTTACTGGAAACAACTTGGGATTTTCCAAAATGCCAATAGCAAAACGGCACCATCAGGTGTAGAAAAGAAAGCCAAGACTTCAAAGGACGCTTTAAAGCTTTTTTTCCAGAACAGAGTGTATTTGGTAGCGTTTGGGCAATGACTAATAGATGTTTCCTGAACTTACCAAAACCCTCTAAATTTAGATATTGTCTAGGTTTCCTTTCCCATTGTTTTGCCATCTGTCGCATTAAAAATCCCCACTTATTTCCTAATGTCTAATCTAATTCCCTTTTCTGCAAGCTAAACTGTTTTCTTCTTCTCCTTCCCTGAACAGATGTGTTAAATAACTTATCATCATCCTCTTTTTAATCACATTTTGTATGCTAGAAGACCATTCACAACCCCTATCCCTTTTCTTTTTTTTTCCAAGCTAAATTACATTCCTTCAGCCTTTCCAAGAGGTCTGATTTTTTGAACATTTTGTTTGGGTTGTTCCTCTTCTGTGGACTTCCATCAGTTATGTTTCTAAAAATGCTGTGACCTGAAGCAGATGTAGTATGCCACTAGAAACCTTATTTGGGACAAATAGAACAGAAAGTCATATGCTTTCTATGTTCCTCATTCAACACTCCTACTGATTACACCCCAGATTAAAATTTGCCTTCTTGCATCATCTTGTCTTGCACACTCTTGTCTCACATACAGTTTGCAATCCATTCTAAGTCCAACATCATCTTAATTTCCACCTTTTGGTCAGATCTACGTTTCTGTCATTTTAACTATAACCTTCTACAGTCTAGTTCTTTGTGCTAGTGCTTACTAAATTTAATATTGTTGATTTTGGACATTTTCTCCAATTAGTTAAGATGATTTTGGATTTGGATTCTGCCCTCCAAAGTGTTTGGAATTCATTAACAACAGTAGATGCAATACATGTATTGTCTATTCAGTCAACCTGGTCAGTGACAAAAATATGTGGAGACTGACCCTTCAGTAAACCTTTCAAAATGTAGTTTCTCCAGCGTGATTGCAAACTACATGTAGATAGTCTTTGAATGTGATTTTTCATCTAATTACATACCTACTCTGGTGATTTCAGCCATTTTCCCCCCTTTTTATTCAAGAGATTGACATATGTTACAATGTTAACAGCCTTTCTGAAGTGCTGATATAACCCCTCTACTGATTATTCTTTAGCCAATAGCATAGTTATCCTGTCAAAGAAATGAATTAAATGGTTTTCTACTATTTGGTCTAAATACATCAATTTGAGCTCTTTTCCCCGCTGCCACCATTCTTTATTCTCTATAAACTTATAATTTATTTCATAATTTATTCAGGTATTTTTTTCTGCAAACAAAATCAGACTGAATGGTCTATAATTCTACTGACCCTGCTTTTCTGACTTTTTTCATATAAGTACTGTTTTGCCTTTCTCCAGTCCTCTGGGACCTTCCTCCTATTCCAAGAAGTCTCAGTGTTAATCCCTAATAGTTCAGACAATGCATCAGCTTGTTCCTTCAGTGCTCCAGGGAGAATTTCATCAGACCCTGCAACTTGAATATCTCTAACTTTCCTCTGACTGTTCGCTCCCCACTTTATCCTATACTCATCTTTTGATAAAAATTAATTTTGTTAAATTTCTGGTTACAGTTAATGTTTTTTTTATTTCAACAGAAACAAAGAAAACACTTACATGCTAGTATTTCTTATTTAATCTGTTATTTGCCTGTGTTTTACATATAATAGCTCATCTGGTAGTGAATTATTTGAGATTAACATTCCTGATGTTTTCAGGATGCTCCATTTCAGCATTAGTATTTATGTGACAACTGGATTAGATTATGACAATTCATGGCAGGACTTGAAAAATTAGCTCAATAAATATTTTGAAAGCCCATTAAGTAGCATCTCTTTTATCACTTTGGCCTATGTATGAATTGCAAACTTCACCAAAAAACATCAGAGGATCAAGGAATTTTGCAACTGGTAATGCTTTTTGTCTTTGGTCTGAGATAGTATTCTTGGTTGTGGGTAATAAATAAACTGGTAATATGAGGGGAAAGGGTTGTGTTTTGGAGTCCTGGGAGAAAGGCTCATGGTGTACGGAAGCAAAATAATATGCTTGAAAAGGGAAAGTGGGAATACTTGGGGACACAGTGTAGATACTGAGTACCCATGAAAGATGAAACAAAGTGATGGAACACCTTGTTTTGAACTGGGTCTTCACTGATACATAAAGTGCTTTGACTACCTCAGATAGCAATGCTCAGGTGACTTCAAGAAAATAAGCTCTCCTCTGGTACATCTCCATTTACATATCTACATCAAGGAAGCAAAGTCAAGTGAAGTGTTTGGTGGGCCAGAGAGGAAACTGTTCACTGTTTCACTTACCAAAGAGCCTTTTTCAGTCGTTCTCTCCAGCCTCAGTGTGAAGTCTCAGGAGACAAACAACCCTTGCCCATTTCTGACAGAAATAGTTTTGTAAGTATTGGACACAGCCGGTGTATAGAAGAGTATTTTAGTCATTCACTTTGAAGTGATAATGAGAGAGGACCAAGGGTACCTGCAGTGGCTCGCCAATTGCCTCCACTGAATGGCATCTCTGCTCTGTTTTTGCAGCCTTAAACTCATGATGGTCCTTTGAGTCCTTCCTGTAAAATTGATTCGTATATAATTGACATTTTCTTTATCTTTCCTAGGGAGCCGTTGCCATGAACTAAAGCTTTGAATGCTGTGGCTTTAATTTTTAGACTGTGTTCAGTTACCAAGGTTACCTTAATAACAAAGTGATGATATTGCTTTTAAATTTCAACAGTACCATTAAGCTTTTTAGTTTTGAGCCAGTGAGGGACAGGATGTATGCCTGATTTGTTCACTGGGAGGAGGCTCAAGATCTAGCTTAAGCATGGACCTAATACTGTAAATATATCCTATCGGTCTTTTCAGTAGCATATATAGCTAAAGGAGGTCAGGGGACAAGAAGACTGGGCATTCTCTTTGGCATCTTAGGCTGTCGTTTCACTCATAATTATTTATCTTTTGTCAGCATCCAGAGCTGAGGCTTCTAGTCAATCCCTGCATACCTACAAATGTTTCTGTATTGTCATTCAGTTGCAATTATCTCTATTAGCTGTAGTAGCTAGCACCTTAAAACAAGATAGGAAATCTGAAGGAAAGATTCAGGAAACTTTTTGAACAGCTAAACTTTCTCATGTGCTCTAATAACTTAAAAGTGTTAAGGCCCCCAGGAAAACTCAATCAAAAGTACTACTTTAAGAAATGTATTTTATCTTGTTTCTTTTTTGGTTTGGGACTATCTTTCTATAATGGGTGAAACATTTATGGCATATTAATGAATATAAGTGGTAAAGTGCAGATCACTGCAGGACAAGTATATAGTATAATGATCAACTTAAGCCATTAATAATATTGTCATCTTGGCTTATTCAAGTGTAACCTAGGTTCTATTTAGTGAAAGTCTCCTGGAAATGTATCCCAGTGTAATTAAAGTGAGGGAAAGAAGGAAATGCTGAGGGTGGTGATAATGAGCTATCAGGAACATCTGGCAATTATTCTCAGCTTTAAAGATTTTTAGCACTTGGTGAGCGTACCCCCTTGCTGCTATAAAGCAAAATGAACAAGTAGGCTCTAAAGATATGCTGAAAAGTGAAGTAAAAATGCAAATTCTCTTTTCAGCAACTCATTAAAAAATACTGAAGTTGTTTTAGGAATTTATCCCTAGATACATATGAGGAAAAAATAGACCTTGATGTAAATGAGAATCCCTAGAGTCATCATCACTAACAGACCTAGAGCCAGGCCCAGGTATTTCAGGTTATCAACATGCAGAGAAACTCTTACATTTGTGAACTATGTGATGAATCATGACTTTATGCTATGTAGTTTTCGTCAGCTGCACTACAATAGGAAAGACTACAATCAATAGCAAAGACTACAGTGACAAGTGATAAGTTATGCTGATGAGATCCTTGTTTTCTTAACCGGTTTGCTCTCATGGTATTCTTTGATATTTTTAACAAAACAGTTCATAAAGCAAACATCACCATTTTTAATATAGATTATAATTTTTTAGATCATGATTCTTATTTTCTCTCAACAATGGACCTTTGCGATATCACTAAATGAGTTTTCCCATTCCACCTCATGTCGGAATTTGTCAAAGGAAAAAACTTCTCAGTTCACATAATTTAAAGTAGATTGGGACTGAAACAGTTTCTTGATGTGTTAACAACATACAGTTATCCAGCAATCAGTGAACTATACATACAGGATTAATACCGGTAATAAAACAGAATAGCTGCAAGACTAGAGGCAGGGTGTTAAACACCTACAATTTTATAAACACCTTTATCTCATCCCAAATTTATCTCCAAAGGTTCTCAGCACACCAAAACACACACGCGTGCATATACAGACACACACACGCACACAGTTACAAGCATACCTCCTCTCTAGCAGAACGTGTGTACTGCCAGTAACCCCCAGCCTCCTGGAAGTGGGGCTGCCCTGCTTGCACACCCCTCCTGTGGGAGACGTGGGGGCCACATCTCTGTGTGTCCACTTGTTGTCCCTGCCCCATGGGGAGCAGCCACTCGCCAGGGCAGGGCCCTCACGGCATCGGGCAGGGAGGCTGCTCCCTCTGGCCTGGGCAGGGGCTGGGATGCTGCAGGGAGACTTCTGGCAGTGCCAAATCAGGTTTCACTCCTGTCGTTTCCACTCCAAGGTCTCTTCCTCCTGTTATGCATTTTCATGCTGTTTTTATACTTCTTATCAGGCTAATTCCTTCTTTGTATCAAAAGCCTCATAATTCTCTGATTGTTTTCTAATCCTACCAATTGTCACCTTCCTCTTTAAAATGATCAGTTTTAGGCAAATGGATTCAGACAGTTTTGAGTATTCAGTCCAGACATACATACTATATCTACTCAAATTCTTATTTTACCAGGTTATCCGGGCCAATCATTCGCCAAGAGTGGGCCATACAAGTACCCCACAGAATTTAGTCCTAAGATGTTAACTTCTGAGAATTAATGAAAGAAAAAGAAGGAGGAAAAGAGAAACTAGGATATTTTAGATCTGCTGAAAATAAAAGCAAGTGTATTAATTAAGAAATGTTGATCTGCAAACACTCAGTTGCATACTCTCAATATTTAGCCTATATCCACTGAAATGAATGAAGCTACACTTCCGCATCTCCTTAGCAGAGGCCATCCAAGGAACACTTTATAAAAAGTGTGAGTGCAATTTAGGAACTATGAAACACATAGCTTTTTCATCTCCCAACCGAATTTCAGAAGGAAGCATGCCTGCTGCCCAGCCGGTTTCCACAACAAACCGCTTTTGGTAGACTCTTCTATCTAGACTCACCCTGAAAATAATGGAGACCTTTTAAACCCTTTGGCTCAGACACCAAGACACTCCCAAATTTGCTGCCTAACAAAGTGGAGAGACAAATTATCCTTTCAGGCGCTACCTATAAAAAGTTTGACAAATCTGTCTAACCTACAAAGAAAGTAGACTTGGTGGCTTATAGAAGACACTTTTTGTGCTTCTGGAATCAAGAACTGGCTCTGGGATATTTAAGTGTTTTAAGGCTGAACTTCCTCCCCAGCCAGAGCAGACTTCAGGTCCTGTCAGAAAGGACAGAAACTGTATCATTGTCCCATTAAAAGTTTAGGTAGCCGTGGAAGGAGTTGACTTTCCTTTCATCAATGGATTCATGCTAATCCTCTTTTACATTCATATATTATATAAAATATTCGAACAATAAATCTCCTTGGGAAACTAGGGCTGCAAGACCATGCATAACAGAGAACAAATGTTACTGGTAGATATGAAACAGCCTATTGAAAGAGATTCCAAAGTAGAAACTGCCTAGGAAATGGGAAGAAACTGATTTTAACACTGATTTCGCACCTGCACTATGGGATAGGTCTGCTTCATGGAGCACCCTGACTTGTCCAGATCAGAGGAGCCAGTGGAAGATCTTTTCCTTTTCCTCACAGGGCATGTGAGAGATAGCATGCTGTTAGATGCACTGTAGTACTCAGAAAGTGTTTAATGCATATACTCTGGACAGGACCAGGACAGTGCAGACAGTCTCAGAAACTTTAGTTCAACACACAGAAAGATTATTCCCTTAATGAAGGACCTATAAATTTTCTTAATATTTCTTTAATTTCCTACCATTTGACAACATTTTTTTTTAGCCTCTTTTGCTTTCTTTCAAACCCATAGGCATTAATTGCCAGTTGATACACTCACATTCAGGAGGCAGGCAGGCTATCTGAATGCTTCTCCTTTTTTATTGCATTGCTCTCCATTGTCTTTATTGTTAACCAGTGTCAACCACTCTGCCAGAACTTGCTTTGCTGAGATCACACAATCTAATTTGGCCTTTTTTTGTTCTATTATTATAGTCATTATTTCTCAGCTAGCCCACTGCACTTAAAATAACTAATCAGCTGTGCTACTTTACAATTAAGTAAAAAACTAACCCTTCTACATCACTCATGGACAATAAAACAGCCTTGTATCAAGTTGAAAATTTATTGCTTGTTTATTCCCACTTGTTTGTGTGCGCTTGTTTATCTTACTGTATTTTAAGATACTTATTTTGCTATTTACAAATTATTTTGGTTTTGAATCTTTGGACACTTAGACCCCTCTTCCTTTGAAAAGATTTTTTTAAACCATCAGAGTTTTTTCAAGACAACTGGATTCTGAGCCCCAGTAATTATACAGCTCCCCTCATAAAAGTCAGTGGTTTCTCACAGGGAACATTTCTATTTATATGTATTACACATGTAATACTGTAAACAAAAGTTACCAATTGTTGTATTCTTTTCCTCTTTGAAGAAAAATCACATAAGGAAAAAACCATACAATAAAGATTCAAAGTAAAAAATTGCTATTACCTCATATTAGCAGGTAAGCGAAAACTGTAGCATGACTTTGGACACTAGTATACCTGGATCCAATCTTATGAGCCTGTGAGCATCCTCATTCATTCACCATTCTAACAGAAATGGGAAGAGTTCATCATAGAAACTCTGGGAATCCAGTTGAAAACCAAAAATAAATACACACAGAAATAAACTAAACTAAGAAGGTAACAATTTCAAGACACAAAGGCAATGCTGAATTGAAATATTTGCAAACTGATTCTGCTCTGTAGAGGAAGAACTTTGACTTACAAGCTTCATGTCTGAACTTTGGACTGAGGATTTGGTCACAGTTCCTCTCTGTCAGCATTGCATCTCTTTGTACGGTGTTATTTCAATCAATTTTTGCATGGATCTAAATTACATTAAACAAGCATCTGTGTTTCAATAAAGAATTTAACTTCTTACCACTGTAGAGAGAAAAAAATTTTAAGCATTTAAACCAAATTGTGGTTTTCAAATGAAAATCCAGGAAAACAACATAATCGATGTTGTACATGAGTGACTGAAGTCATTAAAGACCAATCACAGTTTTGATACATATTCTTATAAGGTCACATCTCTTTTTTTGAAATTATTTGATCACATACTCACAGTAAATTTTTTTCTGAAAAAAAACCCCAAACCTGCTAACTGTAAAGCGTTTATCACAGTAAATTTTTTTTCTGAAAAAAACCCCAAACCCGCTAACTGTAAAGCGTTTAAGAAAGTGATGACTTAAAGAAGCACATAAACATCAGCATAGTTAAAAGCAAAAATTTCCGTCTTCTCAAAAAATACAGCACTATACTCTATACAGCACTCTATCACAGAGAATACTTTTCTTGGTGGTGAACTCTGCAGTGTAAAACCACTCAGAAAAACTTCTAAAATCCTAATTATTAAAAAGGATTTCATATGAGATGTGACATGTACTCTTCACCATTCAGAAAGTTAGATTTGCATAGAAATCGAATGTAGTAACCCCTACATCATTATACCAGTTTCTGTTTTTGAGGGTAGTAATAGCAACTAACCTTTTATGTGGCTAATTCAATAGACTAAGTTAATTCCCCTGTAATTTTCCTCTCTTTGGTACATGTATTTTAGTGACATCTTACCACTGTATTCCTAGTAGTATTCTTGGATTGGATGCATTTCTTTATTAATATATTGCAAAAGATATTCAAAGAAACTATTGACTATATATGGCCATACGTCTTATTTAAAAAGTGGAATTTGGTTACCCCATTCATTTTCAATCACTGTTTTTCTGTGATGCAAGTTGTAAGCAAGTCGTGCTGGAGAGCTCATTTTACACATACACCTCAGGTGCATAAACTCAGACTGCAGGGACCAATTGATTTTCAGAGAAACTTCATTCTGCAGGCACTGGTCTGCCAAAGCCCTTTGTTTTGTGATGTGGCACACAAGAGAAGCTGCTTCTGAGAGGATGGAAAAGAAAGTAAGAAGAATATATCTTGGTTTAGGTTAATCAAAACTCTTTCCCTTCATCTCTGACAGAAAATCATGTGAATGAAAGATGGTTTTGAAAGGTGCACAAATGTATTTTCAATGTTAGAGGCTTGCTGCCTGTGGTAAAAGCCCAGTCCTCTGTAAAAAGTCCTGTATGTAGAAAGCAGGCTTATTTTTTTTCCTCATCTGTCTATTCTGTCCATTCTTTTGATTAAAAATGGAAGTGAATAGAACCATAGCCTAACAATTTTTTGGCCTTTGCTGGCTAATTTCCAGGCATTCTTTTAAAATAAAAAAACTACAGGAAAATTTCAAAGCATGAAGAGGATGACTTATTTTTGTTATCAAGAGAACAATAAATGTACTTGCTATTTATACATGATAACATCTGTTTTAATTATAATTGCCACAAGCGTAATTGTGAAGAACAAAAAGAATAATAATTACTGTTGCTGTAGTTGCGGTTTCTTCATGCTATTAAAATACATGTTTCTAGATGATATTTTGATAAGTCAACATTGCAAAAAACCACACCTGTGTTGAAGGATGGATGTCTTTATAACTGCAGTTATTTCCTTCTGTATTCTTTTCCTTTCACGTCTTTCCCCGTGGAGTTCATATCAAGTAATCTTTGTGAATTATAAACAGTGAAATGTTGTGTCGTTGTCGAAGGAAAATAAATAATGTAATGTTAGAGTGAACCAACTCACGTCTGCAAGGACAACCAAGAACACCCAGAAAGATGCCTTTTCCTTCCCGATCTGTAGAAGACCCCATATACCAATACTTTCTCACCTGCCTCACAGAATGAATTACAAGTACAAAGATAGTGCCATTTAGAAATAGAAAGAGAAGTTGGAACTACAAATAAGCACATATATAGTAATTATTAGCTAAGGAAAGACAAATTTGTGTTCTCAGAAGCCATTTATCAAGAGAAAGAAGAGTTGACCTGCTGTTCCTGTTTCAGTAATATCTATCGCTATCAGCTGTTCTTTGGACAGACTAAAGAAGTGCATCCCATCAGAGCAGACAGAAGGTGCAAATTTTGATCTGCTCAAAGACAGAACTACATATTATTTCGGAAAAATAAAAATGCAAGCTATTTATTCAAACAGAAATTACACTACAGACAGCTGCTTATTTTAAAAACTGACTAAAGATTCACCAAGAACTTAAATAAAAATAAAGAAAATGTAAATATGTTAACAGACAAAGTAAGTACTCATTATTGCAATGCCTTGCTTAATCTTCTGTATCGTACAGTCTTATTCATATACATCACTGACAAGAACAGCATGCAGCAGCTGAAATTTACATGATTTTGTATTGTGTGTCCTAAAGGAACACTTAAGTAGAGATCAGCATTGGCTATTATGGAAAGTGAGTAATACGTTACCTTGAGTTTAATATTGTTAGCAACTCAGTTGGAGACTGTCAGTTTTACAACATAGTATATGGCTAATATTGACAGTAGCACAAACTCTCTCAAAGCTCTTGAGGCAACTGTCATAGATGTCAAATGTGTCATATTTTGCTGAGAGGGGAGAAGGGGACTCTGTTACCTATCACCCTAAAGTTACCTCCAGGAAGGTACAGGTCTTATTTTTATCCCTTCTGTAGACTTTCATCACTTTCTTCCTCTTCTAGGCTTTTTAAATTTACATCTGTGAACAATATGCCATAGTTGAATTGCATTTCATTTATACCTTGCAAGCAGCAAACTTTGCACACATGCTTGGTTTAGAGTTTAGATCACAGTGTTGATGTTCAGCACATATCAAGCAGGTAAGTATGCTTCTAATAGCTGAATATGAAGTATTTTTTTCTAATCTCCAAGTAACAAAAATACGGCTGAGACAGATGGGGTTAACCAGTTTACTTCAGTGTCACAAACTGACACTGAATGAAGAGCACAACACATCTTCCCTGATTGCAACCCTTGGCCCAGTTCACTATATCTACGAATTCAGGGAATCAGTTGTACATGTTTCTTCTTATTAGGTTATACGTGGTGAACAGTGCTACCAAAGGAGAGCTGAGACCCCACCTGGAGTACTGCATTCAGCTCTGGGGCTCCCAACATGAGAAGGACATGGACCTGTTGGATCGAGTCCAGAGGAGGGCCACAAAGATGATCAGAGGGCTGGAGCACCTCCCCTATGAAGACAGGCTGAGAGAGTTGGGGTTGTTCAGCCTAGAGAAGAGAAGGTTCCGGGGAGACCTCATAGCAGCCTTCCAGTACCTGAAGGGGGCCTACAAGAAAGCTGGAGAGGGACTTTTTACAAGGGCATGTAGCGATAGGTCAAGGGATAATGGCTTTAAACTGAAAGAGGGTAGATTTAGATTAGATATAAGGAAGAAATTCTTCACTATGAGGGTGGTGAGACACTGGAATAGGTTGCCCAGAGAAGCTGTGGATGCCCCATCCCTGCAAGTGTTCAAGGCCAGGTTGCATGGGGCTTTGAGCAACCTGGTCTAGTGGAAGGCGTGCCTGCCCATGGGGACGCTGGGGATTGGAACTAGATGATCTTTAAGGTCCCTTCCAACCCAAACCATTCTATGATTCTATAAGTGTGTTGTAAATATGTTGCATACTGGTATATTTGTAGGAATCTTCCATCTTTTCCTTAGCTGTTACTCTTACGGTTCAGGTTCACTTTACCTTTGAGTCTCTTGGCTACATTTTGATTTAATTCAGCTCCTAACAGTTCACAAGCCTGTGTTTCCTTTCATGCAAACTAGAAACAGAGGGAACAGAGTTACCCTCTGGTAGCTATTATGTGCCGAGGTCTTCCTTAGCTGCAGGCTCAGCATGCAGCAAGGGTACGCATCCAGTTTCAGCAACTCTGAATTTCACCCAGGTTCACCTATGGACCTCATTACCCTTGCTGACCTTTTAGGTATATATTCCTAAAGTAACAGACCTTTAGCCTTTAGCTATTCTGGGACTGATCTCATTAATTTCTACCTCTATGTGGTATCTCAGGCAACAGGAACTTATTCACTCAACAGCCTCACTCAGGAAGCTTACTAAAGCAAGATACATGCAGTCTTCTCTTGGGGAGCTGCAATGCACTGATTAGAGAAGCTTTTTCTTTTCTGCTTTGTATGTTCATGCTTTTTCATATTAAACCAAACTGAAAGTCTAAAACCATAGCACAATCAAGGTGCATGATCTTTCTTTTGGCTGCATATTGCAAGGCCTAACTGCTTTTGACCTTTTTTATCCACTTCAATCCTTATAAATTATTTTTAGTCTTAGTAAAATATGGACTGAACAGAACTTTCAAACATTATCTGGGAAGTTGTTAACCTGGGTGTTCTTCATTCACATCCCAGCTTATTTAACAGGGATGGGTTACATACAAGTAAGTATGTTATCTGGATTCATTGTTGTTACATTTCCTGCTTAATACTGACTGCTTTGCTATTATCTAAACATTTTTATGTGTATTATATAGGTTTCAAAGCAAAGACAGAGTACACATAATCCAAGGCCAACTATAGCTCACAAATTATTACCAGTGTTCCCCCTTTGTGCTCACTGTTAATTATATGTCCTCTGAGTATCTTACCCTAATTGTAATTTCTTCTTGTTTTATTGTTTTCTTACTTAACCTGTATTAAATGCTTTCTGTAAGTAAAGGTGACAGGTCCAGGAAGTAGCAAATAATTTAAGTGGACAATTGAATAGAATACAAAATAATTGTAAGCTGAAGAGTCCTATGGGAATTTGTCACAACTGAGGATTCAGCTGTGTTTCTTTTAAGATTTATGATGTTCTTCACAAAACAAATTACAGTTGATACAAATGGAAAATCAAAAAGCTTTATCAAACTCAGGTCAGTTACGTAAACAACAAAGAAATCTAAGAATACACTACAATACCAAAACTGAAGTTGCAAAGTTATATGTTTCTTAGGCTATCTGTGTTTCACCATCGGAAATGCATCAAGAATCTGCATAGGCTACACTGACCAAAAGACTTTGTATGGTGTTATGGAAATAAAAATTTCTCATGTATTTCTATCTACCATTACATCAAAAGGAGGTTTAGAGGTGAAAAAGTGAGTGGAAAGGCATTTCCTAATTTATCATAATGTCTTCTGTCATAATGTGTGTAATTTTGCCCTCTAGCACGAGACAGTGTAGTTAAGAAACCAGTGGACCTGGATAAATTCCACATTCCTTACTCTTGGGAAAAGTCAGTTTCTCTTCCGGTTATGTCTCCTCATGGCTTATCTGTGTCTAGTCTACGTGCTTTTCACAGACCCATCTTAGAGCTAGGCCAGAGCTAGAAAGATACCTAGTATGTGTCTATAATATGTCTGACCTGATCATAATCAGAAATTAGTTGAAGCTGAGGTCACTCCAATAATCTGAATCTGCACATCCACGTTGTCCTTGCAAGGTGCCTTTGCACTTTGCCTTAGTTTACTTGTAGGTTTTTTTATTGTTGTTTGGGCTTTGCTTTTCTTTTGTTGTTGTTTCCTTACTCTGTTCTTAAAAATAGAAAGAGTTTTCATTTAAGTTCTTTGAAAGTTTTCAGTAAAGATATCTTGTCAGGTGTGATAGGTAGCATATTTGAATATACGATGACAAAATTAAGCCATTTGGAAATGACAATGACCCTAAACATGAAGAAAATATATGAATATATATAATAAAACTTACAGAAATAGAAGGGCTTTAAAGGATGTTTTGATGCAAAGTGGCAAATGCAATAGCTTCAATAAGAAAGAACCAGAAAGACTCTAAGTAATATCATATTCTTATTTGGCTTGATGTCTCAGCTGATGTTAAATGGCATAATTTCAGCAAAATCAATGAAGCTGGGCTAATCTGCATCCTTTCAGTTGAATGGAACTATACCAGTTCACACCAGCTGGGAGACCAGGCTGCTCCAGCAATGGCTTGTCATTGGTTTTTGTCATTTACGGTCAGCAGATCTGCTTCAAGTTATGGTCATTCTAAGAAAGATGTTAATTCATTTATGAAAAGAAGGCCAGAACTGTTTAATATGGAGACATGTAAGGAAGTGCTTTGTGGCAGGTGTCCTTTACAAAAGGATTTGCATGCATAATTGAGAAGTAGGGATGTTAGCATGATGAAAATAACTTGAGGTAAAGAACACATAGCAAAAGTAATGTGAAATGACAGTGAAAATATGGATGAAAGAGGCCAACTGAGTATCTGCCAGCAAACACTGATAATTCATTTTATAATTCCAGGATTTCTGGGAAGCAAATGCTCTTCAGTAGATATGCTCACAAATGGATTGTAATTACTCTTCAGTAAACAAAATGTAGGGAAAATGTCAGAAGATGCTATAGTGATGCATTCTCTTTCAGCATGAACTTTCATTTTTGTTTATTTATTAAAAATTCTTCATGTTATAGAGAATGCTATCATTTGGCAGGAGCATTAGATTTAATTAATTAGGATTTGCACATGCCTATTTAGTATTTCAGCTGTTCTGGTACACTGAAGCCTAGGAACTGATTGTTTTTGCAACAGCACTGGGAATCCAATCTATCTCCTGGCTTGGCAAGGCCTTTCAATGTAGCTCTCAGCAGGGGAAGCCACTGGGCATGTTTTCATAGAAGCTACTCCTATTATCGGGCCTTAGACTTCCCCTAGGGAATTATTCAGGGCATAATTAGTTACTGAAACAAGAAGTCTTTTCAGTTGCTTTCAGAACAAACTCCAGTCTGGTGATTGATAGGAATATGAGAATTTGGGGAAAGCTAACAATAGTAAACCCCTTTAATTAGGCGGAAAAAAACCTAGAGAAGGCTTTGAGCTGTGTCTATGCTTACTCTGTTCTAAAACTTGTTCTAAATTTTGTTTGCATAATTTGTTTCATTTGGTAGAGACCAGGTCTGTGTTTAAATGAGGTATGTATTTAAATATGATTACAAAAATAAAGAATTTATCTTTAACATCCAGACCCCTGTGGCCTGATTTTAAGCTAGATAAAAGCATGGTTTTCTGCATGTCTGCTCATCCTTGTTCACATTCAAGTGTTCTTAACGAAGCATCACTGAAAGCAATCTTGTACTTGATTACAAATACTGGTTTATATGTTTGTAAAGACACTCCCATACACACCTACTTTCTGTTTACAAATAGGGTTGGCTATGCAATAACGAAAAGATTTTAACTGGAATACTATTCTCCTAATTATTTGATGACTACGTATAAAATTTGAACCTCTGAATTGTATGCTAAGGATAATACTAGGTTAAATGCAAAGTACTTTTCTGTTAGTCCTGATTGTACATTAGAGAATGGCTGGCTGAAATGTATTTTCCATTTCTTATACTGGTTTGTTTGATTGCTAGGAGTTACAAAAATGTAACTCCTATATCTCTTCTTGAGAGACTTAACACCCAAGACTTCTTATAAATGGAACAATAGGACTTCAAGGAAAGTGAAATATTTAGTTACTATTTATTGTGGGAACTGTTACAGACTTTGAAGAAAGGTTATTTGTTTTATAGCAACAAGCACCCTAGAGCTAACAGTGTTGTTCCTCTTCTTTTTTCCTTTTGAAATAACAGCCAAATATTAACAGAGAATATGTGCACAGAAATACCAGCTAATATAACCAAGCTGCCTAATCAGAGATGGATTTTGGTATGAACTGCTGGACTTTCTCCTTGCGCTGCAAAGCCATGCCAGCAGTCAGAAGGGGGCCTTCATCACTGTACCATTTGCTCAGACAAACATGGTCCCTGATCAGAGAGCAGGAGAGCATGCTCCATGCACCATCTTCCAGGCATGCTTTGGGAAAAGGACACGTAAGAAGAAGTCCTGGAACCTTACCACCTTCCCTAGCCATAGGGTGAGAAACACGTAGTCATTCAAAACTGACTTACATAAAAGCCAATTTCTCCTGTGTAAGCCAGAAAATGAGAAAGGAATTGAGACTGTTGCCACCCAAGGTTCTAACTGCTTCCTAATACTGTGATGCAGCTCGCTTATTATTCCTTTCTAACATACCTACTCAGACACTGAGTGTTTCTGTTCATGAAGAGTTTAACTGAATTCTGGAGGAGAATGATCACAATACAAAGTGCTTTAAGTGGTATACATAGGTCTTCAATTTTCTGTATCTAAGCCTGCCTCCATTTTGTAGATCAGAACTGCCTTTGACAAGTTACAAAATACACAAAACACATTGTGACAAAAAGCATTTGCGTTGTGATCTGTAAGTGACTATGTTCTAGAGCATTAGACGTTTTGTTAAATATTATTTGGTTTAAAAAACCAGCTTTTGTATCAGATCTTGTCTTCCACTTGTGATAGGGTTGTTGTATGCAGGAATACATGGAGAAAGCTTTCTGCTTCTGAAGCTGAGCTTTACTCCCTGCCATAGCATCCTGGCTGTCCAGAGGACAGACCAGGTGGTGTAAAGACCCTTTGGCAGGAGCAATGGGTCTCTCAAGCCCTTAGGATTCCATCTCTGTCTTTAATCATTCTTCTGTTAATAAATATGAAAGATATAGGTCAAGGTTTTCTTCTTGTCCCATTTTTTATCACATCAAACAAAACTCAATTAATTATGACCTGAAAAATTGTTTTAGGGTATCAGACCTCAGGACAGAATCTTCCTGAAGCTGTACCTGCACCCCCTTCTCTTTAGTGAAACATGGGAAGCTAACATTTGGCCAGAGAGGCCAGTACAAAGCAGTTTTGTGCAGCTGATGCCAATGTAATAGCAGAAATTGGCCGAGTCCCACATTAAAGTGGTTTCCTGCTTTGAGCCACATCAAAGGAAAAATGCTAATTCTCTAAGAGAAGGCAGGATGTTTAGGTGCTTTGTTGGTGCTGTTTTCATATAAGGTAATTTAATGAAAGTAGACAGAAGGAAAATTGGCTTATGATTGTGTCTTTGGAAAAGGGATAAATAAAAGGCTTTGCACCAAAATATCTACCCTAAAGATACAACACTGTATCTGAATATCACAAAACAGCAGATTGAAATTCTAAACTGAAAATGTTTGCACTTAAAAGCAATACGGTATTTCCTCTCACTAGTGGTGAGAAGTAATTATTTTAATATGCACCATAGCTGCGTAAATTCAGCTTTTACCCTATAAAAGAAAAGAGGAGAGGAGAGGAGAGGAGAGGAGAGGAGAGGAGAGGAGAGGAGAGGAGAGGAGAGGAGAGGAGAGGAGAGGAGAGGAGAGGAGAGGAGAGGAGAGGAGAGGCTCACTATATTCTAGCAGAATTCTGGCATAGTATTACATGTTTAGAAATGTACCTTTTCTACATATACCTAGACACAAATTAAAAAAATAAATAATAAACCCCCCTGCTTAGCTATACTCTGGAAGAGTTTTAAAATCCCGTGATATGTACTTACCAGAAACCAAACTAATGTAACTCCACTAGAACAATAAAAGAGAGCCTAGAAAACAAGGAATAAGAGATGGTCCTAAGCTGTCACTTGCTGCAAATGAATGGGCCAAGCACCAGCACATCCATCGGTGGGGATTCCTGACTGATCAGCCTGTGCTTCCAGGGCCCTCCCAGGAGCCGCCTTGCCAACCGACCACGTAATCAGAGCGGCAGGTGACACCCACTAGGACTGCAGGTCTTTATCTGCTGCCTGCTGTGCAACAAAAGTTGATCAATCTGAGATATTTTACTTTAAGCAAAATATTTAGGGCTTCAGAATTTTGTGTTTTCAAATGAAACTTCATTTCTGCTGGAAAAATTTCAACTAGTTGCAGGTTGTTGTTCAGTACTCTTTGAAGCTGAAAGCACTATACAATCTGAAGTTAACTCAGTGTGATTTAAAGTCGCAAGGGTTTTTTTGGGTTTTTTTTGTTTTTTTTTTTTTTAATCTACACCTGTTTACTGTATCTATCACTTTCATTGCAAATTACCTAAATTGGTTTACACACACTAGAAAATGCTTTCATTTAGTAATAGAGAAGTAGTGAAGACTCCCTGAAATCCATCCCTCTGCAGCACACTTTGTTATTAGAAACTTGATTTTTATCCCTCTATCATTCAAAGTAAAATATTTGTATTGTCACAAAAGAAAATACACATTCTTGGAAGTTTCTGCAGATATATTTTACAATTAACAAAAAGGAAATCCCTCTATTTGTGTACATTGCAAGAAAATACGTAGGAAGGTTTTGAAACTCTCAGTAGTAGGCTGACGAGGCAGTGTTTTTTTAACCTGAATAGAATACTGACACATGGAGTAAAATAACCATTTCTGGAAGAGACAAACCTTTCATGTTATGTGAAATCTCAGAAATAGTTCCATAATGTAAGTGATCTCATTGTGCCTGTCTGAATAAAAAGCATGCTATACCTCTCAAAGATTTAAATTCAGTGAAAGTTAATAATGTGGTTCCATTTCTTGGTTGTTCCATGATGAATATTTTCACAGATAAACCCCTACAATTTCTATTACAAACATTTCAGGTGTTGCTTTGCTACACTTTCCCTGCAGCAGTCAATAAAAATGAACACAGGCCCAGCAGTGCAGACCCTGACTTCCGAGCTTCAGCTGCCAATGGAGAGTGTACGTGATCTAACACGCTGGACCTGGGGACCAGATGACACTTGTTCCTTTCTGCTGACTGCATTGCAAGGGCAGCGACCTCTGCGGAAAGGCAGGACAGAAACCCAGGGTTCATAACATCTTAAACCGCTGTAATAAGATTTGACCGTGTTCATCTGTCACAGCCGGAAGCATGTTTTCACTTTCACAACTGTCCAACAATACCAAGGGATTGAGCCTAAAGCTGTCTCCCCCAGTCACCGGCACAGAGGAGTAATAACAGGGAGACATCTTTTCTCCTCATCCTGGGACTAAAGAGACTGGGACTGTTTATCTTACGTTATAAAATTGTAAAATAAAAATTGTAAATTTTATAAGACATTATAAAATTGTAAAAATGAATACATCTGATCAGAACAATATACTAACAATTTAAACTTGCCGTTATTCTTTTTTTAAGACAAACTGTCAATGAATTCTTGAAAAGTTTGTGTGCCTCTGGATCAGCAGTTTCAATCAATAAATCTCACCCATCTCTCCTTGTGATTTCTCATCAAGTCACTTCTAGGTCAAATGGTTTGAGTGAGCTTCTCATGTCAGAACTAGGTGTCGGATTGTTCCTCTGAATTTATGATTTCTTATTTTGTTTCACATTAACTATTTTTCTGCTCAAATGGATTTTATCACCTAGGCACAACAGGAGTAAGAATGTGGTTTCATTGACATCTCCAAGAATAAAGGTGATTTCCAAATCACCCTTATTGCAGTCACGATATAAACCCATGAAAATATCTTCTTGTTCTGCACTGTACAATAGCACTGATCTAGAATACTTATTCTATTCTGTTCAGAATGCATTATCCAAAGGATTGGTTCTTGGAGAACAAAAAAACAGTTTTAGTAAGCATGACTGTAATGCTATTGATTTAAACCAGTTATTTCCTCATTCATTACTCTCTGAGAGGCAACAATTAAAGCAAAATGTTTTGATTTTCTGGCAAATATAATTATTTATACATCTGTATTTTTTTGGATTGCCAACTAAATGAAAGTTCAATCTTCAAAAATTCTATGTTGTGAAATATAATCCAGTATTTAGAGCGCCATTGAACAGAAGAAAAACTTATATTGATCCTTCTTCCCTGTGCTTGTCCCTCAAGCTTTTAGGGTCATACATAGTTCACAAACAGTAAGCCTTATGACAGTGTTTCATCAGGAGAATCAGGATGGGAGTCAACCTCTCCAGCTTTATCAGATTTCCTGTATTATGTTTAATGCCATAGGCAATTTCATAATTCCTTTTTTCATTAGAAAGGAGACATGCATATATGCTAGCCTGGCTAAAAAGCTTGGATTCTCATTAAATATTCCTCTGTTTGGATTAGTTTCCCTCCATTATTTTATTACCTTGGTTCCTTTTGCTTTCATTTGCATTCAGGTTGTGCAAAACGTTATATAGCCAGCTGCATGTCACTGCTTCTAGTTCATATGCTTGATTTCAAAGCTATTTGGCTTGATTTTAACTTCTCATTTAAAGAGATCCCTGATGATATATTTCCTCAGTTTAAGCTTATTATACATGCAACTTCTTTTATGCACATGAACTGGCCAATATAGTTCACTGGTATACCCTACAATCTCAAAGGTAAATATGTGCAAAAATGCTTTCAGTATCAAGGCTAACGTCTCTTAGCACATTTGAATCAGTCATACCAATACAAATACATGTGGTTCAGTTTCAGATAACTTCATGTCCTTAGTGTGGTGTCTTGTAGTTACATTAACTGAATGTTCTGACTACTATCAAATGGGCCCACTGTTAACCCAAATGCGGCGTGCCCACTTGAAGATGCCTCAGAGACTCAGTTTCAAAGGATGGAGGAAGGAATCTTTGAAAATGAGGTATTTTAAAAAATGAGGTATTTTAAAAAATTCAGGCAATGACAATCACCTATGTGTCCTGAAAATGTTATTTGTTTTGTTGTTATGTTTTGTTGCTTTTGTTAGATGAGACATCTGAAGGAGAGCTTGTTTTAAGACATGTTCTACTCCTAACAAACTTACAAATGTGAATGCTCTGTTACTGAGGTCAATGGAAGTTTTGCCATTCACTTCAGTTAAAAGAGAATAAACCACATTTATACATATATAATACACACATATTTGCCCTTTAAGCATGAATCTTCACTGATCTGAAATTCTACTGTAATGAAGGACTTAAATGAATACATATCAATGTCCTGGTAACCTCCTTTCTGCCTTAAAGACAATGAAATTCATTATGCTGGAAATCAGGTTAGAAGTTCAAAGCATCGACTTCACCTTGAGGCTTTCACAGCAATTGTATTATAATTGTGCTTAGTCATAAGCATCTGTGGCCTAGATATGAAGGACCCACCTTGTCTTTCATAGGATTGCTTCTCAGGTTGGTAGGAATGAGATTCTCATTTTTTCCTGTTGAAACCTCTTCTCTACTTGTAGTTTTCATATAACCTCTATGTTTTAATTGTTTACAAGCTAACAAAGAGGATATATGTCTAAGGAAAAAAACAAAAACAAAGAAAAAAACCCCAGTGAGGTTAAGATTGCTGTAGATTGATGTAAGGTTAAGACTGATGTAAAAAAGCTGCAAAAGATGCCAGAGCACCTCTCTCAAAAAATTCCAGACTTCAAATAGCCTGGAATCAACAGTGACTTGCATTCACCATGAAAAAAAGAGGCTGGGAACTTTGGCTTTAATCCAGCAGAAGGGGTGCTTTAATTCTATTTTGCACATCAGCTGAAAGTAATAGCATTTATAAAGCTAAGAATGATTGTTTGCAAATTTTGCACAACTCGGAAATATTTCAGATATAGCCATTGATTTTAATTGAATGGGACTTTTTTATCCTTAAAAAATAAACAAACCAACCCTCAAAAACAGAAGCTTGGAAAAAAATAATTAGTTTTTCTGGTCAACCCATGGGATATAAAAGAAAACAGTGTTTCTCCTTTCCATTCCTATAACTATCTTTACCATAATCCTTGCAAACAAATGCAAGAAAGCAGTAAAGTATGTAAGCATCTAAGGTCAGTTTTCCAGCAGATTATCACCTTAACCTTACCTATATGTGTTTCTGTTCAGAAAATATTTCAGTGATGATTTTTTCCCCCTATCTTCATGGCACTATAAGTAAGGGTGTCCTAATCAGAACTGGAGCTATTTGATGCCACAATAATTATCTAACTAATAATAACTCTAAAGTACATAGAAGATTTTTCAGAGTTAAAAGGGGATATCAATAATGTCTGTAAAACCACACATGTATGCCAAAGTAATGCCTAAGAAATGCTATTAATTTCATACCATTTAAAGTTATACAATGCTCTGATTAAATTAAGCTGGGGTTTTGATAGAGTAGATCAACATATGAAATAATCAATATACCTAGCGTGCTAAAAGTTTTTATTTTTTTGACCATTTCACTGTTTAATCCATATTACTTCTCTTTGTGTCTTTTTTATATTTTTAGAAACTATTTGGTTTTAGTTATTAAAAAGACAAATTAAAACATAAAGTTTTATTGTATTGTCTTCAAACCTACCTTCACACTCCACAGGGCATAATAGCACAATGGTGCATCGATCCGATTCAGTGAAACACTTGCTATCTATATTGGTTACAGGTTGGACGGGGCTTTGAGCAACCTGATCTAGAGAAAGATGCCCTTGCCCATGGCAGGGGGGTTGGACTAGATGGTTTTAAAGGTCCCTTCCAACCCAAACCATTCTATGATTCCGTGATTTTATGACTCCATAAGGATGTGCCTTCAAGCCATGTTGAACTCTGGAATCAACCATGCAAATTTTCATCAAATTTTTAAGCAAGTCAAAGAGAATATATTCTTTTATTGAAAATCCATTTACTTTTCTGCCTTGGTGCTGTGTGACAAGATCTCCTGACAGTCTTTTAACCATTAAGAGTATAAAAACACAAATAATTTTTAAACAGTGAGGCTTTAGAAGAGTCTGAATCTGCAATCATTTCTGAAGGATATTAACTCAGTTGGTATGAAACTGGCCCAGAGCTGTAGGACAGTTGCAGTCCACAATTTGCTTTGTAAACCAGCTTCCCCTTTTGCCCAGCCTGGAAGGTTATGGCAGTGTGATGCCTAGCAGTGGAAATCAGGACATTTGGTGGGGCAGAGAAAAATCCTAAGCATTTGAGTCATGCCCTGAGTGTCACCAGGGCAGTAACCACATTGAAGGAACCGTGAGAGTCTCCAACATCCCCCAGTTTAGATAAAACCATAAGCATAGTACTAGACATAGGGTAACGTAGAGAGACATATAGAAAAAAAAAAATTTAATTCTTAAAAGTACTTAACTCTAGCAATCCTAAAAATCTAAGGAATCTAAGGAAAAAGACTACTGAAAATAACTAATATGGCACTTTCCCTTAAAAAAAAAGAAAAAGAAAACAAAAAGAGCCTAATTCCACCTTGACATCTTCAACACTGACATTTCAGGTCACAGCTCTGCTGAGCAAGATGCAGCAAAACACTGAGTTGGCTTAAGGTAGTGCTGGAAGCAAAATATGCTTCACCTTGGTTGCCCCACAGTCCTGATGCAGCTTTACTGCTTGTGGACAAGGCACTTCTGCCTTGTCCTTGAGCACCAGTATGTCCAGGTTGCTGTCTGTTTGGACAGATGTACATCATTCCCTCCTGTGCTATAGATATGCCTTCAGGTTATAGTCTAAAAATTCTGGAACGGCAGGCTTAAACAATAAGACATTTTATAATTAATCATTCCTTGATTCATAATGACCTTACTTATGTCAACTCCCTTTTCTCTTAGTTTTCCTTGGCATTCAGAAGAAGATAGTAATATTTAACCTGTCATTGTGCAAAAAATTAAAAAGTAGGTACCTGTTTTGAAAATGAAAGGATCAGCATGCAAGCTAGGTAACAGAATTATTTAAGATTATGATACCAGTGTGTATATGGGGGAAGCTCATGCCCCCATAAACAGAAAATGGACTAATGTATTATTTCAACAATACGAACTGCCGGGATTGAAAAAAACTATTTGGGATAACAAAATTTTACTAATATAACTATAATGTTCTTCTCCATGAAAGTCTGGTGTATTACCTCAGAGTACTTACATAAAGAAAACAGCAGTTCAGTTCATCAATAAATTTTCTCAGTATTATGACTGCAAGGTCAGGTCCATTACCAGAGAAAGAAACATTTTGTTTGTAATAGAGTCTTCTACAAATCACCATATCCATCCCATATGTAATATAAATCTAGTTAATATTTCTATTTGAACTCTGTTGCTTTGGGGATAACCTTCTGGTATGACAATGCAATATGTGTATAGGGTCATTAGACCTTTGCCTTCTTTTTTTCCCTAGAGCAGAAAACTTAAGAGACGTCTCATGCTCTAAGATATTCCTGAATTATGTTTGTTTAGTGCCCATACTTTTCAGTCAAGATCAAGGTGTCCCTTGATTACTGACCAGATTGAGCTATTGTGAGTGATGTCTGTGCCAGATTTTCAAAACAGAGTCAGGAAAATGCTTATGCATTGAAGACTTTCACACCCAATAAGATAATAGATGTGGTTTTCAAGATGTTTATGCTTCTATGTCACTTAGTAACTTACTTGTTGATCCAATTTTTATTAAAATTTGCTAGGCAGAATGCCATTCATCAGTGGAAGAATTTGCCTCAAGAAGGATCTTGGGCAATCTCCTGTAATCTATGTTTCTTGGCAAAAAATAAAAAAAATGTTTGATTTGGAGTGGATTCAATGACAGTCATACCTAGAATTTTGTAAACTTGGTCTGGCCAGTCTAAATAACTGCAAAATGTTGACATACAGTGCTAAGAATAGAGAGTATTGTGTTAGAAATCCTAATACCTGGCCTGTTTATAATTTTTACATGATCAAATAATTGGACGGCATCTGTTAACAGTCCTTAAAACTAAAACAGGAAACTAAGATTCCGACTCTCACATCTGAATGCCCTCCCAGGCAAGGGACACATTATGATTTTCTTTTTCCTGTCTTTAGCCCCCCAAATTACTAACTTTTATCTTTCATGAGCTGCTTGGGAAAAGCAGCAGTACACAAGGAACTTAACCTTGCTTTTGGAAGTTGGAAAATGTGAGTTTGCAAGCCCTGAAACAGAAGGAGGGAGTGAATCATCTGATTTTCTCAGCAATACTCTCACACTGATGTGTTGTAGGAAGGAGAGGCAATTGCCATCAAAGCCAGTTGAGTGAGGCCACTGAAATCTTGAGTTAGTGTTTAAAATGAAGCATGGTCAGAAGGTCGAGGGAGATGATTCTCCCCCTCTACTCTGCTCTCATGAGACTCCACCTGGAGTACTGCATCCAGTCCTGGGGTCCACAGTACAAGAAATATCTCACAGGTGGAAAACGTTGCCATTTCAGTAGTGAATATTAGAGTTTTGCATTTAATGGTGATGGATGAATGTATCATCAACATTTTTAGAGTGAATAAGTATACTTTTATTTGAATCAGTTACGTATGTAAACATACATTAATGTTTTTTAAAATATTATTTGGCTAGCTAATATTTTTAATCACTGCATTTGTGATATGTAGAATCTTCTGCTCTTAGAAGCATAGAGATAAAGAGAGCCACTGGCACCTTTACTTCTGTGGAATCTCACCAAAATACCAGGAACCCTATCACATGTAGCAGATGATCCCAGCAGAGCTCAGTGTGTTGGAGCCTTATAGTTATGAGAACATGATGTCTCCCATCTGGTGGAAGAGGTGCATGCATGTAACAGTATGACGATTTTGAGTTATTACAGTGTGACTGCGTATGTTACAATCCAAATCATGTTATGCGCAAAACGAAATGCGCATCATAAACATACGAGAGCAAAGAATTTATTGTTAGTTCAATTGATGCTTTAGCAGTCTGACAGTCCAAATCACCCCATTAATATAAAAATATCCTCACTGATCATACAACTGAAATTGATACACAGGAAGAAAGCCTACTATCTGCCTCTCCTCTCTGGTGCTATGTTCATCCTTCATGGGCTCCTTGGGGTCCAAAGAGAGACCTTCATTCTTCAAAAAGATGGGGCACAGGTGTTCCTGAGGAGCCATCCACATCCATACTGAGGTCTCTGACAGGTGGCATATGATATTCATGGTACAGGTGTTCCTCCCTCTCCCCAGTCTGGAGTCCTCTTGTTTTTATTTTTAAATTATTTCTTCTCACAGTCTACCTCCTTCTGAGTTGTTTCTAGCTAAAGTTGGAAAGTTGCAGGGTCTCCCCCTGCATCTGCTAACATAGTTTGTCATGCAGTGACCACCAGAAGTTTTGAGACCTTTCTTGTATCTTGTAGTCACAGAGCTTAAGCTAATCCAGGCTGGGAAATAGTCAGTTGGCCATTAGACAATTGCTAAAACAAGTTAAAACCAGCTGAAGTGTAGGCAAGCTCAGACAGGTCCTGAGACTCTGCACTGTCAGGTCAATGCAAAGCCAGTGGCCTTTTACTAGTAACGGCAAAGTTGTGTTCACTGGTTGCATGTATTCTTTATTTTAGCAAATGTTTATTTTACATAACTCTGAATTTTTAGTTATAAAACATTAGGTTGTGGGTGGATGTTTAAATAAGTTGAAAAATACACACTAATGGTGTTTTCTTAATCTAAACCACTGGTTTAATGTTTATGTAAGAAAGTAAGGTAGGTTGGGAAATCTGATTTTTTTTATATTTTTCTTTGTTAAAATAGCCATGATATTACTTATTTATACTCCTAGAAACTGAAGAACATTTATTGCAGACTTCAGCATTGGAAAATCTTTACACAGATGGAAAGAATTAATAGTTCTATATAAAGCAGAAACTTTTTGAAGATGTGAACAGTGTGGTTGGCATAAAATTTCATATTTGTATGGAATATTTTGGTGGAGATTTACAGGCTACATATATTTTTAAAATTTTTTAGCTTTTTATTAATACAACTATTTTTATGCTTCTTAGACACTCTTAAAGGCTTGTATAAGTACAGTGAAATTAAGGATTAAACTAAAGTCTGCTTCATTAACTTTATATTTCAAAATAACACAAAAGAACCCTATAAGATTTTGAAAAATACTACAATTCTAGGCAGGCAGGTTCATTTAATTACAAATGATGTTTGCCTTTTAAACATTTACCTAGGTGTCACATTTGTTGGCATTAAGTTCAAGCAAAACCAAAGATAGCATCAGAGAAGACATTACTGGCGCTACATAAATGCACTTGAATGCCATTTTTAAAAAGGCCAAAATTGTTTCAGTTTCAACAAATTACAAATCTTACTTTGAATCCTAAAATATATAAGTATCTGGAGGTTCATTTGCTCAATGAAACAACTAAAATTAATTAAACCTTCAAAGTTCATAGCATGTTAACAGTTCCAAGATGTATATTTTGTTTAAAAATCTTATATCATGGTGTTCAAATGTTCAGACTTGTTTGCTTTCTTTTAAAAACAAACAAGAAAACTTTTCAAGTACATATGTGCACCTACATACATGCTCAAAATTCTATGGATAAATTAAACTGAAATGTTGGTCAGGAATGGAAATGCATTACTGTAAGCACTTTTCTTACTGTTAAAACCATTAAAATGTAGTACTGAAATAACAGAATACATTTTGATCACCAAGACAGTGACCTACTATTTAATAAATTGCTTAACAGAAGAAGGAATCTAGACCAGCTTCAGCTGACTGGCCAGTAATTAACTGATATCCAGGCAAGTGACAAGCTCAGGTTACCTTCAAAATGCCTGGAGGTAAAAAAAAAAAAAAAAAAAAAAAAAAAAGGAAAGGGGGAAAGAGAGAAAGGAATGAAGCTATTAAAAAAATGAAAAATAAAATGTGCAATGTCAGGTTGACACATACACAAGGTAGTTGATGTAGTACAATGTGATACAACTTGATGCTAATCTCAGACAGAAAAAACTTTAATAAAATATTAAGATTCCTTAATTCATCTTAATTAATCTTTGCTTAAGTTCTTTCTGTGATTCTTTTTCTCTGCTTATTACTAGGCCTTGGAGTAAGCAAAATAATGTTAGTTACAAATCAGATTAGAGTTGTGAGAACAGCTGGCTTGGCAAATGGAGCAACAAATCCCACTTTGTAGTATAAGACTTTGGGTTAAAGCAGAACAGTCCCCCTAATGACTTAGGGGAAAGTAAACTTATTAAGTAATAATGAAACATACTGTCATATAATATCTGTTACATAAACCAAAAGATAGTTGCATCCTGTCTGAAAGAAATGTAGCACCATTACTAATCACACACAATACTTTTCACAAATGGGTGATATGATTTATGGAAACCATCAAACAATGTATAAATCAGTAACATAGTTATAATTCATATTCATAACTTATAAATCAGTGAAATGATGTCTAGAAATATATGATTTATAAACCTATCATATGATTTAGTGTAGGTGTCAGTCCACTGTTAAGAAAATCTGAGATGTAATTATATCTGTTCTTAAGACCAGCTTTTAAAGTACTTTTTAAAATGGCCATAAGCACATTAAATGGAACAGCAGTATTAATACCTCCTCCCACCCTAGATTGTGGAAACTGTGCAAAACTTTCACCTACAGAAATAATTGCAGTTACTGTGAGAAACAGCTAATTTGATAATGTGGATGGCAAGGTTCACATTACTTTTCTAAGTCAAAAGTATTCTTCTCTGAAAATCAGAATTAGGCAAAATGTGTTATAATCAAGGGCAGGGCTGCCATCCAGAGGGACCCAAACAGGCTAGAAGAATGGACCAACAGGAACCTCATGAAACACAGAAGGGAAACTGCAAAGTACTTCACTTGAACAGGCTAACCCCCTGCAATGGTACTGTCTGGCTAGGCAGAAACTCTGATGAAAAGGACTTGCCAGTCCTGGTGAACAGTAGGCTACAAATAAGTCATTAGTCACCATCTTCTGTAGTGATGAAGGCAAACAGCATATTGGGCTGTATCAATAGGAATGCAGCCAGTAGATTGAGGGAGTTGATTATTCTCCTTTATTTAGTGCTTCCTCTATCTGGAATACTGTGCCCAGTTTTGGGTCCTCCAGGAGTGATGTTGATGAAGTTGAATGAGTTCAACGGAAATGAACCATGAGTCAAGATGGTCAGCATGACTTGCACAGGCTGGAGAAGAGATGACTTTTGATAGCAGGGGGTGGGGGTTCTAACCTACTAGTGTCTATGAGGGGGTTATCAAGAAGACCAAGGTAGGCTTTGTATTGAGGTACACAGCAGGAAAATGAGAGACCACAATCACAAATTGAAAGGTTTTGACTAGACATAAGGGGGAATAAAAATCAACATTGTGAGAATAGCTAGATGTTGGTCCAGGTGTCTTACAGAGGTTGTGGAATCTTCATCCCTGGAGGTTTTCAAGACCTAAATGGATAAAGCCCTGAGCATCTTGGTGTGAATTCAGAGACATCTCTGCTTTGAGCATGAGGTTCACCAGACAAATGCCAAGGGCTCTTAAAACCTCAGTGTTTTGATACCCTATGATTGTCTGTTTTTTCTCTGTTTTGAATTGTTTCATTATTGGTCGAATTATTATGAAATAATTTGGCGAATTATTTCATTATTTGCTGAAGGTCAATTGTATGAGGTTTAACAAGGCCAAGTGCAAGGTCCTGCACTTGGGCCACAGCAACCCCATGCAACGCTACAGGCTTGGGGAAGAGTGGCTGGAAAGCTGCCTGGCAGAGAAGGACCTGGGGGTGTTGGTTGACAGCCGGCTGAGTATGAGCCAGCAGTGTGCCCAGGTGGCCAAGAAAGCCAATGGCATCCTGGCTTGTATCAAAAATAGCGTGGCCAGCAGGACTAGGGAAGTGATCGTGCCCCTGTACTGGGCACTGGTGAGGCCGCACCTCGAATACTGTGTTCAGTTTTGGGCCCCTCACTACAAGAGAGACATGGAGGTGCTGGAGCGTGTGCAGAGAAGGGCAACGAAGCTGGTGAAGGGTCTGGAGCAGAAGTCTTATGAGGAACGGCTGAGGTAGCTGGGACTGTTTAGCCTGGAGAAGCGGAGGCTGAGGGGAGACCTTATCACTCTCTACAACTCCCTGAAAGGAGGTTGTAGAGAGGTGGGGGTCGGTCTCTTCTCCCAGGTAACAAGTGATAGGACGAGAGGAAATGGCCTCAAGTTGCGCCAGGGGAGGTTTAGATTGGATATTAGGAAATTTTTCTTCCCTGAAAGGGTTATCAAGCATTGGAACAGGCTGCCCAGGGAAGTGGTTGAGTCGCCATCCCTGGAGGTATTTAAAGGACGTTTGGATGAGGTGCTTAGGGACATGGTGTAGAGGTGGTCTTGGCAGTGTTAGGTTTATGGTTGGACTCGATGATCTTAAAGGTCTTTTCCAACCTATACGATTCTGTGATTCTGTGATTCTGTGATTCTGTGATTCAGTATTTGTTTTGTTCTGCAGCAGGACAGAAATTCAAGTGTTATTCCAGAGAGGCAAATAGTACCAATAGGTACCATACTGTCTCCAGGCACTTTGGTGATCAATACCACTTTAGGTCTTGGGATCTGTTATGCCTGGGCCGAAATAAGGATTAGAGTTATAAATGGAAGCGTTATTTTAGTAAAGGTCTGTAAATATACCAGTTTAATGTTCTAAAAGCAAGCAGTGAAAAATGTGTAAACTCTTTAGTCCAAACCAAAAGAATGCAAATACAGTAACATATATATTCTACACAGCAACACTAGAGGTTAATCAGGTTTAAGTGCCTCGAGATTATTAAAAAGAAATTATGAAGTAAGAGTGTAGACTGGACCAGGCATAGGCCAATAACAAGAATTAACTCTGCAGCTGACAGCTTTGATCGGGATTGGGTTCAGACAAGTAGCTGCCACTGAGTTATGTTTAGTTTTTGATTCAGCAGAGGTCATCAACGAAAGATAAAGAGTTATGAGCTCACAGTCTAAGTGTATGTTTGAGACAGAGGTCATAGGGGCTGTAGTAATTCTGAGTCTGCTTTGGGTCTGTCAGTCTGGCTTAATTGATGGTTGATGCAAATAAGGACCATAAGAGTAGTTTAAGGGTGTACTTCTGGTTTGAATGAAACTAACGAAAAGCTCTATGATCAGGATAAATATGGATTTAGAATTCAGTTTAGAGTATGATCCAACAGTAATAGATGAGATGGACTTATTGCCCTTTGAAGGCTAAATTGAATACTGACCCAAACAGAAATAATCCATAAAAATGTAGTTCTGGAGGGGGCAAAATTGCTCTTTATCAGGTTTCTAAGATGATATTAAGAACTGAAGCCAAGTAAATTTGACCTTTGTACCAGACAAATTGACAAGAAATACAATAAAGACTCTAACTAATAAATATATGGATAAATATGATATATTGTGGATTCAGATGATACACAGTTCTTTTTCAAAAGGCTTTCAACGAAGTCTTTTTTCCGAAGGCTCTTAAAGAAACTAAACTGTCATGGTATGAAAGGGAAAGAGAACTATAAAAAGGAGAGCTACATGGGAATTTTGTTTTTCAAAATCTGAAAGACAGACAGCTAAAAGAGTAAAATCTCTGCAAGCACAATGGAGACTACTTAAAGACACTGTCCTGGATGTTCTGAAGAATACATACCACCTATCAAAGACTTGAGAAAGTCCGGAAGGATTATGACAAGGGTAAGGGAGGTCATTAGAAGTAAGAAAGCTTTCAGAAAACCTTCTTTCTATCCAAATGAGAAAAATGGAAAAATTCATAAACTTTAGTTGGAAAAAGTAAGATGAAAAATAAAAAATCATGGGATGTGCTCAAGTTATATAGCAGTCACTCATGCTAACATAAGGCTCTCTACAGCCAAGGCACATGGTTAAACTCTGCCTAGATTCTGCTTGAAATCACTGTCTCCTCATTACAATATCTTCTACAGTAACTCACTACAACTAGTAGTGGCAAAAATTGTGTTTACTGTGCAATATCCTGAACTATTAATTACAGTGTGTAATCTCTCTCAATATCTCCCACTTAGTGGGGACTAGAAGGTGTCTGGCGATTGTTGTTGGGGTTTTTTTGTTTGTTTGGTCTGGTTTTATTTTTTAGAAGGCGTCCAGGGAAGGCGCAAGGAACTACAAACTAATAAGTCAGATGTTTGTGCTGGAAGAACTAGAAGAAACTTTTTTTTTAAAAGAGCATAAAATAGAAATCTTACCTATTTGGGAAGAAACAATACAGCATTTACAAAACCAAAAAATTGCTTCACAATTGATTGGAGTTCATGAAAGAATGTTCTTATATTCTTAAAGTCCTTTGTGGATTAATAATCTATTAAACGGTAAGAGAGAGGAAATAAGAATCAACAAGTAGCTTGCACAAAGAAAGGGTTTTTCAAGAATCTATGATATGAGGAGAGTTTTTTAACACATTGATTCGGAGAAGTTTGGAAAGTAAGGTTAAAAGTTTGCTGATGATAGGAAGTTATTCTGGAAAAGTTAAATCTGAAGAATAAGATTTGATAATGCAGCGTATCTGAGAGATAAAGTGGTAGGCAGAATTCAGAGTTGATACATGCAGAAGTAATACAATCTATTTGACTTTTGACTGCTAGGTAAGAAAAATGTTAAGTATTCAGAAAGAATGACAGGTTCTAAAGAAGTTACATGTACTCAGGAAAGACATAAAAATGCAATTACGGGTATTTTTTCTGAAAACATAATCTCCCTGATTAGGAGACCAAAATGGAAAATAGAATTCTGAGAATGATTATGGAAGAAATAAAGAATAAAGAACATCAGTATGACATGGTATTCCTGTATTTTTAATATGATATGCAGTTATAATTGTACCATCAGAAGACCATATTTTAAGATTCAGACTAAGGAAGTAGGATGATCAGACGTTTGCAACATCATCTTTACATGAAAAGAACTCTTCAGCCTAGAAAAGATGTAATTGAATGGTGGCATGAAAAAGACAATATAATGACAAATTTTACTAAAAGGTAAAAGGAAAAAACTTCTCACTGTAAAAAGAAAAAGTTAGCATCTAATGAAATGACATAGCAGCAGACTTAGAACAGCAAAAAACCATTTTCATTCACATGATGCTTACTGTATCCTGCAGCTCTTTGCTAATGTTTGCTCTCAAAGTCAAAGTATAAATACGCACTCCCATGATGGTCTAGCAGCAACTTGCAGATGAGGAAGTTCCTAATCTGTTATTTGACAGAAGGTAGGAACACATAGCAGAAGAAGGATCCTCTTAATGATCTCTTAACAAACATGAAGTGATAGGATTTTAGACTAGACAGAGGTTTGGGCTAGACAGACATTATCTCTTTAGCATAGATCTGTAGTCCAAACTTTATAGCACTTTCATGGGAAAAAATGTCAAAATAAAGCTCCACAGAACAAGCACAGGATTTCATATAAGCTAAATTTAACCCTTTAAAAACTATAGCATAGTTTAACCTAGGCATCTAGATCCCTTCTGGAGTAATTTGGGAGAAAAGTACCTCCGGCCCAGAAGAAGCTATGTCACTTTACTTACTACAGATATGTACCTTGGAAAGGGATTAATTCAACTATCTGTCTTTCCTTTGAATTTTTAAATGTGATGGGATTAATATTTTTCATATTTAACATCTTTTTAAGGTCACCTTCTATTTTTGGGGGGCTTTATATTCTTTAACTGGGACTCTGACAAAGAAAGTTCAATTGTTGATGCTATCCCAACCATACCAGCCTGTGATCCATCTGCTTTCCAGGATTTTATCTAGTAACAGGAGATTTTTATTTTCAATGCAAACATAACTAAAGCAAACAAGATTTGCCAGAGCTTGGGATTTGACTAACAACTGCTACAGCATTCTTCAAATAATAGTTTCTAATTGTTCTGAAAAGTTGTTTTTAGCATAAAGAACTGATCACTGAACTAAGCTACTAAGCTACAAATGATTCACAGTAATTAATGTGTACTGACAACTGTTTGGCGACTGTATTAAACAGTTGTTCGGCAGCTGAAGACAGTTCTCCTGAACTTCAGGAAGTGGTTTTACATTTTCATTAGACAGTGATTGAATGGAAAATAAAACCTGTTCTTAGCTTGAAACTATGAACATTAGATTTCCACTATCATCACCATCCAGATAAATATCCAATTCCACCTAAATTCTTTTTTAGCATCCAAATTCTTTTTTGGTTCATTTGTTTTTAGTTTGATCCTGAACCAACGTAAATTAAATTTGGTTCAGGTCCTTCAAAGCTCAATTATTTAGTTCTATTTTATGTACTTTATATTAGATTAAAATTAATAATGAATTGGGAAATACCACCATCACCATTTTACAGATAAACTGTTCAGGAAGGAGTGTCTTTACTTGTGTAAAGATCCTCATGCAACTATCTCACGTCACAGGTTTGAATTAATCTGCTATTCATTTTTTATTTGGTAAGCCTGTAAAGGTTTCAGTCCATCAAAATATGTGAATGAAGGTCCCTTTTCAATTGTACAATCATCTGAAACATGAGTGTTTTAAAGGCCAGTTTTGATAATGGAAAGGATGTACTTATTCAAAGGCCTTTGGGGCCGGATTTTAGTATGACTGCAATAACTAGTGGGTGAACTAGCTTATTTGATAGAAATAGTTATTTTAAAATTAAACCCTTACACTTTCATGTCATTATACTGCTGATATTCCTGATATTTTCAACCATAATTCCTCACAGATGTATTGTTGAAAACTAAAGCTGTGCTCTGTTCTGAGTCTGGTTTTGCTGAAGTGTATAACTGTTATATAACTGGTTTATGTTCTTAAAAAGTCTCCCAGAGTTAAAACATTTTTTTTAATTTTTATTCTTTTGTTATAACTCAATGAATGCCTTATGTAGTAGTTCTTCTAATTATTAATACTAGTTTGACACTGGAATTATTTGGATGGATTTATTTATTGATAAATGCCTGGATTTATTTGGAATAGTTTTAGGCATTTTTTTAAAGTGTGTTTTAGAAAATGTAATGAATGATCTTCCTTATGTTACCTTACAAAAAAAATAGAACTCGTGGATTGCTTTTTTTAAGCTGTTGATCCTAGAAGCATATGGAGAAATTACACAGGCACAAGCTTTATACTTCGTCACCTCATTAGAATGATGAAATAGTGCATTAGGCATTCAACCAGCATTGCAATCCAACGGCTACACCTTGAGTGTGCTGACTCAACTTCTATAGTGAAGGATGGAAGCAGACAATAACTTATATATTAAAATCAGAACATGCTGCAATTAGTGGAGAATAGGCAAAATAAAAATTTTCTTTCCAGTTTAAAAAATGTACACAATTTCAAAAGAGAAAATGAAAGAAGATGCAACTGAGTTGTTAAAAAACAATTAACCATGCCATTGCCATTTCAGGTTAAACATGTTAAGAAATACTACTTAAAGAATAGGAATTGATTTCAAGCTTTATCTTTAATACAGTCCAGATGGGAAAACACAGGAGAGTATGCAAATAAAGGGGAACATGCTAGGGCAGAAAAAGAAAGACAGTCATAGCTTTTTTTACTGTAGTTAAGATGGTTTTTAGGCCTTTACTTGGTTTGGTTGTTTGTTTTATCTTAGAATTTCCTTGTCTACACTAGTGAAAAGTTTTTTTAATTTGATTGTGTAAAGGCTTTACCTTTTTACTGTTAGACACTTTAATGTGTGACTGTGTACCTAAGCATAGTTTCAGTGAAGGAAACTTCATCTTGGATGACTATCAAACTATGGGGCTGTCAAACTGGGAGTACGTTCTAGAGTTTTTCCACTCACTTAGTTTTGTTTCTCTTCAATAGGTTAATGTCTTAGAAATTTTGGAAGTTAAAATGTTGGACCTGTAAGTAGTATCTCACTGATTCACAGCAGGAACTATGAATAGCAGTCCTATACTGTTATTTAAATGTTGATTTTAGCTTGCATATTTTTTACAGTAAGGTTTTATACAGTTATGTTAATCAATGAACCAAATTCCCATGATAATTTGCTATTCAGGTTTAGGTCTGGCTAAACTTATGACCTCTAGCCTAGCTGATTCTTTTGGGAACTCATTAGTCTGTGTATCTAGAAATGCCTTTTATAGCAAATGTGACTGATTTGTACATCCTGTCATTTTCCATATTCTTCTTTTAAAGTACCAGAAGTTACTGGCAAAGCAGTTATCGGCAAAGACCCATGTGATTTATATTTCCAGTCATTGGTATTTCTGTTTTCAAAGATAAGCAGATGGGAATTATGTAATTCTGTGGAAATGAGTGACCTGTAGGCTTCAGACTTGAATAGTTAATTGTGTGTTATGGACTTACTGTATTTTTGCTGTCATACTGTAGGGGACTAGAGAGCACAGGGACCAAGTTACACATTTATCTACTGGTTGATTAGTGTCTTGATCAATAAACTGGTTGAGCTGAATGTGAATGGTTTCTTGAAACATTACTAACCCAATAATACTTAACTGTCAAGATTAAAAAAACTGTTTGACAATCAGTTTTCATATTTAGACACTTAATCCAAATTTCAGAAAATTTCACAACACCTGAAGAATACCAGAACTAATTCAATGATGCTGTATTCTAATCTGCTAAAATCAGAAAGATCTGGTAAATTCATTAAGGTTAATAGACTTTAACTTAAGTAGGAAGAAAAGTAGAAAGAAATCTTTTACTTTATGATTAAAAAAATAATAAACCCACAGAAACTTCTCATAAAAACATCTCCAGTTTATCCTATTTCACAGGATAAAATGAACTATCATAATGAATTATGTGAGAAAGAAATTCTAGTTTATTGAAATCAAAGTGAGATTTAGTTGCCCTTTACTGAGGACAAAATTTTAGTCCCAAGTCACAGTTAACACTTGCAAATGTGTTTATCTGCTCAAAGGAGTAGATATGTAAAAAATCTGGCTATTCTTTTGAGAGCCCAGTGAGGCAGTTCTCATGGGTAAGAAGAGTCACCCTCACTTACTTTCAGTGTTACCCAAAAGCACAGATTTCTTTTTGTGGACTACCTAATTCTAATGAATGTGAATGGTAGATTGCTTTTGGTTCTACGTTTTAGGTGTAATGAGAAAGGACAGAAATTCAATTAAGTTCCCAATTATGTGCCCTGCCTTTTTTGTTATTTTTTTAGTTTTTCATTAAAACAGATCTTTTAGGACATGTTATTATAAAAATACTACTACTACTACTACTACTACTACTACTACTACTACTGCTGCTGCTGCTGCTGCTGCTACTACTACACAGTGAAAATTTTAAGTGTCAATTCAAGAAAACTCAAAACTGTAAAGAAGAAAAAGACCCAAACCAGTGTATATTCTCTCAAAAAATATTTTCTAGCTTTCAATCACCAGTTTTTTTAATTACCTTAGGACCTCAGACTTCCACTAGGGAACTGAGTTTTAAACATGTCAAGCGTCTAGAGTGAAAGGTAGGGGAAATACTGTGTGCAGCATGCACTGTCACAGGCACTTTTGAGCCCGGGGATGACAGCCTGCATGTGCTATCAGGGATCCCAGGATAATGACTCGGCAGCATTTGTATCAGTTTGCTTTGAAAGTGTACCCAGTCTCACATAAATCAAAACCTTTTGACACTCTTTTGAACCCAGTACAGCTTTAAAGGCCTCGGAAAAGATTTTATGGGTTCGAATCCACTTGCCAATATGTATTATGTTGCAGTTCTGCAGACCAGACAAAGTCTATTCTTCCAGCTGAATTGTTGGAAGTTAATTCCCTTTCTCTTCTGTTCAGTCATGAATGGTTGGTTATTTAAAGTAATAGACAAAGGTGACACAGTTGTGCCATCAAAACTTGCAAACACTTGAAAAAAGTTATTTAACATTCTTGTGTTTTCTACCCTATCCAAAATCAAAAAGTCTGATGTGACATTAATCCATCTATTGGCAACAGAAGATATTAATACAGTCTTTTTTATGCTTAGCTATGAAAGAAATTGGCAAAATGCTACATTCTTGTGTCCATAACATTTATGACTACTTTGAACTTTACTTTAGTATAAAGTCTAAGTAATGAAGCTTGCTTACTCAAAAGGAAGTAAAACTCTTGATATTAATACAAGAAGGGAGGTGGAAGGAAAACTGATCTTCTCTATATACTGTATAGATGGGAAGAAAAAGACCCACTCATCACTTTCAAGTTAATATTGTACCAAGTAAATGTAGCTTTCTGGATATTAAACAGAGATACCAAAGTACGCATAAATTGTATGAATCCTAACAACTATGCTCAAAATTAAATGTCAATACTATTAGAAATCCAAAAGGTTGTGTAAACCGTACTAAAAAGCCATTGTGGTGGGCCCATAAGGTAATGTTGTCAAGGATCACCTGGCATACTTGTATGACTTTTTATTTGAAGTGGGCAGTAGTGTGAGTTATTAAGACTCCAGTATGAGAGAGAAATCTGACCACTAGAAGTATGATGGTCCTAAATGTATTGGAAATGAGTATTCAAACAAGGTGGCTGGGGAGACTGTGCCTTCACTTTGTTAGTAGACTTAACCTCTGGCATCTCCCTGCTTGTACACCACAGGAGTCCTTCATCTGGTGTGAAATACCTTCACACTTGGTGTGAAGGTATTTAGCATTAAAGGGGGATGTAAGGCACTTGTGCTAAGCCATCACTGATTTCACACTCTGTATTTAGAAAAATCCAAACACTCCAGAAACCACCACAGACAATGAAGAAGGAAATCATAGAAGCCAGATTTAGTAAATGAATTCTCAACCCCAGAAATGTTTCTTTCAAATCACTCAACACATGTATAGAGCCACAGGATCATGTGACAGGTCCAACCTCCTGTTCAAAGCAGGTCTTTAGAGCAGGACGTTCAGAACAATGTCCAGTCAAGTTTTGAATACCTCCACGGGTGGAACATAGCCAGCCTCTCTGAGCATCTTTTCCAGTGTTTGACCATCTACAGGATGGAAAACATTCTTCCCTATATCAGGGCATAATTTCCCAACTTTCAACTTGTGTCAGTTGCTTCTTGTCCTTTCATTATGTGTGTCTGAACACTGTGGTTCCAGCCTCTCTACACCCTCCTTTTGAGTAGCTGTGGATAAATATCTTTTATATATATATATATATATATACACACACACATATACGAACCAGATACTCTGGATACTCTGAACCGGATACTCTGTGCCTATCTCAGCTTGTGATTCCATCACTAAATTCTTCACACTGATTTGGAGGCCCATGCAAGCACAGAGACAGTATGAAGCTGAACCCTTTTATTAAGACCTCTTTCCTGTGTTCTGCCCTTTTCCTGTGTCCTGCCTCTTTTCCTTTCCCCTCTTTTCCCCATACTCCATCATATGCCTGTGTCACCTGCAGGGTCTTGGCTTTTTTTCCAACTCACTGTTCCAGCAGAAAAATGAGATTCAAAGACAACAGCTTTAGACTGCATTTTGTTGGCGTCATGATAATAATCTTTCAGTGAGACCATGAGCAGCTTTTCTGGGCAAGACAGATGTCTTGAATGCAGTAGAAGAGGCTGCCAGCAGGAAAAAAAAAAAAGGTTTGTATTACATATGTTCAATATGTAATACAAACTAGAGTTTGTAGTTTGATAATAGATAAATCTTTCATATTGAAGCCTCTGGAACTCTTATTTATGCATATGGCAGGTCCCTTATTGGCATTATCTCCAACTATAATATTAGCTATTGGTGTTATCTCCAATTACAATATTAGTAATGTATTTCACGTAAGGAAATACCCACTGATTCTGCTTTAGCTCTTGCATATTTTATGCACCTAATAGAGCAAATTAAGCAACATATGCTTAACACCTGTAGGTGCTGCAATCTCGTCTCATCTCTCCTCTCTCCTCTCTCCTCTCCTCTCCTCTCCTCTCCTCTCCTCTCCTCTCCTCTCCTCTCCTCTCCTCTCCTCTCCTCTCCTCTCCTCTCCTCATTTTGTGGGGGGTTTTTGTGGAGTTTCCCAGTCCTATTCTTTGAACTTGATGAGTAGAGCCACCAATGGCAGTACACGTGTTGATGTTTATAATTTTTTGCAAGGACCCAATTTCCTCTGAGAAGATCAAGAACAAGAGTGTGCTAATATGCATAGGCACTGATTTGAAACAGATAGTTATACTGATGTGCTGGAAGTAGAGTGCAGTGCTTTTTTATGTTTTAGAGAGAAATAGAAATCCTAGGATTTTTTCTATTCTAGTTTCTCTTAAAGCCTATATATGAAAATAAAAAATAAACAGTTCCACGTATAAAATTTCTTTGTAAAGAGACATCTGTACAAAAGAAAGAAATTACTTGGCCCACAGTCTAAGTGCCTGCAATAAATTCTGAATTATCATTACCAATTTACTCTCATAGATAATTTAGGATGTTCAAAACCAGCAATGGCACTCAAGAGTCCTGACAACAGTGCAAGCACTAACTGAAAGGCCATGTGCAATTATGTAACAATATAGAATTGGACCATAAGTAGAGAGCTCAGAATTTTCTTCTGCAATGACCTGTCAGCAGAACATATCTTTTAAATTTAAAATTTGCTTTGAAGAAAATCATTTTATCAGGTAATCAATCTAGCAGAAAGCAACCAGGAAGCTGAAAAATACTGTTTCTGAAATGTGTTTTCTGTAACATTCTTTCCACCAAACAGAAGAATAAATAAATTAAATATGCTTGAATTCTGATTCTCGTTTGGGGTTGTTATTGTAATAGGTAACTGGTAGAAAATAGAACCATGTGATTGCTTCTAAAAGTTTATGGTGAACATCTTCACTTTCTTAGTGGAAAACTGTAATCATTGTCTACATATTGCTAGCATTCTTCAAAAATGTTTTAGTACTTTCATCTTAATTTCTGGGCTTTTTTTTCTCTAAATTGTCATTATGACTTCACAGGTGGTGACAAAAAAAAAATCTTAAAAAAAAATTCAGGTCTAAATAATGGTTTACTTAGAGTATGCTTAGAGTATGCTTTGTATGCTTTGCACTTTTGTTTCTTTCTGAGCCAAGTTACACTAGTGTAGAAGAACCAGATTTTTTTCCCCAGTATGTCTCGAGGCAAATCATTGTTCTGAATAAGAGAAATTGATGTTTTTGATCTAACAAAATAGAACTGTTTTTCACAGAAGTGAGGATGAGTATCTCAATAACTGTGAAGGAATAACTGTAGAGCAAAGGGCAAGATCCTCTCATCATTTGCAGTCCTTGGGGAATATCTGTCTCACTTAGATGAGCTGTTTGGACAAGTTCTGTAGCAAATTTGGGAATAAAACAAAAGGGAAAATATTTTACTCCCAAGAAAAGGTCAGGACGTTTAACACAGTAGTAATAAAGGATGCATTATACTTTTCAGAGAAGCACAATTATTTTTAGTTCAAGGTGTGATATGTCAGGTACATACCATCTTTTCTCACTCTGCCTATTATACTGTACCAGAAATGTGCAAGACAGCTCCACCGTTCTTCTGATTACTGACAAGTTTTATTTCTTTATTTGAGTTTACAGCAGTATTCACCATATTACGGTTCTTTTGGGAGACTGAAGATGTACATCCTAATAACAAAACCTTGGGGTTTTTACTGGAAATACACCACCACCCACTTCCAACTTACATGATATTTTCATGTATTTTGAATGTATCACTCAGGTATAAAATTAAGTGATAAATGAAGACAAATGATACACCACCATCAAGATACACCACTATACTGTAGATTATTGATACTGTAACGTTAAACGTGTTCTTGTAAACCTAACAAACAGACTCATAAAAGAATATGGAATGCAATAGGTATGTATATCCCACAAGAAAAAAAATCTATGAATGTTAGCTGTAATAACTTTTGAAAATGTAAGGAGGTTGGGTTTTTTTAATTGAGTTTACATACATTGCAGACTGTCACATCTGAGTGTGTAAGAGCTATAGTTTTTCATTCTAATTTACAGGAAAACAGCTTTTGAATTTAGAACTGCCCATGTTCTTTTCATGGTTTTCATGATTTTAACTGTTTTACCATAACAAATGCTTTTAAAAAATTAAATAGAGCAGAGGGAAGGATTGCTATAGTTAATGTGGGGACAATGCTTTGTTTCAGAGAAGGGAAACTAGTGAAGCAGCTATTTTTAGATCTGAGTCCAGCTAATAGGAAAGAGCTGGCTGAGACTTGATCATGGAAGGTAGCTCGAGTGAAAATCATCACAAAATATCAGAGAACACTCTTCTAAGAAGGGGAAAGTGTGAAAGAAGCATTATGAGGAACCTGGGCTCCCAAAAAACAGGCCTCAACAAACTCAGGTATGCACATAATCTAAGGAACATATTGCAGTGTAATTAATATCAATTAATATATAAATCAGACTGTTCAAAGTGCAACACTAAACTAGCCTGGTGTCAGAGAAAAGCAGCAACACTAGAGACTCCTACACCAGAAAGGAATTGCAGGAATACTGCAAACTGGCACATGTCTAAGAATAATTCTGCAAAAGAATAGAACACATTTATAGAGATAAAATTAGAAAGAGTAGGGAGCAAAATTACTTAAAACTAGCAAGAGCCATAAAAAGCACCTAGGAATAAGTTCTGTAAGTGCATCAGAAATAAGAAAAATTCAGTGCTCATTTCTGAACAGAGTTTAGAAATGTCCTTTAAGGCTGTGTGAACATGCATTTGTATATATATTAGTATGAGGCACAAATTTATTCACTAGCAAATTGGAAGTCTCTCAGATGAGCTAGCTCCAAGAGGGGCTGAAGCTGCAGATTTTTTTCTGTTTAGTCCTATCAGATTAGTGAGGATCTAATGTAATGAGCTTTTAAAACTGAGGCAAAATAGAGAAGGATCAAGGGAGGCGTGACTTTTCCAAACAGTGAAACAACTCCTCTGACTATATGATCTTATAATTCATATACAACCAAATGACATAAAATATTATTGAGAAACACTAAAGTGTAAAAGGCAGTGCTGTAAATACAAACACTTAAAAATATCTGCATCTGCCACATCAGGATTTGTCAGGGCAATGGGTGCAGGAGAGGACAAAAAATCTTTCCCCCACGAAGAACCTTTTATCTTCCACTTATCCACAATACTCAGTCACAGAATATCTAGTCACATGGCAAAATACCTTCTTCAAGCATTGCCAGTTAATAGCTGGCTCATGCCCCAAAGAATGAGCTTTAAGTGCCTTACAAATATTAAATCCTACCTAATGTAAGTATAGATACACTTAATATCCATGTAACTGTCTAATTTTATTCTGAATCTTGCTAGACCTTTTTGTTTATTCCACGTCTCTGGTTATTTTTACCTTTGGATCTTGTTTCTGGTAAAGTCATTAGAAGTAAAGCAAAAATCCAAATATGAACTGTTGAAACTGTATGCTTGAGCTTGCAGTGACCTGTTATGCATTTGATATTAGGATTCAACTGCGTAGTATACACTTGGAATTTCATATCATATTTCACTTGTAGATTGGCTTACAGATAAGGACAAAAACCTTGTAGACCTTGTTCCAGGTCCTTTCAGAAAACAGAAACAGTGCTCACAGCTCAGTTAGTTAGTTAGTTATTTTTTTATGTAGTTTTTTTCGTAGAGTTAGAGGCATACAATAGCAATAAAGATTCTTAAAGCTAGCCAATTGCTACCCAAAATATCTTAGGTTTGCTGATGGCTTATATGACTGAGCTGATTATTTGTTGTATGACTCACCTTAGAGAACAAAAATGTAGCAAATTTTATCTCTGTGACCAGTACAGCTGAATTAAAGATCAGCAGCAATAAATGAAACAGTCCTCTCAACACTGGTAAAAATTCGTTTCATTCTAGTGCATTTATATTAATTTTATTCATTGTGTGATGGGACCCTGAACTTTGAGGTGAATGTCTGTAGACAACTTCTTATATTGAGCACAGCAAAACTACCATCAGGGCTTTAAGGTCAAAAATGTTTTTATTTGAATATATACAAGAGGGCTTTTTAAAGGATTTTTTTAAGAAGACCAGGAGAAATAAAAAGACAAATTAGTACATAAGATACAAAAGAAATGCTAACTCCGTACAGTCTGTTCTGAGTTCTTGGAGGGAAGAAGTTGCCCAGAGGCCTGGTCGAGGTTGTTGGAAGATCTCCCTGCTCTCCAAAGTCTTCCCTCCTCATTTGGCTCCAGGTTGACTGCTAGCAGCCGCTTGCATGTTCAGACCCCTGTTCGTCTCTCTGCCTGTTCCATCTCTGCCCTCTCAAAGCTTTCAGGTCCGGCATATGCTCATCTTCCCCTCGGAGAAGGCTCATGCTGCTAGAAGGTGTCACCACCTCCAGAAAGGAGCAGTCAGGACAGGGCAACCAGCAGCCTCATCCATTGCTGCCCAGCCACATACTCTCCAAAGAGCATACCATGAGAAAATGAGAACATATGTCACTCATCAGAGTTTGCATTGTTACCTGTCCAGACATTGGTGGTATTCCAGTTAAAAGGAGCCAGGGATTTCATATGGTATAAACAGGGCTTTCCTGTATAAGTAGAAGAAACGTCTTCAAACCAAAGTTAAATCTACTGAGCATTGCAAAAGGCTTGCAGTATTGCTGTTCAGACTTTAAAATATGTTCATAGACTGATTCACTTCACTTTGATCTCATCTGGATTATTTCCATTACCTACAACAGAGTTAGGTTAGCCTTTCAGTTGACAGAACTATTGTTTTCTCCTTCACAAGCCAGCTTATACAGAAAGATATTTTTATAATACCTTTGCCTAACAAATTTTACTGAGTGATTAAAGTTTTTCTCTGTGAGCTGAAATAAATGAAAAATTTCTTTTCATATAATAGCTGTAATGAGAATCCTGCTCTGCCGTATCACTATTAGGAGAGCAGTAATTACAAGATTTCAAACAACATCAGTGTTTGAGGCAAATCTCTTTTTAAAGAGGAAACAAGGTTAGATGGAGCTCTGCTGGAAGTCCTTTTTGTTTGCCATGATGCCAAACATCAAACTACAAAGTCATTTTGCTTTTATTATTAACTTTTGCCAGAGATGTGCTGCTTTCCATTGAGTTGTTTTCAAGTCAGTGGGGAAAAAGACAGATGACTTTATCAGCAGAGAAGGAGATGAAGAGGATTAAAGAAAATTTGATGAGGTGTAAACAAAGCAGCAGCTTGAGCTGGAGGGTGAACTGTAAATTGCAACATGGTAGTGAGAAAAAGAACAATTTGCAAAAATAGCTTAAAAACTGTTAAGCATTAAAGCAAACAACAGTACATTTTTAAAGCTTATTTAAGCAGTAAGCTAAAACAGTATTTAAGCGAAGACAACAAACAAAAATGTTTCAACCTTAAAGCACAGTACATTTGCTTCCTCACATTGCCCTCACACTGCTTCAGGGTTAACTCTAGCATCGTGCCAGAGATTCTGCAGTACTCTTTTTTTGAAAGGTGTAAGAATGGAGCTTGTATATTTTAAGTGACTTCATCTAGATTTTGAGTTATTAAAACATGATTGGAAACAAATTGCTTGATGTGCTTTTAGTATCTTGTAAATTTTGGGTTTTTTTGATGGAACGTCAATTGTAACAGCTTAAGTAGATGATTTCCCTTGGTATATGTAGGTGTGCTATTCATTAGAACTGCCAAAGTAAAACAAAATTCGAGTTTGGCTAGACTGATGCAGAAAAGTGTAAGTACTTTTAAAGATGAAAAGTATTTTCTACTTACGTATCAACAAATTTTTTTCCAAGTAAGTCTAAGTCTAGAAAAGCACACTATCCTTCAACTTAATCTCTTTTCTCTTTACCACAAAATGGCTGACATAATTATATGTTATTAACTTCATATTTATTAAAAAAAACCCAGCATACAAGCATGCTTATATTTATAGGTACTCTTACGTGTAACGTGGCTGGAGAAGCGAGGCAATATTTGCAAGTCTTGATCCAAAGGCGGTTGGTTTTGAAATGAGCTACAGATTCAGCCCATGCTGACATTAAGATGATAGCTTTTTTCCCACTGGAGAGAAAAGTAACTCTGCAGGATCAAGGATGTCTTTTAAATGTGGTTGGTTTAGGTTTCTTTGTATGTTTAACTTGAAAATCTTGAACAATAGCATGCATTTGTACCAGTGAGAGGGAACCCTCTTCTGGAATGGAGTACCTGTGATTTCTGTGAAGAGCAGAAACTATGGAACTATCACCTTTGTGAAGTGGTATTTCAACACACTAACATTCAAAGGATTCAGTATTATAACATTTGAAAAGGTACATATGGATACAAAAAACCTGTAGTTGAATGGACAATCTCATTTAGACATGAAAAACGGGCAACTTTTGTTCAAATGGAGTGACTTTTGTACAGCTACCTGTTGCAGACTCACATTACTCCTCTTTTTCCAACAAAAGCCTAGGCACATGTCTGCTTTAAGTGGGCCATAATTTTTCTAATGTGTCCCAGCTTCAGAAACATCAAAAGCAACTTTGTAAAAATATTCAGATTCCTCTTTGACAACTCTTCTCATTCTTTAGCTGTAAACCACTATATATTTTTTCTTTTTTGTTGTTTTTCCAGAACTTGAGGGGTGTGCCTACTTCCAAAAAGATATCACACATGTTCAAAATGGGAATAGCCAAAACTATTGCCAGAATAATGGTTTTAAACTGTATTTAGGCAATTAAATATCAATATCTAAAAAAATAATATATCATGAAGTAGACAAGAAAAAGTTAGAAATTCTACATATGAGACTGAAAATAGTGTATAAGAAACCCCATTCATTTCCATGTCTGATTTTTAATATACTGGAATTTAGGAAAGTATTTTAGAACATCCACGGGAGGAAAATATATATAAAAGATTGTAAAGCCCAGAGTTAAGACTTCACAGCTCTTCTGAATCTTACTAAAAATTAATAGCAATGTAATATTATTCACATTCCCTGATTATTTTAGCTTCACAAGATACATTAAATATTTTTTCAGTTTTTGTCAATTTTTCTTTCTCTTTCATATATAGAATATATAGAATAATGGATGAAATCTTAAGGTTGCTTTGGAGAATAAGATACGCTGGTGTGTAAATCTTCATACAGAACAAGTGGAGTGAGGTACACTAACACCATCAAGGCAAAGTAATTTGAAAAGGTAATATTTATTGTACCCAGTTTACAGCCCAAGGAACAGAGAGGTGTTATGATTTTGCACAACAGTTAGTTACATAGTAAATGAACAACTGAATTAGGAAGAATATTTTTTTCTTGTGATTTTTCTTCCTGAGTGCAAGGATCTGGATAAAGTCTGAAGTTTGTCTGGTGATAATTCATGTAAGTCCAGCTCAGAGAAGATGTCACAGTTTTCACAGAAGGGCAAGAATGAAAAAGATGAAAGATCTTGTTGTAAAAGATCTTCAACAGCTCTTTTCTTTTAAACGGTGTCAAGAAGAGCAGTAGTGATGACGCTCCCACCTGTCAGGCACAATAAGGGCCCAGGTTTTCAAATTCAGGACGGTCAGATGTAACCCTTAGCAGCAGCTGCACTGTAGTAGGAGTTATGTGTACGTCCAATGGCAGTGGCAATTAATGCGAAAACTGATAAGGTAGCAGGAGCTTTAACACCATGCCAAGTCACATGCAGGCACAGAAGAGGGCCATCTTTGTATCTTCTTCAAACTACACATCTCAGTCCCCCAAACTAGGATCCTAAACTTGTTCTTTTCCCTGTCCTCACCTTTCTACTGTACCACCACCTCAGCCTGCCCTTCTAGCCTGCCCTCTCTCCCAGTTCCTCAGCTTCATGTTTCATGTAGTATCCAGCAATACTGGTTTTGATGGGATGCATGGGCAGGGTAGGGAATAGAGAATGCAATCCCCACACTTCAGAGAACTTCTTGAGGAAGTAAGACACCTATTTTCTTTCCTTGTTCAAGATCATGCTTCGCTTCTTACCAAATGCCAAAAAAACTTTGGCAACACATTGACCTGGTGGAATGCAGAGGGGCATGTGTTCCCTGTCGATCTGATGCCATAACATTGTGCTAAAAATCATTCAAGATTTATTGAGAAAGAAAAGACAGAAAGGAGCATGACTTCTTAGTCTACCATTGAAGGCACTCAGCCGTGAAGGGGCAATTGTAACTGTAGTTTCTGGTCACAGGGTTGCATTTTACCCAGAGACTGAATAATTTAAATATAGATAGAACATTAGAAACAAGGACCAGGACTGCCTTCTCACAGAGAAGGCAGTGAAAAAGTCACACTTTACCTCTGTCTCTGTATACTCTGTAACATCAGATTTGTCCTTGCACAGCGGCATAGCTTGGAAAACTACAATACAGTCTATATATTGATGATAGGGTGCTTTTGAGAGATACGTGGGCTGGATCCCTGTTAGGTTTTTGATTGAACTGAACTCCTACTCCTAGATAAATTCTCTAAGGTATTACATAAAAGATAGACAGTGGCACTATGACACCCTTTTAGAAAAAATTAGCAACAACAGCTGCATTTTATAGGAGGCCTGAATGTGTTCAACAGTCTCACAGCTCACCAGGCTGGGCTTCTCAAGATCCTTCAGCAGAAGAATGCCAAATTTTCAAACTCACACCAGGCTTAAACAGGAAATATAGATTGACTTTTTCAGTACTTATGCACAGGCACAGAGGCAGAACTCAAGATATTAAGAGAAATTTAAAGTTTCAACTTACATACTTTTGAATAGGGTCTACTAAATTCCACTTAATTCCCAGTTTATGTAAGTAAAAAACAGATGGGCAAAGGTATTTAGGAGTCTAGTATCTCTTTGGGAGTCTGATTTCCCTTTGATTTCAATTGGAATCGTGGTATATATAAACAGGGATAGGCACGCAAAAGTCTTTGTGGATTTGGTCCTTTTGTCCTTTGTCGCATAATTTTAAATGTGTAAATAATAGTGTTTCTTTGTAATAAACTACTGAACTTTGGAAAGTTTCAAGTTTAAATTCCCTCACTGATACAGGATCCCATGTTTCCAGATTACAGTGGAAAGGATGTTTAATAGCTGCCAGCTTTGTTTATTCAGTCCTGGCTCTGAGAAGCAACTGAATCTTTCTGTACATTACTAGGAAGACCTCACACCAAAGCCCGACAGTGCATTAACAAAAGAAAGCTTGGGGAGGAACATATTTCACCTAGCCCAAAAGACTGAAAACTATTGAAGCTGGTGGATCTTGTCTCCCAAATGACTTTCTGTAGTGTAACTCACTCTCCTTTCTGGGCATAGCTCTGCCTTTTTTGTAATAACCAGCTACTTCAAACGGCTATTAGTGTTTTGCCACTGCCTGCAGTCCTGCAGAGGTATGTGGTCTTGAAAGCAACCAAACGCTTTCTCCCTTCAGCGCCTCAGTTGTGCGGCTCAGACAAGACGGAAACTGCTATTTACAATGAATTAGAGATATGATTCAGAACAAAACCAGAAGCAGATGAGTAAGCGTATGCCAATTTTTCATAGCCCCTTTTCTGAGACCCACGCTTTCAAGTGTCAAGTGGGTGAAATCACATAAAGGTGTTTTGCTTTTTACTCAAAGGGTCAAGTATTTTAATATGGGCTTGTCTTTGGAATTAATTTAGTGTAACACGTGCTCTTTTTCCCTCCCCTTTTTCCAGCACTCCAGTTCCTGAAATTATATGATGATGCACGCAGCACAAATAACCGGTTACCATAGGAACAACTGTAATAGTGATCCCAAAGCAGGGTTGGGTTTTTTTTCAGGATTTTTTTTTTTTTTCAAATACCATACTTTGCACTTACATAAAGCTCCTAGCCTTCTTTCATTTGCAAATCATTCTGGAAAAATGCTGTTATTTAACATGATGTGACTATAAATCTATCAACATTTTCAGTGTGTTTGTACTAGCCTTCTGGCCTTGTACAATTTTTACTACTAGAAAGATGAACACTAAAAAAATTTTCAGGAAAGGGATTTGGTATCCATAACATTGTAAATGACAGCCTTATGATAAGCATTGCTGCTTTACACATTGCCATGATGGTATTACTGACCTAAGAAAAACGCTTATTATATTTTTCTCTTCTTTTTCCCCATCATAATTTGCCTTCTTATCACATCCTGGCATGCAAGTATAAGAAAACACAAATATATTTAAGTATGAGTAAAGCAAAATGGCAGGTAAATATTGATTCTTCTAAATGTAAATGTTATTATCTAGGTCTGTATACATCTTTTTCAGTACAGCCACAAACTAGGTTTCAGACACACACTAACATATTGCCACAACCATATGCATAGGTTTATAGGGAAGTAATCAAGGCTAAGTCTGCCTTGGAGATGCTTCTCCCCTCTGTGTTCCCACAGAATTGGAGGGAGACCTGTTTTCCAACAACATTCAAATTGCTTGAGTATTGGTGAGGACATTGTGAGAATGTGCTTCTCCACCTGGCAAATGGAGACCTGACAAAAGCCTGTTCTGAAGCGCGCGGTCTTTTCTGGGCTGTTCTTAGCTCCGAGTCGTTTCACATTTTAGACAATAAAGATACAATCTACATAGGTGCAGCTATCACAAAAGTTTCTATCCAATTATCTTAAAGTCTTGTGTCTTTATCCATCATTAACTTAACCTCCATTTTGGGTAGCACAAATGAGTAGGAGAAACATAGAGTAATGCTGCATAGGGCTTCCCTGGAGAGCAAGAATTTCAGTAAAAAACAAATAAGAACCTCTTTCTTTTGGTCATGCATATTACAGTGCACAGCTTAAAAAAATAAAAAGGAATTGGGAGAAGCTGTAAAATAACCATTGATAGAGAATATGAACTAGATGTGATTGGAGAGATCTGTCTGCATTGCTGTATTTGAATAGTTAATTCTATGTATGTCCCACGTCTTGAGTGCTGGATGTTAGGCTACATCCACAATGCAGCCACACTGCAGCCACAGGAGATTATACTGAGTTTTAAGTTGTTATGAGACTGCTGTTAGCAGTAGATCTGGCTCACTTAACATGAGCTGTACACTAGACTGCAGTCACCAAAATACCTGAAGCACTGACCTACAAATTTTGACAAGTTGCAGTTTTCTGACCAAAACCACATTTTAGGGAAAACTCCTACATCAAATCTATACCAAAAGTCTCTTCTCCTGCCTAGCAAAAATTAGAGCTACTATACCATCTACGCAGTTTAAGCAAACAGTTGCTGTTACAAAATTCCACCTTGCAGAACTGAAGGTTTTTCACAGTCAGTAGGGCTGTATCACTTTATATCAGCTGAGAAAATAAATCATAATGGAAAGGGTTTCTGTTTCAGAGCTTGGCCTTTCTGAAGTAATACTTCATGTAACTGTAAGTGATTGTGAAGTTTACTGAGACTTTCCCATCCACTGAAGGAGCTACAGTAAGTTTCTAGTTACAGTGGGCTTTTAGTGTTTTTTTCCATGCAAACTATTTTAGTTGCAAAGCAGATTCACATCATCATTTTTTTCCATTTGACATATAGAATTCAATTATAGTAAACATTTGACACTAATTAGGTGGTAGCTATAGAGGACCTGATGTAATTTATTAGATTTGGACATTTAGCTGCAGTGAAGTTAGTGAGTAACAATGTTTACGGGTATAAATTCTATAAAACAGTAATTAATTTACATATACTTACTGCTTCATTAATCTATGTGTTTGGATACCTAAAAATGTAAAGTGTGGTATATATTTTATTAGGCAATGAAGAGAAACAGAGGTTTTTCATGTAAGAGAGTATAAAGTTTTTGCCAAGCAGTCAAAACACTATGACCTTCTGAAGACAAAAAAACCCCACAGATGTTCTTTCCATTCTTCCTTTAGAACTTAATGCACTCTCTCATCCCCTAGTGGATGTGTGTCATGCCACAAAGGTAGCATGTAAAGTGCTATCTTACTGTTTAGGTGGTGGTGGTTGAAGACTATAAGGTTACTGCTGTTGTCTCATGTCATCAAGTCTCTCTCTGTTTCCACCTCCATATCTCTGTTTCCACCACCTTCCACCTCAGCATATCTACACATGTGGTTCTCCTAACCTAGTCTGTCAAAATGATGCAGGCAAGGAAAGCATTTAAGCTACTATTTCAGAAACAACCTGGGGACAGCTGTGCCTAAGTAGCAACCTCCAGCAGCAGGAGGGGAAATGACAAGCAGTGAGGTTGTGCAGAGCTGAAGCCCTGCATGCGGAGTGGTAAGACAATGGAGAACTGCAGGATGTCATCAGCATCTGAACTAGCACCCTGGTTAACCCTGCTCAAAAATTATCTCAGTGCAACAAATTCACAATATTAAATATGTTAGCTTCTGTTTACTGCAGCAGCACTGTTTCTGCTACCCCCTGGTAACACCGGATCAGTTAGATGAATAATAGGAAAATGTAAACAGGACATTCTGGAGAATTCACAGTCCTTTTCTGTGAGTTATATTGCCGAAGATGTGCTAATTTTTGGAGCTAAGCAGAAATTTTCCACAAAATATTCCTTTTGTTGGAAAATGAAAATTACCGCTGCTGAAACATTTTTCAGGAACCAAACAACTTTTTTTTAATTTGTGAAGTAAAATATTTAATAAAAAAAAAAGTTTCCACTGTGACAAAATAAATATTTAATTGTAGAAATTTGAAATTAATTTTCATTGCAAAATGAAATTGTTACGATAAAATGCAAACCTCTTGAAGTTCAAGAAGGCCAAGTGTAAGGTCCTGCACCTGGGTCGGGGCAATCCTAACTATGGATACAGGTTGGGCGATGAGTGGATTGAGAGCAGTCCTGCGGAGAAGGACTTGGGTGGATTAAAAACTGAATATGAGCCAGCAAAGTGCGCTCACAGGCCAGAAAGCCAGTCGCATCCTGGGCTGCATCAAAAGAAGAGTGGCCAGCAGGTCGAGAGAGGTGATTCTGCCCCTCTACTCCGCTCTCGTGAGACCCCACCTGCAGTACTGTGTCCAGCTGTGGGGCCCCCAGCATAAGGAAGACGTGGACCTGCTCGAGCGGTTCCAGAGGAGGGCCACGAAGATGATCACAGGGATGAAGCACCTCGCCTATAAGGACAGGCTGAGAGAGTTGGGGTTGTTTAGCCTAGAGAAGAGAAGGCTCTGGGGAGACCTCATAGCAGCTTTGCAATGCTTAAAGGGGGCCTACAGGAAAGACGGGGAGGGACTCTTTATCAGGGAGTATAGTAACAGGACGAGGGGTAATGGTTTAGAACTGAAAGAGGGTAGATTTAGATTAGATATTAGGAAGAAATCCTTTACTGTGAGGGCAGTGAGACACTGAAACAGGTTGCCCAGAGAAGCTGTGGACGCCCCCTCCCAGCAAGTGTTCAAGGCCAGGCTGGATGAGGCTTTGAGCAACCTGATGTAGTGGAAGATATCCCTGCCCGGGTGGAGGGGAACTAGATGATCTTTAAGGTCCCTTCCAACCCAAACCGTTCTATGATTCTATGATTTTATGAAAATGCTTGTAACATACATTTTCTTCAAAATTAAGTTATTTTTATTTGGGACGAAGTAAGAAGGAGAATTTTGAACTGTGAATGTATGTGTGTTGCTTTGTCCAAGTAATATTTTCAATTCATGGGGCACTGGACAGACTATATAAATATTTAACTTTTTCACATTTTTCCTCATAAAATAATATTTCCTGACATCTGCTAAATTTTTTGCTCTTTTTGTGGAACAGTCAAACTGAGCACCCATATGTAAATCATTTTTTACCGAGAACCTCTCTGAAATGTGGGGGTTTTTTACTGATCCTGTGTAAAACATCAAAAGGAAAACATCTCTTACAATGTTGTTCAGGACAGATTTAAACTGGTCTCAGGATTCTTATTAAATACCAAACATTTTTTCTGAAACTTCATTTTGCGATGTGCAAGTCAATCAACACAAAGGAACAGAGAAAAGTAGAAGTGTAGAGAATTCACATAGCAACAGAGATGGATTTTAATAGACATGATTATGAAGTAGATGGGGCGGTGTGTGCGTGTTGGGGAAGAACTGCAATTAATTTTAATTCGGAATGAAAAGCCAAGAATTTTCAAAAAGAGGAAAAAATAGACAAGCAAGATATAAAAAGAACTGAAAATGAGAGTAGTAGATGAAATAAAACTCATTTGTCCCTTCTGTCCTATGCATACAGTTAACACAGATTTCTTCTCTCCTGTACATTTAATGAAGTGCTAATGGTTTCATTATCTTCTTCTTAGATAGTCATACCTTTCATATTGCAGGTTCATAAAGAGACCTTAAGTTTTAGTAAGCGCCTAGAGAATAAAAAGGCTTGTTTAGGGATCTATCTGTGCTTAAAAACAACCTGTTGAACACAGTTATTCAGAAGTGCAGTCACTGGGACTCGGAAATAACATAACTTAAATATACCTTTGAATATTATATTTGGGGATGCCAGTACAGAGATCGAGCCTGTGGCCTGAACCCTCTGCACCTTCAAGAAGAGTGGGAAACTCAAGCCCTATTGTCTTAAGAACATCCATGATGCTGATTAGCATTTTATTTATGTGTCTTCTGTGTTTATTTGTTTATAGAAATGCCCTGCCTCTTCATGGTAATCTAAATCCTATGTTGTAGCAGTTTCCATGGCAACTATGCATTTTTTTTTAATTGACTAAAGAAAGAATTATGTAAATCAAAGCCATATATAAATTACCAATGCATAAATTGCTGCTATTCGGGTTTCTTAGTCCACTTCTCTATAGTTTGTATATCAGCAAGTAAGCAAGACAGTAAATTGACCTTTTTTTACCAAGGTATACTACAATATAAGAAAATGAAAAGTAGAGCGTTTCACTCAACTTTTTATTCAATAATATTATTAAGCCAACTATCCGTCTAGAAATTCTGATAATATCTGACTCAAAGCATTCAGAAATCATGAGTCATTCCCTTAAAGTCATGAGTCTTGTTTTTAAAATCTTGAAATTAATAAACCTACCAAAAGCAAAAACCCCCATAGTTTTTATTTGGTTTGTACTGTGGAAGTATGTTATCAATTTTGAACGGTTTTTTTATAGCCTAGTGAGCTACAAAGAATATATTTTAAGGACAAGGCTTAGATTCTGAATTAATTTTTGTATTCCAATAACGTCCTACCTGCTGATATGCAACAGTTCCGATTTTAGTCCTTTTAAAAACTGAAAAGTGTACTCAAACATGTAGACCTGTATCTCTTTAATTAACTTCCTCTGTTAACTTCCGTTATTTGACTCTATCAATGTAAAACAACACCCAAAATCTCATTTGCAGCTGGATGTAGTTGAAATTAAGGAACTCTAGCTAAGATTTCAGCCTTTAATTTCTAGATGCCAACTGAAGAGTCAAAATCTTGGAATCTTCCATGACGTTCAAAAAAAAAAAAGGAAAAATTCCTCCAAATCCTACTGCAGTATTTCAATTTTGAAAGTGAAAATGTTGAAATAAAACATTTTGACACTTGCTGGAATTTAATGTTTTGAGACTTCCATTTGAAAATATTTGAAATGTTGCTCCTGTGAATCAGAAGAAAATTGTTCTGTTAGGGAAATTTTTGGCCAAAATTGCAAATCCATTCATAACAGCTGCCAGACTTTCTGAGACAGACAGCAAGATCTGAGCTCAGGAATTCTCTTATGTAGCTATGCTGAGCATAACTTGTCAACAAAAAACACAACTTATTCCTCATCATTCCTGACTTCCCGCATTCTTGCCTATTTAATCATTGGTTTTGTCTGCGTAGCCTCAATCAAGAGTAGATCTTTCCAAATGAGTAACAACTTACTAAATGTGCATAAAATCTGCATTGTTATTTTTAATATGAAACCAAAAGAATGTACACTGGACAACAAAGTTGTCTCCATGAGAAGTGCAGTGCATGTTGATTATCTACTGTGCAATTTTTCTTCATAAAGTCATACAATTACCTTCACTTATGAAAGCAATGTAGTATGCAAGACAACATAACATATAATTGTTACCATTCCAGTCTTTGAGTAAGAAACAGAATTTTCTATTTACCACCATGATTAATCTCATTATCTCAGTGGGGTATTTAGTATGTATGTTTCTGAGTACTCTTGAAGCTTTCCAAAGAAAGAAGGCTGAAAAAAAATCCAGACGTATGCCATATTTAAAGTACAAGATGCAATTAGAAATTATGTGGAGGAAAGACTGTATCAAAATCTATTTAATGATTTATTTTATCTATTCAAGAAGTTGATGTAAAAAGAAAATATTCAATCCAACTCCAAATCTCCTCTGATTTTTTAAGGGTTTAAATTAATCTTCAGTGTATATATTACACTGAAGATTATAAATATATATACTATTATAAATATGTACATTTATATTTTTAAAAATTTAATATGCAAATATTATGCAAGTATATACCTCTTTTGGATGATTTTGCAAGTCTTTCCAAGTGAAGGTATTAGTAAAGTCTGAAGGAGAACTCCAAACATTTTATTCATATCATATTGTTAGAAAATAAGAAATGCAATCAGTGTTTCCAACAGATAAATAACTTCCATTCTACTTCCCTCCCCACAAGCATTCTGAAAACATTTTGTGTGCCAAATACTAGGAAAAAAAGCACTATTCTGTATAGTTCAGTGAATATGCTGTTTTGGAGGTCCAAACGAAATGGGATACCTCATAAAATGTCCCTTTCTTTTTAATCCTTAAGATACCGTGAGATAACGATAAGAAATGTTCTAACTCTCTACAAAAGCAAAAGATACATTTAAGGAAAATGTGAGAAATTGTCTGTTCTTAGGTTTTGACCCAAGAGGTTTTATGACACATTGTAGAATTCTTGTATAGGAAAAAGTCTTTAACACCTGTTGTGGACTCTCCTAAAAAGACATACCTCGCTGTTGAAAATACATAAAATAATTATCTTTTATTTAACATTTTTTATAACATCATTCATTCCCCCTTTACAGAACACCATATCCCTACGGACCACACAGACTGATTCAATACAATGCTATCCCTCAGATTTAGAGTATTTCCCTTCTATTTGTAAACTCAAAAAATCAGAATGGTGTTTGTGTCATACACAAAAGAATTCCTTATCCCTTGTTCCTCATTAAAGAGTAACATAAAGGCCTTACATTTTGCTTCTCAATTTCTCTTCTTTCTCTTTAATTGGTTAATGCTGAATGCCCTAATTATCTGTGCAGTACTAATAATTTATTAATCCAAAAAGTAAGATGGGTAAGAGGTATATAGTCATCTAGGCATTTGACAGACCATTTGGCCAATCAGAAGTTCAAAGCAGAAGTGAAAATACAACAATGCATCTCTCAGTTAACAGCTTACCAAGACCACGGTCTACCCAATGTCTTTGAATAGGTGTGATTCCAGCAGAAGGATAAGAGATGGTTTCCTTGCATTTTCTTCCAAACAGGTTCTGGTCAGAGGGATAGAAATGCAGTCTGTGACTACTGAAGATCAAGAATGACATTCCACTGGCTTACTCTTTGTGTTCATGCATGCCAACTGTAGATGCATCAATGTCCCTAAAATGGATCTTCAGATCATGTGCCTTCTCTGACTTACTGTCAGCAGCAGAAGCTGACAACGTGGCCATGTAGCCAACTCAAAATGGAGACAGCTTCAGAGCCTAACCAAATTCACTATAAACCCACTTTTCTTGCTCCAGTATTTCCTCTCCCACTAAATAAAGTCACGTGCTGTACTACTAAAAACAAATACAGGTTGCTCTTACCTAAGTGCAAAGAACTTAGACTATTCCAAAGATGGGAAGGAGGACGGATAAGGAAATCCACATAAAAGAGAATCATAGAATCATAGAATGGTTTGGGGTTGGAAGGGACCTTAAAGATCATCTAGTTCCAACCCCCCTGCCACGGGCAGGGATACCTTCCACTGCATCAGGTTGCTCAAAGCCTCATCCAGCCTGACCCTGAACACTTGCAGGGATGGGGCATCCACAACTTCTCTGGGCAACCTGTTTCAGTGTCAACCTGTTTCACCCAACCCCAGTGCAGGACCTTACACTTGGCCTTCTTGAACTTCATGAGGTTCACACGGGCACACCTCTCTAGTCTATCAAGGTCCTTCTGGATGGCATCCCTTCCCTCTAGAATATCAACTACACCACTCAGCTTGGTGTCATCTGCAAACTTGTTAAGGGTACACTCAATCCCACTGTCCATGTCCCCAACGAAGATGTTGAATAATACTGGTCCCAATACGGACTAGAGCACTTGCCAGTGAAGACCGAGGCTAAAAAGTTGTTTAGTACATCAGCCTTCTCCATGTCAGTTGTAGCCAGGTCTCCTGTTTCGCTCATTGGGGCGGTACAGTTTCTTTCATCTTCTTTTGTGGTCCTATGTACGTGAAGAAACTCTTCTTGTTATTTTTGCATCCCTAGCCAAGTTCAGCTCCAGCTGTGCCTTGGCTTTCCTGATCCGCTCTCTGCACTCCCAGGCCATATCCCTATAATCTCCCCAGGATGCGTATCCCTGCCTCCATTGCCTATGCATTTTGGTTTTGTGTTTTAATTTGGCTAAGAAGGGTTGCAATTTATACTTTGCCATGTTCATGCCATGTAGAACAGTGAACGAGCAGAATTTCTGCCAAAATTATTGTTTAAAAGAACCCATGCCTAATTTTATCCAGAGCATGCACATAGTGACATCCTGAAATTGCTCATCTTTTTCCTTTCCCTAATAATTGTAAAAGTTCACATGTGTTCCCTAGTAGATAGATTTTTTCAGCAATCTGCTTTGAATGCTCCACACGTTTGACAGAGCAGTGAGGCTGAGGCAGATGTTGCAGCCTGTCTGCTCAGGCTTTATACAAGGAAATGCTGAGGATGAGAGGTCTTGAGGACACAGCACGAGAGTGACACATGTGAGGCCTTTAGGGAGCAGGTGTGATATCTTTGTAGAATGGTGAGAGGCAGTTGTGAGATGGCTATCTGTAATAATCAAAGTCAAGCACACATAAGACTCACTACTGCTGACGGATCTTATAAAATTAGTGAGTGCCTGCAAGTCATGCTATTGTAATGTTACCAAGAGGCTGTCTTTCCCCATGACTACTCAATTTCACAATTTCTGTGATTTTCCTGGTGTTTGAACTTTCCTTAATGTTCTTGAAAAGTGTAATACTACTGTAGGGATAACTATTTTCTCCCAAAATAGTTATGATAGTGTGCGCAGAGAAGGGAGACCCTAATAACACCAACATAACAAAGTTATGGCAGTTTCTCTGATCTGACTATGGGATCTTTAAACATACTAATGGACCAGACTTCTGGTAGCCAATCAGGCAAAACTGTCATAATCACTCTTGCCTCCCCTCTCCTCTCCTCTCCTGCCCTGCACTTTTCTTCAGCAGAAAATAGATTTAGATCCAGCACAGACTTTGGTTTTATATTAATTACTGAGCACGCACATGCAGAAAAACTATTCTTTGTTTCGGATCAATTCAAACATCTAAACTAGTAGTAAAATGCCTTTGAGTCACCAAAGCCATTCAGTTGCAAGTTTCCTCATGTATAAGCTAATGAATATTTCTCATGAAATATTTTCCTATTTACTTTCAATAGTGTTTGAACTGCAACATCACTGATTTGATTTCCTCTCTTGGATAAACTGGGGAAAACAGCCTGCTTGGTCTGAAAAAAGAGATTTCTTGTGATTACAGAATGACTTTTAGTAAGAGGAAGGGTTCATGGTTTGAAGAGATTATATTTAAAGTATTGAACATGGTCTCAATAAGAGCAAACAACGATTTTTTTTCTATGTTTACTTTTGTTTTTCACCTTGGAAGGAATGGAGAACCTGAATATATGAATACCATCTGGGAGTAAAGCATTCAAACAACTCAGTGTTATGAAACAATTTGTATTTTTTCCATGTGTTCACTGATTAGATTGAAGTCAATCTTTCTATTATATGAATGGTTCCCTAGATGACGGTACTGTAAGTTTCAATTTTATTAACAATGTCTGTTCATCTTGATTAGAACTCCATAGCTCAAACCTGGGGGATTAATAATAACAGGCACTTCAAGTACTGACTACTCTTATCAGCATTTGTAGTAGCAACTTCTATTTTTCTTTTCTTTTTTAAGACGTAACTAGCCTCAAAGTTGTTTGTGCAAACTCCAATCCAGCAACTGTTTCCCTAGTATGACTGAATAGACTGAGGTGTGCAGAAGCTTAGAATGACCTTTATGTGCATTTCTACAAATATTTTCAGAATGCTTTCAAAACATCTTAGAGTTGATATGCATTGGCAAAGCTTCAGCTGTTTTAATTTTCCTTTTGTGAAAAGCAGATAGAAAGAAATGAAAGTACAGTAAAATTTAAATGAGGTAGCATATTCCTATGTTACCATATTTTAAAAAACAGCAAGAAAATAATCAGAACCTAACCTTCCATATTTCAATAGTGGGTCCTTACCTTAGGCAAGCTTCAGAGAAAACCTTTCCTACTTTGAAGTAGAAACTTCTTTTTTAGGCTGAACAATGATGAGATATTTGCGTCCATTTAGAATTGACTTACAGATTCCTTAATGTCTCACTGAGAACATCCAGCTTTTTTCTTTGGTTCACAAAACCAGAATGCATTTTGGGTGTGCTTTCTAGACAGGTTGCATACTTTGTAGATAATTTTAATTCAAACTAAAGCTGTTATTCTGCTCATATGAGACACCAGTTACCTTCTTTCATGACACAGATACAGTAAGGGCTTGATTTTCCACTGGTGCAACCAATGCGACTTGCATTAGTGATTTCAGAGTGAGTAGAATCAAGACCATTGGCTGAACGTTTAAAAGTAACACCCAAGGAAAGCATTTTAAATGTATTTGTACCATTTATCTTCTGAAAATTGAAGTTAGGCACCTAAGCACTCTTGCTAACCCCAGCAGGTCTTTTTCTTCTTCTTTAGGAGTCCAAATACCTTTGCAAACCTGAAACACTAGTGGCTTCAGGTATGTTAATGCTTGAAATGATAATTTGATTTATTCTCATATACTGGTGGCAACAGGTTCCTCAACTGTCCCTAGCTCCACTTCCCAAAAGAATACATAAACTTGTGGCAGAAAGTAGTCAAATGCTGTGCATCATGCACTGTGAATGCCAGAAATGGATCTGTGTTTGAAGAGTGTGGATATTTTGGACAGCAGTCCTGCTTTATGCAAGAATTTGAGTTCAAGGATGACCTTACAGGACCCTGAACTCATGAACTTGACTGGAATTTTTCTGAGTCCCCCATAAAACTCAGAGGAAATCTCTGTACCTTTGTGTGCTGGATATAAACTGGCATTTCTCGTATTCTTTATGTGCTTTGTCATGGCCAGGGCTGTATCTTATGCAATAGTACACTGGTTCCAATTAAGCCTCTAAGCAGTGCTGCAATATAAAATATGATGAACATTCATAACAAAATAAAGACTCAGATTGAAAAAATGCTTAGGTGTCTGAAGTATAAAAAAGGCTTTGCTGCAGTTCATACTTTTACTTTTAGCTAAAAGCATTATTTTCTTCTAAAAAGAAAAAGTACCTAAGGAACATTTCTAAGTGTTCTGTCAGTTCAGATTGAAATTTATGACTGGTTAGATTTGCCTTCCAAGATTTCATCCTAACTATTATGGTAAGAAGTACAACTCACAAAGCATTTAATTGTATCTGTTTTATTTGCATATAGAGTCTGGACCTTAAGCATGCTACCTTAACATATTCCTTTGAGGTACATTAATCAATGCAAAATTAAAGATAATTATGGTAATTAAATCTTCTCAAAGTAAAAGGTGACTGTAGTAGTACTTAGCTCTAGTATGAGCCAAAAAATAAAAAGGGAACTTACTAACATCTTCTTCATTAATTTGGTATTAATACAGTGCCTTCCTAATGCCTCTGCTGAAATCTGCATTTTAAATGAAAGGCAGAATTTGTCTTTCATTGCCTGGTGTGTGACATTAGAGCTAAATGAGAGACATGGTTGCATCTGCACTGTCACTGTTGGTCTCCCTCTTTTACATGGCTTTTATTCAATTTATGCAACTTTCACTCCATACAACATTAAATAGTTACATTGTGAGGCTTCATGTGTGGTGTCCTTCAGTTTAATCTTCAAGTAGTTTCAGCTGAATCAGGCGTTAAGGACATGGTCTTGTACCGATGATGTTGTGCTCTGATCTTGTTATTGCAGTGACCAGGCTCTCAGCAGTCCTCATTGCAGCCCCCCCGGATGTCAGTTCTGTGTCATAAATTTGTAGTTACAAAAAAACTCCATTTAACTTTTCTCTGAGCAGATCTGGCTCTGCTGCTCTCTCCTGCTCCAATACTGACAGAAACACTAATAAATCTGCACTTCAGCACTCGCTAAAACAAAGATCAATTTGGTAAGCACCAACACGGAAACAAATAGGCCCTTTATAGCTATTAATAAAGGAGGATAATTGCTGGCATTAGTCACGGCATTTAATTTCACCAAAGTAATAGTTGGACAGTTTGCTTTCCTCAAGGTGATGATTTTCTGTGAGGCATTTTCAAGCGCCGTGGCTCATGTTTTATAAATAAGCAAACCTTGCTTTCAAATGATAAATAAATAAATAAATACAGCCCCCCCCCCCCCCCCCAACAATGCCCCTCTCCTTCCCCAACAACATATTGAAAACGCTTCTGGTTTACAAGCTATATACATATAAATAGATGATTGGAAGATAACGTCGTCTGACAACTTGAAAGATGCATCACAATACTAGTCTATGACTCTGAATAAAGGTGCTTTTCTTCCTCTGAGAAGCATATGTTTTTTTGGTTTTTTCTTCAAAAAATAGTTTGTTAATCTGCTCAGAACACAGTGATAATTGCAGAAGAGCATAAAAATGAAAGCATGAGAATCTAGAGAAATAAATGAAAAACAGCTTGATGAGTCAGTAGCCCATATTGTATGTCAGGAAGATAGAAAGATGTTTACCTTTATTCTCACTTAAGTTCACTGCTGTCATTGTAAAGCTGACTGCTCCAGGCACTGCTCCATTTCCTTACCAAAGACATAATCCTTGTTTCCAATGACTGCAACACAAGGGAAGACCTGCTTTCTGTAGTGCCAAGCTATGTTATATCCTGTAGGAAGCTACAGGTATGACCAATACATAATGGGAGACCATCAAGGAATTTTTGGGTACTATACACACAAACCAAGGAAATCATAGCCAAACAAATGGTGATTACCATACCACCAAAATAGGAAGAATTGATGTGTTTTGGCCCTTTTTGCTGCTGAGACTGAGTTGGTGCATTGGAATGAAAAAAAAAATGGGCTTACACTTAAAGAGGTATGAGGAGATTAAAAATACCACAACTTCTGCATGTATGATAAATTTCAAGAAACAGTGGAAGCATTTAACTTGGCATTTCAGAGTGCCAGAGTTAGGATATGTATTCCAGCCATGGCCTGGCTCACCTCCCAACTCCATAGCCTGGCTTTGTATGAGTCCTAATATCCTCTCATCCTATCTTTGGCTTGGAATGATAAGGTTTATCTCTTTTTTTTTTTCCAAAATTCTTCTGTATCAGGCACCCTCATTGACAAAGGAACAAGTAATTCCATTATCTCTTAATCTTCCAAATCACAGGTTTGAAGATATTGAAAATAAATGTATCACATGCTTCATTTATCTGAAAGAATTGCACAGAAGTATCAGATCAGGTATACCAAAAGGTTATAGCAGTATCTAGGCCAAGGTCTCAAAGGATCATCAAGAGAAATGTATCTGTCACAAACAATGATATTCTATTCCTAGAGCCTCTGACTTAAATTGTCTTCATTCTGTTCTGTAAAGGAAACATACATATTTTCAGGTTTTCCTACCACTATGCTTATCAAAGGGACCTTAATTAGCATTTAATATTCACTTTTGTTTTCCAAAAGATGTGGTTCTACATGGACTTCATTGAAGACTGGTCAGAATTAAGCAGTGTTTGCTTTGGTTTTCGAGACTTCTAGGGAAATAAAGGACAACAAGGTCAAATATGACTGCAAGTCAACACTGATTCAGACTATTCAGCTTACATAGACACTACTGTCAATTCAGGAGATATTTGGCAGCTCAGAGCATTAAAGAAAAAGTTTGGACATTGCAGATTTTTCTCTTGGCAAGAAATGCTATGGTACTACTACCAAAAAGATCATGTGTTTGGATTAATTAAAATGGCCATCACTTAAACAGAAATCTGAAGGAGTATAAATTTGAACTGCTTTGGTTTCTTGGACCACTGAATCCAGTTCCAAAGGGTGTATTTAGTATATATAAAAGTTACAAGGAGTTTCATTAATTTTAAAAACACAACGATTTTTGTGGCTAAAGTTATTAAAGCAGAAATCCAGACTACTTTGTGTGACAATAACCCTGCTCTCCCAACAATAAAATATAAAGCCTAATTGGATATTTTATAAATTCCTGGGTTTGTTGGAATTCCTTATCTAAACCGTCAGAGAAGGAATGAGAATTTGGGAGGCAATACAATATATTTACATTAAAAATTCCCATGCTGTGTCCATTTTAGCTAGAAGAAGCTCCCTTTATGTCAGAAAGCACATGGTGCTCTATTTATGAATAAAACATTTCAATTACAGGAAAAAATGAGTCATAAGTCTTCACTATTTGTTTAACTTGAATAATATGTTATTCATAATGACCTGCAAAATCACAAGTATTTTGTGGAAAACCTATTCCATTTATTTATTGGTTAAAAATGAATTTATTAGTCTGAATAGTACCCATAGGAGCTCTTTCAAATTTTATGTCTATGACCAATTTTTGATAGTCACATACTAAATGTTTAACTTATTATAGTAACTGGAAAGATTTCATGCCATGAGAAAACCATTATCATCACTTATGTACTTTTGTGCAGCGTATATATATATGACACTGCTGGAGTTGTAGTTTGTCATGATTTGGCTGGCATACACTCACCTAATAGGAATGAAACAGATAAAGCTTTGTATCTCTCTCTTCTATCTGAATACTAGTAATTATCACAAGGAGTATTGCACTGTTATAGGGTACACTGTTCCACATGTATTAATGAGATTGTTGTTGAATTACTCTGTGAGATGCCTACAGAAAAATAAGCACAGTTTATTTTTATTGTATCACTTCTTTTCAGCTCTGATAGAGTGAAGAGATATTCCACAACTCCCTAGGATGATGTAACATCCCTGTAAGAGTTCTAGCAATAAATTCCATAGAAAAAAGGCACTGATGGTGGATTTTAACTGGAATCCCTGTTTAGGGTGTCTGAGGCAGTAGGTCCTATCTAGGAAATAAGCAAGTCCAGCTACTGACTTGGCTTAGCTTGCAAAACAGGCTAGGCTTTACTTAGTGGGGGAAAGTGGCTGTGCTGCTGTAGAGCGAAATTAAAGACTGCCGAGTGTGATGTGGAAGTCAGGAGTTTAGTAAAAAGGAAACATGGTAGGCATTGTGATGTGTTTGAGGATTTTTTTTTACTTTACCAGTAAGGGCACTATCTGTATCAACAGCTTTATATCTTCTACAGAAATGGTAATATAAAGAGGATCTTAAATATTCCCAGAGCAGAGACACTGGTCTGTCTGAAGCTCTTTTCAGCCAGGTGCAATGCCTTAAATCTAAGACAATAATTAGAAAACTGAAGCATTACCAAGCAATGAAGAAAGTTCACATTAGATAAGCTTAATCTAATACCAGATGTTTTTATTAAGCTGTTGTTTCATGCTGAATCCTAGCTTTTCTCCACCAGGCTAGCTTTTGGTGTTCGGAGCATGACTTTGGGTCTTCTAACACAGTGAATGGCTGGGTGCAATTATACATAGACATCTGCTGCACTGCAGTCCTTCTCCTTTGCTTCTTTTCAGTACTTTGGAGTACATTGCAAATACTGCAAAGCATATAACAGCAGCAAGGTGAAAGTTCTGAATTCTTTCTTGAGAAGTGATAAAGATTGTCTGTTGCAAAGGGCAAGCTGTGTGGATCTACCCTTTCTGTTAGGGAAGGTTATAGCTATTGAATTGCTCACTGCTTTCTATTAGTGAATCCAGTAAAGACACAGTTTGCCAGCTTCTCCCATGGGGGTTTCTGTGTATTTTATTTTTAGGTCTCTCCCTGTGCACAAAATTTGTGTCTTACTCTAGACAGCCATTGTCCTCCCTCTCTCTCACTTAAATACACAAAACTCACTTTTTACCTACTGTTCATTGCAGCTGGGCTGATATATTGGATACTTTATATTTTTTTGTTTCTTTTAATATATACTACTTGAAAAAGGTCACCCCCTATGTCAAATACCTGGAAGAGATTTAAATAATATAGACCTACAGTCAGATGCCCCCTTTTGATCTCAGACACACAGTGTTGCTCTTCCCTGTATTTTTGTATTTGTAAGCAGGTATCTCCCCTGTAACAAATCAGAACGATGCCTTAGCACCCAGACCCAGGATCTCAGAAGTACTTGTGATCCATAGTCTGGTCATGGACATTGCTGTCACGGGATATGAGTACTGCCCCTGCACCGCCTTGCTGCTGCCCTCTGCAAGGGAACCCCATCCTGTGGACGTGGGGCAGGGATACAGCCCAAGGCTCTAGGGGATGGCCGGCTGTGTCCTTTGTCTTTGAAACGTCTAGCACAAGTTTGGGAATAGCTGTATCCTAATAGAAAGTATAACCAACAGTCGCCTCTGAGATCATGTATTTCTGATGATGTTTTGGGATGTACCTTGTGCAGCCTGCTGTAGTATTTTACTATGGAGCCAGATATAAAAGATTAAGTATACTTCTTATACTTCAAAGATAACACAATACCTAAACCTGTCAAGAAAGGTGCAGTCATAATTCAAGCTACAATGACTAACATTCACTCTTACTAACATAAATGCACAGAAAATAGAAACTTATTTCAGATAAACCTGCATGTTTACATTTTTTGAAACTTCACTGATAAAGTAGGAAATGTCAATGTATAATGACTTCAATGTATAATAACTTAATCCAAAACACAACTGAATGTTCACTGGCTTGGATATTTTCACCACATTCCTCTTATCTAACAGATAAACAAGTAATATCCCCAGTCAACGAAGATGGCTGTTTATAGCTTTCATATAAAGAATGAATTCCAATACTGAGTTATGAGCTGCAGAGGGAGAAATTCAATCTTTGTAATGAGTCAAAGTTATTTAACTTGATCTGCAGATGGAGAAACAGTTGAATGTATTGAGACAAATTAGACAAAGTCTGTTCTGAAATCTGCTATAAACCATTCACAGCTATTTTTCAAGTAAGAGGACTGAAAGAAAAACTGAAGTAGAATTAAAAGAAATATTTTAAAGTAGTATTAATAATTTTAAAAAAGGGAAAAATAGTTTGAAGGAAACCATAAATGGCAGAAGTAAGTAAAACATTTAGCATATGTCTTTCCATAGACATAGGTATGAAATTAAAATATTTGGATATTTGGTTTTTTCCCTTATTTAGTGTTTATAGCTGATTACCACGTTTGAATTCTTATGATATATTAACACTGGATGTAACTGGAAATATTTTAGTGGTAGAAAACCATCCTTCAGTAGTGCCTCTTTTTGTTTTATTCTCTTTCTTATTATTGTTTCTGTTTTCTACTTACAGTATCAATATATATAGATTAAGCCAAAAAATTATTCAGTATTTTAGCACTTCAAAGGTTCCTAAATTAGAGACTTCTATAATTTAACCAGTTGTTTGGCATAATCTTAGAATTTCAGCTAGTAGTTCTTATCATGCAAGAAACTGTCCCTTTTTATACTTTTATATGATAAACAACTTGTGCTGGAACTAAAACATGTCCTTTAGAAAAATATCTATTTATGATTTCAATACTTTAAATTATGATGAAATTTCACACCACTTGTTATTTTTACAATTAACCAACACTGTTCAAATCAAACATTAATCTGTCTTCCAACTTATGTTTTTTCTTAGTTGACGTTTCACCAATCAAAAGTTATTCCTTTGCTTGATTAAAGTCTTGCTTATTGATAGATGTTCTGTCCCTCTGTAGATGCCTAGAATTGTAATCAAATCACCTTTTAACCTTGTATTAAAATTATATAATTCTAATCCTGAATCATTATTGTAGCTTTTCTCTGAACTTTCCACTGCATTTCAACATCCTTTAGAAGGGTATAAATGAAATGATATTTCAGTAGGCATGTCACTGAAATCACTTCTATATTCACTTTCATTATTACAATCTGCAAAATGGAGGATGGGTGGGACCCCATACTTAGTTGCATACAGAGATTTGTAACCACCTTTCAGTATCATTTTCCACACTAATAAAAATAACGGATATGTTCTACATTCCCTGTCTGTAGGTCCTGTATTTGGGTGAATTAAAGCTTAGCTTTCAGTCAGTCAAATATTAGCAAGCCAAGACAGAGCTGTGTCCCTGGTCTATTCTTCATCACTGTTGCTTTTATGTCTTGGAAGATTCTGAGTGAAAGCAATACATATTGAGGTAAAACATATTAGCATTTCTACAGGAAAAATCAAGACCTCAGCTAAATAAGAATGCAGTTATCTTATCAAATTGACTTATAACTTCTAGATGAATGTAAAAAAGTTTCTTTGTAATCTCAACATAGTTAACATGGGAAAACATTTCTTATTTCAGAATAAAGCAAAATCTATGTTTTCATTTGACTTCTGTATCACACCTGTGAAATTAGAGTATTTCTTGGTAACCTTAAACTTCTATATATGAAGTTTACCATTAGCATACTCAAATAGTATACATACTCAATTATGTATGTATACATAATAGCATACTCAAATAGTAAACAAGTCTGTATAGTTTTAAACAATCAAACACTACTAAAAATATTAATGTGTCATGTTTCTAGGCATAGTCAATGTCAGATACCTTTGAAATCTCCCAATATTAATTTCAAAAGCTGTCTCATATGATTGGGAAACAAGAGAAGTAATTTTGTGTTTGCATCAGAGAATCTACTATTGCTTTATACTTTGAAAAAGTCTATTTTTTCCTCATGTCCCAGTTATACTCTTTAGTTAAATGCCATTCTTAAAACATCATTTGAAAGAGAAAAAAAAAAGATCAGAGAGTATCTAAAGGCTAGTTTGATTATTAGTCTGTGTAAGTAGAAAGCAGATCTTTAATAACACTGACATGAATCTATTGGCTCCTTCTTCTGATAAGTAAGAGCACAGGAAAGAAGAGAGGTATCCAAAAAGGCTTAAAGAGGCTAATCTACTTTACAGAAGAAGAGGAAAGTTAGATTCCTCTAGAAGACAATTCACAGCAGCTGAGTCAGATACTCTGAATAGTCTCCTAGTGGAGCCTCTCTTTCTCTCCATTGATAATAAAGAATACATAGGTCTAGCTTGTACAGGTATATACATATAACCTTTGTGAATGCTACTTATTTTTCCCCATAAGTCTTCAATTTTCCTTTCACTATGGGAAATTTTGGAAAACCCATGTTGATTTCAGACTAATTAAGGAGTATGTTAAGATACATCGATGTTTGAATGATTGTAATGAAGTGAAAGGCTGAACAATAGAGGAAAGTGTTAAGACTGATGATAACAAGAGTCAGGCAAGGGATACTTGCCATGAAAATAACAGTATGAATTTAAATCTGGTTAATTTAAATCTCTGAATGAGGTACCTTATTGGTAGTAACCCATCCTTGGGGGTTTGGGAGTGTATAGTATGTACAAGTATGCACCCTTGTCATTCAGTAGAGGTTATTTTTACATATGGTACAGGTAAAGTACAAAAAACAAAAGGAAAAACTGAGTTCACTGATTTAGGCATTTCCATACTTAAGGAGATTCTGGAGACACAGGGTTTTAGGTGCTCTTCTTCAGCCTATATTGGGTGCCTGTCCCTTCTTCTAATCAGGTTATAAAAATGGTAGTAATGATAGCCTAGGTCTATTTTGGGTATATCTGGTCTATCTTACCCTCTTCTAAGGATGACATAATAGCTACCTACCTGTGTCCAGAACAGTGACCCAGAAAGTGAGTACCTTGTGCTCCAGGGACCTATCAAACTGACATGGACTCATTTGTTATACCCAAGAGCTGACTACCAAGTTATGAGCAATCTTGAGTTTGCACCCTATCAGTACTTCTCTTGCAGCTGGACCATTAACCAGATGAGCAAGCAGGAATCATGGGTCCAGGCAGAGTCCAGTTCTAGCCTAGCTGATAAGGCTCAAAGTAAGCAGAAATGAGATTTCTGGCTAGCTTCCTAGAAGATGCATATAATTTGCACATGTATTTTCCATCATATTTTAGAAAAGGAGTTCTTGGTTGAACAACCCGTATCCTTAGACTTCTCTGCTTCCTACCTAATGTTGTTACACCAGGCCTGTTTGTGCAATGGCTTAGCTTCAGAGACATGGTGTGTGTTTCTATTTATAAATAGATAGGCGATAGAGCAATAGATAGGTAAAGCTGACAGCAACCTCTGAGACAGAGGTCAGATTGAAAGGAGCCCAGGGACATACCATCTGTTGACACCATGCTTTAGCCAGAAGACAAAAGTGGGATCTACCCTGACATATGATACCGAATTAATCAGAATACTGACCACATTTAACATGGCAAGAATGATCAACTGAAATCTAATATGTGACTGCCTAAACCTGGGTTACAAAAAGCCAGATGAAGTCACCTAGCAAGAGCAGACTGTTTAAGTGTGTGTCAGAGATCTGGATGCATTAATGGAGAAAATTACTTTAGTGTTGCTTATGAGAGTAGCATGCTGATTTAATGATTCAGATGGATCCTTCAAGTTCTCTTGAAAGGGGATACTATTCTCTTTAGGAGATAAGGAAACTTTTTGCTATGAGTGTCCCAGTTCAGCTATAAAGAACAGTTCAAAGGAGACTGAATTTGCCAAAAATGCAAGAAAAGAGTCCTTTACTGTCCTGAAGACTTGAGCACAGTGTTTTAGGCCTGTTAGAAGATTCAGAAAATATTGGATCCATCTTTAAAATAAAAGGTTCCTCCTGTCAGTCTGTCCTTACCTCACATAGAGTAAGTGTAATGCACTATATTTGGTTTTAGAGGTTAAATGTGCTTCATCAGTGTTTATTTAAAACACATAATTTTCTTAAATCTGCCACATCGTTTCACTAGGACCGAGGCTCAGTTAATTTGAATACAATCCAGAGTGTGGTTGATTGATCCTGCTTTTATTGAAATTCAAGTCCACTTCACACAGGTAGTCAGAATCATTCTTGGTATTTAGAGAAACCCTAACGGAAAGGATTTCCAAATATGATTAACACAACTCTGCTTTTATATGCATAAAGTCTGCTATACAGCTATGGGTCTCATATCATGTCAGTTGATGGTGATATTCCTGCCAGATGAACATAAATCCTACCACTTTTGGTACACTGGCCTCCTGAAGGGTTAATTTGTAAAAAGGGTTTATTGTAAATACTACCACACAAAGCACGAACTTTTAAAAAATCTATTTAACTGGACTACACAATGAAGAAAAATAACAGGTAATTTAAAAATCTGTTGATTTAACCAAACAAGGTCTCCTTGCCACACATTTAATTGAAGAAGTGAAAGACCTCAAGGTTTTCTTTCTCTTTCTGCTTCATTTCCTTCTCATTTTTTCTGCATAGGGAAAAAAAAATAGAAAGAGAACACACTTCATATATCCCAGCATAGATATTATAGACTACATAAGAGAGACACTCAAGGGCAGGTTGTTTGCTAAACAGAAGCCTTTGCAAAACCAACTGTATTTTATCTTTTCTGAACTTACAATGCTAATTTGACCCCAAACTTCCCTCTCAAACTCTTTCAAACAGAATTTTGTAATCACAAAAGATAGCAAGAAGAGTCACAGGGTTTTTAGTGCTGTGACAGAAAATGTAGATATGTAATGAGAAACACAAATGAATTAATTTGAATAGTGGGACAATTAATATTCACAGTAGAAAGAACTCTTCCATTTTTCTGAGGCAAAGACAATTAAAGTCCCTGGCATTTATCTCTTCATTTGAATTTAATGACAATGCAGTTGGTTTAAACCTTTATGGAGGACATATGCTAGGCGTAAATGGTATCCTGATTCCTGGGATTTAAATTCAGTTCACCACACAATGCTTGAGAAAACTCCATTCTGCTGATGGGAGTCCTGTAAGACAGTAGCCAGAATATTTGAGGGTGGCTGAACACCAAAGAGCAAATTGCCTGCAAGTGAAAAATAACCTTGAGAATACACGGAGCACAATTAGTAAACTATCAGAATACAGCACATTTCTGTATGTGCTGTAGAATAAGCCCAACTGCAAACACATTCTTTTGAAACACAAAGCCCTAAAATGAAGTAGGTTGTTGTGCTGGTTTTGGCTGGGATAGAGTTAATTTTCTTTTTAGTAGCTAGTACGGGGCTATGTTTTGGATTTGTGCTGAAAACAGTGTTGATAATACAGAGATGTTTTGGTTGTTGCTAAGTAGTGCTTACACTAAATCAAGGACTTTTCAGCTTCCCATGCTCTGCCAGGTGCACAAAAATTGGAGGGGGATACAGCAGGGACAGCTGACCAAGGACTATTCCATACTATATGACATCATGCTCAGTATATAAAGCTGGGGAAGAAGAAGGAAGGGGGGGCACATTTGGAGTGATGGTGTTTGTCTTCCCAAGTAACGGTTATCCGTGCCGGAGCCCTGCTTTCCTGGAGATGGCTGAACACCTGCCCGCCCATGGGAAGGAGTGAATTAATTCCTTGCTTTACTTTGCTTGCATGTGTGGCTTTTGCGTTCCCTATTAAACTGTCTTTATCTCAACCCACGAGTTTTCTCACTTTTAGTCTTCCAATTCTCTTCCCCATCCCGCTGTGGGGGGAGTGAGAGAGCGGCTGCGTGGGGCTTAGTTGCCGGCTGGAGTTAAACCATGACAGTTCTCCAAAATATTGATATAGGATAAAATGCTTCCTTTTGACATTTGGGAGAGTCTGGTCTCATCCATTCCACGCTGGTGTTGTCTTTACCAAATCCAGAATATTAAAAAAAATATTCAGAGTGTAATGAACAGTAAAAAGCTTTGAATGGGTCACAAATGATATAAGCATTTAAAAGGAAGTATTAACTTTATGAAAATAATCTACTAAGGGTTTGAGGATTTGTTTGTTTCTTTTATTGCATAATTAAATAGGGAATTATGGTCATCCTTTTTAAATAATCCTTCTATCAATCAGAGCCCTTCCAGTTCCCTTTTTTTGGTAACATGTTGCTACAAGATGAATCCTCATATAATACTGGATGTAATATCAGGAGGAGTTACAAACTATAAAATAATTTTTTTTACTCATTTTCTAAATAAAGGATATCTAGTGAATGCTTTATTAGGTTAAAATAATAATAATAATAAATATGTTTCCTTTGCAGAGAAGTATTAATCATGGGTCTAATGCAATGTCAATGAGAGGACTCTCGTCATGGATAGATCAGGTTTTAGGAAAATTAATTGCATTTAATAAGTGTAAACTTGCACTAGCCACCACATAAACGGTGAGAAGTACACATATATGCAACCTTCAGAACACTGAAAATGATTTTAAAAATTATATACAATATGTGACTTGCACAGAATGGAATTAAGTTAACTAGCAATTTCATGAATGCTGGAAAATAAGCCTGTGGAATTGCAAGGAAGACAAAGGAGGTACTGTACTCCTAGGGACAGCAGTGCCTGTAGATCTAGTAATGGAAGATATATCTTTGATTATTTTCATGAGTTTTAAAACTTTCTACTTCCAAAGTTTCACAGGAAAAAAGAATTAATAGATTATATGAAGCATTTATGAATAATTTGGATTCTATGAAACAGTCTTTCTTTCCTTGTTAAGAATAAACCTCATATTAGGTGTCTGAAATTTTCTTGTCCTATATAACACTCATAGTGAAAAAAACTCGAAGGTAGCTTAGATACACCACCACGATCAAGAATTTGATAATCTTAACTGCTATAAATCAACATAGCTCTCATGGAAGGAGGAACATTGCAAGGTCTGATTCCTGATGAAAATCAATCCACACAGGTTTATCCTGTTTCTAGAGAAATTGCTTGCTTTACTATTTACTTCTCTATATAAAATGAGTTACAGTAGAACACAGAATAGCTCTAAAAGTGGAGTGACATTTCTAAAATTGGAGCTAATATTTTTTAACATTTTCTCACTACATTTTAATTTTATGTTTGTAAACTGATTGGACACTCACCCTACAAGCACTAATTGCTTGAACAATGATTGCCTCCTTCCCACTTCTCCTTACTTAAGAAATCCTGTTGAAATTAGTTCTGAGGTGTTGTGGTTTAACTGTGGTGGGCAGCTAAGCCCCACACAGCTGCTCGCTCACTCCCCTACAGTGAGATGGGGAGAGAACTAGAAGGGTAAAAGTGAGAAAACTCATGGGTTGAGATAAAGACAGTTTAATAGGTAAAGCAAAAGCTACCTGTGCAAGCAAAGCAAAATAAGGATTAATTCATTCACTATTTCCCATCAGCAGGCAGGTGTTGAGCCATCTCCAGGAAAGCAGGGCTTCAACACGTGTAGTGGTGACTTGGGAAGACAAACGCCATCACTCCAAACATCCCCCCTTCCTCCTTCTTCCCCCAGCTTTTATTGCTGGGCACGACATTATATGGTATGGGATATCCCTTTGGTCAGTTGGGGTCAGCTGTCCCAGGTGTGTCCTGTCCCAAATTCTTGTGCACCCCAATCTACTCGCTGCTGGGGCACCCTGAGAAACAGAGGAGGCCTTGACACTGTGCAAGCATTGCTCAGCAATAGCTAAAACATCCCTCTGTTATCAACACTGTTTTGGTCAGAAATCCAAAACTTAGCACCATACGGGCTGATGTAAAGAAAATTAACTCTACCCCAGCCAAAACCAGTGCATAAGGAAACATAACAGTTTCTGCAGGGGGTAGCAAGCACTGGATGCACTCCCAATGGAATTGATTACGCTACATTAGTATATGGGGACTAAAAAGTTTAATGGTTTAGGGAGAGATAATGAAGTGATAGATACAGTCTTTTAATTGGCAGTTTTGCCAGCATGGAGGAGTCTTAGCAAATGTGAAATGAAAGAAATACCTGTTCTTGTGTGAGTTTAAAAACATAAATTGCCAGCCATATTTTTTTTTCTCTATTAATGAATTATTTATAATTCTATAACAGGACATAATTTTCTAGGAAATATATGGCATATTTTCAGAAACTACAGGTAGTTAGTTTTCCATTCCTGGTATATTTCTTAGTATAAATATCTGAAAACTAGCTGCCACTTCAGGGTTAATAAATCTGAGAGTATATTTGTAAATATATTTTCATTAAATATTTAATATACATGCTTGTAACAAATTTATAGATTAAGTTACTTACATTCCCATCTATTTAATGAGGAAATATATATCCACATTTCAGCAGATAAGGGTATTTTTAAAGACACAATACTCATTTCCAACTGAATTTAAGGGGGAATTATGTGAGAATTGATGTCCTTGTCACTTAGAACCAGGAGGGCTTTATAGTGTCTCTAATAAAACACCTAAATTTAAACCGAGGAGACAAAGAATGGACATTTTAATAGAAAAATGAAAGATAGAAAGAAAATAGGCGTAAACCACTTTGTAAATACATAAGGAAAGATATACATTTTGAAGCTATGAAGCGGTGGAGTTTCCACCCTATTTTTCACTATTATGTAGTGTAGTTTTTATTATTTACTGTTGAATTTTCACTTCAGAATTCAGTCAGAATATCAATTTCCTTGATTTCATTCATTATTTCTAGCAATGTGACTGTAAGCTGAGCAATTAGAGTTGCTAAACACTTCACCAGCTGCTCATGCAAAAGTAATCTTTTTTTGAGATAGGGCCATTGTTTTATGTTAGTGAGCAAGATATTCGAAAGCAAATGACCAGTCTCTTCCCACAATTTCTATAAATCAAAATCTAGCTAAACCACCATATTGCAGTCCTAATTACAGAAAATACTTAATTGTCCACATATTTTTATTCAGTATTGCACTTAAACACATGCTTAAAATTATATTCATTCTTAAGTTCAACTGGTTTCAGTAGGGCAAAGCAGATGTTTAAAGTTATTCGTGCAGTAGAAAATCTATTTAGAACAGGTTTTCTAAGTTGATTCCTTCTGCTCTCTTTCCAGTGTTCGTGTGATTTCTATCAGAATTTCACTCTGTAAAATCTTCATTATATTAAGCTATATTTAGAAAATTATTATTAATATTATTAATATCAATTATAATAATATTATTAAACATAATAATGCCTCCATCTGATGGTACTCTTATGGTTTTTGAGACCCATTCATTTTTTCAGTCTTAAACTAGTTCTGAAATCTTAAAGGACTGCTGCAGTTAGATTCACATACAGGAGATTACACCCAGTTCTGTTGCAGAATTTTCTTGCATACCCAGAAATATGACAGATGATAACGTGAATATGATACAAAGAGCCATAACATTCCTTCTTTAGTAATTTATTGCATGGATCTGTAAGAGATGCAACAAGCTTTGCCGAAGTGTGTTTCCATTTGCATTGTAATGAACAATTCTCTTCTAAGAGGTAGCAGAAGTGAAGATGTTAATGAGCTTTTTGCTTGTGTTTTGTTAGACAAAAAGAATTGGCAGAAATCAGCAGCTCATTTTCTTAAACACGAGGATAAAGCATGCATTTTATTTTGAGCCTAAAATTATGCCATGTATCAGGAGAAAAATTAAGACTATAACAATTCCATGAGTAGTAGAGCAGGTGATTCACTATCTAATATTCTGCTTTGGAATAAGACTTCTACTTAAACGAATGAATAGTTTCAAATGGTTTCTCAGCTCAGGTTTCTTACAGAATGCACTGCATATATGCACACACATACATATTTATAGTATGAAACATACAAGATATAAAGTATTTTATATTAACACAGGTGTATTATATAATATGCATTGCATATGTAGGAATTATATGTAATAATATGCGTATGCAATTGTCAAAATTATTAGCCAGTGTAAAGTGACTGAAAATTTAAGTGGCTGACCTAAGTAAGTCAGCTCCTGGCACTAAACATTATCTAGAGATGGTAAAGCAAACAAAAGAGTTACAAATAATATAGATTTTGTATTGCTCAAAATAAGTCTTTAATTAGTACATTAAAACAGAAAAATCCGTATTTGCCAATAGGAGAAACCCCAGTTACCCACATACTCTATTAGCAATTTTAGAAGGGTTCATAGACCAGAATGTAGGACATTATTATTATTTATTATCTTTTGTACCTTTAAAGTTGTTGAAAACCCACACTAGGTGCAGCATCACACATAAAGGAAGCCATCCTGACCTTGCATCAGTATGAAGTTGAACATACTTGTGCCGAGTTCTCCAGAGGATAACTAGAAAGTGACTGATCTGAGTCAGTTACTGTCTTTGATTTATCCCACTGAAGCAAGTTTGGTATATATAGCACCTGTCTGATTGTAATCCTGTAACTATATGGAAGTGTCAGCCTGTCTCGTCCCACTTGGTGGGATGCGAGAGGGGTGAATCTTTTCGATTCCCCGACTGTTTGAGTACCGACAAAGGCCGATCTCTGCTCGGCAGAGCCGCGTGGTCAGTAGAGTCACGGCAATGACCCAGAGGAACGGTCTGGCCAGCAACTTTATTAACTGGCAAATTCCACAAATGGCTAGAAAGTTCCCAATCTTCTGCGCAGGCGCTGGGGGAGGGGGGTGGTCGCGAGGGGTCTCTCGGGCGGTCGCAAGCCCCTCCCTCAGATCAGCCCTGTGTGACCTCTGGCCATACACGGTCAGGTCCGGCGGAACCCGGAACCGCGCATCCTCCGAAGCGCTCCCCACATCCGCTCCCGCTCTCCCCCACCCCGTGCGCGCCGACCTGCCGTCGCCATGCAAATAGCGCCTCAAGTCGCCATAGTGTTTGAGAGGTTAACTCCTTCAGTCTCTCACACAGCCCTTCTTATCCTAAACGTATTCTGAAATATTTTCATTGATAAACTACTATTAATATGGAAAGACCTCGTCATCTACTTTAGATAGTCATGGTTACTCTTACATTGTCATTCACTGCATAATAAAAAATAAACTGATTGCATGAGATTAATTTCAGCCTTAATTAATTTTTTAACCTTGAAGACTTAACCTTACCAAGCACTCAAAATTATTCACTCTTCTTAATTCATCAACTCTTGATTGACTAGCTTTTCATTCATATGATGGGACCCTAATATACACTAAAGTGTAAAAAAATATACCATTTTGGGTAGAGAGTATACTGGTAACATTGTCACAATGGTGATTAACCTATCACAGGAAACAAACCATGCCTCAGAGACATGCAGATGAGTCAATTAAAGGAATTTATATATCAGTCAATCTAATGGATATTCAATAAATAAATACTTTTGGATGAATTGCAAATAGCTCAGCCCAAAGGAATACTAATTATTTAAAGACAGTGTAGTAGCACAAAATATTGAATAAAAAGCATCATAGTATTAAATTTATTAACAGTTATGTTTCTGTGAAAAAGTTGTACAAGAAGTGGAAATACTTGTGACATTTTCTCACAAAAGACTCTGTAAAAAAGCCAGATCTTTCAACATTGTCATTATTTTTGCTTGATGTTAATATCCAAAATGGAGTTCAGAGAGGAGCTACAGAGCTGAAATTAGCTTACTACACCCATTGGGCCTAGTATGCTTTCACCAAATGCAATTATTCCTCGGTGTTCGTTTACCTAAGCGGTTGAACTTGCCTGCAGCAAGGAAGGAAGGAAGGCTAGACCTCAAGCGATCATACAAGCTGATTCTAAAATTAGTAGTCAAAATTAGTGTTCTTCAGTGAGTAGAAAAGCTAAGACTCTAAATGAAAACTTATAAAGAAGGGAATAAAAAGCTTCATTGAAATGCACTGAAAACCATTAATTCCTAAACATCTAAACTCATTTTTGACAGTGAATCCACAAGTGTTTTGGACAAATAATTTGAGTTAATTAAACCCTCTGGAAAAGAAATAATAATATTTTTTTCTATTCTCTGAAAGTGTTGTGACTGAGCTATTTAAGTTACTGTTAATAAAGTGCATTGAAGCTCAAATGAATATAACTATAATTAAATAAAATAATAATAAATAAATCCATGAATATACTTTCTGCTAGTACAGAAATATTAACTCCCTTTCAAATTTTACACATAGAAAAATTTAACTTACACATTCTTGAATCTATTTGTTTCCCCTATACAGCATCACCCTTTTTCTCACTAACACTAATAGTTTGTCTTCCAAAAGAGTGTTTGCAAGCTTTATGTGCAAAGTTCGTGCTTCTGCTCATGTTAAGATATGATGATTGACTTGGGATTTATGTAACTACCTAATAGGAAGGCTTCTTGGGTGGAGGTCTGACAAATGTTTGAATTTAGTTAGTCTAAAAGCATGCAAGAAAGTTCTTGCTTTCTATCTGGCACTTTCTTACTCTGATATGCATTACTCTTAGCCCTACCCACCTGCTCTGAAGTTCCACAAACACCTTCAAAATTTTCAGAATAAAACATAGAAAAGTTTGAGGTGTTGGATTATTATTTTTTTCCCTAGAATAAATCTTTTCATTTCAAAATATATTTTTATTCCAGTTTGGATCAAAAGTCAGAATATCACTATTTCTCACAAAGCCACACTCTTCTATAAAAGCTACTAGACATTATCGAAATGCTATCTGTTGATTTTGAATAATATCAACTTTATATTCAAATACAAGCTTGAAAACCAGGATAAATATAAGTGTAACTGAAACAAATTGTTAGGGCATTTTCCCATGGAAAATGTAGCTGAACTCAAAATATTCAAATTAAAAATTTAGATCTGAGAAAAATGAGGTTTTTCTAAGGTAAGTATTACCATCAACTATTCTTTGATAAATTCTGCTTGCAAGAAACTCACTTTTATACAGTTTAACATTCAGCTTGTATACTGTAGATGGTTTGAGCTGCCTTTTCAAATGTTTCTTTAATAGCAATAGGCAAACTGCCTTTGTAGTATTCTACCTCTCCTTTTTTCCCCCCCCTAACATTAGGTATCAGTGGCTAGGAATGGGATAATAGAAATTAGGGAAATCAGCATTTGTCCCTAAATTCTCTCTCTTGCCCTTTCCCCCACATTATTATTCCCTATAAGTGTCACAGTTTGCATTTGCTAATTTTTTTCTTTTCTGTTCTTTTATCTTTCCCTGATTTCATACAAGTTTCCTACCTTCTTTATCACTGCTTTTTTTAAGCAATATTGGAAAACTCATACCTATCTTCTTGAGTTGCTCATTACATCATTTTGCAAGTTAAACAAAGTACTTCTGAGCAAAGAAAGCAAAGATGAAGAGGGGGGTTCCTTGCCACATTTCATTTCTTGCTGTTCTCTTGTTTGCTTCTGTGCTCTAGTAATAGCGTTTGAATGAGGTGCTGCAATACTGGGATAAAGCCTCCTCACAAGACAGCCTAGTTTGTGAATACCAGTTTCCTCTGGCATCCTTGGGCTTTCCTGTTTCATGCATGATGTACAGGTTTTCTGCTCATTCGGTATAACCTCAGGCATACTCTGAAAATGAGCTTCCAGCAGAAGCTGTGCTGCTTAGTCAAATTTAAGAAGCCCCAGACTGTGAATATTCTGTGAATAATCCTCTGTTATCTGCCATGATTTGTATCCTCAAATCCCCTCCTCAGCTAACAGTTTTCCTGAGTAACACTCATTCATACAGCAGTTATTTTTCTCCTCTTTTCTGTAGCAGAATAAAGGTGCTTTTGTTTGCATGCACAGAAGCAACACTCTCTCCTCTGCCTGAGCATTTAACAAATGACCGTTCTGTCATCTGCTCTGCTCAGTTTCTAATTATTGATATACGAATCATAACACATCCAGTTTGCAGCTTTCCACCTGAGCTTTCCGCATTTCCTTTTCCCTCGTTTCTCTCGGAATGAAACCACTGAACTGGCAGGAACCCCTGTGTGTGACAACGAAAGTATGAGGACTTGTCTGTTCTTTCTTTCTTTGTTTTGACAAGGCGTGCAGAAAACAGATTTGAGAGTACTTGTTTAGAAAAGGAAAACACCAATTTTAAGTCTTTGGTCACCCTCATTCAAAGTGATAGATAGACTTTGGACAAAAACATTTGCAGTGATACCAGAAGAGAGATGATACCCTAAACTAACCCTAAACTAGTTCCCTCCACTGCTCACCCCCATTTTCTTTCAAAGGAAAAAAGATGCCTCAACACATTACCATGACGGTCAAAAATGCCCTAGTCCCAAAATTATGAAGAGTATTTAGCCGTCCCTCAACTACAAAAGAAAAACAGCAGAGTTTTAGGCCCTGAGGGCTCTAGCTGGGCCCGTCCCAGCCCAGCTCCCCCCTGGGGCTTCCCCTGGGGCTCCCCCCGCCTAGCCCACAGCCCAGGACCCCAGGGCCATCAGCCCCTGCCCCAGCGGTGCCGCAGCAGGGGCAGTTTCCAGCCCTGTCCCTGAGATGCTGCTTGGATCCTCTGGACTGAGCGTGGACCCAGCTGCTGCCTGACGCTCGGAGATGGCCCCCTGAGTGCAGGTGCTGCCTGGCCGACACTGGAACCACCAGCGACTCCTGCTCCTTGGCCCTCAGGGACCGAGGCCCTCCTGCAGCTCCTGCCACTCCCTGACAATTATTTTGCTGTGATTTCACTTCCCTCCCTTTCCTTTTTTTTTTTTTCCCACAAAGGAAGCTTCATGAAGATTTCTTTAGTCAAACAATTGATAAATCGTATGTAATCAAAGGTTCCAAACAGCTGTATTTACAACGGTAATACTTTAATTTATTTTTTTCAGTTTGCCTCAATATGAAAGCTACAGAAGGGGATTCAAATACTTTTTAGCACCACTGATGAGTACAACAGAGGCCTTCCAACAGCAGTAAAATATGTGGCACAGGTAAACAAAATAAATATTCATTTAGACCCTGTCTCATGTATGATGAGAGATTGAAATCTCTCATCATTGATTGAATGAATCTCATCATGAGATTGAAGCAAGCTTCTGCCTTGAGCCATAGACCCTGTTCCTCCAATGGAAGCTGATGCCCTTGAGATAGAAAGGATTAAATAGTCATGAAATAATTCCTGAATCACTGTAATATTCAGTTCAGCACATGAAGGAAAAACAAGCCTGATTCTCACCTTAGTCTAATACAGCAGGTGAAAAACTGATGGTTAGGATCTCTGAAGTAGTCTTTAGGGATGTCACCCTGTGAAAAGCTCAGCCATCAGTGGAGCAGCATGCACAGGTAAAAGCAAAAACAACTTCAGCCATCAGATTTTAATTCACAACTCTAGGTGAATCAGAGCCTTAGAAGAGAATTATACTGAGTCAATATATTTAGGATGAATAATTCTAATTTATCTTAGAACTGTTTGCATAGCTAAAGGTGAAGTGCATACATTACCTAATGTTTTTGTCATACTTGTGTTACTATCATTCTCTTAAACTGTCCATGGACAATCAAGCACATGTTTTCTTTAGCAATAACCTGCCTTACCTTCTAGGGGTTTTATAGAATGTAACTTCTCTTTTTATCATCTTGGACAATGACTGAAATGCTTTGTAATGGAAGGAGAACTCCTATATCTCTAATTCCTCTCTGCAATACTCTGTGTGTGTTACACGTGCATCTATGCATAAAGGAAAGTTTATGCATAAATGTATGTGTGTGAGAAAGACTTCTAGCTTGTGTAATTGTGGATAAATTCTCAGGGCTCAAATCCAGGGAAAAAAAGGAAAACAGAATAAAAGGAAGGGGGGCCTGGGGAGTCCTTATTTTTGCCACAATTCAAAACTGGAATAGAAGCTCCTGAGCTAGAGTTTGAATTCTTATCAGATCTTTTCTATTACAAATATTGGATTTTTTGTTAAGTGTAAAGACATTTTGAAGGAGAGGAGAGATTAAAAGCTCGCATGACAAGAATGAACAACAGAGGATGAGCAAAGGGGAAAAAAATCCTAAAAATCAAAGGTAAAAATTGTATTTCAGATAGCAACAGAACCATAAATACATTTATTTATTTGTCTGATTGCATTAATTGTTGCATATTAATTACTACAGAATTACTGCTTAACACAATGCCTAGTTCTCATATCTCTACAGGCATAAAACCCCTTTAAACATGTAGCTCCAGGTTTTACATACAATGATGTCTAAACTTGAGTAGTCCAAACAAACAACAGGATTATCCACAGTCTTAAAAGAGCTGCTCTGACTTGGACAATGAGGACACTGGAACTTGTGCCTACTTTGGAGTTCACCATAATGGGATTCCTGGTCCATGGATGTTTTATTTATGCTACAAAATTAAACGTGCAGAGGGCTGTTCCTGGGCATTGTCGTTAAGTGTCAAGAAATCTCTCATGTTTCTATTACTCAGTTCCTTCTTCTCCAAAACAGGGTGTGCACATCCAAACTGCCCACTGGGAATCGGTCCTGGCCTGTGCTGCTGCCAACATCATGCCCTGGAATTGTTTGGGGGAGTGATAGTTGTCTCTGCAGTAAATTATTTCAAGGATCATTCTTAAAATTTTCAGAAGTACTAGGCTATTAAGAAGTTCTAGTTCCTGGAAACATTCCCTGACACCTGTTAATTTGCTAGTATAGAAGTACCTGTAATACTTCCTGTTCACAGGAACTATTGTATCTCTGTGGAGGATGTTTTATCTTCTTGTTAAATGGAACCTTCACAAAATGTTTCACTTCTTGTAGCATGTAGTATCAATTTCAGTTTAGACTAAAACATATTATCGTTTATCAAATAATAGACCATATAGGAGAGGGGAAAACAAATGTACATCCAGTGTATGAAAGAAAGTACTTTGAGATTCAATAATGTACAGTCAAATTCTGAAATCTTTGCGCATAATGAATAAGACATAATTCCTTCACTCATCAAGTAATGTAACTAAATTAATGGAGCTGTTTTAATACATGATACTACTCAAAGTGAATGCAAGATGAAGATTTGCATGACGGATAATAAAAACATAGCTTTAGCAGCTTCTACCTTTAAAATTTGATTAATAAATTTCAGGCAACTAATGTTTAGTGAAAAATAAAATTTCAAAGGCAGTAGAAGTATCTGTGACTTTGCAATGATATTGATAAATTTTCAACCAAACTCTTTTGTACATGTGTATTGGATAGAGGACATTCTCAGCAAGTTTGAAGATGATACAAAATTAGGATTAGTTGATGCACCAAATAGTTGTGTTGCCATTCAGAAGAACCTTCACAGGCTGGAAAAATGGGCCAGGAGGAACCTCATGAATTTCAACAAAGGCGAATACCAAGTCCTGCACCTAGGAAGGAATAAACCGAGGCATCACTACACGCTGCCTGAAGAGCAGCTTTACAGAGAAGACCTGGGAGTCCTGGTGGACACCATGTTGACCATGAGCCAGCACTATGCCCTTGCAGCAATGAAGGCCGACAGCATCCTGTGCTGCATTAGGCAGAGTGTTACTGGCAGGTTGAGAGAGATCCTTCCTCTCTACTCAGCCCTGGTGAGCCACATCTGGTTCCAGTGCTGGCTCCTCAGGACAAGACAGACAGGGACATAGTGGAGCAAGTCCAGCAAATGGCCATGAAGGTGATGGTAACAAGATACATATTACCTTTCTGATTAAACTTCCCTTCTGTTCCATTTAGTTAAAGATACAATTTGCTATTCAAAAAAAAGCTTTTTTAAAACTTTTTTCCAAGCCAACGTAATTCATTATAAACAATGTATGCATTTTTGTGTATACATACATATATATGTGTGTGTGTGTGTGTAAATTTACATCATGCCCTGGAACATACAATATACGTTCATCACAACATTTTTGATACAGTATACCTTTTAGTATGATAATTATCATGAAGATACTTATGAAGGATCATAGTCGTTTCCTTCTAACACTGAACAAGGAACTTCAGAGGCAAATCGAATTATTCTTAAATCTATGCCTTACCACATCTGTCCTTACACATACTTGGGAATAACTCATTTCTTTAACTAACATTGTTCAATAATAAGCCCAATAATAAGCCTCTTATCAATAAGAGAGCTACATTTCCTGTTCAGAGGTGATTTATGTGAAAACTGAGTCCAGTTATACTGCTCTTGTTCCATCTAGAAATCACCTAAGTAGCTGTGTTCTGTAAGGTTAAAAGTACACGCTGATTATGCCGTATCTTTCAGACCTTTTCTGACGATAGAGAGAATGTATATAGCCTGAACAGTATGTATAAAAGTAAAGAGCTACTTTCATAGCTACACATTCATGGTTGTATAACAAACTCTGCACAGTACTTGGATGCAAGACTGGTCACCCTGTCCCCTTACTGTGATGCACCTGAGCATTATTTTAAGAAGGAAAATGAGGAATTCTTGTGATAAAAATGCATACAGATTACCTTCTATCCTCTGCAATTCTCTGAGGAATTTTAAAAAATGCAAATAAGTGCTAGTTCTCCAGCTCTGTCAATAGACTTCTAAAGTTACCTGAAAGTCTGTCCTCATCTCCTGCAAGGTACTACTGGGCAATGAGTACATCTGTTTCATTTTGCTGAAGTCTTCTAACCCAATTTCTTCAGTGCATCTCTCCAAAGAAATTTGGTAGTCATGTTTTTTTCCACAGCAAAAATAAGATTTGACAGTAAATTTCTCAGGCTTGCATCAGCCCATTAAGTAGTTGCACTTACAAATTTCACAAGCCATCCATAACTACTAAAACTCCCTTCACTCTTCCACTGTAAACCTAATAATAAGAGAAACAGAGGTTAACTATGCTTCTGTACACTTACACGAGAGTGGAAACAACATCCATTATACAGGAGGACAGTGCAATATAATATACTCCTGAACACAGCAAGCAAAAAAATCATTTCATTGATTGTTGTAAATGACGTCTTAAAAAACATGTGTTCAGTTCTACTGGTAATGTATTATCTGACTTCCTCGGATCTCTAGGTGAAGGGTGTATTGAACATTTCTGGTCAGAGAGATTCAGCCTGTAGTGACAAAAATCTATGGCAGCAATTGAATACAGATAGTAACTTCAGGGCCTATGCAAACAGGTGAAATTTATTGAACTTGACATATCTAATAACAGGAACCCTTGACTGTGTTTGTTGGCCTTACAGTTATTGAAATCCTTAACAAAATAAGCTTTCTATTGGCTATTCTTATTTTATCTCTATAGTTTTAGATACAAATTGTTGAAAGAGGGAAAACCTGCAAGGATTCTTATTAAAGAGGCTAAATGAATCAAGTCAAGAGAGCATGGGGAAAAATGAATGTCCTCTGTATTAGGGTTTGTCTATAAGAGACTCTTAAGAGCACAAGAAGGATATTAACTTACGATGCACAAAGTGCTTTGTACATCCTCTGCATGTATACACTTGCGGTGCATGCCAAGGCAGAGAAAGCTTCCTGAAGAAAAAAGCAGGTGTCTAAAGATCTATCTGTTCTTTCTAACCCTGTAATTTATTCTCTGTTCAAACATAGGGTGTTTTATGTCTTTCTAGTCATCTTCCCAGCACCACCACTTTTGAAGACAGGGCTTAAAAACCCCAAACCTGTGGAGATCAGGAGATGCTCCAGAACTTGTCTTCACACTCTCCCATTCTGTTGACTGGCTTTTCTCCCTGTGACAGCAGCCCTCATTTGAACCATTTAATCCATAGAACTCCCCAAATTAATACTGAGTATGTGACTCTTCAAACCCTACTCTTGCAAACATTGACCCAGGCTTAGATTTATCTATTTTTTCTCTTCAACCCCTTTGACTAGGATCTTTAAGATCAGATTTTCAGGTGTTATCCACACCATATCTCTTGCTTCTGTCCTTTCTTCAACGTGTTTCAATCTACTGCATACAAAAATCTGGATATGTTGTATCTATGTTAATGTTTGTTGTTATTTTTCTCTCATGAGTAAGTGCGCAAGTGGATTCCAGAGCAGGGCCTTCTTTTGCCAGCTACAGTCCACCAGCTTTTCCTATGATGCTTCATTTGTATAAAGATAACCTAGCAGCTATTACAAAAAGAGAAAAGGGATGGCAACCACAATGATTTCTTCCCTTCCAGGGACTTTGGCACAGTCAGTGGATTACCATAGTACTCCAGTGCTGACATCCAGCTTTGAGACAGCACAAAATAATTTAAATAAAAATCTTAACAGAATATGTTTGTGTCTGTCACCTCAGTGAAGACATAATTGCAATTGATCATCATGCCAGGTGGGCAGGGGTTAATGAAAAAATTCAGAATGTATACTGGGTGAATTCAACCTTTTCAAGTCAATGTAGCAATCACAGCTTCTCTTCTGGAAAGCCAGAAGGGACTCCTCTGGAAGGACATTGGCAAGAAAAATTAAATTAAATTAAATTATGCTACTAAAATGTTAATAAGGCATACTCATGATTCATGAAATGTTTAATATTTATGTTGCCATATCTATGCTTAAACCCAGGAAATTATTTCTAGAATTATGTTCATCTTGCAATGGGAAGGAGAAAATTATTTTCTTATATCATAGGTGAAAACCAAAACCAGGTATTTTCTTTTAAGCAGAGAATTGTATGTAATTCACCAAAGGTCATAGTGATGTTGCTAGAAGTAACGTGGTTTTGCTAGCATTTCGTTTAAGAAGTGCTCTCTCCATTTGATATGGTGTGTATCTCACTGATGGCAAAAGGAGCCAGACTAACACTGAGTTCTTTGGAACTTCCACCCCATGGGACTACCAATGTGTTAAACACAGGTGGAAGTGTTTCAACACACGATATATTATATTCTGGGTGCAGTGCAAAGGATTCAGTTTCACTATAAAACTACTGTCGTACCAGGAACTTGCACACACAGTTCATACTTATATTACTTGAAAACAACAAATAATAATACTTTGGATGAAGTATTGAACAGAGCCTGGAAAATGAAGACTATCATATCTAGAAATACCTGCTTCTTGGCTTATGGAGTATTTTAGTCTGATGTGGCAATTTCTTTTTTATTTCTTGTCTAAAAATAATGAATTCTTAAGGTCCTATTAGTCTTTCTTGCATATTTTCTTCAGTTTTTTAAATACTGTATGCCTCCCCACCATTTTATTCCTTCAGCATCTTGTTTTTCTTATGACAACAAAGCAAGTTGCAGTGTTTTCATCATTACTGCAATCAGTGAGCATTAGTTGGTTCTTCATTACAAGGCTGCAGGACATTCTTTGCGTCCAATGCCTAGGATGTTGTTCCTTCATAGGATACTGTAATAACCCCAGTAATAAACCTGTTATTACTATAGCCACACACACACAGACAATTTAATTAAAACAGAAAGATAGCTGTTTCATATGTTAATAATTGAAAATAGACTATGATTCTGCATATTGTCTCTGCCTAAATGCAGTTTCCAAATAACATATCCTACTTCATGAGATTATGTTATAGGATGGTTTATTAGCAGCTTTCAAGACCATCAAAATGGTGGTAACATTTATTTTAGTGAACCTGATACAGAAGAACAAAACAGCAATTCAGGCTACCACATCCACATTGTCATTCTGAAAGCAGCTGCTATGCTGATGACACATCCATAATTCTCCAGAAGAGAGATAATGAAAACATAAACTTAAAAGGCTCTCTTATAAAAATGTTTTTGCATCTTTGTGATACAGTCACTGAGATAAGCTATGGAAATATTGTGGGGTTTTTTGATTTTTAAATTTTTTTTTAAACCATCATCATAAAATAGATCTTGGCAACTTATGTTTATTTTCAGTGGGGTGGGATTTGTTTGTTTGTTTGTTTGTTTCTAAGAAAGATCTTCAGGACAAAATCTTTTAAGTTATTCTGAAGTGAAAATAGTATAATAAAGGTTTATAAAGAATCATGGTCTTCTTCCAGAGGTATGGGTAATATGTATGCTTGGGTTTTGGGGTGGGTTTTTTGTTTAATATTGAATTATAAAAGTACCCTAAATAAATAAATATTTTATAACTATGACTTCAGTCCAACACTATAGATGATTAGTGTATTCCTCCTTTTTGCCTTTTTAAATCTCCTATTCTTAGATATACTTGTCATCTCAGGTATTCAAAACAGAGTGGACAGATGAAGTATATAGATCAAGTCTTCCATCTCTTTATCTTGAACATGTACAAAAATCTGTTACATTTCTGAATTCTAGTCCTCATTAATTTCATGACTGAGATGAATTTGAACCTGATACCACTCTAATTCCTTGTTTCAAATTACTTTTCCATTATACATGCTCATTTTCTAGATATGTCTGCTGGAAAGGAATCTACAGGAATTTTGGGGGAGAGTTCAGGCTAATTCTATCCTCTTCTTTCCACCCTATTGTTTTTTTCTCTCAGTATTTATGTATAATTTATCTTTAATCACAGTCTTAGGGTCCTTACACATGCCACAGTTGTTTCTAGAATTACTCAAAGTAATGCACAACTTCCAGAACCTCTTTGATTTTTCTGTGTATAAATATTACTCACCACATTTTGCTAAAGTATTGTAGTAGAGTTGATTTGAACTTTGATTTGTGACAGAAAGTTAATTTAATTTTTTTCTATGTATATTTTACACTGTCCTGTTTTAATTAGTCTTCCAGTAGGATTTTGTCTCATCGCAGCCTACTTGATCTGGTTGATTGCTGTGAGTGACCCATGTTTAGAATTTGACAAACACTATTACCATAGTGTCTTATATCTCAGTACTGGCTTGCCTACGTTAAATTTGGAAATTCTTGGTTTATAAAGTTATCTATAAAAAACAGTTGCAAAATTTCCTAGTGTGTAGAAGATTCATCACATAGTTATATGTAATTAATATATTATAGTTACTATATATATCATTATATTAATCATATATATAATATATATTACATAATCACCTGCTTATAGTAGTAAAGTTTAGTATTCAAGAAGAAGAAGAAAGAGAAGATAGGGAAGGGGCAGAGGAAGAGGAGGAAGAAGAGAGAGAGGGGAAAATAATGAGAAAAAGGAAAAAGAAAATTAAATTTTAAAAAATTAGGAAAAATAGAAATAGAGAAATAAGTATAAAAAGAAAAAGATGAATAAAAAGAGAAAAGAAAGATGAAGAAAAAGATGAAGGTGAAGACAAAAAAGACAACAGAAAAGGAAAAGGAAAAAAAGGAAAAGGAAAAGAAAAAGAATAAGAGGAAGAGGAAAAGAAAAAGAAAATATGAATAAAAAGGAAAAGTAAAAAAGAGAAAAACAAAAGGAATTGCTACGGAATGCAAAATGGACTTGGCCTTCTACTTACTAATTAATATTTTTAGAAACGGTACAGCTCCATATTATCCTTTACTTTGGCTTTTCTTTATTGATATTTCCCAGACCATGTTCTGCTGTCTCGTCAGACCACTAAAATCCTTCACAATTTGTCAGCATATAGCTCAGAAACTGTTCTTTCCATCTGTGTCTGCATCCTGATGTGCCCTGTCTGAATAAAAAAAGATCACCTAAACCTGCCATCAGACAACCTGAGAGAAGATCTGGCAGAAATACCTATTTTAAAGACAATAATTTGAAAAATTGTTAGTAGAGCTGTATCGAGGACCATCATGGCAATTAGAAACTTCAGAAAGTTATAGCTTACAGCAATACAGTTATCATTTATGAACAGTTCTGTTTAATGCTTCAGCAGTTCAGACTTTCACTAAATTATCACAAAAATGGAATGAGTCCTTTGAGAATAGTTGGTCTGTTCAGCATCAAGCATCATTATTTTCTTTGTCTTTCATAAACTCAAACAGTGGCAGCCTTGAAGCACCAGGTCTATCAATCAAACCCAGCTGACCTGCAGGATTAGGTAAGCAAAAATGAAAAGAGAAAATGAGACAGTGAAAATTTACTTAGAAAACAGCAAGTAAAACTGCAAAACACTCATTGACAGATTAAAGATGCATCACATAGTTTTACTGACTTTGAAGAAAATCAAAATTCCTGAACTTCACCATTTTTACCTATCCATTTTTCATGTTTTAACACTCAGCTGTCCAAATTGTTCATTGTAACTGAATTGCCCCAATAGTAAAATCTTCTAAATCCCCAAACAAATTGTTTACAAATGCAACTTGATTTAAGCAAAATTATTCATTACTTTCTATTCCTTCAATGTTTTGGGTTTTTTAAAAATGTAAATAAGATTTAAAGTATGAGTTATTTTTTATTAATTCTCCTCCACTGTACCGCTGGTATTACTTACTACTTGCAGTATCTGATTGGCCAGATATAACAATTGGTCTTAGTCCAACTTTGTTTTTTACTGAGAGAATAATAATGTGGAAGGAATAATTTAAGCACAGCTGTGAATTATGAGAAGAAGGATTGCCTTTGTGAATATTCTGTTTCATAAATATTTTCATAGACTAACAAACCATCATCTAAAATCTGAATAAAGTTCTTTTACTTCTCTGAGGGTTTGTAACCTAGAATGGTTTTGGTATTTTTCTTTAACATGTAATACTTTTTATGCTTTTATTTAAAATGTAAGTTTTCATCTTCTTTTATCTAGTCTTTGTGAGTAAACAGTAGACTGATGTAAGCACGTCAGCGAATATTGGTTATTGTAATACCAACTTGTAGATATTTTTCCATCTAACAAATTCCCAAATCACAATTTTAGTCATCAAAGCAAGCTATGCAATACATGAATGAGTAGCAGTTATATCCTGGATTCTCCCAAAGACATACTGTACTGCTAAAATAGCCTAGATAGCATGAAGACACCAGTAGAAAGCTGCTTTTTTCTCTCTAGAATTTAGGAATGTTATTCTGGTCAATAAGGATTTTTTGCCATTTAAACATCTGCCTTAACATTCAGTGGAATGCCTGAGTTTACTACAATGATATGTTTCATTGTTGAAATATTGAGTTCCCCCAAAAGACTATTGTTTACCTCATTTAGATTCCTTGCATTGAAACCATCTTTGAACAGTATTTTGCAAACTCTTTTTGACTCCTTCCAGTATGCAAGGCCTTTCTTTCTTGAACGTTAAATAGTGCTATTCTGGCCTATTTAGGAGTGCTATTAAGACCTATTAATCATTTTATGCTTCCTCCTGTATCAAAGTACTTCCCTCAGCATTTTTCATCAATTAAACCAGAAATGGATGAAACCTAATAATTTTTGTGTAGGACTTCTTCTTCTGTCTCTGCCAAACAATGTTCATTTTGTTATGTAAAATGGGACAACTACAGTGGGAAAAACTGAGTCCCATCACAGAAAATATAATGCAGAGCATTTGCCTATTAGGCAGTAAGAGCTCAAATTCCCCCCATGACAGCAAAGAATGTAACCTTATCTCCCACATCTCGGTTGGGCCACTAAAATCCTTACTAAGAATAGCTACTGCTTTATCTGACAGTGCGGTTGTAGGGTTTGGGGTTTCCTTGTTTGCTTGATTTTTTTTTTCTTCTTTTTTTAACTCCCGAGCCTAATTTTGTGAATTATATGATTAAAATGTCTGCCAGACTGGGATCGGAGGTGAGCTGGGAGATGCCTAGCTTGTAGACCTTAAGGAAATCATGTACTAAATGTTCAGCCCATAGGCAGCTGTAATCATGCCAAATACAAATCTTCAGGTGCCTAAGAAACCTTTATGAGTGAAAACTCAATTGCCTACATACAGTAGTTTCCTGAAACACCAGATGGCACTTGATCGTGGGTTTTTTTATCCTCTAAATATTGGGGAAGCTGGGCAAAATGAAGGGGCATAAATCCTCTGATGGATTTAGCGGCGGTCTTCTTTCATAGAATGTGCACATTTGGATTCTGATATTGTGTTTGACCAAAATAAAACAAAGAGACAAAGAAAATATAGAAGTGTTTCTGTTCCTGTTAGATTTTCAGCCTGAAATTCAGATCAAAGAATGTTAGCCTGGAGTAGCTTTGTTCTTGTATCTGCAAGTTATCCAAAGGAAAAGAAAACAGCTCCCCAGACCTATTCAGATTTGGCCTTTGATATCTTGGAGCCTGTTTTCTTTCATGGGATCTGAGAACGGAAGATATTTTTAAGAGCTGCTGTAGAGAAAGAAAATAGCTTAGAATGATAATAGACATTGAAACACAGTTTAAAATATGCATGACTACCATTCATGCAGATGCATATTCTTTTTCACAAATGCCAGCCTATATAAATAACATTGCATTATATCACTTATCTATGGCTGAATGTTTTCTGTACAAGTTTTGGTAACTGCCATATTTGAGATGTGGACCCTTCCAGAGTAGCACAACCCCTTCAGTTAACCACATGCATCTATACTTAAATGTTCTCCATCCACTCTGAATACCCACATAAGCCATTCATTGCAGCAAAAGCATGTGTTATAAAAATATGATATGTATAACTTACTTCACAATGTTTTCTTACTTGACTAGACACAGGAGTGGATAGCAAAAGCAAGGCCTCTAAAGAATATTCAGGCCTATAAAGGATAGCAAAAGCAAGGCCTAATACCTTTAAGAGGGTATACATACCAAGATACATATAACTTTAGTCTATTTATAACTATCAATCACAATGGAATAACAAGTTAACCCTTCTAAAATTAGCATCTAAGCTATCATAGTGCCAGGGTGATTTTTTTCTAACAAAATCATGTTTAGCAAGAATGGAATGTCACAACTTAGAGAACTAGTGGAGTAACTGAAAGTCAAATCTGCTGTTCCTCTGACTTATTGCAAGTATATATTAGTGCTTATAAGATTTTAATTGCATGTCAACTGTGTTTGAATTCTCCTTTCCAATGAAGAGTATTTGCCTTGATTGTAGGCAGCACATTATATCTTTTATCCAGAAAGTCTGATCTCTTAAACAAATGTCATCATTTCATTCCTAGCTGACATTCCTTTCTTACACCTCACTTGTATGAAGTTAATTTTGCACACTGAATGAAGCAAGTGTCATATTTCATTTTTATTTTTACTGCACACGGTTTTCACTTATAAAAGAGAAAATAAACCACACACAGAAAAGGAAAATTAATTTAATCAGACTCTGGTTGAAGCAGAGAGCTACTCCTTCACAGAGACCTTGATCTAAGGATAACACTTGGTCTGTTCCTAACTTGAAATACATGAGTCACTTCCACTGACAAATTTCGGATTTGCTAAAGTGCAGTGTTGATTCAGAACCATTATTTTTAAGACCGTAATCCTTTAAGGCACAATGAGCATCCAATGTTACCTGCACATTTGGGTGTGGAGTAAATATAGATTGGCTCACCAACATAAAGGTGGAACTGTATTATACTTGTCCTTTTAGCATAGTAGACATATAATTCATAAGCAAGCAAATTAAGTAGGACATCACCACCCTCTTGGACAGGGTGCTTTTAAGTATCCTTTGGTGACTCATTCTATCCTATTTTATAATAAACTTCTTTTATATAATTCTTTCCTTGAATGTGCCATTAAAGGAGGATGACAGAAGGTAGGAGGTGAGAATGACTAGATGAGTATTCAGCACCAGATTGGTATTCCATTAATATGAACTACCATTTCCTTATCATCAAAGACAGACATTTGCCTGGATATCCATAACCATAAAGTTTTATTTTTACTAGAATTTCACATTAAAATAACTCTACGTTCTAGTATTTTATTTCTTTAAACCGATAAATTATTTATTTATTTAGTGTTGGCAGAGATTCAAACAGAAACGTGTTTTCCCAGCAAAGGTGCTGTAAAAGCATATTCCTGTGTCCTGCACAGGACACAGACTATCCTGTACCCTGCCTTCTCTTTGTTCCAAACACTCAACCAGGTGTTGTGGTTTAAACCCATTCAGCAACTAAGCACTACACAGCCACTCGCTCACCCTCCCACACCCCATGTGGGATGGGGGAGAGAATAAAAAAAAAAGTAAAACCTGTGGGTTGAGATAAAGACAGTTTAATAGGACAACAGAGGAAGAGAAAATAATAATAACGATAAAAGAATGTACAAAACAAGTGATACACAGTGCAATTGCTCACCACCCACTGACCGATGCCCGATGCCCAGCCTATCCCTATCAGCAGCAATCGCTACCCCCCAGCCAACTTCCCCCAGTTTCTATACCGAGCGTGACGTCATATGGTATGGAATATCCCTTTGGGCAGTTGGGGTCAGCTGTCCTGGCTGTGCCCCCTCCCAGCTTCTTGTGCACCTGGCAGAGCATGGGAAGGTGAAAAGCCCTTGACCAGTGTAAACATTACTTAGCAACGACTAAAACATCAGTGTGTTATCAACATTATTCTCATACTAAATCCAAAACACAGCACTATACCAGCTTCTAGGAAGAAAATTAACTCTATCCCAGCCGAAACCAGGACACTAGAAAAAAAAAAACCACCAAACCCAGTCTTGTATTAGTTACATTAAATTTTATTATATAAATAAAAGTCATTGTAGCTACAAATACAGTCAGAAAAAAACCAACCAGAATTGCCAGTAATTATAAATCCATAATGAAAATATGCTGCTAGTGTTTTGCTCTCTGTAGTCTTTCTGTAAAAACAAATGATCTTTTATCTGGCCATGCAATCACACTAAAAAAACTTAAAATAGTGTTTTTCCATACAAACTTAGTGAGTATACTGGCTATAGTGAGAACAGGATTTCACACAGAGGGTTTTTTTTCCAGATTAAATTACATAGATTGAAGTAGCAAGGTTTCCTCTCTCTAAAACCTTGCCTGGTGAGGTTTGAATGCATTTTCCAGGCAAATTTGTAGAATTACGTATAGATCAATCCAAGAATATTGCTGAGTTGTAATTGATTTACCATTATTTTGTTCAAGACAGGTAAGATGTTCTTACATTTTAGTTTTAATATGTAAAAGATAATTTTAGGTTAATTAATTAATGGATTAATTAGTTGCACCAGCCACTGCTACCTGCGAGGTAGACAACAATATCCAACATTTCAGTTTTGCGAGGTTCACGTCTATACCATAACAACCTTTCTATTGTTGTCCTTTATCCTCTCCACTGTCCCCTACTTTCCTAACTCTCTGAAGAGAGCAGGGGGGTAACTTGCATTCTGGTTCTGCATAGTTATTTAGTATACTTTCAGCACATTTTATGTGTGGCATACTTAGACTGTAATCCAATTGCTATCTCCAAGGCAACTGGTCAGTAGCCTGGTTGTATTTATGTTCCTGGAATGGAGAACAAAGGAATACAGAAGCATGTTTTATGGTGTTTCTCCTGTTTTGTATGGCACAGGTGTATGGAGAGAGGGAGAGAGGAAGGAGAGAAGAGAGGAAAGAAAACGAGGGAGAGAGGGAGGGAGGGAAAGAGGAAAGGAGGGCGGGAAGGAGGGAAAGAAGGAAGGAAGGAGGGAAGGGAGGGAGGGAGACAGACAAGGTGTTTTTCCGTGATAGTCTGAAAAACAGCATGGTTATTGCTCATGAAAAAGATAATTTTGGATTTGGATAGATTTATGAATTGAAATACCCTTGAAAATCTTATTGTTCAAAAAATAAGCTTCCACTGAGTTATGCCATTCCAACTAATACTTTTATTAATAACAATAATTTACATTTTTACAGATGAATGTAGAAAAACAACCTTACAAATGCTTAGCTATTATTCAGGAGAAGCAGTTGAGCAGTGCTGCTTGTGTTTCTTCAAGAATTAAATTGGCTGGCAGAACTTGGAATGCGTTTGTAGCAACAGAGGCTCAGCTCTTACCCTTATTGTGCAAGCAACATTACAACCAAATAGGAGTTTATATTCTCCTTTCAGATATACTGAATTATGCCAGTTCCAGGGGTAAAGGGATCAATTTCTGCATGGCTAACTCCTGCTCATATGAGAGGCGTCTGCTGGATGAAGCTCATGTGCAATTGCTGGCATTTTCAAATCCATCACCATGTGGTCATGATCCTATGCACATCTACGTCCAGATGGAGCTGTTGATCAGTCAGCAATTATGTACTTCACCATGGGTCATCCTGCATACTACAGTAAGAAGTTCCTTACATACCAGTTCTTCGAATTCAACCTATTGCAGTAAGAAGGATAGAAGGAAAAGATCTGATGTACAACAGAGAGGGGAAAAAACAGGCAGACCTGAGATATTCTCAGGGAGAAGATATATCCTCTTGTGAATAGACTCAAATGTTTAAAACACCAAACTTCACACCATGGGATAGGATGACATTTTAGCAAGGCAGAATTCATAGAGGATCTATCATTTGTTTTTTTAAATAGAAAAAGCCTATGTGTTCCTATTTATAGTTGGTCACTGTCAATTATCAAATTAAAATTAATGGAAATATAAATTGTGCTTTCCCCATTTTCTTTCTCAGTTCTTGTGTACTGTACACTTTCTCTTTGATAGTGGGACTCTTTATAAAGAAAAATAATGTTCTGTTCTTTTAATTTACCTCTTTGTTTTCCAGCTTTTACATGTCTTACCCTCAAGTATACCTTAAATATAAAAGTTAAAACCTGAGGGACTTTAACTATTTGTTTCAGTTTTAATGTAAACAGAGACAATTATGATAGCAGCAGCTGAGGCTTTAGAAAACTGAGATTTAGGAAATATCCCGAGACTCAATAAAAATCAGAGTAAAGTTTAAAATTAAAGCATTCACTTTGCTTTCAGTACATTCACTTGTTCAGCCTTCTTCTGTACTAATAGTAGTAACAGTGATGTGGAAATTAAAGTGACATCAAGTTTTGTTTGCTTGCTTGATTTATAGAAGGTTCACCAGTTGTGGGTACAGATCAGGAATTTACAGTGAAACTAGGCAAAACCCCACCTCATCGAGGCTTTAACTTAGTACAAAAACAAGTCTCATATTCTCTTTATTAACATTCTATGCACAGCTTTTTGTGACAGGTGGAACTCAGGTCAAATACAAGGTCTCATTGCCAAGGAGATAACAGCTTCGGTTTTATGATAGCCTTTATTCTCTGTTTGATCCAAACTTGGTGAGCACATAATGGTTCCAAATTGTCTAGGCTTATCTGCATTACATTTTTTTTTAATTTGATGATGACATTAAACTTCAAGAAGCTATCACCTGAAAGCTGGCAGTTACATTTACAAAGAAGTGTATAGCATCAAAGAGCTGATGCAGCATCTTTCACTGTAAGCTTTGCAATTCACATTATGAAATAATTTGAAATGTAAACTTTCATTAAATTATAATGTGGTAGTATAAAAGCAAAATTACTGTATAAACATTTGGGAATGTGCATACATAGAAAATGGCATTTGCAATGGTTTCATAGCAATTTTGGAAGTGCAGGGGGGGCACAGAAGATCTAGAAGCAATACTTTGACAAGATTTCCATCTGAAGTCAATGAAAATTTGCCCATTTACACCAGGTTTTTTTTTTTTCTATAACATATCTTTCATGTAACTCTAGTACAGTTATTTTATTGTAAACAAAAAAGTAAAATACCAGATTTGTCATCACTCTCACCGGATACCTACCTTATGATCTGAGAAGAGAAAAATATTTTGGTTTTAAATTCCTTGTTTACAATAAAATAACTCTTTCATTTTCCAAGTAAATTGGAAAAACAATTATGTAATGCTTTCTTTTAGAAATCTGATTTGAAGTACCTGGTGTTCACAGCATTTCCAAAAGCTTATTGATTAAGACGATTCACTGAATATTACTTCATCAGTAGATTAATCATTATGATAATCTCATTTAACGTATACTTAATTTCCCCCTTGTAATCAACAATAGAAAGACAAGACTTTCCCACACATTTTAAGATTAAATTATTTAGTGCAAAGAAAGAATGATTTATTTATCCATAAATCATTATAATAGGCAGAGTTCAGTACCAGTGAATTTGCCTAACAGTGCTATTATAAGTCTTTGTCATACATCTTTGTTACTAGTGGCACAGGTTTGCACAAGGAATCTCAGTTCTTCTATTTTGTCCTACTTTGAATGAAGGAGTTTCATTTTAACATATTTTAATGTATGTTGTTATTGATGAAATTCTGAATCATTGAAATCAATAACAAAGTATACATTGATTTAAATAAAGCTAGTATTTCAGGCTTTTAAAATAAAACAAAAAATGTGGGTTTTTTCAGATCAGTTGCATAGATGGAATAGAAAGTGGTGCAGGTGGAGCTGCCATTCTGTCAACTTCCTTTCATGTACCACAGATATGTACAGCACAGCTGTGCAGCCAGGGGTACATAGATTCAGTGCTGAAAGAAAAAATACTTCATATCGATAACCACTGTGAATTTCATGAAACCATAAGGTATTGCCAATTTTTGAAGCTTTTGAAATTATTCTGAAGTGTGTGCAAACCTTTGTTGCTTTATTAATTTTTTTTTAAATAAGTCTGTTACTCAACTTACATAAGTTAATGTTGACCCTTTGAAATCATACAAAATCAGGTAAATATCCAAATTTATAATAAAATGTACAGCTTATTTACTTGTAAGGGATGGTATATAGAAATAAGAAGTACAGAGAGGAGATACTAATACTTTGGGTATCCATTTTCTCATCCGTTCTTTGGATCAGGGCTCTCCAGTAAAACATTCAATTATTTTGCTGTATATGCTCAAATTATTGTACACATCTTGGACTCAGATATATTACATGGGCTGATTTAAAGATCATTTGTTTCTTAAATTCATATGATACATTAATTTTAAAAGTTACCTGTTGTTACTGATAGATGAAGAATTTATTATTAGGCTGTTTTCATTTACTTTAGTTTTATAAAACCACTCTGTTTATCCCTGTGATCAGGTGACTAAACTAGGCTGGCTTAGAAAATTGACTTGTAGCTTACAAGATTTCCTTTACCTATGATGACTTAAAAGGGTGATTTCTGTGTTTCAGATTCCTCTTCCTATCCTTGCTTCTGAAGGATGTCACTGAAGCAGACCTATTGGTTTGCCTTGGAGTGGGGTCCCCATCCTCTAATGTATTTTTTATTCTGCTGAAGATAAAATGAATGAAAGCAAGGCTGAAATCTGATCAGACTGATAATAAATAAATGCTGCTGATTTCAACCACAACTTAGTCTTATCCAGAAGCTCACTTAGTACCTTGTTCATCATTACCAACTTTTCTTATTCCATCAAGCTGTGGTGAGCTCCGTTACTTTCAGCAAGTATTGCGCTTTGTTATTCACTTCAAGTTTCTACAAAAAAGCAAGATACTGAATTATTCTAAGCAAGTAAATCTATTCTGTGAAGTGACTTGTGACGAGCTGTGGAGCAGTTGTGGCAGTACTGAAGCTTAACATCCAGGATCTTAAACAGTTATCTTGAAAACAGGGTTGAGTGGCAGGGAAGCAAGGTGAAGGGAGATAATTTAGACAGACTGTGACAAATTAACTAAAAGATCCCCTTGTACTTAGTCTGAAGTGCTCACTCTTGGTTTAGTCTATAACCCATGTGACCTGATTTGTAGGTCAGGCTTGGACTGATAGTACTTCATCTTCCTGCTCAGTTCTGGCAGCAAGTAGAGAAACGAAGAGACACAGAGAGAAACACAAAAGATGAAACTCCATTATAATTACTTTGTACAACTTGACTACCAAGGATACAATTTAAAAATAATTATCTCCTACAACAGTACTAGAGATCCATGTCTTCTATCTCTTTTCCCTGTAAAATATAAAGTTACATTAGGTTTTGAATTTTGTTAGTAATAAACTATTGTACAAATGTATACACAGTTAAGTTGCATTAATATGTATAAATCTAATTTGTATACATTATATGAGTCAAGCAAACACAGAGAATTATTGCCTATCATTTTTGCAGGGCTTCTGAAAAAACACATACAGGATAGGTCATAAATTGCCTTCTGTAAAGCATGAATATGAATATTAGATTTGCAGCTAAAAATAATCAGATTACATACAATGTAAGGGATAAGACACACTGAAAATGTCTTAATGTATTTTCCTACAAAATATTCCCATGATTTAAATGTTTTTAAACGAGTCACCCCTCAGTAATACACCATAATTAATTTCAGACTTGCATAGTTATTTGAATCATTGAGGGAAAATACTGAAAACTAAAAGTCCCATTCATCTGAAAGTTTACTGTTTTGCTTTTGACCATGGACGGTCTGCAAACTTTCATTTTTAGATACGTGAATAAATCCTTATCCAGACTTAGGACACAAAAATCCCTGAAAGAAACATCTTTCCTTCTACTTTCAACCTTTCAGTGCCCCTGAGGTCTTTATACACTGCAGTATATAAAAAGGTGTTCTGGAAATACGTCATCTGACCAGTAATCTAGATTTTTCACCAGAAATTTACCGGCATAATTTAATGAAATTCAGAACCAAATGATCAGAAGCTGATTAACAATAAGACCTGCTGGCTGGATTACTTAAAGACCTGTGGTACTGCTAATCAGTACTACCAATCAGTGTGCTATGACAGCAGGCTTATATTTGCGGTCAATTGAGTAAGAAGTTTCTGAACAAGAATTACCATTGATTTTGATACAAATGAGAATTTTAAAAAAATTCAGAAAATTCAAGAGCAATGTAAGACAGAGAAAACTATACTTGCACCATCCCCAAAAGATCGTTTCCCGCTCAGTTCAGAAACCATTGCACCTACACAGCAAGGGGGTGATGTAGGGCACTGCGAGGGCACAAAGGATGAGGAAGAGGCTGAGGTACTTAATGCCTTCTTTGCCTCAGTCTTTAATAGCAGGGCAAATTGTTCTCTGGGTACCCAGCCCCCTAAGTCGGAAGATAGGGATGGGGAGCAGAATGGAGCCCCCATAATCCAGGGGGAAATGGTGAGTGACCTGCTGCACCACTTAGACACTCACAAGTCTATGGGGCCTGATGAGATCCACCCAAGAGTACTGAAGGAACTGGCAGAAGTGCTCACCAAGCCCCTTTCCATCATTTACCAGCAGTCCTGGCTAACTGGGGAGGTCCCTGCTGACTGGAGATTGGCAAATGTGATGCCCATCTTCAAGAAGGGCCGGAAGGAGGATCTGGGGAACTACAGGCCTGCCAGTCTGACCTCGGTGCCGGGGAAGCTGATGGAGCAGATCATCCTGAGTGCCATCACATGGCATGTAGAGGATAACCAAGGGATCAAGCCCAGCCAGCATGGGTTCAGGAAAGGCAGGTCCTGCTTGACCAACCTGATCTCCTTCTACGACAAGGTGATCCGCCTAGTGGATGAGGGAAAGGCTGTGGATGTTGTCTACCTAGACTTTAGTAAAGCCTTCGACACGGTTTCCCACAGCATTCTCCTGGAGAAACTGGCTGCTCATGGCTTGGACGGGTGGAGTCTTCACTGGGTAAAGAACTGGCTGGACGGCCGGGCCCAAAGAGTGGTGGTGAATGGAGTTTACTCCAGCTGGCAGCCGGTCACAAGCGGTGTTCCCCAGGGCTCTGTGTTGGGGCCACTCCTGTTTAATATCTTTATCAATGATCTGGATGAAGGGATCACGTGCATCCTCAGTAAGTTTGCAGACGACACCAAGTTGTGTGGGAGTGTTGATCTGCTTGAGGGTGGGAAGGCTCTACAGAGGGACCTGCAGGCTGGATCGATGGGCTGAGGTCAATTGTATGGGGTTCAACAAGGCCAAGTGCAAGGTCCTGCACTTGGGCCACAGCAACCCCATGCAACGCTACAGGCTTGGGGAAGAGTGGCTGGAAAGCTGCCCAGTGGAAAAGGACCTGGGGGTGTTGGTTGACAGCCACCTGAATATGAGCCAGCAGTGTGCCCAGGCGGCCAAGAAAGCCAACAGCATTCGGGCTTGTATCAGGAATAGCGTGGCCAGCAGAAGTACGTGCCCCTGTACTTGGCACTGGTGAGGCCGCACCTCGAATGCTGTGTTCAGTTTTGGGCCCCCCACTACAAGAGAGACATTGAGGTGCTGGAACGTGTCCAGAGAAGGGCAACGAAGCTGGTGAAGGGTCTGGAGCACAAGACTTAGGAGAAGCAGCTGAGGGAACTGGGGTTGTTTAGCCTGGAGAAAAGGAGGCTGAGGGGAGACCTTATCGCTCTCTACAACTCCCTGAAAGGAGGTTGTAGAGAGGTGGGGGTCGGTCTCTTCTCCCAGGTAACAAGTGATAGGATGAGAGGAAATGGCCTCAAGTTGTGCCAGGGGAGGTTTAGACTGGATGTTAGGAAACTTTACTTCACTGAAAGGGTTATCAAGCATTGGAACAGGCTGCTCAGGGAAGTGGTTGAGTCACCATCCCTGGAAGTATTTAAAAGACGTTTGGATGAGGTGCTTAGGGACATGGTATAGTGGTGGTCTTGGTAGTGTTAGGTTTACAGTTGGACTCAATGATCTTAAAGGTCTTTTCCAACCTATACGATTCTGTGATTCTGTGAGGACTCTGTGCTCAGGGTGAGGGACTTCCTAAGCCAAGTTTCTCATGGAGGAAGGGTACATGGCATCACCTCTTACTTCTGCCACTTCCCATATACCCTGGGAAGATGTCCTACTGCAGTCACTTTCCTGCAGCAGGGAGATATCCCCCTCCATCTGCAGGACGGGGGCTGAAGGGATGCTGTCTGGCACCCCTCAGGTCTGGCACCCTCCTCTGGGATCAGTGCCCTTTCTGCACTTCCTACCCTGCCTTAGCCCAGATGAAGGTGCTTAAAGGAGATCCACTATTAGAAGTGTTCAAACACCCCCCAGCTAATTTTAGTGGAAATGGAGAAGGGGTTGTTCATGGGAACAGCTCATCTGGCAGATGGGAAGGGAAGGGGTGGTTACTTCCACCAGGGAGTTGGAAAAGATCAGCTGGGAGAGAGGTGGCATCGCTCCTCTCCGCTTCAGTCAGCACAGCTGCAGCCAGAAGAGGATGTGTTTCTCTACCCATTGTACTTCAAATAGGAGGTAGACTAATTTCAGATCTAATAAGTAGCTTCAGTAGTCTCACAGGATGAATTTGGGGCTTGATGAAGCATGAGTCATATCGCATGAAGGAGGTCAGAAATACTGCTGTTGATGCTTACTTCATGGAAATTATATGGGAGAGAAGAGTTCAAGAGCCTCCGTTAAAAAGCTTTTGCATCTCAGTAGTTTTCTTGTTGCATACCTCAGTTGAGTGAAGCAGACAAGTCCATTGCATTGTGTGGACTTCTGCAGTGCCAAAAGTAATGAATAATTTCTGATAGTAAATAAAAATTGTGCAGCATGCTCTCTTACTTCTTTTATCCTCTAGTACTGACAAATGGTTTTGTACAAGGATAGAGGAAATATATACAGAAGACTCTGATTATAACTCAGATATTGTGTATGATGTCCCTCATTTTCTCTTCAATACAGGAAGGTTAGCACTTGAAATTAGCTCTTCTTTAGCTCTAAGCATCAGCTACTTGAATTTAAAATGGAATAATTTCATATTCCATTTAGTGTTAAGTTAAAGAAAATAATTACTGTTATGATTCTGAATAAGTCTAAGAAAACATTTTTAATGATATTTTGTAACACGGTGTGCAGTTTTAAATAAATATTTCTGGATTATATTTAACTTCATTAACCTCTAGGAAAATGTGATTTATTTTCCTTTTTGCTCTTACTCATTCCTTTTCCTGTCATCGTTAAATGCTGTGTTCTCTTAATGCTGGCATAAGGAAGGCATAAGATTGGAAGGAACCACACTTAATCCAAATCAGGTACGGGCAGCATAATATATCTGACTGTTCCTTTAGCATCTGTGGTATTCAGTACTCTCAGCTGGTCAGCCATCTAAGTATTTACAAAATGTCAGCTTTCACCATCAGACAAGAGTGGGTATAGTCTGTCTGGCACAGCCTTAGGCAAAAGTCTAGCTCTCAGGGAGAGGGGGTGAGAATCATGCCTCTGCTCTTTATATTGATCACAAATATTTTGAAATATTTTTTGAAGGGCTTAGTAATGCCGTGTTATGTTTGGTGTTGAATTTTACTCAGATACTGGTTGTTCTTTCTCTTTCACAAAGTAAATCCACATGCATCACCCTCTAACAGAAAAAGTAGAACAAAAAGAAAGGAAGGAAAACTAATCTGTGGTAGTATATTTCATACTGTGATAGCACAAAGGACTTGAATTACAAGTAATTTATCTTGCCTTAAATGTATTGGCCATAAATCACTATTAGGCTTTCAGAAAACCTGATGTACTACAAAAAGATTAAAAAAACTTAACTCTTCTTCAGTTGTCCTTCTTTTTATTATGCCATTTTCCCCTAATTACAACATCTTTTTCAATAACAATAATCACACTGTTAGGAAATATACAATTAAAAAAAAAAGATATTACATATATATTACTCTACCATTGTCATAACAGAAGTAAATATTTATGTGCAAAAAATTGCCCACATAGGCAATTTGAGGGGGAGGGAGAGGGTCAAAGAGTAAGGAACAATCCATAAATAGCACACAGATACAAAATCCAGGGGTGTAGAGTGGGGTGGGGATCCTTTTCAGTGATAGGTGTGCTGATAAGGCATCTAATTACATACTAAAGACATACAGAAACAATGAGTTAACAAGGTACTTTGATACAATTTTACACTACAAGTTATAAATGCAATTCATATTAGACTGATCATTAGGTAAACACGACAAAGGAGAAGAAGAAAATCTTCAAAAAGAATAAAACATTCCATGTGTTGCTCTAGCGAAAAATTCAGATACCCCTGGGTACAGCTGTATAACACGACTCTTCCTTAAGGTTTGGCATCATTTTTCAGTTGGAGCTGTGCAGCAAAGCATCCAGAGGCAGCGACACTCATAGTGTGGTCTAGTGTGGTCAGCTGAAATCCATGTTCTTGGGAATGGCACACCATCCAAGTGTTTAAATAAGCAATTTTGGACATGTATGGTTTGAGGCCATTTCATCCCTCCCATAAAATATTCTTTGGAGACTGGCTTTCCAAAGGAGTTTTGGAGGAACTAATACTTTTAAATAAGTCAAGTCTTAAACTTTCTGGACTCTCTTGCCTAGGAAATCAGATTTTTCACTAGGACTTCACATTCTTATGGTTTTCACAGATCTACTCTTACTAGATGTGTTTTTGGAGGGGGGATTGTTTTTATTATTATGTGTTGGTTTTGATCTAATGCTATGTTAAATAATATGTTAAACAATATTTAACAGTTGGATTTTTCTTAAATCCCCCTGGCCCTTTATACAAATGCCAGGTAATTTGAAAGTCCTATTAAAAGTTTGCCATTGGCATCGGCTCATTTTGCACAGGCCCATATGGCGATGATTCCTGTGGGATACATCCCCTTTTTCAGACTGTGACTTGGCATTTACAAGTGAAGTCAGTACTACACATCTACACTGATCAGCATACCAGTCCCTGTGCACCGAGTACAACAATACTGCACTTAGGCAAATTGCACTGTTACCTGGCTGCTTGTTAAACATGAAATAAATTTCTCCCATGGTTTCTCAGCTTTCCTTTACGAACTTGGTCAAACCTAAATAGCCCATCAAACTAACGATTTATCCTGCTTTTACAGATGGACACCACTGAAAAATAAGTTAGTCTTTTTTTTAAATGCACATGATCCAAGCCCAGCGAAATCATAAGCTTTTCCTTTATGTTGACAGAACTGAAATTATAATATACACTATCTCAACGATGTTATTCCCTTAGCTCTTGGGAATCAGTACATCTTTTAACAAACAGGATAATTTATACTTTCAGAAAATAATTTCAGTAAAGAGCTTTTCAGCTAAAGATATGATTTTCAGTTCTTTGTAATTGCTCATTATTTCTTTTAATCACTGAAATATTATTCATTATGCACTGGAAAAGTAAGTTAGTCTAGAATAACAACAATAATAGATATTTTAAATACAGTTTGAACTAGGAATATTTTTTCTTCTATTGATATAAAAATGCTCAGAAAGTGGTTCTAAGAAGAAAGAAAAGAAAAAGAAGCCAACCTGTTTCTGAGATTTATTCTTGTCCTTCAATCTGCTCCCAAATAAAAAAAAATTGCTGATGTCAGGTGGGTCAAGTCTCCTGTGAATTAATTGGATTTTCTGCTAAGGGATTCATCTCACAGGAGATTTCTGGCTATCATTATCATGTAAAAATCTTATGCTACCTGACTTATGTGAACCTTTCAAGACCATACATAAGAGGGAGGGGAGAGGAAAGGGAAAAGCAGTATGGAAAAGGAGTAGATGACTCACTGCCCTTTGGAGATTATTGTAGGACATGACTGTGATGATGCAAACCTAAGGTATACTTTGGTGTTCACAAGAAGTGAAACCTCCCTTGGTCCAGAGTCCTGGATGTACAAGGCTTTGTCTTCTCCTCTTCCTGCATTTCAGCTCAGTTATGTTTCTAAAACGTAGTGGAGCGGATCTGTGGAGTGGAACAACAAATACATTAAACTGAATTCCTGTGATTCACTTAGTATGAATTGTGGCAAGAAATAGTTTTGGTATATTGTGTAGTAGTTGGTTTTATTTACCACCTCAAGATACACAGCATACTTCAGCTTATGAAACAATCAGAAATATTCCTAATTTTAACTATTTCAAACTTTGTTTTGTGCGCATGGTTTTATTCTACATTGCAGGGTTTGTTTGTTTGTTTGTTTGTTTTTTAAAAAAGGAACTACAAATTAAACTCTTAATAATTATAATGACGGTAACAGCAGCTAGTCTTATATTGCTTCCCACCAGGCTCATGAGGTACATTAAGAGCAGCTGTACCAAAAAAATACTTACGATCCACAAATGTGAGGGGAACACACTACTACCACATTCATTAAACATAATTTTGTTCTCAAACAACAAATGCAGAAACACGGCAACAGAAGAAGAAAGTGCTGAGGATATTGTGGGCATCAGCTGAGAAAGTAACCTGACTGGGGAATAGTCCTGAAAAAGAAATCACTGTGGCGTTGGCAAAGGCAACCCATCTTTAAGCACATAGTTATGTCTCTGCTGCAAGTACAGACAGGCAATGACATTGTTACTGGATGTGAAATGGCTTTTGAACCCATGGGCCCTGGCTTATGAATGCGGAGAAAGGGTGGAAGTGACTGGGCAGGTTGCCCCATCTCTTTCAGTCACCTTCATACAAGCATGCTATACAGAAATGCTTTGAACCAAGAAAAAAAAGGAGAAAAATATCCAGTAGTTGCAGGGAGAAGAGAAACAATAGGTGATTATTAGAGCTGCCATTTATCATAAGAAGTAGTTTAGAGCCAAAGCTTCATCCTGATCTCTCTGGTTTCCTCAATTTACACCTAAGTGAGTGATATGTGGATCTTTACCGTGAAAAGATGTCTTCATTAGAAAGAAATTGTAATTCACTATCATTTTACTAATTACCTCACTTGTGGCTTTCAGTGCTCTTCAAGTCCCAGTTTTAATCTTCTCACTAATTGTTGGCTGCAAACGGAATAAAGTTATACAGCTTGCATAAGGATTCCCAGAGAGCACAAAGTTTGCTTTATGCCATGGATCCAAACTGGAATTTCCTGTTTTCCTGTACCATTTTTTGTCTTAAAGAATAAGAAAGAAAGGAATGGAATATCTGAATGCAGCAATGATGTGAGGAAAGAACTATGTTTACTATCTATGTAATAAATAGTTATATTTTCACTTCCCTAGTATTTTCTGTGACAATATCTTCAAATGCTTAAGATTTTAATTTTTTTCTTAGTATTAGGGTAAAATTATCTTCTTAGAGACAGTTGCTTGCAACTTAATTCCATTCAAATTCTGGTTTTCTGTATGAGAAACCTCTTCATTTTTTGATATTGCAAATTTCATTTTTTTAAGTATCTGCCACTGGAAACAACTGTATTGGAGAATTCTTCCATTATTTGAAATGACACTTGTTTACTTGATGATGCCTGGAAAACATAACATGGTTGCAAGTGTTATTTGTTCAGCATTAAGTTCAGGCACAGTTGGAGAGCCCTGGGTCACACTCTGGGTAGAGCTCCTTAATATGACCTCACTACACTGCTGTATCTAGATCTTCCCTTATCCATGTCTCTGAAAGCTTTTCTAGGACTGTATAAACTCACAGTACTTTCTCATTTTTGGTCTGTCATTTTTTCCTGGTCATATCATCACTACTTATAATATTGTGGAAATGGACTTTATTGCCCTGTCTTAAAGCTTCGTAACTAGCACAGCTTACACACACAGGGAACACCAGTGAAACTTTTTATAGCACCTTCCTAATGACAAATCTGAATTTACAGTTTGTCTTTTCAGGATATGTTGCAGTTGAAACAAATGGATATATTTACTTCACAAAGATGCTAACCTGAGTGTTTCTGAAGATGACAAAAGAAATAGAACAGAATAAAACAAGTATTTTCATTTGTTTCCCTGTCACAGTTCATGCCCCTCTTTTGAGTGATATTTCAGTCAAGAGACCCTTACCACATCACAAGGGCTCTCTCCTGTTTCTAATTAGTTTCTATGTTCTGTGGTTCACCAGACTTCTAATATAACAAAGAAAGCATGAACCACTATTTTTCTTCCCTCCTCAGCTCTCCCCAACTTTCCTTTCTCCTCAAAGTCTCAAAGTTTTGTCTTTTTTGAAAAATATAGACCTACTCTGGTTGTTCATATTCTGGAAAATTCCAGCTCCCTCTTAGCCAACACACTTACCTGGACTGAGTCTTTAGAGATTCAACATCATGATCTAGAGCTGTTCTTCTTTCTAAAGGTGTAGGTCCTGCACACTTCAGACATTGCATGTAAGTGAAGGATTATTATTCTGTAAAGAATAGGGTTTACAGTCGTTCATTTATGTGTTCTGGAAAGTATCTTAAAATCCTTTAAGACACTTGTGAAGAAGTAGTCTTTCCCTTCACAATCTAAAAGCAAAAACACAGAAATGGTAAGAACAGACTAAAAATAAAATCTCTTTTTTTTCCTCATAGGGGTATTTCCATTCCTCTTTAGAAACCTGATATACATTCTGATGACAGAGCATTATGTTCATCACTTATAAATGTAAGATTTTCTCCAAGATTCTTTTTCTGAGCTGCCTTTCTCTATAATTAGTCAACTAACACAGTTCCTCAGAAAGAGAACAGATGGATTAAATAAGCAAGCTGATTGAAAGAAATTGATTATATAATGTCTAAATGAATATTTGACTTAAATAATAGAATAATTTGCTTTCAAATTGCAGTGCTTTTTTACATCAAAAGCAAAATAAAGTCTTTAATGTTTCATTTCTGAATATTATAGATGAAAAAATCTACAACTGTTCTCTGCAGGACATCAGATCAAAACAATACAAATTAACCATGAGGTTAATTTTCAGTTAACAGCTAAAACTGCGGAGTTACAGAATATTTAAACAAATGCATATTCTAATGTACACAATAGATATTTTAAAATTGTAAAGCACAGCTTGTGTACTGCTTGCCTCATTATAAAATAATTACCAAAATATAAAGTTCTACTGAAGCTTTTAAAAATATTTTATTAAAATTCAATTTTATTAAACATTGTTGGTTTGATGAGCTTGTCAAAGTGTTACTGAAGTATGAAGGGGACGGAATTTGTTAGGGTTATGGCACAATTAAGGGATAGTGATCCCTTGAGTCTATTTGCTAATCTACAGGCTTTATTCGGAAGCAATTTAGTAGATTAAGACTATTCAACTCAGAGATACAGAATGAAAAAGCATCTGCAAAACCCCCGTAGCAATAGATGAGTATCTATTCGTTTGATGTTCCCGACTAGGAGAACTCTTTTGTGTGTAAGGTTATAATCAAGTGTTCACTGTCACGGGTCAGTGGCAGTCATCTGAAATGCAATGCCCTGCTTTCACTTTTCCATAACATTGGAGCTATTGCAGCAGATTATCCTTGGGGCTGACAATTCTGTTCCTTATTCTTTTCCCAGACCAAACTTAACAAATGTGTGTCTACAGAAGTCAGCTATTGAAGTATAAGACTTTAAAATTGTTTCAAAGGAGTAATAACTTCATAAAAAGGTGCAAAAAGCTCTCAAAGAAGATTGAAATAATAAAGAAAAATCCTCTCAAACAGGATTTCAGTAGGCTTCAGCAACAAAGTCCAAAACTTTCATGATTTCTAGTTCTCTATATTTGGAAACAAAACAAGGTGTCATCTTTTGTTACCTGAAGGTTTCCTAGACATCTAATTCTCTGCCCGTTACTGTCTGAGCTAACTCCTGCCTAGACCGCATTTGGATCCAGTAAGTGGGTGCTCTGACAAGGCATAAAGGTGAATATCCCTAACCGTCTTCTTTCGGACAGAGAACTCCCCTATATGGGAGGGTTCCTCCTCTCTCTTGATGAATCTTCACAAGATGGCTGCTGAACTCCGGATCTGGAGCAAAGGATGGAAAGTGCCATCTGGGCACCTACCAGGTGTGCAGAGACAGAAGCTCAGATACAGCTGCTTTTCATTTAGGCAGGTGGTTGTAACTCTTCACTCAGCATGTCAGCTTTTGGATTTATATTCTTGAGGCAGAAGAGATGCATCTGGGGGTTCTGTGGAGTCAAGCATCTAAAGAAAGCATTGCAATACTTCATTTATAAAAGCCTAAGGGATTTATTGAATCTGGTACATTTATCTTACTGTGTCAAACTGGTGATGAAACTAAAAGAACAGTATTGGCCACCGGTTTGTTGGGGCAAGGGTGAAAAATAGGTGTTGAAGAGGACAGAAGACTGAGGAGGCTCAGGTAGCTCCATTGCTTAGCTGTCTTTGCTAGGTTGTCCTACCCCAATTGTCCTGCTCCAACTTGTCCTACCCCACTCATATCAACTGTCACTATTTCATATGATTAACTTGCTCCCTTTTCTCTCTCACCCATTCACAAAGTCACCACTATTCCAGCCTTCTCCTCAGTGCTCTGCTCCTACAGCTCCCTATCACAGAGTTCTGTTAGCCAGGACTGCCCAAACCCAGTTTTTTAAAACCAAAGAAAATACATAAGCACAATACACTTCAAGAGTTAATTTGCTCCATGGTGTCCAGCACTCCTTGTGGGTAAAAAGTGAAGATCTGAACCACTGAAAATACAAACAGTAATGAAAAGAAAGCAGCTGACAATGTTAAGATTAATTTGACACTGTGGTTCTTTTTTCAGGCTGTAGATTAACTAAAATAAATAAGACTTTTATTATCTTCTTCATGAACATGTACAAATCCCTGTTGGCAAAGAGTTTTTAGTTTAGTCTTCATATAATTTGCAAACTTAGAAAAGCACTTAATTTTGAAATATCACATAGTTTAAATTGTGGTCTCTTATTAGTTATTATTATCAGATATAACCAATTTGCAAAAATATGTATTGGTCAGCTTCTGACTTTAATAGGTTGGATTAGTTTAATAAAAATGGCTATTCTCCATAAACTACTGTATTTTTCCTAGAAATTTCTCAATTAAAGAAAATTATATATTACTCGAGGCTCACAGGGACTTGAATGATGTTTTCATGGCAGGGCAAGACAGATACAGGTAGCCATAGAACTTTGAGATTGCTTTATGAAGCTATAAACTTACCCTTTTATTTTTCTTTTTTTTTTTTCCCCCCAGTGTTACCCTCACAAGTTTGTGTATCAACAGTTTATCGCTACTTCACCGATGCTGAAATTTGCTGTGGTGTAGACGTGCATCACTAAAAGTATAGATAATTTAATTTGTGTTTCCACCCAATTTAGAAGCCCTAGTACTGGCATTAGATTAATACAGAAGTATTATTAGAAAACCAGCAAAAAATCCGTTTCATAAAGTATTTTGCCTGTGAAATCAGTCATAAAGAAAAAAATGCATATTCAGAGGTGTTGATCTGTGAACAAAGAATGCATTTTAAAATAAATAACTTCTAAATTATAAGAAAAGTCCAGTCTTTTCTGAGAAATCCTTTCTCCTCCCATAAAGTTATAGCACACTATCTACTACAGTACTACACTATCTACTACACTATCTACTAAAGCACTAAACACTTGCCTCTTCTATTACACATTTAGGAGGAAAAAACACACTTCCATGTACTCCTACTTTCATACACTGTTACACTAGACTTCATTAGGATCAGAATTTCACACAGAATGTTGTATAGTCCTCAGTGCTGCTGTTTGTGTTTCACATCTTTATGTTTCACGTTACCTTCAAAGTCTCAACTTTATCTTATACATGCAAAAAGTTCCGCTGGATAGTGTGCCTGGGAATTTTTTTTATGATCTTAGAAACAATAATACTATTCCACTGTATAATATTTTAATTTTTTTTCTTTCCTAGAGGAGGCTCAGAACATTTGGCTAGATATTAGAGATCACTAAACTTCACTGTCAAACTATCAGTCATATTTTATAATTACTAAGAAATGTACTGAACTTAATGTGAAATAATTAGTGATTTCACCAGTTTGGACACAAATCAATTGCATGATTGAAGTAAGCTAATTCCTTTAGAGGTATCAATGTAGTATTCATCTCAAAAACATTTTACATTTTTAATTTATATGCACGTTCACCAAATGTTTTTGAAACAGCCATTAATACCTTTGGAAAAACAGTGTTCTGAAAAGATTTTTTTAAGAAATTGCTTGAGTGTTAGGTATTATTTTGCCTGAAATTACTGTTTAATATATGCTGGACTATCCTAGTATCTCAGTCACATTAGGAGCGGGATGGTGAAGTGGTAAATATTTTAAATAGCTTTTAAAATTATTTTCAAACCAGTTTTCATTTTCCTATTATTCACAGATATTTATTCTGATATCTTGCTATGCACATTCTGCATAATGTACTACAGAAATGGTGTGTTTATGTTGCAGTAGGAGAGCATATAGATAGAAAGAGGTGTGTGGGAAGTAATTTTTTATTTCACATTATGATACACTTATGTATTATTGCTATTACTACGTTCGTTTAACCCTGGTATTGACTTTACCCTTACATGACTGAGCAAATACTTCTTTCTTTTCCTCTGAAAACATTGGTGATTGCTTATTTTATTTTTAAATAATAATACAATTTATAAAGACCATAACAGTTCTTTTGTCAGTTGGATTCAGGTGATACTAGAGACAAAATCAGAGAAGCTTGTTCTCTACATGCTGTTGTTAAATACAATAAGTAAATGCAAGTTTTTCACTGAGATGAATCAGGAATGTGACAAAAGCCTTTACTTTCTATGCAGGCCCACCATACTAATATGAGTACCATGAAAATGATCTCACTGGCATTGGTCAAATCTTCTGAGAAGACAACAATTTTTTTAAAGAAGTAACAGCAATTACAGTGATATGTCCCAGACAATATTTCTAGCCATCAAGCCTTAGCAAAAACTCAAAAACAGGTACCTAAAACATTTAAAAGAAACTGTCAAATTATACAAATCCAATCTATGGATGCATATTTTTTACTTCATAATTCTCAAGCCATATTCAGGAGTGTATAGTTGCTTCTGAGATGCGGTCTACGTCAACAGCTTTCTCTTCAAAGCAAAAACCTATTTAAATCTGTTATTTTCAATATGTCAGGATATACTCTGAGCAATTAAGGCATTGGGCTGTATAACCAGAAGCATGAATGCAAATCTCTTTCCAGTTTTGTGCTGAAAGCTGCCCTACGCATGACTCTGCAGGGAGGAGGGTGAAGGAGAAAGGGGAATTTAACCATTCCTCTTGGCGTCTTGCTCTAGTGTGGATATTATTTCCATTCCCAGTGCAGCACTGCAGCTGCTCCGCAATAGGAACAATTTACTACCAGGGCAGCAGCAGGGGATAATAGACAAATAATAACAATAGCAGTAAGGTCTCCTCCCAGGTCTGTAGAACAGACAAGAAGAAGGCATAACCCTTTCTGTTTGGGGTGGTTCATTCAGGCAGCTTCTACTGTGTGCAGATGTTTTGCAAGCAGGAGACACCCAGCTTCAAAGTATGAAGTAATTGTTTATTGGCAGATACACGATAGATGTTAAGGAAGAAAGAGTCACTAGGCTAAATACTAACATGGCTCCCTAAACCCATTATAGCACACAAAGCAAGTTTGCTCTCCAGGCTGTTGTCACTCAGGTAGGGATCGGTCAGCATCAACACATCCTCAGTGTTGCTGAGTTGCAGTCTTCCAGATCCCTGTTTTATTTCTTTAGTGCTACAATTTTTTTCTGTTAGTATTTTTCCTTTTGAATCCTTGGCCTGATCACTGCCCCTTTTTCAATAGTCTGACCTCTGTCTGCCACTCTCTCTGTCTTTTCTTGACCTTTTCTTGCTCCACTCTGCAGACTTTCTTGCAGCTCTTTTTCAAAACTTATCAGCTTTCTCGGAAGTTTAAGGCCTGGCTGCACAGATGTTCCGCATGGGAACGAGGCCTTGGGCTCAGAGAGCCAGACCCCTGGGATGAGGGAGACAGGGAAAGGGACGTGGCAGCTTGTGGCTGGGGAGCATCTCTATAGTGAGGACAGTGCCATGTCCCTCGGAAACATCTCTCACCAGGCTTGCAGCCTGCAGGAGCCCTTCCCTTCCTCCTTTTCTCCCACCAGTCAGCGAGATTGTAAACCAGTACTTTGTCAGCCAGACTGCATAATAAAAAGTGTCTGACAGAAAGTTGTCTTGGACAAAGAAAGTGACAGAATTAATCACAGCCACAATATGGGACTGCAGGATCAGGCAAACCTTGGGCCTGTTTCAAAATGAAACCAGGAACTACTAATTGTTGTTTTGTTTTGTTTTTTTCTTTTCCAAGAGGAATGTCATAAAATGTGCAAGTGCAACAAGTTATATTTTTCTCACGTTTTTCCTAAGCACTGCTCTCCACACATTGAGTGGAGACAGGCAGGAGCATTGGCAGCAGCCAAGCCCCAGCACTAGAGAAAAAGGACACTGTTCTTTTAACATCTCATTTTAGACTGAAGATTTTCCTCTTCCTGTTTGTTCTGCCAAACTCTGTAGTCTTTTATTTGAATTTTCAAAAAATATGCACGCAGCAAAGCTTTTATCAAAAAATCAAAAATACTAATTTTAAAACCAGGCATTGCGGCAGCCAGATTTGCAACTAGGAATGAGTTAGCTGCTTCATCAGATCTTATACAAGTGAAGGGACATTAGTTCTAATCAAATGCTCAGAGGGCTTAGAGGCTATTCAGTGAAATCAAAATAACAGAAACAGAACTGAAGTTTCTGGTGCTCCTGTTGTGATGTCTGATTTATTTCAGCCCTCAATAATGTAAGTTCTTGAATAATAACCTTGTGAGTTTATTGTTGTTTTCTGCTTGTTTCTGAATAGGTTGATCCACAGGCTTAACTGTTTAGGAATTTCTATGTTACTCAGTCAAATTGTTCCTGAAAACAGCTTTTCAGGAATTACGTTGGACCATGGTATCAAAAAATTATGTTTGACCAGTATCAAAAACCCCCAACAACATTATTCAGAATGAAATGCCAAAGTGTCCCATTCCTTTAGTGAGAGAGTCTCTGGGTGCTTATCACCTTGTTTTGTGCTCCTGAAGCCAGGAAGAGATTTGCCATTGATTTCAGTGAGAGCAGGACCAGGGTTTAAATGAGTACCAATCCCTGTTAATCACAGTTCAAAAGAAAAGTACAATATCAAGAAGGAAAATGTTACCTTAACTTTGCTTTTTTTATATGCATATTTTCCTGTGACCTGGGGTTTTTTTCATGTATATGTTAACTAGGCTTAGTCCCATGAAGTTTATTGTTTCATAATTAAAATGGAAACAAATCTATACAGGTTGAAAAATCAAATCTTTTACTGCAAGAAACTTGTTCATATAAAGCAAACTGTGCTATAGTATATCAAGGGATGAATATTGGGGGTTTTTTGCCAAATTCTTTGATTTACTGTAAAATAAAATTTTCTATTTTTTTTCTCCTTAGCTTAAAAATTTTTCCCTCCCCTCCCTCTCTCGTCTTTTGATTGCTGTGTTTGAACAATCTAAGTCTGATGGGAGAGTATTCCTCATTAGCATTTTGCAACTTTCCTGTAGGATTAATAGAGCTCCATTGTTTTGATGTTTCACACTGAATTTATGTCTTTAAAGAAAGGCGAGCTGGTATAGGTTTGTAAGTCTGCTCCTTTTGTTTTATTTTTTTCTTTTCTCTCTGAGGACTTTAACCCTCTGCTAAAGCTTCAAAATTTCTCTTTAAGTAGGGACCTAGTAGTTACTGCAACATATTTCATATGATTGAAAATAAGTTGAAGGAACTTTAAGGGTGTCTAGCAACACTGGCCAATTGACACCTGACAAATTACCTTGGAGTCCTCTGTGCCAGGCTGTATTTGGTTACGCTTACTAGTAAATTTCAAGTTTCAACATAGAGTGAGAAGAAAACACTTTTTAAACTGCTCCAATATCAATGATTTCTTTATGACAAGAAGTCAAAGGGTTTTTTTTGCTTTTCAGTACACAGGTCAGCTGTTAGTTCTTAAAAGCTATTGCTGTTATCAGGACCATTGTTCAAACTATTTAATTTTCAGTATGCATGTAAAATTAAGTACCTGTGTACTTGCAAAATGAGGTCATAAGTCAAGGAGCTAAACCCCTAGGAGTGATCTAAGTAATGGTGTTTCGAAATCTGATTAACTAAGGAGACAGCACTGCATTTCTTTTTACAGGTTCATTGGGAGAGTGATGGATTTTGTTTGCTCTAATAACTCATGGTGCGATTTCTAATCAGGCTCCTGTGGTGTCTTTATCCAGTGTGAGGTAACCTAGTAACACAGGACGTTGAACTGGAGTGTATGATACAAACCATTCCTGGTAAAGAATTATTTGGAGGAATACAACACCTCTAAGATTTTAAATAATTTTCAGAACTCCTCCAATGGTGATCTCTCATATACAAAAACCACAGCCATTTATGATTGGTTACCCAATAGAACAGAGATTCAAATTAAAATAGATTTCAAAATAAGAATATAGTACATAGCCAGTATAAATTTCTTATTTTCTCTTTCTTTTTCTCTTCCCTTTACTTGTGAATCAACAGATGTGTGTCTGAAGGGAACTAAGAGCATGACTACTTAATAACTGTTCTGAAACATAGATGGGACCTGAAGGTTTTTATTTTTACCAAGCCAAAGAAAGAAAATATATCAGGTATGTGCAATGTCCACTGAAATGAACCCATAATGGATCCTAACTATAAACTCTGAATATGCCTAATGGAGGCAATAGTTTGAATCTTAAATAATAAAACAGGAGTTCTTCACTTCTCTTTAATCCCCTCTGGGAAGCCCAGTTAATTAAAGCTGTTTATTACAACTTGATCAAAAAGTCTAAATTCTATGTGTCCTACATCTAGCTACTACAATATTCTCTGTCATTGAACCCTCACGAGGCCCTGAAGACTTTGACTTGGTAATGAAGCCATCAAAGAGAGAGACTAACTCACTCTTTAGTCAAAGCTGTTTGTTTCAAGGTACAGTGCAAAACACGCTCTAGGCTTTCCAAGGCTGCAGTCTATTTCCTCCTTAACTTTAAACCAAAAACCTCCTTGCCATACTTAATTTAGCATCTGAATCAAATTAATTATTTTGTAACAAGACTGGTGTGGAGGAGGTAAATTTCTTATTTAGCATGGAACATTAATTGATGCAGTAGAATGCTCCCTTTGAGCAGCTGCTGTTATCATTTATATGTTCCAAATAGGTAAATAAATTTAGTTCACACAGCCACACACATGCGCACACACACACTCATGAAACATCAAGATGAAGCAGTGAATTGAGGAGGAGAATTCACAAGTCAAATAGAAAAGGAAAAATGACTATTTACAGCTGCATTTCTGTGTGTATTATGAGGAGAAAAAAATTGCACTATCTCTACCTTATTCAAAGAGAAGTGTGATTGCTGATGAATATTTTCTTACCTGTACTTGTTAAATATTAAGCAACAACATGATAATTATGATATTAAGCTTAGAAAAAAAATCTAATTTGCCTAGATTTTCTTTGGCTCAGCTGACAGCTCATACTGATTCAAATCTAAGGGTATAAAAGAAAATACAATTATTAATCTGTGAGCAATTTAGAAACTTTTTGCTACAAGCTCTCTACACTGCAAGAAAATCCTGGATTGAATAATAAACTGGGACAGAGAGCACCCAGAAATGATAATCTAGAGAGGGAGAATAAATCTTACCCTGTGTTCAACTCGCTTTTATGTCACAAAACACAATCAAAAAATATAAAATACCTAACCCCTGAGCAACTCCTCTCTTGAAATTCAAGCCAAGAGAATGCATGCATTTCTTATACCAGACCGTTTTTAGTTTTGGACAGCTGAAGGAACTAAGTTTTTTCAAGGTAAGATTCTTGTGGCTTCTGCCTGTATCATACAGGGTATTGTACCAGACAGTTTTAAATGTCAATTGCTGCCATTTTACATTAAAGATAAAGCTTGCAAATGAAGTCTTAATGCCTTTGTTGTTGACAGCCACTGAAAAAGCCAGATGATTTAAGCCACCTTAAATATCTCCCATAGTAGCTTCCTTTTGCAAAAGCTAAGTGGATTTAATTTCCCCATTTTCACAAAAGCCTAAACCACCCTTGTGACACAGCAAATCCCATACACATGTTGAAGGCTCTGTAACTTTTTTTTTTAAACCGAAATTCCTCCAAAGTACAAAAAAAGTAAATGCTCCTGGAAATATGGTATAACTGTGCGGAAGCACATGCAAACATCCTGACTTTAAAAATTAAAATAGCCCCTGAGTTTAAGAAGGACAGACACTGGAATAGTTGTTTCATGCTCTTACGTAAGAGGTCTGCTTTCTCCCTAACAACAGCATGACCCGATACCTCCACAGAAAAGCTTAACGTGCTATCGGTGCACGGTAAAAGCCATCGGCCCTGATTCACACCTTACTCAAAGCTTTCTGCCACCTGGCCAGAAGTATGTCAATGCCAGTGATAAAGTCCTGCTTGTCCTCATTCTCTCGCTGTACTGTTTTGAAACTTCCACTGTACAGACAAGCGATGTGTACCCATCCACATTTGTCACTCGGACAGCCCTATGCCAAGGGCTCAATAATACGCCAGGACTTCCCAAGAGAATCCCCTGCCCTTCTGCTTCACTGGAATTAATGTTACCCCTCTGAGGCTTTTTATGTAATCCTGGCCATGTCCTTGCTTTCCCCGCTTCACCTGAGAACACCTGAGGCTCTCTCCATGCAGCTGCTGTGCTTCCTTTGGAAATAAGGTAGTGTTCCATTTTCTCCGTGGTTCGATACGATCACTCTGTAACTGTTAGTGCAGGCTGAGGAGAAGGAGTCATTCACTTCCTCACTGGAGCTCAGCCTCGTGTTTCAACAGACAGGGAAACTGGTGTTCATGGGCCAAACCCAACAGAGCAGCATCTTAGGGTGAGCAGATAGAAAGGGTGGGTTTATATTCTCTTTTACTTAAATCTCACTTTTCAAGTGTGTTTTTCAGATTAGCAACAGATTTTTCTTGGCATATATGTGCAATATGATCTGTTAAGGCAAATCTTATAACATTGCTATGGTTGCAGTGAGTTTTTCTGTGTTTAAAGTTTTTTTTGTCCCCTTATTTTAGCCATACTTAAATACATAGAGGTAGAATATTTAATGAATTCACATAATCCCTAGTAGAGCATAAATGCCTTGTTTGTCCCTGAAGGACATCCAGTAGATATACTGATTTACTAATATGTCCCCTGACAAAAAGGCATTTTAGTTTCAGAGCTGTCTTTGTAACTGAATACTTCTTTTTCAATTTCATTCCCTTGACATTGCTTACATGCCACAGTTAAACAACAAAACTTTAAGCTATATCAGAATACTTCATCATAGGAAAAAAAGCACAAACATCAGAGAATCTACACATTAAATTACAGTGAACACAATGAAGAATGTTACAATGCATGATTCTACCTTTATTAAAATACACTTCGGGCTAAGTCAGTCAGCAAATGTTTCCAGAATTGCCATCCTGACATACGATATTCATGCTGGAATGATGGAAGATGGATAAGAAAGTGAGGATCATCCCCAAAGCCATGAAAGAAAGAAATCCTTTTCAGTAGTTATCATTGGGAAGCCTGCTGTGGATGATCTATGAATCCATATTCTGTCTGATCTAGAAAAAAGCGTTGTAATTTTGTGCTGCATTCAGATGGTAGAAATTTGTCTTTTTAATCCAAGATAATGAGTTATTCATTCTCAATGAAGATTGTTATTTTGTTTTCGGTAAGAGTTGGAGAAGCAGAACATAAATTGAAGAAAATTTGATGTTTGCTAGAATGAAACTGAACTTCAGGAAAAAAAGTACTCAGGATGGCACTTCTTTTTTTCTGCTTTTGAGTTCAAATATGCCTTCTCAGAATTAATAGTGTAATCAAAGGTAAGGGATCAAATGCCATCTGCAGTTGTCAATGACTGCAACACTTCAGAAAAATTTGTCAAAATAGATTATCTCTGATCCTTTCTCTCCTTTTCTCTCCCCACTCTTTGTTTTTCCTTTTCCCTGTCTACATCTTTGTTTTATTTTTCTCCGCCTTCTGTTGTTTGTAGATAGGAACTTATGATAAATGTAGCTAATTCTTTTCTGCTCTGTGAAAGAGAAAGAAAGGGTAAGAAAAGAACACACTCTAATCTCTTCTAAAACAAAGCCACGATGTAGTAATCTATTCTGAAAATTATTTGTCTCCAGTTCTGTAAAGCTTTACTGCAGACACTAATAGTGTCATTAATAGTAATAGGAATAGTACTGTTACTTATTATTTATGCTACAAAAATGTTGACTCTATTAGGCATAGTGCAGATATTTGCCAAAACCTCAGGAGTGAAAGGGATAACTTACAATTTCAGTATGAAGGGAAAGGCAACAATTGGCTATAGCAAACAAATAAAATGATGGCAAAGTATAGTAAATGAAATTGTCAGAGAAGGGTCTTCTCATATACTCTGCCCATGACTGTAAGCATTGAACACTATATGGAGATACCATAGCAAGAGAGAATTGAGAGACAATATAAGATAACTCAGTGGTTCTCTGAGTATTTACAAGGAAAATCTCAATGATAGGGAGACACAGAGAAGATACTAATTTACTTGTTTGAACATCTGAAAGGCAAGAAACAAAGGCTGGGCATTGACTGACTGGCTGGTAATTGGTCTTTTGCTCTAGATACAATTTTTTTCAGGCCACAGCAGAGAGAGTAGAAATTGAATTGTGAGATAATAAAGACCTGAAAAGGCAAGAGAGATGGCAACGAAAAGACACATTTCATTAATGATATGCAGAAAAATAGCAGTCTCTAAAGATTTAAGAAATCATGCGTAACATCTAAGCAGTAAGCTTGGATTGACAACATGTTGGTGGTGTTCACAGTATCTGTGAAATGAGGGAAAAGAGGTGTCTTAGAATGAAGTTTAGGAATTTTGACTTGACCCTGCATAGAAATTTTAGCTCAGACACAGGGAGTCAGACCCAGAGAAGGACAGGAACTGGATTAATTTGTACAAGTGAAAATGAAGATGGAAAGGAATCCAGGATTCCAGAAAGGAATCTTGGTGATCTACTGCAGAAATTTTGAAAGTACCTTGAGTAAAATTTGAAGAGGCACTTGAAATGGTAGCAGAATTAGGATAGGACAGAAACATGGAAGCCAAGAGAAAGACTAAATTGACAATAAAGTGTTAGCTTGTGGGCTCAAGGTCATCTAATAGACTAAGAAAAGCAAGGGTAGAATATTGATTCTGAACTTTACCCAGGAGAAAGTTATGAAAGACATTGAAGACAGACAAAGGTTTTGTAATAGGATAGGTTTTGTAATAGGATGAATTTTTTTTTCCCAGACATGAGAGGAAAAAAAATCAGAGCTTAAGAGTTTTCAAATTTACCCACAGGCAGCCAGAAAGTATGATTTAAGTCAAAGAAAGAAGGAAATATTATGAGAAATAATACCATTATATGTAATTTAATTCCACTGGAATGAAATTTCTACCCATTGTCCCTCCTGTTCCTAACCTTATCTTGCTATAAATGCTATTCCATAGACACACTCTATGCTCTATCATCTGCTGAAGATTTTCATGTCTTCTGTAGGAGATTCTTTTTGTAAATCGACTAGATCAGTTTATAAATTCTGAATCTTAAAAATTTTATATTTTGGAGTAAAAGACATTTTATTTCCATGAGTCTGGAGTCTAACACTAAGATTTTGTGTCCAAAAATGCTACTGAAATCTGAACTTTTATTCAACTTCAAAGAGGAAGCTGTGAGCTTTTGTTTGTAAAACAGGGTGGTGTATCTGGATGACTTCATCTTCCAGGTTTTTCATTATCTTAAAATCTGGGTGGCAGGAAATACCTTTATTGGTGCTTCTGAATGTCTTGCTTGCCAAGCTCCTACCATGACTATGACTGCTGAATACCTGGTCGTGTATTATTTCTGTTCTTGAGCAATAATGGTTGTATTCCCTGCCTATTTTTGTTTAGTTATCAAAGTGTAAATGACCTGCAAGTGCTCCAGCCCCATGAATCTTTGTGGTCTCCACAGAACTCACTCTGGTTTACCAACCTCTCTCTTGTACCGGGGAACCTAAAACCAGATGAAGTACCCAGATGTGTTCTCAGGAGTGCTGAGTAGTGGGGTACAATCACTTTGTTTGATCTGCTGGCTGAGCTGCTGTTACTGCTGTTGGTCATCTTAGCTTCCAGGGCTCTGCTGGTCCAGGGCCTTTTCTTCAGAGTGGCTTCCCAGCCCCTTAGTGCCCAACCTACAGCACTGTCAGGCACTCTCTGCATTTGTCCTTGTTGAATTGCATAAGGTTCCTTTTGGCCCATTCCCATGGCCTGTCTGAGTTTTCCTTAATGGCAGCCCTACCTTCCAAGTATATCAATTGATCCTTCCAATTTTTTGTTGTCTGCAAAACTGATGAACAAGGACTCATTGCCTCCATTTCCTTGTTAAAAATGTTTGAAACAGGACAGGCCCCACGATAGATGATGATACTCCACTTGCTACTCACCTCCAGGCAGCCCATTAACCTCTACCCTCTAAGCCTGATCATTCAAACAGTTTCCTCCATTGAGGAACATCTATGCCTTTTTTTCTGGTTTAAATACAATGGTTCAAGAGCATTTGTGTCATCTGCATTACACGTGCTGGCACTTCTTTTGTCCTCACCTGTGTTTTGCTCCAGTTCCCTTTCTTTAGAGACGCACCAGTGAACCTAACTATTCTCTTTTCTTTGCAATCTTTTGTATTCCCTTCTATTTCCATAGCATGCCTTTTTCACTCTTGGAAGACTACATGTTTCTGCGTCCCTTGAACAACTTCCCAAATATGCAGTGCCAGCAACAAGCTTTCAAGTATCGGTGGCTGAAAAAATAACTGTGTCTTACAGGAGCATGACTGCCTGACTCTTTCCCTACTCTTGAACCATATTTGATACAAAGCCTTTTCTGTTTTGGCTCCAGCCAAACTCTATGAATATCTTTAAGCTTGTAGAAGTTCCCAGAAAATTTTTATTCAACAGGGAGAATTCACAGTGATGTGAAAGTAACTCTCTACACAGTTTCCACACCTAGTACAAAATGGCCTTAAGCAATGCTTGAACACTGCTCCCCATCTGCTGAGCTCCAGCACAGTCCTAAGAGTGCTGACATTTGACTCTTGTCTGGCTGCAGCTCCCAGCTCAAGTGACACCTTCCAGCCATTTACTGGACCTGCTGGGAGCAGTCTGGTCTGGATTCCAGACCAGACCTTAGACACAGGTCTGGTACCCGATCTTCTTTTAAGTACATCACTGATACACTGACATTTCCCTAAAGCTATCAGCCTTCCCTCTTTGATGTCCAGATTCAGGATTTCCTTACATAGCAATTCTAATTCTGTATTGTAAGCAGGGAGTATTAAGAATGCTCTCATGCTCCATGCCATTGAGTTAAAAAGGTAGTCCTTTATCAGCTTGATTATTATCTATTTCCTTGTACTCTGAAGTATAATACAAGCAATGAAAAGTGGTAAGGAGAAGGAGAAAGAGAGAGAAGGCGGGGGGGGGAGGAGGGAAAGAGAGAAAAAAAGTTATATTTTTACAGCATGCTATGAAAATACACCCTGGCAATTTTAACAAAATGAAAATCAGAAACACCAAGCCCTACTTTGGTTGAGGGTTGCATCTTCACAGTACTGTAAATTGAGTCTATTCCAGCTAAGAAATTATTCTTTTGTAAATCCCACTACCTGAAACATTTTAAATATTTCATATTCAGATACACATTTTCTGTAAAGGGAAGCGAATGTATTTTTAAGGAACTGTACTTTGACAACTGAGAATGTTTTGCAAGGCATTTGAGGAAGAGAAATTGCAGCACTAGCAGCAGCGCTCATGAGAATCACAACAGGCAGTAATGCTAGAATGGTTAGAGCTCTGTTTTGTTGCTAGGTAAAGACTGACCATCTTTGTGAAATTATAAGGCACATTGCTTTCAGTTTATATTATTCTGGACTGCATTTTCCTTCAGGCAATTATATTTTAAGAGGAGAAAATGTCTGAAAAGTAGTCAGCTACAAAATTGCTATAGTAAATCATTTACATAACATTCAATGTTATATCCAACAGGGAAAGGATGGTAAACATAAAAAACACTGATATGTCAGCTACTCCAAATGTTTAGTTAGACATGATAGTTTCATTTACAGTGTGCATGGCACACAGGATATACATGTTTGTAGTTTTAAAAATATAATTTCTATCAACCTTATATACAAGATAAATGAGGAAAGCTAATATGAAAGTCTTAAAACATTATTCATTGCATAGAAACAACATGCAACCAGTCTGTAGTATATTTAGCTTTTTTTCTTTCAGGTCTTTGTGATTAAAAAGCTAATCAAACCAATCAATGCATTTTCCTTTATAAACCATTGAGACCTCAGTATGATTTGAGCAGTGCTATGTTTGCATGGAAAATAGGGAACACACATAGGAGAAGACGCTGCGTGTTTAGATTAGATGATTGTTTTTTGTGTAATTATTTTTACTTAAGGAAATAACTTTTCTGACAGAAATGCATACATGTGGCTGTAGGTGGCATAGCAGTATAATTCACTGCATTACCATGTTACATACTTTGACATATATTGTCTTTTATTTAAATGGGTGCAACATTTAAAAATGCAGGAGAAATAGGTTTTCTGAGTTACTTCCCATAAGCCCTGTCACAGCTAGCAGAAAACTGGGGGGTTTGCATCTAACTAGGGCAGTAGAGGCAGCATATTATATAGCGTGATCATTCCCTTACTACATATGGTCAATTTCTATGTATTTACTTGCTAAAATTAAACTCAATGAAAGGAGCAACAATTTAATAATCTGCCTGGAAGGAACAATTTATATAGATACAATTTACCTAGATATATACATCTAAATATAAAGCAATATCTTATATAGATAATTACCTAATATTTCCATGAAATGTTAAAATTATTATAGAAAGTAATAATATTAATGAATTCTATATTACTAAGAATAAATCTTACCCATCTAGAACTTTTACTAATTAGCTGAACAAAGGCAGAATTAATACTGATGAGGTATTTGTCCAAGAGAATTTTCACAAATACTTCTATAGTCACACAATTACATTTGAGACACACTGTTCAGCTGTTGCCTTTAATACTATCAGATTCCCAAGATTTTAAAAAGTAGGTTATGAATATCTAGTTTAAAGATTTCAATAAGGGATCTGTTTTTCAAAGCTGTATGGATATTCCACCACTTCAACTAGAACTGAATCTTCAGTATCACCAACCATGCTGCTTCTTGTGAGAGCATTTGAATTAAAAAAAAATTGATTCTCCATTCAGATAGGAAAAAAGATACACAATTATTTCCATTGAAGAATAAACAGAATGATTATAAAAATGATATTGATATGCAGAAAAAAGTCAGTGCTAGCAAGATCACGGTGCCTGTCCTCTTCTTCATGGTGTGAGCATAGGGGAAAAAAAGGGGTTTGGTAGGTGTATTCGATGCAGGTGTCAAGGTGTTGGTAAGAGGGGGCTGCAGGGGTGGCCTCTGTGAGAAGAGGCCGTGGGCTGCCCTTCGCTGGACACAGATGGTTCCAGCTGCCTTCAAAATGGACCCCCACAGGACACAGCTAAGTCCATCAGCCAAGCTGGTACCACCTCTGTGAAAACATATTTAAGGGCAGAAAGTGCCACAAGGAGAGAAGGGAACAAAAAGGAGTGAAAAACAGCAGAGGGAACGAAAAGGTCAGAGGAGGAGGAGGAGGAGGAGGAGGTGCTCCATGGTGGAGTAGGTATTCTTTGCAGCCTGTGGAAGACTTGCACCAGAGCAGATTGATATTCCTGAAGGAACGGCCACCAATGGAAAGCCCTTGCCAGAGCAGATGAAAAGTGTGAGGAGTGGAAGAGAGAAACTGCTATGTTCTGACCTTAATACCCTCCTGTCCTGCACTGTTCATTGCCTCTCTGAAGGGACTGAGCATAACCTGCCATGATAACACCAGGGAAGGAGAAGAGTCTGGAGTGAAGGAGTGAAGTTGAGCCTGGGAAAGGGGGAGAAAAGGTGTTTTCCCTATGTTTTAATGTTTGTATCTTTTTTCCCCCATACCCAAATAAGTAATTAAATATATATATTAATTATCAATAAATTTGATTAATTTCCAAAAATCAGGTAATTGATCTCCTATTTTTTGTCTTGATCCCTGAGCTTTCTTGCTCCTGCTCTTTCTATTTTCTCCCCCAAACCTTCTGAGGGCAGCCAGTGAGCAAGTGGCTGGGTGGGAGTTTGGCTACGAGTTGGGGCCAACCCACCACAGAGGAAAAGGCAGGCTGGTGCAAAGCCTGAGCTATGGCAACTCCAGAGACATCCACAAGTGCACGGGAAAATGACAGCTTCCTGCAGTTCTTGATAAGGGACTTCATAGCTGTCATAATTTTTGGCACACTGCACTGTGTCAGTGATTCAGCTTTCGTTATAGACATCCTTTTTCCTTAAAAGGGATATAGCCCTTAGCACTTAGGTCTTTTCTGTAATTAACCATTGATGACCTAGCAGCCTATTTTGGCTTAAATAACTTTGGTTCCAGTTGTCAATTTTAACTCAGCCGTTTAGGTACACTTTGGACTCCCGACCTGATTTTCAGCACCTGGACAGAGGCATATCAAAAGCCACGCTTTGGAAGTACGAATTTTTGTAGCAGTAAGTTTGAAACTGAATAAAATACATATAGAGGCCTTGCCAATGGTCATTTGTTGTATTAGATAGCCCTGATATTCTGCTTGCATGCACTACTAATAGTAGGATCTGACTAACAACACTACTAATAGTGGGAAGTGAATAACAACTGTGTCAGTTACATGGAGGGAAATCACATCCTTTATGTATTAGTGGAATTCATTGTCAGTTGTCTATCAAAATTGGTTTGATCCAGTAGAAGAAAGATATATGCATTTTAAGAGGGTCATTTTAAAGTAGAAGTAATTTTCATTTATATTTATTTTCAAATAATTTTCTAAACTATGTTTATACACACACAGGAAAAATAAACCTAAACCAAAATACAAAACCAAATAAAACCCCACCTAAAAGTACAAGCCAAATTATTTTAGTGACCAGACTTGTTAATTCAAGAAGAAATTTAGAGGAAATGAAAAATATTACTAGAAAAAGAACTGAGAGCAACCAACACGAATACTTTTGCAGAAAACAGTAATATAGTCATAGGTAGGAGAGGGAATAGAAACCATCTGATGTAGTTGTTCTAGAACATCTACAGAAAACCCCTTATTTGAACATTTTATAGCAAAACATATAGAGCAAGATCTGAAAATGTGTTCTTCGAATGATATAATCTCTCAGCAACCCATATCCGTTTGTATCTGTCATAACAGCTGAAAGCAGAATCAGCCAGAAAGGCAACACAAGACCCAGATGCCACTGCTAGAAAAAAAGCATATCATCTGTGTCTTGTGCCTGCCAAGCTCGACTCTTTAGTGGTGACCAGCTCAGTCTTGGAATAGAAAGAGTACTATAGAGATTAGTGAGCCTTATAAAGTCCTTTCTTAAAGAGATGGCCCAAAGCATTTAATACTATTTGCTGATACTGAAAAGGGACAGTGTGTCTAGAAAATTCCTTCCTTTTTACTTTTACACACACTGTGCATGTGCATGCCAGGTAGGATTCAGATACAGATTTAGAATTTCACGTTACATATGATCATGCTCACTGAAGAATGTTCAGTGCTGTTACTTTCTCTACTCCAAGAACTTTTTTTGCAAAATATGAACAAAACTAAAGAGAAACGCAGTTGCATATTTTGCAATCTGTTTTCATTGACAAGGAGCAAGTTAATTTTTTTTCTCTGATTCAACAATTCCATGTGATTTCCTACGCAGGATCAGCAGCAACACCTGTAGTTGAGGTTGCATACATGTTCTAATTCCAATAATCACTTTTCAGTGGCTTCTAATCTTATACAACTTTTACCTTTTCTTTTAAAATATACCAAGCTCCTGCTCTGTTTGAAAGGAAATTGCCTCACGTGTGTTGGAGAAGAAGTAGTTCAGCCATTTTTGAGAATGAAGAATCATCTTCTCATATGTTAAAATAAGGGTTTTTTAAAAAAATTTCAGCAGATATTTGAGTTTTTAAAAAAAAAGTTTGCATTAAATAATATACCTCCAATAGTTGCCTTATTTTGAAGAATACAGTGAAAAAAATGAATGTTCATTGATTGAATTTTTATGAGACTATGAAAATAGCATTTGATTGATGAAAAATGAATTGTAATAAACAAAATTCATAAGTTCTGTTATTGTGTCTATCTCAGCTGTATTGTGGAAAATATACTGAAGATATTAATGGGTGGAGGCAAAAGTCATATTTTTAAACCCGTGCATTTTTCAGCTTTCAGTAAATTAATCAAGCTCTCAAAAGATGCTGTAATTTACTCATATTCCACCCCAGCTATCATCCATATGAGGAATTCTGCAGCTAGGAAGGCATAAATAGTATTCCTTAGGTTCTGTAACAGAGATACCCACACCCACTAAAAGATCTAGGCTGAGGAAGACAGAAATAGCTGTCAGGAAAAAAAAGAAAAAAAAAAACCAAACCCAAAACCAAGAAAACACCAAACCCTAAGTAGTACACTGTAATTACCTCACAAATTACATGTAAACCCAAGATTATCAGAGTATTATTCTGCCATGTGATTTAATTTAAGATTATATGCCAAAATTTCTTGGAATATTACTTTAACTGTGATATTTTAAGTATCCTGAATAATCAGGACAGTCTCTTGATCCATTTCTTTAAAAGATTTTCTAGGTTTTGAAAATCTCCAAAACTTTCAAAGAGACTTAGAAACCTTATTTAAGTGTGACATTACCTTTGCTAGAAAGACATTCATTTGACAGTGATAATAGTCTTTGCCATTCGGCCAGTGTGAGAAAGCAGACGATATTCAGAAGACCACTTAAGAAGATAAATGCCATTTACAGACAACTTTGCTCTTTAATTGCCATTTTTATCCACACATGGTGCAGGAGCTGTCTGCTTCATATAAAAATGCACATTTAGAGATTTCAGTTCAGCAAAGTCAACTGCAGTAAATCAAAGTACAGGAATGCATTTGTCCAACCCAAAGTCAACTAAAAACACTTGTGCAGAAAAAGGAAGGGTGGAACCCCTGAGGATGGGGCTCACCTGCTCTGAGGTGGATGCATGGTCCCAGGTGTGATGGCAATGTGCCTGCCAGATCATAGGGCCCCTTTGTGCCTGGCAGATAAGCAGTCACTCTGCCACTGGCTACTAAAACTGGACACCATTTTTTCTTGTCAGTTCAAGAAATGTGGACAAATGCTCCTGTTAGAAAAAATAAACACACACACACACCCCTCAAGCAAACAACCTCTCTTGGCTTTTTCAGGAATTATTTTTTTCTAGATTTTGGGCAGCGTACCTATCAATAAGTGTAAATATGAAGAAGGTTTTCATATGCGTGGAACCAGAAGTCCAAGAAATAGATTATTGGTAATGAAGACCATAGTATTCAGAACATTTTGCAAACATAATTTGATTATATTAGCTCTGTTTAAAATAATGTTCAGGTTCTTTAAATAAAACTTGAGTCCTTGCTTGAGATATCTCTCTATCATATTCATTTCCTAAATCACTTTGCTATATGCCTGTGCATTCTTAAAAGAGGATTTTCTCCCAGAAATTTAATATTGAAACTATTATTTAGTTAATCTTATCATATATTGCTATATATGGACTATATTTGTTAGAAGAGAAATAGAGCCAAAGTACTTCAGCAACTTGTCCAAGGCCTCAGAATGATTCTGTGCCTGCCATGATGACAGAAACATCATCTTTGCTTTTTATCTAGACTGTGCATAAACAAACAGTATGCAAAGAAAATAAACTCCAGGAGCCACCAGTATTTTAAAAGATGCATATAGAGCCACCAGTATTTTAAAAGATGCATATATACTTCTTCCAACCATCGGGGGTTTGGGATGGGTGGGGTTTTTTTAACTGCTCAAGAGCCACAGCTTTGCTTGTTTGTTGCTGTAAAATGTGTTTTAACAAAGCAGAGTTCAGGAAAGACAAAGAAGAGCCAGAAGCATATCCATTTTCATGCCATATATTCAGAACAGTACTCCACAGACACTTCAGTGACTTCTTCTCCTGGTGGCCCATTTGTCATTGCACTCCAGAAGTGCAGTTTGCAGGACTCTTTAATGTCTTGAGAGACTCTCAGACTCTGTAACAGTTATGTTGCATATGTTTTGCAAGATAAAAAAAATAACAGCATATATGAAATTTACTACCACTTTTCACAATAATTTTGGACCCTAATTATTTATTTTGTTCTTGGATCATAAAAAATCAAGTTCAGCATCCAAATTTTTGTAGTGGTGTCATAAAATTATTAATTTTTAAATGGTGTCTTTTAAATTATTTCAGTGGAAAATCAAGAATGCAGACAGTGCAATAGCTCATGTGATAATTATTTAGCAATTAAGTTTAACTTCTTATTCACTGTTCAGATATTTTCAACACTTACAGCAAAATGTTTTCACAGTGGAAGTTAACCTGATTTTGTCCTGTGAATAGTATATTCATTTAAAAAATAGTCTCATCACAAAAATATTGTGAATTTGAAACACTAATGTATGAAGGGCTGTAGCATTTTATTTGTAGCCTTTCTCAGTAGATGCAGCCCTGGTCTGGAGGTTACATACAAAGTTCACTGTCTCTGTTTGCCCTGGGGGACTTGCATAAGAGCTGGTGTTATAGCACAAGAGTGGTTTTGGAGCAAGGTGTTTCCATTTGGTCTGTGCACTCCAGACCATGCAGGATAATTCAGAGGACCTTGAGATGTTGCTTACTCATGGCTGATCTATAATCAGAAACAATATAACCATGTCAGCTGTGCCAGACTTTTTAAAATGTTTCAGAAAATGCTATAAGCATTCATTTCATTTCCTCTCACAGAACACCTTAATAACATTGTCCTTCTAAATTCTAATTGCAAAGTAAGTATTCAGCTGTCTGGAAAACCAAATAACAGTGAGAATAAATGCATAGAGAATAGGAATCAGAAAAAGATACTAATTATTTGCAGCAAAAGTTTTGCATGCCTGCTTTGTGGAACACGCTGTATATTCACCATCTGAACATCAGGCATCTTGCAACCTGAATCATTTTTTACTTCTAAAAACCCTAGCCTGTATTTTTATGTTGTTATTAAGAGATTTGGGGTTTTGTTTGTTTTGGGTTTTTTTTTCCAGATGGAAATGGACACCATTTATTTATTAAATATGCCTAATTGTCTGCCTGATTTTACCCATCTCTCCCTGAAGTACTGACATTCATGCTCTACTTCCCTTATATGAGTTCCTTAAACGGGAGATAAAGATTCCATTTTAAGTATCAGCATCTATTACTGTTCTGCCCTTGGCATTGTAAGTCACTGAGTCTTACTTAAGTTTTATGAAAAATTATATGAATTTCTGCACACAGTGTTTCTGTGTATATAAAACTGCATTGTAAGTGAATGGGCAACCTAGCTTTCACTGAATTAGCCCAGTTAACATCTCCTAGTCCCTGACCAAGGGAGGTCTATCCAGTGACTTGGCTTCAAGCAAGGACCTGGTATCAATTTTCCTCCAACGAGAAGGGAAGCCAAGTAACAGTGGCTATATGGTTGAACCTGGAGTCCCAGGGGAGGGCAGCTCTTAGAGCAAAAAGAAAGGATATAACTTCACCCTTTCAGGATGCCCAGTTGCCTAGCATTAATATCAAATAAACCATTCAGACAAGTATTATAACAGAAATAGCTCATTTTCTCATTAGTTATCTTGGCCTCTTTGATTTCCTGTCTCACTTCATGTTTACCATTCACAGTCTTAATGTATTTTTAAGATAGCTCTTACGTAATATTGAAGAAGTGGCTAATTTATCCATTTTTAATGTTGTGGACTTTTGCAATAATTTTTATAGAGACGATTGTGAAGGACTTTGAAAATCTTTGCAAGGCTTTTCAAGAGCTGAACATGACAGCCTTTTTACCTTTTCACACAGAGAAATGGGACAACTGTGATACTTTCACTTTGCCTTCTAATTACAGCACTAACTTTTTGAAGGAAATATCTAGGTTCATGGATCTCCTATCAGCTTTAAAGACTGGATTTTAACGCAGTTTTCTACCTTTCGTAGCCTGTTCCCACTGGGTTGTAAAGTTTGCTTCGTGTTTTTCTCAGACCCTCCAGTGGGAGCTCTTTAATTTAGATATGTAACTAACATCCAGTAAGACAGAGGAAGGAAGAAAAAGGATGTGTTTGAGGGGGGAAAGGAATTCTACTCTCTGGTATTTAGGGCATTTACTTGCAATAGAGTAGAGAGACTTTCCAGTGCTTACCGTGATGATATGTGATTACTTTGTGCTAGATATAAATTGCACAAACAGGAAAGATGGAGGGTACAAATTCATCATTAACTCTATCATGAAGCTGCAGACTGAAAGGGACCCACACCTCAGAAGAACAATAATTTAGTGGTTAAAATATTCTTTTGGTCACCTGGAATTGAACCCTGCCTTAAACAACATAAAGGATGTTCTCTGACTTTTCTATTTCTGACTGTGGGGTTTTTGTTCTGACCAGATGTGCCCTGATCTTTTCTATTGAGCTATACAGAAGAACATCTAATTTACAAATCTGCTTGAGAATAATTATGAGACTGCTGCTAAAGGGTTGGATACAAATTATATACCTTATGTAAGTTTGTTGTCTGTTTTTCTTAGTTACACTCCTTCACTGGATTTAACTACATATCATTTAAACTAGATGAGTGAAATAAATGAACACAATGTCAAGTATTTCTGTACTAGCAGGAAATATTTATAAAGGAGAGATGTTATTATGATATGTCACCTTTCATCCTAAATACTTCACTAACCATATATGAAACAATCACTGAAGGGCATAAACTCTTCTCCACTTCTGTTGTGGGTAGGACATAAAATAAATTTAGTCTCTAGCAAAGGAAATGTAGGCTTGGCATCAGAGAAGAAAATATTAGAGATGTAACGGATTTATATGCTGGAATAGGTTGCTGGGGACTTTGTGCATGTCCACCACAGTAGAGTTTTTAGTTTGATAGACTTTTTTCAGGATCTGTTTCGGTGCAGTTAATACTGTCTGGGAAAGGAGAATAGACCAGAAGACCTTGGGAGGTCTTTTCCAGTTCTCTTTTTCTGTGACTGTACGAAAAGCAGTGAACACTGAGGTGGATAGTAACGGTTCGATAAATAACCAGTTCAGTGCTTCCCCTTTCACTACAGAAAAGAAAGACAATTTTCTGTAGGATAGCATGGAAAAATTCTGCCTTAAAAAGAAAGTGCAAGGTATTTTTAATATCAATACTTTACTACTTAAATATCAATATTACCAATTGGGGGCAGGGATTAAAGTTAAGTATGAAATACATCCTTTCTAGTGAAGTTCATAGAGCTACTGGTTGTAACTACACCAGAAGGTTGAAAAGTGAAAATAACATTTCAAAGAACCTGTAATAGCAGATAAATTAAACGGTTCAGCTGGTTCAGACCATTCAAACAAAACTGTAATCACACAATAACCATTATAATTGTTGAGAACAGAGATAATACATTCATAAATAATTCTATATATAGTAACCGCTTTATCTCCCAAAAAAACTAACAACTTTATTATTCAAGTCATTACAACTATTTTGCAGCGAACGCAGGGAAAAAAATATTCTCCAGCAGAGAAAAGAATAAAACATTCCAGTATATAAATCTTGTTTACCTGAGTTGTCTAAATAAGGTGAAGTAGGAAGGCAGACATAGATTTTCTCATCTCCCAGCCATTAAGGGAGTAATCACCAAAAAATATTGAAGCTAAGTCTGAAGCAGTGAAAAAGACAGCTGGGACTGATCATCAGATAAGTTCCATGTCTAATGTTTAGGTGTAGGTCTAAGGTCTAGGTTTAGTACCAAGAGTTGTTAAGATATTGTATGTTCTTGTCCTATGCTGATGTAATCCTCTCGAAATAGCTGCAGCACTTCCTCATTTGAGTAGGGATGCCTGAAAGTAACAGTATGTTCCTCCTAGATCCTTTTTGTGCAGCAGTGATAAATCAGAGTTGCTGGGATGGTAAAGCCCTAGAACAACAAGCCCCAGGGAGATGTTCATTAACTGTGATTGGAAGACACTCCAACATGACAGTGAAGAGGATGACTCTTCAAGGACTTGCACAATTGAAATAATTGAGTAAGCTGTGATAGTATCATACTCTTCACAATTCTACGTGTTTCACGCTGATGTTGGACAGACATTCACATATAGTGACTGTTAAAATGAAAAAAAATTCTTAAGATCTTGGCATCGGTTAATGGTCTTGTGTTAAATGAATTTTCTTGAACAGGATGGTTGATTAGTGTCCAGATCATGATAGGAGTCTGTATCACAAGGGTTCTTGCAGTGGCATCTTCATCTGGTTTGGGTGACACTCCCTAAGCTGCTCTTCTGCTCCGTTCTTACAATCCATCTGGCCCATAGTCCTTCATGACTACTCCAGCACATGCATGATTCATTGCTATTGATTATCTGAACTAAATACAAAACACCTCTTAAATACTCCTTAACTATCTAGAAAAGATGTGACCTTTACTGCATCTTCAGGAAGAGTTTTTTATTGGTTAATTACATGGGTCTTATGTACAATTTGATAAATTTTACAGGAGGAAATGACTAGCAGAGTATCCAGAAGGAATGGCCAGATTCTCCACCCAGGGTTCTAATCAGTGCATTTAAGCATACAAACCGGTCCATGAACAGCAGGAAGCTATCTTGGGAGATTCTCTAGAGCTCTTCAAAATTTCCAGCTGGAGGGCTTCTTGAATCAGTGAAATATTTCATTTTGTATGTGGTTTGGAGTTCAGTCAATCACCTGGTTTCAGATCTGTCTGCTATTTCAAACCAGTCCATTGTCACATCTGTGCATAGACTCATTGGGACATTCCTGGACCAACTAGGGAATTAATGACTTGATGCACTGGGTGTCCGTATAGGCACAGCCCTGATACTGAGCTACACTACAGTTCTAACTGCTAAACACACTTGATTTTCATACTTAAATGTCTCTTATAACATAAGTCCCATAGCTTTTGCTACACTAAACTTGCTGGCTTTGGAAACAGAGCAATGATCCTCTGTCAAGGAGTTGACTTAAGGCAAAAAGGCAGCCAGTTACATTCCCAAACATAATATTTCATCACTTGTCCTTCAAAACATCTCTCAGAGGCATTTGACTGTGTATTGTTTATAAATACAATCAGCACTAGCTGTGATTTTAGTTACCTTTTAAACTGGTTACTGAAAATGTCACTGATGTTTTTTTATATCCTTGGCAGGACTCAATGACATCCATTTTATAGTAGTTCTGTCAACAAATAGCTTCCTTTTTATTACCATGATGTGTTCTTTTGAGTGTTACTTGCTGATAGCTCTGCACTCATCTGCTTGGACACTTTTGAATGGAATAATCATGTGCACCTTTTTCTCAATAATGTGTACATCTTTGGAGATGCAGTTTATTTCCTTTCACAGTTCTTTGCTCTACCAGGGATGATAGGACCTCAAGAAGGATGCCCATCTTTGTTTCTCTTGTTCTTGTTTTATTCTTGTTCAGTGACATGAACAAATAATACTATGATTGCCCTAAGGGATTGACACAATATGCAGTATTCAAACTGCAGAGTAAAATCAGTTCAAGAACACCACAATTCAATTAGTAATGCTGCTGAAATAGAGTTAAGTGCTGTATCTAAAGAATTCAGTAGATAACATTTAAAAGTCTTAATCTCCTCCAATGCATATATCCATCAATAATTTATGTAGCTGGCTTCCTTTGTAAGGCAGTCTGAATACTGCTTCTGAATTGAGTAACCCTCAATAAGTGAAACCTGTACTTTTCTTACACATTGGAATGCATCATACCTGCCCCTCCCCCCCAAAAAAAACCCCAGACCAAACACCTTGATTTCTGATTGGTTCATTGCTTTGTTGACAGGCTCTGTGTTTGCTATACCACTCTCTCTACAGATTTTCTTCATATATACAAGACACAAATTTATTCTTCTTCGCTGTTTTGATCTTCTTGTCTTTGTTCTTCCTTCCTTCCTTTACCTGATTTCTCTTTGCTTTTTATTATTTACTCTGGTCTTCTTCCTATTTCTTTCTCCTTTTAGTACCACCTTGCCCATCCCTCTCCACTTTTCCTTCCTATCTTCTAGTTTCTCATATCTGCACTTACTTCATTTAAACTACCACAACCATTTATGCAACAATGTTAATTCTATTTGACTGTAGGAGCCAGACCTATATCTAGGGGATGATGGAAACTTAAAAAAAAAAAAAAATTGTATGGTTCAATACTGTCATTATTGTTTTTCTAATCTGTTTACTGAAAAGAACTTTATTAACTCTGTCCTCCAAATGTGTATTTAATTAACTGCGTAAGAAAACTCAACTGAAAGAGACCTCTTAGAATCCAAAGCCTGTTAGCACAGATGACCAGGCAGCCATATCACATAGTTCTTGCCATAAGCATATGTTCTGTCTTTCTCACATAGCTATTTTCAGTTTGTTGATACTCAGTTTCATTGGTTGTCTCTTCATTACCTCCTGTTAGGAAAAGAAAAAGAGACAACCCACAGGTAGTACCTTTTCTTTATTTTTATTAAGTTTCTTCATACAGCAAAAAAGTCCCAAATGATATATTTCTTGGCTATAAAAAAACCACAGAAAACCAACACCTGCTTTTGAGTATGTTTTCACTTTTCAACATTTTTGTTTGCTTGTTTAATGGATACATCCAGCAGAAATTTTCATTTCTACAAGATGCCACATCTATTAGGTTTTGCCTAGTGCTGATTTCATGAGTGTATTATAGTCCACTTGTTGTTGCTGACTTTCACTATACAAATACTGATTTTAACTCTTCTTTATTTTCTTTTCCTTCCCATCTTAATTTCATTCTGTTGGTCCCTATTAACACAGCAATTTCCACTGGTAAGACATTCACCAATATATACTACAGAAGTGTGTAAAACATGTAATTATTGCAGTTATCAAGTTTGTCATATCAGACCAATATTTCAATGAAAATTACTTCACTACTTCAGTTACCTTTTTGAACCCATTCTTACTTTTCTAAAAGTTTGTATTACTGATTGTTTTATCATATTATTTTCCTGTGCATATTGCTTATACATTTTACTTTGAAGCATCCTTAAGTAAGCCTCTTCATTTTACTTTTAGTTAGTGGAATGATATACGACACTTTATCCCTAAAAATAGTCTCATTTGCAATACACTCAAGGGTTTTTTTTTTCTTTCCAAAGCCTAAGGGGATTTCCTTTTAAACGTTTTGCTCAAAATGTTTCCTAGGCCATAGAAATTTAATAACTAGTTCATTATGAAAAAGATATATCCATCTCCTATGTCTCTGACTCATGTCTCTTTTTGCAGAATGAGAAGTAAAACCAAGTAAATAGGTGGAGTTAGACTACCAGATTTTTTGGAGGCAATACAAATGAACAGCTGGACTGCTGAGTTGTATTTTCAAATACATAATTCACTTAACTAAGATGAAAGGACATTTTGGCATGTAAGAATTGAAATTACAAGGAGTTCTGTTACTTATGGAGAGATAGCAGTCAATTTTTAGTGATGTGTTTGAAAATATGGTAAAATATTCACACTACATTAAATAATGCATACTGGAAAATGTACTACTGTAGAAGATAGACAAGAAAATATGTTTCATGAATATGTTGTTTACAAGTTGTTTTATGGGCTTATTTAGGGAGTAACTTGGAAACTTATCTGAAATTTAAGAAATAAGGTGAAAAGTTCTTCATCTCTAAATCCGTCTAGTTGCTTCCCTTAGTTCAAAGTTACAAACAAAGCTTCAAAATCACATTATTCAAAGAGCCTTTTTTGTCTTTTATACTTCACTGTTGTAGCAGTTAAAAAAACTGAGTTCCCTATTTAGTTACAATATAAACTTACATAATGTCTTGGAGGTTATTGTAAATCTTGTCTTTGAAACTCCATTTTTCATTGCTATTCTTAAGAAGGGGGGTGTTTTCTTCAAGAAAGAAAGGAAACAGAGGGTAAAATCAGAACCTGAGAATGAGATGGAGACTTAGATGGAGAATGAGAATGAGATGGAGCTAACTTCCCCTATAAACCCATTATTTAAATGACTTAAGGAAGTCAGGTTGAAAGCTGTAAGAGACAGAGAAGTGGTATAAGAAGGAGTATCCTGTAGAACAGGAGCCCGGAGGACTATAAAAACTAGAAATAGGGAATGTGCTAGAAAAGTGAATAAGAATGTCAGATCAAGTTTGTATTATTCTTCCTGAAGTGCCGTTACATGACGTGAAGCAAATTAATGACAGTTTAACTCTGCAGCATGAAATACAGATTTCTGAAGGCAGTGAAGCAAACTGAGTGCAATGCTATTATTTCTTGAGTTACTGCACAGAAATGTGAGACACTGCAAGACATTTAAAACTTCAGACAGTAATTAGATCTTCAGTAGAACATGTGATGTTGTGCTTATTTTTACAGTATGAATGTTTTACGTCTAAGGAATAAAGCAATATCTTTCCTTGTTTTAGCTAGGTTTACCAATGGCTTTAAACCATATGGGAAGCAGAAGCACTTGCAGCTAAGGTTTTGTTGATTCTATGTTTAATCCATCTTAACTGTTTTCTAATTTTACTACCAATAAGAACACTAGGATTGCAAAATCAAGCACTCAAATTTAGGAAATGCCAGAATTAAGATTGCCCATGCAAATTTTATTTGCTAACCCTTGTAAGCATACCTTATGATACAATCTTTAATTTTTATGATATGATCTTTAGTTTTTCCACAGGACACCTGCCTCACTCAGGGCACATTAGGCGAATGCTTATACCTTAGACAATTCTTGTCATTCAATATGTGGCCCTAGAGTTTATTTACCATACGCTATCTGAACTCTGCATTGAAAACATTATTATTGACATCTTTCTTGATTTTTTAATGGGTTTCATTACCAGAATAGCTGGCACTTATCAAACATTAATCAATTTGTCTTCACAACAGTCTTTTTATAGACTTTCCAGGGTGCATCCACCTCATTTTGTCCCTTACCTTCTTGTTCTGCCCAATCATCTCTGCCCTGCCCTTTCTCTTTTTCCAGCCTTTTTGCTCTTATTCTCCCCCATACTTACTCCCTTCTGCTCTTTCTCCTCTCCCTCCTTACCCATGGAACACTCTTTTGCTACCTCTTGTCCAGTCCTTACTCCCTGAGTGACAAGCTGTTTTATTCTTCCTTTCCAGGCTGCATAGCTCTCCTTTGTTTACCACTCTCTTCTTCCCCATTCTGCACACACACTGATCAATGCCAGCACAGTAGCTCTCCTAGTTGTCTTTACAAATGTTATCTTCTATCACGGCATCTGAAAGCTAGATTCATATTTGGAAGCAAAGTCCTTCGCCAAATTCTGCAATGTAAAGCAAACACCATTTTCAGAGAATTTCATTGGCAAACTTTAACAGACCTCTACAGTTTTTTGAAACGTGCATAAAGCAATTTTAGGAAGTGAGAAAATGAGGAAAAATTGAGTACAGCAAAAGACATAATCTGCTGGATGATGGCAGGTGTTCCCAAATTAGCATTAGTACAAACACATACTCTGCGTAGTCCCATGTCTCAAGACACAGTTGTAGCTAGGCGCCTTACGCAGCCCTACTCCTTTCAGGCTTGGACAGCTTCCAGGCATGTATCCAATCTCTGCCAAATGTAAAGCCATTGCCACAAAGCAGGAAAACTAGAATTTGTCAGCTAAGCAGCAATACTTTGTAAACAATGTATCAATCCGTCAATCTCTTTCTTAGAAAAAATGCACAGGTTTTGATGGATGCATTTCAAATAACTAAATATAGAACATTTAAGGTAATGTGGTTAAATTTTGGTGAGTTTATGATAAACATAAAATAAAGTTTAATACTGAAAGTGTTACAGAACTTTAAACATAGGTGTTATTTCCAACTCTGCATCTCATGCAAGTTAGAATATGATTTCATGTGTAGAATTATATTAGTTATATAAGCCCTTTATAATATATTCCTGTCGACCATGAATTCTAAGCATTTTATGCAGTGGTTTTCCATAGTAAGAACTGTGACAGAAACTGAATATAATTGGGAGACCAGGATTAGAGAGAAAGTAGGGGAGAAAAAGGAGACAGGGAGAAAGAGAGAGAGGAAAATAAGTATTTAGAAATACACGTGAAATGTACGGGTTTGTTAGAATATCTGTTCTTCCTCTGTTATGCTGTTTCCTAAGCATCTACATTTGACCACTGACAGGGACAGTGTCTAGATCAAGATCAACCTTGAGTCTGACACAGTCTCAGATCTTTTGGTCTTATGCTCAAAGGGGAACAGCATATCATTATTCAGATTCACCAGGGAGTGTTTTCTTGAACAAAAGTCTGGAAGCAAAATTAAGCTTTTTAAACAGCCCAGAAGAAATTAAATAACCTTTTCACTGCAACACCAGACATTGCAGAGGCAGTTTTTGAGTCATATTCTCACAAACCAATGCATTTCAGTTGTATGCTACTGGAAAGCAGAGAAAAAAAAGGTGGAAGGAAGGGAACCATATACTGCTTCCAGTAACGTAGTTTTCTCCCAGTTCTAATTAGTGGTGATTTAAGAGCTTCCATCTTACTCAAAGCTTGGAAAAAGAGCAAGAAGTCATTACTGGATGATAAATTACCTTATGGAGTCTAGAAATTGTGAACTGTAGACTAGATCCTTTCATCCTACTTTGTCTTCTGGATGATATTTCCATCTTTTCCTTGTCCTTCTCTTTTTATCAGTGATTTTGAAATGTGTATCTTAGCTTGTCAATATTTATACAGAGTAGGTGTCCTAGGAACCCAATAAAACAAAATTATAGGATGTACAATTATAGAAATGTATAAAACAGCCTTACTGTAATAGAAAGATGATCATAGAACAAGAATACAGGAAGAGAAAAAAGGAAGCAGAAGGTCAGTGTTAGCCACAATGTTCAACCTGGAAAATTGGAAGTTTCAGTCCTTCTTTGCAATTCCTAGAGCAATATGAGAAGGATCTATAGAAGCTTTAGATCTGGTAGATATCTTATGTATATAGAAATAGCCAAAGATTCATAAGTAATATGTTTAAATGAACAGAATGAAACCTTTAGAAGTGCTTTAGTGGCTGATAAAAGAACCAAATGCAACCACTATAAATGGTTATCTAGCTTTATGGGACAGGACATTAGCTGAAAGGGCTCACTCAGAAAATGAGTCTCACTCAGAATAGTGATGCTTTACCTAGGACAGTCTCCTGCACCAGGAAAGGTTTTCTTTTATTTTGTGTTTTTGGCCAGCATGAACAGAAGAAACCTTCCACAAACAATTGCCTGAAACAGCCTCTGCAGAAAGTTTCTGTTTTGATCAATCATCATTTCAGAACTACTTGTATAATCAATCAGTGCTAGTCATAAATTGCTAGTCAAGGAGACTAACTCCTTGATACATACACAAAAAACCCCATCATCCAGTCACAGGATCCAATTTCCTTTTCATTAGGACTTTTGTTCTAGTCTTTATAATAATAAAATTCTGGAATTACGTGTGTGTGTGTGTTAGATATTTTTCTACATTTTTTTCTTTTAAACAAAAGTGTAATAACTTTTCCCCTGCTCCTGGTAATACTATATTTTACAGACCAATTGCCTGGAAATCATATATAAGCAGGACTTTTCTCTTTGGTCAGAATCCTCCTCCTTAGCTCTTTCCAGTCTCAAATAGAGTTGGACAGAGGTTTTTGACAAGAGTAAACTACTTCCTGACTCAACTTGCTTATATGCAACCAGATTGCCACCTGATACCTTGCAATGGTAATATCAAAGCTTTAGACTGCAGTTCAATCCACATACTGACTGATGAAGACCTAAGAGATGTTGGAGAAACAGCACTCAGAACTGAAGTGTATGGCCAACTCCTTTTAAAAACTTGGGTCCCTAATGCAGGGCTCACATTTTCCCACTTACTATTCCACTATTCCACTTACTATTGCACTGTTTCCACTTCAGTCTTCTTTTTAGTGCAAAAGCAGCCATGAAGTCACATATTTTGTCATTAATATTTCTGTAAGTCCTCTTAAGTCAACAGAATTTACGAAGAAAATTGGGCTCTAAATGGCCAAGACCAACTTTAAATGGTACAATTAAACAGATTTGTTCTCTTTCAATTGAATGTATAGAGTTGATCAACATTTCACTTAATGAAGTCCTTAATTCGAAAACCTGACAAAGAAATAGTTCTACAATGTGCTAGGGATATTCAATTTAAGAAGTGTTTGCCAGCCCTTCAAGATAATTATAATGCCCTTTAAGTCAACAGGGTTTGAATAGAGAATTTGGCCCTAAATGGTGAAGAGCAATAAATCAGTATTGTGTTTTACATCGTCAGATGCTCTTTACTGTCTTTTAAGGCTAGGAACTGAGGAGGTAGATGACAGCAAAAACTTCAGAAAGTCGTAGAGAATAAGAAGCTGGGTTTTCTTCTCTTTTAACAAGACTTTGTGAAGCATACTTTTCTGCAGTAAAAATGCTAACTGCTGTATCCATGCATATGATGTTTAAATAGTAAGAAAAGAAAAGCTTCTGAAATTTTGAATTTATATGAAAGATTGTCTTATTTTAATTTTTTAACTTTACTATACAATATGTTAAGGATTAAGAGTCTTAAAAATTTATTACAAGAACACTTCAGTTCACATTTAAATAATACACTGAAACAAATCTTCTCTTTACCAGTTGAACATATAGTTAATCAATGCTCCACTTAATGAAACCTTTTAATTTGAAAACCTGATGGAGAAATAGATTTACTGTACACTGATACTGTGCAATTTAAGAGGTCTCCACTGTATTTGCTAACCTTTTAGCATAATTCCAATAAAAACTTCCATGCATTGCCCCGTTCCAATCTCTTGCTAATTGACTCTGAACAGAGCAACTGACACAGAGATCAGAAGAGAATATTAAATTACAAAGTAAGCAACTCTTATAACTTTGTAATGCCTTATGGAACATGAACACCATTTCAACCAAGTCAGATCTATCAAAGTCACCTTGCATGGGCTGAGCAACAGGAATAAAATATGAACTTCCAACCTTTAAAGTAAAAAGTATCAATGTAAAACAACACCCTCCAAGTAAGTTTTAATATTCATATACTTTCTGATATAGGTGTAATTATACTGTTTTAAGGCAGCCTTTAAAATTACAGAGGAAGGTGCATAGATACTTCTCAAAGTCTTTAAAATTCCCTGCCTTTGCTAATCGCTTCTTCATAAATCTTCTTCAGATTTATATTCTTTCCACAGTCTTATGCTAGAAGGAAGTCATATTAGCCAGGGGCAATACCTTCTCAACATTTTTGTTGCCCCAAAGTTAGACCGAACTGGAAGGCTCTTAAATCCTAAATCCACAAGGTTGGGGAAATTAATTTTTATTTTCTGTAGTAAATCTCAACAGCCAATTTAACTATGTAACATTTCTAGAAATATTGGCATTGTTCTTTTCTTATTTGTTATGAAGTTTACTGTGGTGTTCATTAAGTTGGACTAGCGAAATAAAACCAGATAGCAATGTAATAAGTAACACTTCTTTATTGCAAAATGGGCATTAAACATTTCTCTACTTCACTCCTGTGATTTAGATATTCCTCATCTTGGTGCCCTTTCTCATGACAGAAATAAGACTTGTTGTCAAGAATGTTTCAGTAATTCCCAACTAACGATTTTTTTTTTCCTTTCCCTCTTTCTTTTGAATGCCTGAACTGCTATAACAATCTCATGGAAGATAGTATAAAAAAAAGCAATTTTTTCACCATTGGAGCTAATAATAATAAATAAGCTCAGTTTATTAATATGAAATGCAGATTTTCTTGTTTTCATTTGTTTTTTATTTTTTCCCTAATTAGCAGTCTTATAAACTCTAGATTCAAATAGACTATTTCCTTTCCTCTAGTCCTTCATTCTCTGGTTTTATCACTATTAAGAAAGAGTTTCTGCAACCTAAATTAGACCCTAAATTACACATCTATTTTGGAAGACAGCCACAAGTGGATATTGCTTTCAAGAAGAAATAATGTTTTCTTTATTTTGGTTTCAGGATATAAACAAATAGGGTATAAATTCCCTTTTTTAAAGTAGAGTGCATTTGAGGATTTTAGCATTAGATTGTAACACATTGTATTACATTAAAATCATTTGGCCAGCCTTGCAAGTTGTTAGATAAACTCATTGCACAAACCCAATAAACCTCCTCTCAGTAATTTGCTCATCAAGAATTATCAATTTTAGCAGAAAGTTTGAAAGCATCTATATAAATATTTTACTCCAATTCTGTGCTTCTTTAACTTCTGCTCATTTTAGAACTAGTATTAAAATTTCAATTGCTTTGCAATTAGTATTCTAACCTCACAATATACAGTGTTTAAACTCTAAGTTGCTTTCATTCCTATTAGTTTCTTTCTATTGCTGAAGAAGTTATTTTCAGTTGCTTTGAAACTGAAAAATATTTCTTTCTCCTGGATTGTTCGTACTTCCAGTTATCACCCTTCCAGGAGACATAGAATTATCAACCCCCCAAATCGCTAACAGCTATCACGACTATACAAAACTGAGTATAATGGAAATATGAGAAACCAAAATTTTGCTTTAAAATATGAAAAATAATACTTTATCCTTTTGCCTCCTACATGCCGTATATCCAAACAAAAAGCTGTGAAAGACTCTGTTCATTGAGTCTATTGTATCATTATGGTACAGACTAGGTGTGTTTCTTAAACAGTCCAGGGTAGAGATATCCCATCTTTGGACAACTGGAAGAGAGGTTGGCCACAATACCCACATTGAAAACATGATATATGAAAGGTGTTTTACCAATGCAGCATGTCTGTATTCAACATAAGAACCTTGCCTTGTATTTTCTTTTCTTTAAAGTATCGGTATCAATATAACGTATCTGAAGAACAAGCATAATTGTTTTGTCCCTATAATGATCATAATGATAGCACCTACTAGTTGCTCTTGACATAAACAGTGTGTCAAGCACAATATAAAAACAGAAAGAAAAGGCAGTCTTTTCCGCAAAGGTTTACACTCACAGTATAAAACAGGACATAACCTGTGGAATACTGCTACAAAATACTTTATGTAGAATTGCAAAATACTTTTTTCTCCCCCACTAAATAGTGAAATAAAAGGTTAATAACTGAGCCTCTGTTGTTATTATTATTATTGTTGTTGTTGTTATTGTTATTATTATCATTAACATTATCATTATTACCACTACTGTTCCTACCACTACTACTATTTAAGCCTAGAGCGGCTCACTAAGATATTGAAATTTACAGGCAGGCAAGCAAACCAATGTTGCACATTCATAGTAACACAATAGCAGTAGCTTGTGTCCACCTGACCTACAGAAGGAAATGGATTTCTTATCTTTGGTATCTCTATTCTGCTGTTGGAAGGAGAAGCCAGGGGTCTGCGTTCTTCAGAAGCAGCAGTGTGTCATGTATTGATCAATATGTCATGTATTGACCAAGGTTTAAATGTTTTGAAGAATTAAGTTCATGTTCATGCTTCTAATAGGACAGTTTTGGTAGGCTTATCAAGGTGGTTGCATACTTGCACTTATAACAGGTACACTGGCATTTATGGAGGTATCATAGAATCATAGAATACCAGGTTGGAAGAGACCTTCAAGGATCATCTGGCCCAACCTTACTCGGAAAAAGGTATCTCAAACTAAAATTGCAACGTACAGTTGCATACACATTGCAATAATTTCTGCAGCCAGTTACATTTTAAGTGCTCTCTACTCCCTCTGGCTCAGGCAGGTAGTTTAATTATTCAGCTGTTAACTTTTCTAACAGGTACAAACAGACTTAAAAGCACATTATTAGTCAATCTGATGGTGTCTGTCCAGACACATGATGACAATTTGTTCTCTTTTCTTGCTCTGTTCTTCCAGACTTGGGGTCATGAACTGAGCCTCACCAAAATTATTCCCAGAAGCAGAAAGTCTTGTCCTTATGCCATTATCTAACAAAAGCATTAATTTAACCTACACACTATTCCTGCTTTCAGCTAGTTTAAATTAGCGTGATTACCTGACTGCATTATGTGATTTGTTCATTCTTTTTGTCTGATCTTCACTACAGTAAGCTACAGGGGACATTAATTCCTACTTAAACAAAAAACAACTTTTTGTTTCACCCATCTTTCAAACTTGGCATCTTCTTGCAGCTACAGAGAGTTTATGCAGCTCTGTCTATTGAATTCAACTGCTGATGATAGAAATAGACTTATTCCTCAATTTGTTGTAAAAATTACCTAAATGCCTGTATACCTACTGAGGAAAACCTAAGGAACACTGCTTGAAGAAGTAAATAGAGACCTTGGTGCTGTCACTCATTTCTAGACTACCCTTTGCAAGCTTCCACCTCCTGAAGGAATAGGTTGGAGAAAGAGATTAGGATCTCAAAGGGGAAACTGTTGCAGTCAGAGGAAAGATTATGGATTAATTTCCTCTCTTACAGAAAAACTGTTGAGCTTCTCCCAGAGATGTTTTAAAGGATAAACAGGAGCATAGGGAGCAGTAACGTTTAAAACAGTAACTTTGAAAGTGGTGGAGAAAGTGCTGTAAGCTTCTTCCATATCACACCAAAGGGCAAAAATTGAAATAGAAGCAGCTCTTTCAAGAGCTACATCTGGCACAAGGGGCAGCCTTCCCATCAGGAATAGGAAATGATTAAAAGGTAGGGAAACCCACAGGATCTTCTCAGATCTTAAGTTGGAGTACATATATTGCTCTTCAGTCTCCCAGGATCAGGACTGAAAGCTCACGGCAGACAGGAGGAAGGAACTAGGAGGGCAGGAGGAGTAGATGTCATTTCAGGGCGGGCAACAGTTTAATGACTTCACAGGTTTGGGCATGACACGTGCTGAGGCGGAAACGGGAGGTGGTCCCCACAGTGGTGGGACAGTTTTTGAGAAAAAAATGTTGTGGGGTGAAACATGAAAGGAGAAGTGTGTATGATGGATAAAAGCCTGAGTGAGCACACTAATTTCTGCACAAGAGATGTTGATTTGAATGATAAGCGCAGTTGCCAGCTTTGTGATTATCTGAACAGCATTTTCAGAAATTAATTCCTGTATTAGATATAAAAATGACTGCTTGTATTAGGGAGGGCAGTATTAATATGAGAAACAAAATAATTGATTTAGGGCTGTAAGAGTTTGGGGGGAAAAAAACAGCAGCTGAAAACAAAGAGGACAAAAATGTCTGAAAACAATCTGAAACAGAAAAAGTATTAGGACTTCCAACAACTATATGCAAATAACCAAAAGGTTAATTTACTTTTTTCATAAATCTTGGAAGATTATGAACTTATTTAAGATGTCTTAGTAATTACTATGGGACTAGTTCTGACTTCCTTATTTGAAGTGAACAACGTTTTACTATTTGAAGAGTCCTGGTAAGGCCAGGTCCGTCACAGTTCTGTTTTAACACAATTTTATTTTATTTCAGCTGAAGTAATGTATCTGTACTTAAGAAATTTTTCATACAATATTCCTTTGAACATGGGTTTCAAATTAATTGAGATTCACATACACACGAGTAGTCTTGAATAGAAGGAAAAGTGAAGGAAAGCCTACTATTAAATAAAAAGAAAAAAAAATATTAAGACAACATAGCTACATGGCACAAAATACAAGAGACAAGGATTGATCACAGCCTTTATTAGTGATGTGTAAGATGATATTCAGTAACATCAGCTACTCTCTGCAGTCTCCAGCAATATAACTAGCATTGAGAAGAGACTGCAATCTGAAGGGAAACACAATTGTTTGTTTCTATTCCTATTGAGCACCAGTGTTAAGTCACAGCATGAAGAATAAAACCCTCCAAGAAACGAGGAATGGCAGGAACCTTAGCATATATTAGAATCTTAAAATAACTGAAATCAACTGAAGTAATTCATACTTGTAGGCTAAATAAAGCATGCTAGAACATAAGGTGTATAATAGAAAACCACAACCTTACTTCCTTAAAATACAAAGGTTTGGCTGGTAGTGCTGCTGTGATAAGTACCTCTTCTCTGCTGACTCTGGAGCTGGTTTTCTGTGGAGTCTGGGGCACAAATGGGGCAGGGAGGTCGGGGGGAGCAATCAGGCCATGAATGAACGCTGCAGAGTTTGAGCCTTTTTTTCTTCCCCCTCAAGGCATCTATTTTTAGGCCTCATTTACTTGTCTAGTGCCTCAGAGAAAGTGCAGACAGCTTGTTTAGTATTTCAAAGAACTATCTGTCTGTGTTTTAATAATTACACTGTCTTTTGTAAAATAACTTTACAGACGATTCTCTGATACAACTGGTACCAAATTCTGCCTTCAGACATGCCTGTTACAACTTTGCTGAGCAAATCCATACAGAGCCTGCACACGTAAGTGTGAATGGCTCCATGCTGCAGCGATGCCCCTCAGTTATTGCAACGGGGAACGTTAGTAACTTCAGAGATCAAACCTGTAATACTTTCTCAGTCTACATTAAATGTGAAATCCCAAATAAGTCATTGATCCTGACTTCAGAGGGGGTTTTGCAGACTGAAGGCTGAATCTTATCTGCTCTTCCGGAAGTACCGTGTTTCCCGACAGCGGCAGAGCTCACTAGACATGAGGTACAGTGACCGGGGGCAAGAGATCTTTGCAGTCAAACATGCAGGGCTGATGCTCCTATGTGCTGGCACAGTGTCTTTTTAGGAACAAACTCCACAGATCCAAACTTACAGCGAGAATTTGATTGTCATTAGGACCTTGTTTCATTGCTTTGTATGAGTAAAGTGTGTCTACACTATCTTTTTGCTACCTAGGTAAGGAAAATCAATGAATTTAGTCACTGAATTGTGTCAGCAAATATCGGCTCCCAGAGCACTACTCTATAAACGCTGAACAAATTCATTTTGCAATAAAAGCAAAAAAGATCTTTTGCTTGAAAGTTTTATCTTTGATGTTGCAGTATTTCAGGAATACGGTTACAGGGTGAGATTTTCATACTGCATTTTTTGCCAATTTGCAATCTAAGTATTTATGGAAAAGTGGGTTTTATGCATCATATGCTTATAAATGTGAAAATCCTAATGCATTTACATTCTTCAAATTAAAAAAAAAATGTAGGCAACATTTCTGCAGGGCTAGATCATTTCATTGGCATATGCAATGCAAGCAGCAGTGTACATTACTCACAGGACTGAACAGCACTGCAAGGACTGTAGAGATTTAAGGAACATCCAAAACATCAATCAGTATCATTTCTTTTAAATCTGCTCATAAGAAAAAAAGAACTAAAATATGTTGCTTTAGCACTAACAGCAGATGTTATGAGGCACATTAAAAACACTTCAAGAAAAACAGAAAGCAGACCAAAAAAAAAAACCTAACCAAACCCACAAAACGGTTATCTGCTTAAGTATTTTTCCACCTGTCACAGAATGAAAAGCTATTTTTACAAGTAAAACATGGAAAGGTGACAACATTATCCTTATCTACTTAGTCAGGATAAAACTTGGACTTCTTAGGAGCATATGAAGCCATTTTCTTCTTTCTTGTATACTTTTGATTGGGACAATATCAATTATATTACTACAATCAGAAAGAAGGTGGCTGCATGCGGAACTACCATTAAGTGTATAGCATGTTGCATTTTCCCACCCAAAATACTCCCCTGTCACTTTTACCTCCTAGAGGAATGATGCTTTTCCTGGTCTTCTCCTCCTTCGTGTCACCATAAAATGGTGACAGAGTAGCAATAGTAACTAATAGTAGTCTTTTGAACTGACATCTGTCACACTGCGTAGATGTTCCTCTGAGTTTTCTGTAAGGACTGGATTTGACCAACTTCCTTAAGTTTTTTATTTTCCTTAAAATATTCTTAAGATTACTTAGCTTCCTATATTTGAATTGATATCTTATACATGAAGGGAAAGTGTACATATAAATATGAAATGAGAAAACAGATTGATTTGGATAGGGACGGTCAGGATAAGGTTACTAAGAACACAGATCCTCAAAAATATCTGTTCTGTTAACAAGAAAAGAGCACAGGAGTCTTGCTGTTCATTGGGTGTTTATAGCATGTTATTCACAAAGTACCTTACCAGGACCCCTTAGCTTGTGTTTCTCAAACCCGAGCTACCCAGCCACTTTCCCGGCAAGCACTAGACAGGCCTGTGAGTGTTTAGTTTCCAAACTATATGACAACTAGTGCACACACCCAGCATGGTTTTAGGCAACCTTATATAATACTGGCAAATATGTCTAAAGTTATGACTTCTGTATCAGTGAAAGATACCAGTTCTTGAACTGATCCTATAATATTTTATTGTCCCTTTAAATTTAATTGTCTTACCTGTACTTTTTTTTGGGGGGAGGGGGTGAAGAGTTCTACTCTGGACAAAATTGCTGTTAACTTACACAGACAAGTTCCTGGTGCAAGAACTTCACTTTTTCTATTTGAGAAAAATCAGCAGAAAAGTGGTTGTCAGTCAGCTGCTTGCTTTCTCTGTTTTCAGCTTTTCTTCTGCTACAGATTAGGTAATTTGTCAGACAAAAAGAATTTCTTTCCATTTTAGAAATTGGATTATAATTGTAATTAATTTCAGTAAAAGTAATTATATATACATTTTTCCTTATGTCAAAAAATACTATTAAAAATTCTGTGCAAGAGAAAAATTTAGAAAAGCCAAAAACAACAGTAAAAGGGAGCAAAATCCAGCCTTTACATTAGGTATGCAGAGAAACTGTTGTGAGTGTTCCATTCCAGAGAAAAATAGAAGCATGTGAAAAATAAACTAAAAACATGTCCATTTTCCCTAATAAGCTGCAGGCGTGCAGCTTGCCTTAAACAAGACTTAAGCAGATTTCATTTGTCTAAATCTGACATTGTTGTTCAAAAACAATGTTAAATACAAATGACATCTAAATTCTTCCAGCACAGTCCAGAAAACATTGGACTACAGACTGTGTTCTGCACCCCTAACTCAAGTGCCCTAACCAAAGCATCTAAATTAAGAGGTTAGTAGCTCTAGGCTTCATTACAGTCTAGAGAGACAGGGACAGACTTTTCTGGGACAAATTACACCATAGGCAGATGATAGTTTTCTATAGTAGACTGTCTATATCAGTCCACTTCAGAGGAGTTTCAGATTTACCAGGTCTTACTAGGCAGGTGGATGTGGATGCCACTGTTGCTTGCTGCTTCTTATTCCGGTCTCCAACACAACTGCTTAGCAATGCTGTTGTGGGGGTCTACCCTACAGAGGAGGTAGGAACTTGCATAAATATAGGATTAAGTTCTAAGGGCTTCCTACTGGTTAGCTTCAGTGATTTCCTTCAGTGATAGCCCTTTCACCTTTCTGAGGCACCTAATACTTCCCACAATCTGGAGAGCCCATGAGCTTATCTTTAATATCCCCTGGAGGCCAGGCCCTGGGAGTGGAATATTCTAGCACCTAATTTCTTGGTGTCCTCGTTTGCGATCAACATCAGTGATTGTATGCCAGGATGCATAGTAAGGAAGGTCTAACCACCATAATTATTTTTCTTTATTTCTGATGAGATGAACATATTTTAGTGATGGAATAGAAAACAAGTGTGATTGGGAGAATCACAAGTGTAATATGGGAATAGTTTGGTATTCAGTATGGTAGCATACCAGTCAGTCAGTCTTCTCTTACTGGAAGTGATTGTCCTTGGAGGTTTTTGGTTTGGGTTGTTTGTTGTTGTTTGGGGTTTTTTTTAAATATAGTTTTACATAAATGTTTTCTAGCATTTCACATGAACAGGCATTTCACCAGTAACAACACCACACTCTTGTTAGACACATACTGTTTCCTGAGGAGAGGAGAAGAGAGAGATAAAGCAAAGTAAGGGCCTTCTATTTCAGTGTTTCAGCTGTATGACTCCTACTCATGTTATGTTACATGTCGATGTCTCTGTAGAGCAAGCTGGATAGAAACCGAGCTTCTTTAAAATCTGGTATCACAGTATTCATTTCTAAGCATTATAGCCCCACTCCCAGAAATTAAGTATCAATACTTATATACTCAACTCTGATAACGTCAAAGTGTTTTGTGTGTTGGATACAATTTGCTAGCAGAAGAAACATCCATCACGTAAATGTAGCAGACAGCTAGGGTTACTGGTTTGCCAGGCAAAAAGTTCCCTTCTGAAGGATCTGCTCACAATGAAATGAAATGCAAATATGAATAGAAATTTACAAGAAGTCATGGTTATACTGGATGGTTGGACCTGATTATGTGTGGTTTGTTGTTGTAGGGTTTTTTTAAATTAATTACTGTATTTAACACTAATTAAGAATCCTTCATGTGCCTAGGAATTCTGATTTCCTCCTGGTGAAGTACACCAGAGAACCTGAAATGACATTATTTCTAGTGCATCTAAACTAATGGTTATCAAGATATTTTATGATTCATCTGTATTCAGGGCGATGCAATACTCTCCACTGACTGCCTTCCATTTATAACTGCTATTATTAACTCCTCCACTTTTTTCCTTTTACCAAAAGTTATAAAAGAAAAAGGGTAGAGGAGGTTTCTTTCCTTCCTTTCTTTCTTTTTTTCTTTCTTTCTTTCTTTCTTTCTTTCTTTCTTTCTTTCTTTCTTTCTTTCTTTCTAGCAATGAATTAACTAGTCTCTTCTTGGAGATTCTGATGCCATCAGGTAGATTTCTCATATGAAAATACAACTTTGTCTCAAAGTCTTGACACACAGCTGCAGCAGTTTGCAAAACCCTGTGTGAGGAAATTACCCAGAATTGCCTTATTACCCAGAATTTAAACAGCTTAAAAGAAAGTCATACAGGTTTCAAACCCCAAGTGATAGTATAACACCGAATGTGAGCAAACCTTCAGGCGTTATCCTGGTGTGCAATCCCAGGCCAGCAGCTCAGCATGAACACTGGCTAAACAGCTGCACATGTTGCTCCTCTACAGCCAGCTGAGGAAGGTGGATATTACTTCTGTCTTAGGCACCCATAGTGAACAGGCAAATTTAATTTTTTTCCAGAGCATTTTAATATTAAAGCTTTGTTACAGTCACACAAACCACGCTTGTGGGTCACTATTTCAAGCTGTTTCCTGTCTCGTTCCATCCCTGGTTCAAGTTGTCCTAGAGCCCAGGACCAATCCTGGCCACAGGAAGGGTCTTCTAGAAAGACCAGAATTGTCATGTCCTCAATGGGCAGCTAGAAGTCGCATCCAGGTGAGAGCAATAACCACAGAGACTACAATACTTCGCCCTTGGCTGAGCATCGATGGAAGACACATAACAAAACTTCATCTGAGAATAGAGACAAGTAAGGTCAGGAAGCTGTTTCGAATACCAAAAATTGAAACTGCAAGCAAGATCCTCAAAGACAGGAAAGAGAGGTACAGGAAAAAGAAAAGCGGTGTCCCTGTTTTGTTCTTTAGGCAACACTACATTACCAGTCCATTATAAATCTCTCCTGCTTCAGTGGATGAGTGGCTATTGTCCCTTGCTTGCACACCTTAGCTATGAGCTGATATTACTTCCCAGTGATACTGCAAAGGGTGGCTGTTTTGTATAGCCCTTCTGCCAACTAGTCAATGAAAACCAAGAAGCCTCTCACAAATGAAAAGCATCACACTTCAAACACTGGTAACTGGTTGCTATTTAATTAATTTTAGAAATAAAGGCAATATTTATTTGCCTATTTGCAAATAGAAAATTTTTTATTTATTTACTGACTTTTTTTCAAGGAAACGTTGCTTCACAATCTTTATGTTAGAACTAGAGCACATAATCATGTAAGTTAACATTGTTTTCACTCAGTGAGCACATTGCAGAGGTTTTGTACAAATCTGCCTTTTCTTCTGCAAATAAATAGGTATTAGGCCATCGTTAGGATAACTAATACTAATGAGTTAGATTTCTCTCAAACAAGATGGTATACTTAAAGTTCTGCTTGCTTGCAGCTATCAGGGGTTTTGACATAGTTTGAGAAGTAAATTAAAATTATTAACTTAGTCCAATAAATCCCAAAGTAACATATAATATGCCAGAATTATCAGGTATCAAATTTTAACAGTCTTGACCATGTTATAAATAATTTATTAATTATAATAACTATATCATTAGTTATAATTACCTGACCCTGATGTTGACATGTAAAAGAGTCTAGAACCTTCCTGTCAATGATTATTTATTTATCATCAATTTCTCCCTTCTTAATAAATATTGTTTACGAATCAACAATACAACCTACAATATTACTCTAAAAACCTCTCATTTTTTTAAGTTATACAATTCCTCTTAGGTAAACATTAAAGGACAATATTATTGCTTATAATTAAAAGAAAAGAAAAAGAATTTGATCCTAGGTCAGATATGGCAATTCTCACCTGATTTTGGTGGGTTTATTTGAATACATAAATAAAATTGAATTTGCTGTGAATTGTGTATAAAAATGTATTTGTGTTTTATTCAGAAGGACAGAAATTATTAAAAAGAAGAGACAGAAAACAACAACTTATCAAGTACTTCACTGAATAGATGATCCTTTAATAAGTTGCCTAATAACAAGTTGAGAAACAAAAACAGTACAACATATTAACCTGTAAATCAGTCAGTGTTACTGGGGGGAAAAATGAAGAAGAGGTATTGTTTTTAGAAACCTAATTGAAATCAACCTTTTGGTGTGTTGTGAGAAGAATTATTAAACCACTTTTTTTCTTCTATAGTGGAATTCATCTATATGCAAGTTATCAGGAGGTGATTGGCTTCAGTTATTCCTTTGAACATCTAAGAAAGACCAACCATAGACATAAAAAGCTCCTGATATTTTGCATATTCTTAATACCTCAGTGAATCACCAGGAATGGCAATACTGCTATCTGAATGCTAATGTAGAGCCAACAAACGAGTTGAAGGGCAAAGCAACATAGAAATAAGCCAGATTTTCCCACTTGAACTCACCACTTAATTGTGAACACTTTTTGTATTTTTCTTTTTCCACTGTTATCACTTTCTCTCTTGTCCTGTTTCATTTGGAAAAAAAAATTAATGGCTTAATCTACAACAGACATATACAATAACATGTAATTTTATAGGGTTTTTTACATCAACAATGGTCAGTAAAAAAGATGTGATTATTTAAGAGAAAATCAAAGATATTCGATGAGTACAGGCTGATGCTTATGTCTTAAGGGTTAGTAGGTATGCAGAATAACATAATGCAACATCCTTTTTACTCAGTCTAGCAAAGAATGCATGCTCACAGCAGGCAATCTCAATCATCACTTATCAGAGTAACAGATATCTGTGTTTCCAAAATGTTACCTTTGAAGGACATATATCTAAAACACTTCTCAGAATCATTTTCTACTCTCCCATAAAATTATTTGGCCTTTTATTTTTGCTGAATATATCTCATCATTTAATATGATAAAGATGAAAATGTACTTAGAGCTATTATAGATCAACATTTTTATGCACAGGTGAAAAAAAAAACCAAAAACAAAACAGCCCCCCAATTATTTAAAAACTTTGACATTCACTTTTCTTTATGTCCGACTGCAGCTGTCATTTCAGTGATGTTAGTGAGAGATGCACATGTAAATTCAGGGCCATACTGTTTGCGATTCATTCTCTCGGATAACTTTGCAAATTACTAAGGTATATTTGGAAGATTTCCCTGGAAAGGTATAGAATATCTCAGAAGAACATACGTGATGAGTGATGTCAGTGCTATGCCGGGCACTAATTGTGCCATTACAACACAGAAAGTAGCTGTCTCAGCCCCTATGTAAACATGACGACCACAGCCAGCACCTGTCTTAAATAGAAAACATAGTTAATATATAACTCAGGCTAGAAAGCTGTTAACTGAAAAAAGTTGTGTTGATGAGCAGTCACTAAGAGCTGTGTAGTTTGATGGAGAAGAGCTTCAATGCGGGTGTTAAAGTCTCATTTGCCAGCTGTGGAGCACAAGCCTCTTCAAAACACACCAAAAAGTCCCATAGGGTTGATGGCCAAGCCTTTGCAAGTCCAGATCCTCACATCTTTCTTTCCCCAGTGGCATTATAAAAATTAATAACCAGCACTTGCATTACACAGAATTGTGGAATGCTTTACCCAGGCTAGTTGCTAAAGTGATTAACATGATTCTTTGAGGTGCTGAGAGTCTCCCTGGAAATTTCATCAGCACTGTTGTCAGGCAGAACTAAATTAATTTGTTCTGGTGGTTTGTGTCCTAAGGCTCAGTCATCTCAAGCTGCTCCTGCTGCCCATCTTAGAGCTACTTGGAAGTGGACTGCTCTGTACCTTGAGTTATGCTTCTTTCTGAGACTTAGAGGAAATTTTGTTCATCCTTTCTAAGCGACTTCCTACCAGGAGTGAAAAGATCAGAGCAGTTTGTATGAGTAAGGTTATATGTCTGTAAGAATACAAGAAGTGCCCCACCGGGCTGGACCAGTGGGAGATCAAGCCCTGGATTCTTGAAGCATCTGGCAATGGCAGAAGGAGAAGATGGACAGGAAGAGCACATGTTCCTGGCTGTGTCTGCAGTCTGTTTCTCATTGTGTTCCCCAGCATCTGGAATAGTTACAGGGGTTTTAGAGGGTAGATCCCTGCCTAGTCCCTTTAGCATCTGTTTATTGCCCTGTCTTCCAATGAATTTATCTAATCCCTTTTGCAACTGGCAATAATGTTTGCCTTTGCAGCACCATACAACACCAAATAACAGAGGTTCACTACATACTATGGAAAGAAATGTTTTATTTTACATGTCTGAACCTGAATTTCCACCAGTTTCAGTGAGTGCCTTCAGTTCAAGTATAGTGAGATTTGATGAACGAATAGTCCAGCACAAGCTTGTAAACCTCCATTACAATGCTCCTAATTTTTTTCCTTTACACGCTGAATACTCCCATCCCTTACTGGCTCACTTGGTAAGGCAGCTGCTCCATCCATGTGCATTTTGGTTACCATTTTCTGTATTTTATTTAGTTTAGATTTAGTTGCTACTTCACTGCAAGCAGTAGTGTTATCACAGTATCATTTTGGGGAAATTAAGACACTTCTTGGGAATCCCCAATTATACTTTTTTTTGTTTAGCTATATGCATTTTCAAATTCCAAAGTAGATTTACTGTTTCTACTACTCAAAGAATTCTTGTTTCAGCTTCCTGTTGGACAGAATGTCAGCTTGGGGCAAGTTAAACTTTGTCAGTGACTCTTTGTCTGTACATTACACCTATGCCAGCTACGAAAGTGAACTCACTCCCCAGCCTTTTTCGTACACTGGGAAGGTACAAGCCATTCTGTGTGGGATTCACTGCAGCTAACTTTAGTCATCTATAGTTTAGTCGTCTAGATCTGAATTAGTCACTTTGGATTCCCTTTATAGTTACCAGAGAGAAAAGGCCTTTTTAGAGCATGATTCATCTGACCTATTTAGATATCTACTTAAGAATAAGATGAATCATATCCTATAACTTTTTTCCTCTCCCTTGACTACCACGGGAACTAAAATGTTGACTTCTGCAAGTAGATTTCATTACAGACATTCCTCTCTCTGTTATTTTGACACCATTTTCCAACAAAAAGTTAGACTGGGTATCACGAGATGACTCACTTGTCATAGCAAACTTTTCAACTGAATTCCCATTAAACTATAAGCCACTGCTAAAGTTGCTGTGGCAGGTATGATATGTCTAGTGAAAATAGACCTGATAGGCATCACTAACTGTGTAGCTGTTAGTAGTCATAGTCCAACTAGAATATATTTTTCCAACCAGTGTTAATAACTAACTTTTGCTCCAGAAGAACCAAATTTTTTATGCTGTCAATGAGAGTTCTTTCACAGTTGCTTGTCTCCACAGTCACTGACCTCAGCAGCTTTGACAGAGAAGCTTATCTTCTGAAGTACATATAAGATATTAGTTGTCTTTGCCTTACATTTTTCACTCCCTCATGGGAGGTCATGGCATATCTTTGAAAACAATACTAGCAAAATTCTTATTATTCTTCCAAGTTGTTAATTCATTTATCTATTTACTTCACATAGGTGCTTAGTGAAGGTAATTCACTACAGTAAACTTACAGTTATATGCATATGTTGTTTCCTAATTCTCCTTTCAGCATGAGTATCTTTGTCTTTAGCATTACATTGGTCTGCATAGCTTTGTCCAACTTAAAACTAACTTCTAAGTTGTGTGGATAACACAGCAGGACACAAACAGTCCATGAGGTTCCTGGAGTGCATTGATGACAATTTCTTCCTCCAAGTGATAGAGAAGCTGATGAGGAGATGTGCTCTCCTGGTCCTCATACTCACCAAGAACAAAAGGCTCATTAGGAATGTGAAGATCAAAGGCAGCTTTGGCTACAGTGACCATGAGATGGTGGAGTTCAGGATCTTGAGGGCAGGGAAGAGGGGAAAAAGCAAGATCACCACCCTGAACTTCACGAGAGCAAACTTTAGCCTCTTCAAAAGGTCTGCTCAGAAGAGTCCTGTGGGATAAGGCCCTAGAGGCAAGAGAGTCCCAAGAAAGCTGGTAAATATTCAAGGATCACCTCCTCCAAGCTCAAGATAGTTCCATCCCAATGAACATGAAGTCAGGTAAAAATGCCAGGAGGCCTGCATGGATGGACAAAGAGCTCCTGGCCAAATTCAAACACAAAAGGAAAGCATACAGAGGGTGGAAGCAAGGACAGGTAACCTGTGAGGAATACAGACACATTGTTCAAGCATCCAGGGTGAAGTTAGGAAAGCTAAAACCTAAATGGAATTAAATCTGGCCAGGGATGTCGAAGGCAACAAGAAAGGCTTCTATAAGTATGTAGGAAACAAAAGGAAGACTAGGGAATATGTGGACTCATTGCTCAACAAGATTGGTTACACAGAACAAGGCTGTGGTACTGAATCCCTTCTTTACCACAGTCTTCAGAATAGAATAGAACAGAACAGAACAGAATAGTTGAGTTGGAAGAGACCTACAAGGATCATCTAATCCAACTGCCTGACCAATTCAGGCATGTTATTAAGGGCATTGTCCAAATGCCTCTTAAACTCTGACAGGCATGTGGCACTGACCACCTCTCTAGGAAGCCTATTCCAGTGCTTGACCACCCTCTCGGTAAAGAAATGCTTCCTAAATGCCTCCAGTCTAAACCTACCCTGAAGCAGCTTTCAACCATTCCCTCATATCCTATCACTGGATACCAGGGAGAAGAGATCAGCACCTCCCTCTCCACTTCCCCTCCTCAGGAAGTTGTAGAGAGCAATGAGGTTGCCCCTCAGCCTCCTGTTCTCCAAACTAGACAAACCCAGAGAGCTCAGCTGCTCCTCATAAGACATGCCTACCAGCCCTTTCACCACCTTTGTTGCCCTCCTCTGGATGCATTCAAGGATCTCCACATCCTTCTTAAACGGTGGGGCCCAGAACTGCACACAATGCTCAAGGTGAGGCTGCACCAACGCTGAATACAGCGGGACAATCCCCTCTTTTGACCGGCTGGTTGTGCTGTGTTTGATGCACCCCAGGATGTGGTTTGCTCTCTTGGCTGCCAGGGCACACTGCTGACTCATATTGAGCCTGCTGTCGACCAGCACACCCAGATCGCTTTCTGCAGGGCTAGAAACTCCTCTCCCCATTTATATTTGTGTCCAGTAGTAAGACCAGCCTTCAGGAATCCCAGACCCCAGAGACCAGGGGGGAAATTTAGATCAATTTAGAGAATACTTAAGCAAACTGGACATACATAAATCCATGAGCCTGATGGAATACACTGACAAGAGCTGAGGGAGCTAGCAGATGTCATTGTGAGGCCACTCTCGAGTATCTTTGATTGATCATGGCAACTGGGAAAAGTGCCTGAAGACTGGAGGAAAGCAAATGTCACTCCTATCTTCAAGAGGGTCAACAAGGAGGATGAAGGGAACTGCAAGCCAGTCAGCTTCACCTTGATCCCTGGGAAGGTGATGGAGTAGCTAATACTGGGAACTATTTCCAGGCACATTAAGTACAAGAAAATCATCAGAAATAGTCAGCATGGATTCACAAAGGGGATGTCATGCTTGACCAACCTGATAAATTTCTAAGGTGAAGTGACTGGCCGGTAGATGAGGGGAGAGCAGTGGATATTGTCCACATGAACTTCAGTAAGGCTTTTGATACTGTCTCTCATAAGATCCTCATAGACAAGCTGTTGATGTATGGGCTGCACGAGGAGACAATGAGGTGGATTGGAAACTGGCTGAATGGTCACCCTCAGAGGGTGGTGATGAGTGGCACGAAGTCTAGTTGGAGGTCAGTAACTTACAGTGTAGCCCAGAGGTCAATACTGAGTCCAATCCGGTTCAACATCTCCCTTAGTGATCTGGATGACTGGTCAGAGTGTACCTTCAGCCAGTTTGCTGCTGATACTAAACTGAGAGGAATGGCTGATATGTCAAAGGGTTGTGCTGCCATCCAGAGGGACCTCGACAGGCTGGAGAAATGGACCTCATGAAGGAACCTCATGAATTTCAAAAAGGGGAAGCGCAAAGTCCTGCACTTGGGGAAGACCCACCCCAGGCACCAGCATATGCTGGGGGCTACCTATCTGGAAAGCAGCTTGGCAGAAAAGGACCTGGTGGACACCAAGTTGAACATGAGCCAGAAATGTGCCCTTGAGGCAAAGAAGGCTAATGGTACCTTGGGCTGTATTAGACAAAGGATTATCAGCAGGACGAGGAAGGTGATCCTTACCATCTGCTCAGCACTGATGAGGCCACATCTGGAGTACTGTGTCCAGTTTTGGGCTCGTCAGAACAAGAGAGACATGGACATACTGGAGACAGTCCAACGAAGGGCCACAAAGATGACAAAGGGACTGGAGCATCTCTCCTGTGAGGAAAGGCTGAGAGAGCTGGGACTGTTCAGCCTGGAGAAGAGAAGGCTCAGTGGGGGATCTCATCAATATCAATGTTTACAAATACCTGAAGGGAGGGTGCACAGAGGACGGGGCCAGGCTCTTTTCAGTGGTGCCTGGTGACAGGACAAGAGGCAATGGGCACAAAAGGAAACACAGGAGGTTCCTTCTGAACATCAGGAAACACTGCTTTACTGTGAGGGTGATTGAGCACTGGAACAGGTTGCCCAGGGAGGCTATGCAGTCTCCATCATTGGAGATATTCAAAAGCTGTTTGGAAACGGTCCTGAACAACCGTCTCTAGGTGGCCCTGCTTGAGTAGGCAGGGTTAGATCAGATAACCTCCAGACGTCCCTTCTGACCTCAACCATTCTGTAATTCTGTGACTCTGTGAAGTAGAAACAGAAATAAAAGTTTTTTTTTTCCTTCAGAGTGAGAATCAGTTAATATCCAACTGTGATGAGTTTCAATGAGTTTTACGAAGAATCTTCAGAGCTAGTGGTGATACTGCAAACTGTTACTACTGTTGTCTACAAAGTGGTGCGGTGTAGTATAGTTCTTGCATCTTTTTTCCAAACACCAGATTTTCTCTTCACTCTTGTTATTTGGTGTTAACATGTGCAATACATTGTGTTATTTTTGTGTACTGCAGGACAGGTCCCGACATACCTTTCTATTCAAGGCATCTTCTTTTAATAAATTTTAGATTCTTCACTCTGGCAAGACAATCTAAACACTTCCTATCCTTAGCACGTTCTAATATGCTGTGCCTTTCCTTGTCAAATTCTATTATTTGTTAAATGTTAAGTCTCAGTTCTTGAGAATTTGTGAGATTTGTTTTAATCATTATCTCACTCACAATAGATCTTTTATGTCCAAACCTTGAAGGGCTTAGATCAAGCACCAGCCTTTCTGGTTCTTTCACTTCCTGTAATATGTATTTTTTAAACATATTCTTCATATTTTTACATTGGGTGCCACACTTCACATTTCTGTAAAGGGAGTTTCATGGTTAGCCTCCTCTGCCTGAGTTAACTGAAAGCTTTTTAAAAAACATCAAGAGCTTCAGAGCCAGCTATTGTCAGGAGTAAAGCTTACTTCTGACTACCTTCTCCTTTACTTTCATGAATTACTTTCAGTTACTGGATGAACTATTTAAATCTTCTGTACTTGTCTTCACATTTCGGGAATTACACAGCTGGTGAGACTTCCATTCTTCTTTTCAGAGTATCTTAGCAATTTGCTTTATTCCTGGTTATTACTGTTAAGAAATTCAGTCGTACTTAGTATTGTCATCCCTGTAATTTGTGCCCAAAGGCTTCCACCCTTCGGATAGCCTTTGGTTCTGTACTGACCCATAGACTCCCTGGTAGCCTATTGCCCCTTTATGTTTTTGTTACCTTTAACAATCAATTATATCCTCTCTTCTTTCTCTGCTAGTTCATGCCTTTTCTATTTCTCTCTTCTTCAGGAACAAAGGCTGCAGAATCTGGCCCTAAATATCTGCTGAGAATTCCTCTCCCTTTCTCTCTCATTAAAACCAGTAATCTGAACAGAGTGTCTATTTATTAAGTAGTCTCATAATATACTTTTTCCCTTGTTGTCTCTTGTTTAAGCTTTTCTCCTTTCATTCCTTCCTATTACATTTTAAAAGTTGGTTTTGTATTATTTTAAGACTGAATTTCTTCTTATTTTGTAATGAACTAAAAGACCTTGAACTATTATTTCAGCTTTCCATAAAAAGGGACATCTTTTAAATTTATGTGTATAGCACCTAGCACAATGATTTCCTGCTCTATTTCAAAATTTCTTAAATGCAAAAGAAATAGCAATGTAACAATTGTTTTATATTTTAAAACAATTAATATTGCATATTTCCATATTACCTTAGTATTGCACTATCAGTAATTAACAGCAATAATAATGTGTTATTACAGCTGTTACAGTCTTTTCTGTAATATATTATTCCTTAACAATTCTTTTGATAATCAGCTTGGAAATGAGTATGAAAGACTAGCTACTAATGTACAGCCAGATTTATGGCCTATGGAACTAAACACACTTTTTTCCGTACCTTCATGGGAGCTGGGTCAGTTATTAAGTAGAATTAATGAATACTAATTGATTCACATTCCCTATGGAATCACTATACAAATTAAGTGTAAACAAAGATACAAACTGCCCCTCATCAAAGATATTAAATGTATCTAATGTGTTAGCATACTCATATACAAGAATATGAAAGTTTTAAATTGTGAAATATTGTTCCTCAATAAATTATATTGTATTTCACTGAACTGTCATTACCAGGCATGTTCAAATCACTGCTAACATTTCTCCTTCATCTTTTATCATGGTTCGATGAAATATGACATTCATCTCTCTGTGCCTCCTTCAGAAATTTTTGCAGGTTTACTCTCATGCCAATATTTAGACTTTCACATTCTAGCGTGGATGGGTTTAAGGCATGCAATGAAAAACAATGGGGTCAGGCAGAAATTACAGTTTCAGTGAAGTATTTCTTAATGCATAATAAGATTTAACTTGGATTAGACTGAAGTGTCATCTTTTACAGCCAAAAGTGGCCTCCTTCAATTCTTCTACCAGGCTTTGAAGGACTAAACACTGCTTTACTCAGCTTCCCCATCTTTGACAATCAGCCAGGGCACTCGGTTATAAATAAACAGAATGAATTCTGGTGGGGTACACCTTCCAGCAACTGGAAGATCTCATGAAAGTATGAGCTGAATAGCAGCTCTGCTCACTTCACCACGTTGTCTAGCATTTCAGCAACTTTCGGTGTTTGAAATCTGCTAACAGTCAGGGGAATCTCAGCGAAGACACCACATCTACCAACAGTCATGCTATCTGTGCTGCTTTCTTCCTGTAATCTTATTGGAAACCTGTCATACTAAAACTAGATTCAGTTGGGCTGTTTTAATTTATAGAAAGACCACTTCACTAGTAACCTCACTTAAAAATACAACATTATAACATGCTAGGAATTTGGCTTGGAGTTTCGTTATCTATGCAAGCTCCTTGGTTTGATGAATGTCCCTTCTACAGGGCTGTGACTATAACACTTTTAATCAATCAGTTTTACAATGAAGAATTCCTCTGAAACACAGTACAAGATTAGCTTATATTTGGGTAAAAGACACTTTGGTGCTAGTTCCAGAAAAGTCAGAATATTTTAACAGCCTTTGTTTAACAGTCACAAAAATATTCCTACATATACACAGTCAAAATAGTTGAGAAAAGAATTACGAGGAGATTTTTGGATGTCTTGCACTTCTGTTTCAAGGATGCACCCTATGGACAATACTATCTGTGCTTCCTCAGCCATCTGAAAAAGAATCCCAGTAAGAGATTTTCCTTGCCTTGATCCTTATAATTAGCATTAGCTTACATAACTTTGTCAATCAAAAGACATTGTCCATTTTTAGTGGAAATTAACTCATTCCTTCATCAGGTGGGTTGGGTTCTACTCTCAGAGGAGCCATACAATATCCTGAGAGATCCTCCCCATGTGTCAGTGAGATCTGTGAAAGTTTGATGGGCTACTTTGATGTCTCATCATTCTGCCAGTTCCAAAAGTGCTTGCGATATTACTACAGAGAAATGTAATTTAATAACAGTATCTGCTTAATCCTTTGTGTCACTCCAGTGTACCGATGGTGCTTTCTGATGTTCATGCTGACAAGATTTTCAGGTTTGGTGGAATGTCTAGCTGAAAAGAGCCCTTTTTTACTTTCCAGCTGTTAACAGTGTGAAAGTACTGTCATGATTCCATTAAAAAGTAGATGATGTTCTGGGGCTTTATCTGTAGAATGGATTTTTCTTTTCTTTCCACTGTAACCATGATAAAACAATCTCAGAAAAAGAAAGCATGGGATACAGGGCAAGAACAACAGCTACCACCAAGAAAACATGAGCTGCCATCAGCTTGCACAAACTTGCTAAACTGTAGCGCAGGTGCTGGGTGAGGGCAATTTCTCCGATTCTGGGTTTCTGGAAACATATTAAGGAAGCAAAGCCTTTCACTAGGAGCCTTAGATAGGACCCCCACATCCCATATCCTAGTCCTGAAATGAATGTCTATTTTTCCAAGTGTTTTCTAATTTTTTTTCATACTCCCATATTGACACTGTGGACCCTTCCTCTTCTTTCATCTTTCCTTCCCTCTTGGTCTTCTTTTCTCATAACAGTGGAGCTAAGAGAGTCACACTTGACTTTCAAGACCATCACTCTTAACAGGCAGAAAACAAAGTTTATCAGTATGTCCCTGGGGATAAAAACCTCTCAGGATTTTATCAGGCTTTTCAGAGCTTTTCTGATTCTCCTACAGCCATGCAGGTAGTGCCATGTGCACTTTCCTGTGTTAATTCCATATGAGAGATGGCTTACTTGGCAAATTTCTGCTTCTTAAAGTTCCTTCTACCAACCCACTTTCAGGTGAATTTCTATAATGACTTCAGCTCCTTAAGAAGTCCCACTGCTTAGATATAAGTTCATCTGGGAGAAAAGTCTGTTGGGATTTTTAATTTCTAGCTCATTGTGACAGGATACTTCTGTTTGAATTAGACTTCCTGCAGGCTAATAAATTTTGATTGCTCTGCATTGTTAGCCATCTGCTTCCATCCTTTGGGATCCCAGTCCAAGATGGAGGTTGAAAGACCATAAAGCGAAATCCCAACAGATATAGTGCAATATAGTTTGTACTCAAAATAGTAAGCAGAAAAGCTGGTGCATAGTATTTGATTAAGACATACATGGACATGCAGTGGCTTTTCACATGGTCTGCTGATATATCGTGAGTGACATAGTAGCTATAATTAAAGTTTTCTAGCACTTCTCATTACAATACACTATTTTCAGTTGTTTATGTATTTACCAAAGTTTAACCAGTGGAAAAAAGGCAAGGAATGGACCTTAAAAATCTTAAAAAACAAGGAGACATAGGGTAACCTGAACCATAAAAGCAAAAGTCTTTAGGACTCTTATATATATGGCCGGCAATCTTGAAGATCTATATTCCACTGCTGTCAGCAAATAAATTGGTCTGAAGGGCAAAATAAATATATTTCTCTTTAAAACTTAATTACAGTCATCTACATATACTGTTGCTAGTCAGGCTTTTAATTGAAATAATAGAGTGCCATGTGATGAAGCTACCGATCTGAACTTTATTAATTACTTATGTAGGTTACATATCATTAGTTAGTGTCTTTTTTTTTTTTTCCTTGATAAAGTCACACATTCAGAATTTTCTGAGCAGTCAGCATAAGACATGCTGGATGAGATTTGTACAGTTTACTGTTACAGTGAAAGTCAGGTAGAACTCTGTTTTCAGCATGACATTGTGCTGAAAAGAGGTAAAAGAGGAGATTAATAGGTATTTTTTAAACTCAGTGTATGTTTTAAACAGTGGGTGGTAAATAAGACCTTAGGCTATTACACTGATGAAAGCAAATAATTAAAAACTGTTTGTTTGCCAAATGAGACATAATTCTTTACATAAGATGTTTCATGGTGTACACAGGAAAGAATGTATTATCTACAGAGACAACCAAGAACTTGGCCTTCCTTAAATTCCAGGTAATTGATTTTATAACTTCAACGTTCACATGATACAGAATTGTGGATGTAATGTACTACAAGCTTGCTATAAACATCTGTTTTAATATGATAGTTTGGCAACATAGTTTTGTAGTGCTATTTTCAAGATAAAGCGATTTGATTCTTTTATATCATCTAGTAAGAAGCTGTATGCTCTTATAGGAACTCTGTCTGGCTTGAATTGGAGGGATATTCAGCCTTAGAGCTGGCTGAACTTGCTCCTTATACTTTGAATTCTTCACCTTCATGTAATGCCTGAAGGAATACACATGTTGTGTGCCTTCTTGATGTTCCTAGTTTGACGGTTATCCACAAAATGAATACCTCTGACATTTAGGTAGGACAACCCCCAGTAAATTATTCCAGCCTCTCATATGGAACTGCAGTCACTCAGTTCTACACAGAACAGGTCTCAATACTTCCAAATGGAGAAAGTCTTATCTCTAAATTTAGCGTTAATAAATTGGAACACTTCCATAAGTTGTTTTATTCTGTTTGACTCATGTCAGTTGTGCTTTGATAAATATACATGAGTTCTGAATTTGGTCCATATTTCCTTCAAATCTGGAGATTCTGGGTTTCTCTGTTAGTTGAACTGGTCAAAAATGTTTTATCGAGAAAATAAAAGAGCTAACAATATGATGATAAAATGGATGTTTCATGAAACAGAAACTATCTTTCAAAAAATCAGTTTTCATTTTAAGATAAGCACTACAAAATAATTATAAATTTTATTTCATCATGTTAATAACAAAACATTTTCCATTACTGTCCCTCCACTCCCTCAAAATATGGTGGAATAAAGGTGAAAAATATAGCAAGGTGAAGAAAAAACTAACACATATTATTTAAGCAAAAAGCTTTTTTTGTTTTGCAGATGTTCCCTATGAACTCTATTTTCTTGAATTTGCTTTCCTTCCAATGACCTTTCATTATGGATGTTTGTTTATGTCAACAATCAGACCAGGAATTGATTTATCTTACCTGTTATATATTTGCTCATAAATGAGGTAGTTGTATGAACTTTGGAAGACTTTTTTCATGACCGTCAAAGAATCCTCTGAAGACATCATCTTTTACAAAAAATACATTTATTACAGTTTTAGTATACTCTATTATTTAAAGGAAGAAAGATATTTTTCAAAGAAATTGAAAGATCATTATATGGGTTTTATTGTTTAATTATCTAATGTATGCCTTAACTATTTTTTCTCAGTTTATCCTGGATAAAATGAAAAAGCTCAAATAAGGGAAGTGCCATGTTTTCATTTGAAACAGCACTATTTTTTACATGTGTGTCTGTAACAGCAGATTACATGGATCTGATATCAGATAATACACTGCTAGCTAAACAAACACAAAAAATAAAAGCAGCAATGATCTATCATCTTTTTATCATCTTCATGTTCAAGAACATACAGTCTCTGAAATGGTGTTTTGTTGGTGCTTGTTCTGCCATCAGCAAGAAAACCTATGCCATATAGCAGTCTAGTAGGAGTCAATATTTAAGGAATATCTGGCATTTGGGAAGACTGCCTTTATGATACTTACCTGATGACCTAGGTCAAGGACTAGTATATATGTAATAAGTAAAAAAAAAAAAAAATCTTTATTAAAGAAACAGGTTTTGTTTCATAGGTTTCACATCACTAGAAAAGTAAGTATTTAAAACCTGCTTTCTTTTTTGGAGGCAACAGTACCAATTTTAAGATGAATTCAGATATGAGTTTTAACAACCAAAGAATTGTACCCAAGGACTGAATAATAGCAAGCCAAAAAAAAAAAAAGTTATTTTGGTGAACTGATCAGATAGAAAGAGACAATTTACTTCACAATAAGATCAAAATCTGTATTTGGACAATTTGCTAGGCTATCACATGTGACAGCAGTGTGCAAGGAGAGAGAGTGAGCTCACAAATGCTACTTTTCTCTCACATTGTGTTTTCCAAAAAAAACCCCAAAACAAAACAACAAAAAGAGTGTTGTGTAATATTTTTCATATGGTATGGAAGAGTTGAGGAAGTTTATAAATTATTCCTCTGTGCTTTTCCTCAGGAGAAAACCATTCCTTTACCCAAAAAGTCAACTTGATGAGGATCACCCACTGTACAGAGTGAAGAGGTGACACAATGTCAGCATTAATATGTGGTTGACCATATTTTCTGAGATTCCTACATGTTTGTACCTCAAAATCTCTTATAACTGACACCAAATTTCTAAATTATGAACCAGTGAAAAGTAAAATCTTCAGAAGAGAGACCAAAAATTTTCAAACTCATGTATAGGAAGTTCCAAATTTGTATTGTCTTACAGTGGAAAACAGATTCTTGGCTTCTCTTTGTGCTTTTAATCACTTCTACTGGAAGACTGAAAAGGAAAGAAAGCAAGAAAATAGAAAGTGAGTGAAAGGCTAAATAAATAGTTGCTAGAGATACTATTTGGCTGCTTTACATTTGATTTACACTGGTGAAGTGAGCTAATCCAAAATGTAGGTAAAGTAATGTCCCTGTTTAAAACTATACAGATTTAATTACAGTACATCACAGCAGATTTTACTCAGCTTCTATATTGTATACCCAAAGAATGGGAAAGGAGGTGATCTTTCCCTAGGATTCACGTTGAACTTTGATCTATGACCCTAATTGAAAGTGTTAACACTCCTGAAATGGTTTTTACTTGTGTCAAACATCCAGAAGACCTCTAGCACACCTTAAGTGTGGCATGATAGATCAAAGGAATGACATTTCTCTTGTGGCCAAAAGTTGGTACGGCCGTGAGAAAAAGCAGGGTCAAAAAATGGTAGGTATTAAAAAAGAAAGAAAACAGAAGAGGAAACTCTGAACCTGTCGCCCACTCTGTAAATGTGGTATTTCATGTCCCATCCAACTATTCATCTCAGAAAATTTAAAAAAAAAAAAAATTAAAGCCATTTAACAAATTTGAATATCCTTATAGAGGATCCTTAACACACTGGGCATTACAGTAGGCTCCTATTCCAGCCACACAGTGATTTTGAATAAAGTGTTATGCTGTGGACATAAATATGCAAATGTACTATGAAAAGCTAATGTGAATTTTTCTACATCTGCAGGCAAATCATCCCGCAGAGGCTGAAAAAGGGTGTGTTAGAAAGCTTCAGGTGTAGGAGTGAGACTGAGCTACACTTCAAACTCTGGACTTCTGCTGAATTAAATAACAGACTAAATTTCATTCAAAACAAGGAAAACTTGTGTGGGCATTCATGGCCCAAAGATATGCGAACCTTCTTTGTATTCTACTGCTGAAGAGGATGAGCTGGTCCCAGAACAGATGGTTACACTGACCACATCCTGTGAAGAGATCAGTGCCCTCATGTCCATTTAAAAAGCAGTTTAGGCAATCAGACCTCTGCTGGAGTCAGACCCCTGGGTTACAAATGACTGTTTCCACTCAGCGTTTCAGATAAAATAATGAGATGGGGTCATGAGCATACTCCCTTCTTGCACTGACCTGTGGAACTGAAATGGCAGTTGATCGACTTTTAGAAAGAAGAAATTGCATCCTTTTTTTTCCTCCCTCTTCTCAGGAAGTGCCATAAAAAGAAACAGACCCAGCGACTTGATAGTTTCCAAGGAGAATTTGTTGTTGCCATTTACTTTCTCATGAAAATCTTCACATATATTGGTTGTAGATGACAGCAGAAAAGCTCAGGACAGAATGACTGGTAGACAGCTGCTCTAAAATCTCTGACTGAGTCAGCAAGAATACTTCACTGACACTTGGAGAAGTGGAATTTTTCCACATGACATTTTTGTGGATGCTACCCAAAAAATAATCTCGTTTTAAAGAATTTGGAAATCTCTCATTATATATTTTACTCCTGTTATTCAAGAGACAACAGAGATACTGGCTGCACTCTAAGGAAAAGGACATAATATTTTTGATATGGTGTTTTTCTAACACTAATATTTTTATCAGATATATTATTGATTCTATATATTTCTAAAATGGCTCCTTAGTTTGAGAAACATGTTATGCTTGCATGTACTATTCATCTCCTTTGTCACTTTACATTATTTTCTGCTTTTTCTGCTTTGATAACATATGTACTGTCAAACCTAGTTAGACTGCTCTTTGCTCCCTTGAGGTCTGGATAGCCTATATTATAATACTTGTAAGATCTGTGCCATTTGCATTTTAATTTTATATTGTATGTGAGTTGAGCAAATATTCACTTTTACTGAACTGAAGGTTCTATTAATGTTTAAAGTTTCAAAGAATTAGACAACTGAAATGGTTCCATAATATCCATAGATTTATCTTAAAACTTTTCAGTTAAGAGCTCTGCCATCTTTTTATATTACCTGTTTGTATTCAGAGATGGTGTGTCAAAGTGAGATCTACTGATATAAGTCAATCTACTCAGACATGATGCTCTTAAATAACAGTAAATGCAAGTTCAGGAGTTGTTTGTATATTGGCCAAACAATTCATATAGGATGAGTAAACTGAGTAATATCTGTATAATTATCACAGATATCTTTCAAAATCAAGAGTCCAAGTAATGCAAAATGGCAGTCAAAGTATCCAGGTTTAGATAAACACAATTTACCAAAGAAGTTGAGAGAATGCTCGTAGGAGCATGCTGAGCAGTCACTAACTGGTGGTAAATGTTTGAGTCCCATCACACCTTGTCCAAAATCAGCAGACACAAATCCAGGTAGAGAATTTGAAAAGCTTGCAAAAAAGTCTTGAAAAGCATGATGTCATAGAATCATAGAATCATAGAATCATAGAATGGTTTGGGATGGAAGGGACCTTTAAAGATCATCTAGTCCAACCCCCCTGCCATAGGCAGGGACATTTTTCACTAGATCAAGTTGCTCAAAGCTTTGTCCAAGCTGACTTTGAACACTTCCAATGATGGCCATCTGCAGCTTCTCTGGGAAACCTGTTCCAGTGTGTCAACACCCTCATCATAAAAAATTTCTTCCTTATATCTAATCTAAATCTACCCTCTTTTAGTTTAAAACCGTTGCCCCTTGTCCTATCACTACAGGCCTTGGTAAAAACTCTGTCTTTCTTATAAGCCTCCTTTATATACTGAAAGGCCACAATAAGGTCTCTCTGGAGCCTTCTCTTCTCCAGACTGAACAACCCCAACTCTCTCAGCCTTTCTTCATAAGAGAGATGTTCCATCCCTCTGATCATTTTTGTGGCCCTTCTCTGGACCCACTTTAACAGGAGCATGTCTTTCTTGTACTGAGGACTCCATAGCTGGGTGCAGTACTCCAGGTAGGGTCTCACCAGAGCGGAGTAGAGGGGGCAAATCACCTTCCTCAACCTGCTGGCCACGCTTCTTTTTATGCAATCCAGGATGCAGTTGGCTTTCTGGACTATAATTGCACACTGCCAGCTCATGTCCCATTTTTCATCCACCAGTATCCCCAAGTACTTCTCTGCAAGGCTACTCTCAATCAGTTCATGCTCCGGTCCGTATTGATATCAGGGATTGCCCTGACCCAGGTGCAGGATCTTGCACTTGGCTTTGTTGATATGATATAGTGCATCTGTATACACTAGAAACTGTTTTTCAGTTTAGTGTCTGTTTAACATGCTCATACTGACTTCTATCCGTGCTGAAAAAAGTAAAAGTGTGTGTACAACAAAGATATTTCACACCTGGAACTAAACATGGGTGGGGTTGAGTAATTTTTGACTAGAGCTTCAGTTATATTACCTACATCAGTAACCTTTTGGAAGGCTACCATCTTTTGGGTCAGGAGAAATTATTTAGCATATTCAAAAAAAAAAAGTAAAATATACTGAGTATTGCCACATCATTTAAATATAGAGTCTTTCATATTTTTCAAGTCATGTTCACAGACCTCTGATGATAGGCCTCAGAGGTCTAAACCAATATTTTTTTCTGGAGTTAGTGTTTGCTGACAATGAGCTCAGCTTCTATATTTCTTGCCTACAGTTCTTTTTCAGTTTTAAAAGAAGAAATCCTGCAATTACATGTTGTTGGATTTTGCTTTCTTTCTATTTAGGTTTTTAAACAGCTCTAGTGCCAAAACAATTAGAAACAGAAAGCCGAAGTTTGACCTTCATTGAGAAGTACCTTTGTGCCTGTGGAAATTGATTTTGCTTTAACGGAGTTAAGAGATTCTGCAAATTGCACTTCTGAACAGTGAACAGTTCCTTGTGTACAACTTTAATACTTTTTGTCTGACATTTGTTATGAAAGAAATTCATGACAGTTGTGACACAGGGCTATCTAAGCTAAAACAGTGAATGCACTTTCTTGTAGCCTTCTCTTTTTCAACCTGTGGTGTCATTGACAGTTTTCTTCTTATGATTTTACTATCAGATAGTAATTTCTGGTCCTTTATAGCAGCAATATAAAATGAGGATAGCAGTTCCTCTCTCCTTTGATGTACCGATTTCTAGTCATGCAAGAAAGGTAGAATTTTAGATCTGAGATCCACCACACAAAGTTTCAGAGAGGTTTTGAGTTTCAAAGAGATTTTCAGAGGTGCAAAGCTATTAATATATAACTATCACTTACATAGAAGTTCAGTGGTATTTTGTACAAATGTACAAAATAAAAATACTATTTTGCTTAAATTACATAATTAAAAAAATCTATTTTATCTTTTAACTGATTCAATTCCTTATCTGTCCCATGTGTAACAACACAGGTACCTCTGTGAATAAGGAAAAAAGTGTCTTCTGGCCTTCTTTTCTTTCATATGTGCATAATTCTCACAATAACTAGTACGTTAATGAGTGCAAAAGAGGATATAGCCTTCTCTGGCTCTAAAGTGATATTTGTATTTTCATTGGTAAATTTGATATTGAACATTGATATAGAGAAAGTATTTATAGGAAACAAATACTATATTTTAATGAGGAAAAGTACAACATGGACAGCAGAAATACAAAATTCTACACTTTGTTCTCTCCCCCTGACTGTCACTAGGAGATGGGAACTGGAATATTGAAATAGGCTGAGTATTAGAAAAACTAATGTGTCTTTTATGTTACTTAAAGAAGCAAAAAAAGAAAAAGGGACAAATAGCTCAAAAGCTTTCAATGAGCTTCACTAAGTAAGTTTAATAAGCCCAGAGTTCACCTTTTTGTTGAGGCTCTCCTTATTCAAAGATCAGTTTTGATTTTGTGAATAACTATCTATTTCAATTTGCTAGAAGCAAACCAGCTCAAGATCCTAAGCACTAAGCATGGTGAGTTTTGATCAGCAGTGATTTGGACTAGGTTTAAAAAGATAATCTAGAAGTGGAAGTAGTATTACCACCATTCAGCTGTCTCATTCACATCATTCAAGATGAACATAGAGCAAAAGCTTGATAATTCCACTATGCGTAAGCTGTACTTATACTTCTGGTTTCCATACTTTTATATTTCAGTGTTCTTAGCTAATCTGCATGTATTTTCTAAGAGCAACTTCCTGAGAATCTGATTTGGAGGTTTATTTAAACAAGTGATTTTATTCAACACATGAACAGACAAAGCAGCCTCCAAAAGAGGTTGATTTGTTTTTAATATGATATCAAGTAAAAACAAAATTCAGTAATTGTGCTTGCATATGACTAATACTTGTCTAAGACATATTATTGCAGGCTGTTATTCTAAAATACTTTGAATAACACCACTGACACTACCACTCAGCATTGAGAGCTCAATCAACCGATAATGAAATACTGTAATTCCTTTCATCTGATTAACACTTAGAGATATATCTTCCCATTTATTTTTACAAGTAACTCCCTTCTTTCTCGCTGACAGGGAAGTAAGCCATTAAAAGTCAAACAGCTAGCTGAAGAACATACAGGAAACCAGTGGTGGAAGTGGGAACAGGATCATGAACTGGCTCCACTTTGGATGCTCAGGCCATAGCAATTAATTGTGTCCTATGTGACACTTTTTTTTTTTACAAAAAGCCTTGAATGCCTGTGTTCAAATTATGCACAGTTTAATATTATATAAACTTTCCAGAGGCATTTACCACACCTGTAGAGAAGAATTGTTCATGTCTTATACAGGGAGCCCACTAAGAGAGCATGAGAAATGGTTAATTGACTTGCCGTGTTAGAAAACAGAGTTTTGAAGCCTTCTTCAAGCCTGAAACAAAACAAAACAAGAAAAAAAAATAGGAAAAAAGAAGACGGTGGTTTGCTTTTTATGATAGAATGATTTAACATATTGCAAATTCAAAATGTTCTGGAAAGACCAGTTAAATGAATGTAAAACTTAATCAATTAGATGTCAGAGGTACATTGGCATAAATATATAAGTATGTGCTAGCTAACACCATTCCAGGAAAAAAAAGCATTATTAGAATTTATGGAAATTATTAATTAAGAAAGTTTAAAAAGTTGAAAAGTTAAAAGATGAAGACGAGTGCAACAAAAATGACATAGAAAAAATCTGAAACCGCTATGCAAGACAGAAACAGTATTTTCTTTAGATGAAATTATCACAAAACAACATTATTTTTATCAAAGAAAATACCAGTTATTAGGATTCAGGTTTTATCCAAAAAGCAGTTTGACAATGTTGGTAGGAATTAAAAGCTTATACAACAAAGCACAAACCATAAACTGATAAAACTAATAAATATGAGCTGGGAAAGCAAGCTCTATGATTTTAATAACAAAAAGCTAACCTTTATAAAAGTACTGGTTAAGAAATTCACAGATATTCTTAAACTTCTTCCTTATATATAAATTTTAAGGATCCCTTTAAGGTTAGTAATGGAAAACATAATTCCTTAACTAAATCTGGCATAAAACTGTGATTGTTCTTAAGTTTCAGAATCTGTCCTTCCCCTAGATTTTCTGCAAGGTGGGTATGCTTTCTCAATAGAGGACACACAAGTAGCAGGAAATAAGCAATAAGGAGGAAACAATAGCAATTATTTAGCATCCATGTTAATTTAGTTGTTCCATTATACTGCCAAAACATGTAATAATCAATGTGGTAGTACCCTCAAGGAACAGCTGATACCAAAACACATTTAGATATCTTTGGAATCTGAGATAATTTTAATGTTTCACAAACCTATTGACAATAATCCTAAATCACTTTCCAAGTTCCACTCCTAAATAATCATAAAAAGAGAAACTTATTAATAGCAATTTGCATTAAGTATCACAGAATTAAAAAAAAAAAAGTTTATAGACCAAGATGCGTTTAAGACAAACAGTGCTAAAAAATAGTGGAGATATTCCCAAAAGCAAAAATATTCTCCCATATTCAAGGCATCATGTCCTGTTATCTTCAAACCTGGAAATAATGTTTCCTGAGGATAGAAACCGTGTGCAATCATTACAAAATAGGAATCAGAATGTGAGTGAAAAAGATAGAATACTATTTGTTGAGTTTCTGCCACAACCTTTCACAAAATTAGGTCTTCAGAGTCTACAAATCTTTCTAGCAACTTCTTTTAGACACATAAGGCCATTACTGAAAGCTTAAATTAGAAACAAACAAACAAATAAAAAAACAACCCCCCCAAAAAAACCCCAAACAAACAAACAAGAAACAACCCAAAGCAACAAAACACCAGGGTAGGTATTTCATTTTTTGTCTTATACAGATTTCTTCCCTTGGTGTGTCAAGGCATTTATCTGTCCAGAAATCAATTTGCGAACACTAGAACAACTCCAGTGAGATTTTCCTGTGGCTCATCTTTCTGATTTGTTGGAATCCAGGAAACTTAATTGGAAAGCCCCCACTTGAGGGCATCTCCCAGTACAAGCTGCTTGCTCTAGCAACCCTGGTAGATTGCTGTTAGAACAATGCAAATTCACATTGCAAATTAGTTCTTTAATATGTGCAAAAGAAAAGGACACTGCTGATACACTGTGATTTTATTGCAGTCCATATGGAAGGCTGGACTATATCACATGAGATTTATTTACCTCAAGCAATAACTTCATAGTATCAAAAATGCGAAATGTCTTTGGGTAGTGCAGACTTAGTCTACATGTAACTCTGTGGAGGGCTGTCACAGCAAATCATTATGATAAGGCTAAGAGACCTAACTTTTTTTGATTTACAATAAATTATTGCTGCTGTGCGCTGAATCTTGGACTGCTTCCATAAAAATGGATTTTCACGATTCCGACATCCAAGCTTCACAGTCCAGAAGACTCTCTGAATTATTTTAGAGATGCAGGTGTATCTGAGAAGAACAGAGGCACCTTGGGCAGCTGCTTAACAGCAGCACAGAGATTGTGACTGTTTCAGAACTAATTTCAGGAAATCCATATGAACATCCCTGCACTGATAGCTTGTGTCTCATTGCTTTTTCACCTTTCTCATTCCTCTTTCAAATCTGTGTATCCCGGTCAAATATATTGGGTCCAGTCACATGCTGCACTTTCCTTCTTGAGATTTATTTTGGTTTCTATGGGGTGGATGACTAACAAACATAATTTGTGCTTTTAGTCTCTTATAATGCAATATTTGTCTATCCTAATATAAATTTCATTGTGATTAAGCCATATTTACACCAAGGTAATGGACAGTAGCAGTTTGTCCAAGACACATACTTTTTTCACAAAATCTTTTTTGGTATTTCTAGCCTTTAAGGCTATGCCGGTATTTTCTCCCTATTTCTCCCTCCCCCTCTCTCTCTTATTTTATCAAAGCATCCACATTTTTAATGAGCTTTCTGCAGACTTAACTACCTCTCCCCCCAGGAAATAATTCTTGTTCTTATGCCTTAATGATTTATTTTAGTGTTTCCATGGAATAATCTTGTAGATGTTCAGTCATGGCCAGTGAAGTCAGTAATGTGTTTTTAACTGCTCTATCCACCCCCATATCAGTGCATAATATTATTAACACCTGTATTTCTAGTTATGTACATATTTCCTCCACATTAGTTCCACTGCATTGCTCCCTTAGGATCAGTCTAATAAAGGTAGTGTAGTGTTTACAAATTCTAAGAAGCTTTTCTCGTATGAGTTTCCTAGTGATAAGCTAAATAATAAATGAGCATGACCTTTATGCGTTTGAGTTGGCTGCATATCCTGAAGGATTCCTATCCTCCTTATTGTGTCCTGATTCCTCATGTCCCTCCAGTCTGAGCTCCAGCAAACAAAGCAAAGCCATACCAGCTACAAGAGCAGCACCAGATATTGCCTTTCTTACGAATACCAGACCAATGAAGATGAATGTGCCTTAAACTATGGATTTGAATGAGTCCTTTTACACTAGAGTTTGAAGCTGTGATGAACAGCTTGCTGGAATTATTTCTTTTTTCCCTTTGAAGAAATTTTGAGGAAAATGAGAAGGGAGACTTGAAATTTCTGTATTGCAATTTGTCACTCTAGAGGATTCATAAAAAATAGACTACAAACCATCAGCTCAGTTCTGATTTTTGCTACAAGACCAGCTTGCAGTCCCTTATTCCCCATGAAGTTTTGTACATGTGTGGTGAATTAATATACATAGTCTGACCATGCATACAGTTCTATATCTAGCTTGCCAAAAACTATAAACCATTTTTAACCCACATCTATGTATAAATATGGGTTTTACTTATATAATTTCTGTCTACCATATGTTTCATCTTGGCAGTCTTGTTATTTAATTTTAGAGCATGTAGTTTCATAGTTACTGACAAGAAATGACGCATATAACTCTACTTGACTATTTGTTTTCCAAACACACATATATATAGTAGAAGAACAAGAAATATCATAATAATTTACATTACCTATATGTTATTTCTGACAGATAAAATTTGGGTAATGGTAGATCAGATATAGTACATATAGTACTATCACATTAGTAGAAGTCAGCATTTTGTCAGGACTGGTGTACCTCTCAGAGAAGTACAAACATTGCAAGCTGGCTTTTTAATTTGACATGCTACACCTTAGAAGGCACATCTTAGATGAAATAAAATATTGTGCAATGCCTTTAACTTCCATCAGTAATGGGTCACACATCAAAAATGCCTCTATCTATATCTATATTTCACTGAAATCAAAATCCTTTTATCTATAACAGTCTGACACTTATTAAAACCCTACTAAACTAGCCAATAGTCCCTAAAATAAAATATGTTGAAAATAACTTGATGAAGCTAAGAAATAATAGTGATGGTTGAAGAAAACATGACAAAAATAAAAGTGAAAAATAAAAGTGAAATTTTTGTTTGAAGACTTTTTTTCTCTTTTGTATGATTTGATACAGAGCTGCAGGGGATTAGCCATAAATGAATAAATAAATAAGTAACTTCTCCATGATTTCATATTTGCCTCCATGTTCTCCAGCTAACTCAGTTTTATGCCCTCTTCTCACAAAAAGTAGTTCTTAAACCACCTAACTCTGTAAGTTCAGGAACACTGTCTTTACGATTAAGCTTGACTTAGAAAACATGGTGTAGATGAGATGTCCATAATCTCTTCAGATTTTCATTGAGTAATATTTTACAGAAAAATAGTTTCTGAAGCCCTTCAGAAGGCAACATTCAGAGAAATTATTTTAACTGATTCTTTCTGGGGAAGTATTCAAAATTGACCAATCACTAGATTGAAAAATATGTGATTTTCACTGGAATTTGTTTGTTCTTGGATATACATTATGTTTTGAGGAAAAGAAAACATTTTACTTCATTTAAAAATTGAATTAATAGAGCTTTACAATTAATTAACTAATTTTAATTAATCCTTAAATGGATTCTTTTTATTAAAAATAACTGTTTAGTGCAGGCACTTCTGAAATGGGTACAAGCTAGAAACAAAATGCTATCACCAATCAGTGAATGTTTTAAGAGATTTGTAATGGCATAGAGACCTTTTAGTTTCTTTGAATCAGATCTTTGTCCAGTATAAATCAAGGTAGGTCTACTGAGGGCAGTGGATATATATGGATTCCTAGCTTCTGAAAAGCCATGCTTTTTGAGATCAGAAAAGGTCATGCATTAAAAAAGATCTTCTGAACGGTACAAGCCATACAACATCACTCAGTAATTATCACAGTAACCTCAACAATTTACTTGTGGGGCCTCTTTTAAGACATCATCAGATTCCTATTCTATTCTGTTCTATTCTATTCTATTCTATTCTATTCTATTCTATTCTATTCTATTCTATTCTGTTATTTTAAGACTGCAAATGCTGAAAATACCACATCTCTGAGTAAGCGCTCTTTAACTGGAATGGTTCTTCACTACATTGTTGTTCAGTCCTGACCTGGATCAATATTATTTTCTGGTGACTACCTATTTGTCAATGTTAACTTCACTGATGAGTTTTCAGTCCCATTCTTGCTGTGGAAGCATAGAAATCATAGAAACTAAAACCATCTTTGACATTCCAGGAGCTTCAGTAAAGCTAGTACTTTTACTGAAAATCAGGTAATGGAAACAAACAAACAAATAAACAAACATGCTTGCTCGTTCATACTGCTATACAGCAAAAGCCTCTGTAATGCAGTTAAGCCAGCAAAATAATGCTTTTGTCAGAGCTTAGTGTCTGTTGCTTAAAACAATTAATGTAGCTATATCATATTGATTCCTTTTATCAACGTGCACATCAGAACACATTCTGCTACCCTAGTGTGGCAAAAGGTCTCTCTTGTAGCAAGTTTTACAAGCACTTGAATAAAGAAGAAAACTCTTTTCACTCTAATGTATGTTGGCAGAGAGGTTATGCTCTGAGAACAATCTAGAATTCATTCCTATGCCAGAAATGTTCAGAAAAAAAATTGAGATTTAACTACAGAATAATTCTCATGGAAATAAAAACTGAATTCACAGATGCATTGCTACTAGAAAGATGATTTTCAAAATTATTATAATGTAAAAATAAAGCTAAAACAATACTAAGCAATTTTATGCATCATTTCAGCATTTGCCAAATATTCAACAACAGTAAACTGTTTACAATTAATACATACAATCAAAGTCCCCATAGAATATTCTGGCAAATAATAGCAAATTATTCAATAATAGCAAATTGTTGAATATGTTAGTGAAAGAGACTGCAGATCACAAGAAAGGTTTGCATATGCATATACAAATGTGAAATATTAGATTTTTTTCTTCTATTATGAAAAATGTTATATGGTATTTTTCCATCTAAGAATAAGAAAATATATGCCTTGTGATATGCCATAGGTCAGTCAACTGAAATTACATGTGATCTGATTCCTGATGAATAAAAGCATCTGCGGCAGTCTGTTTATATTCATATAAACTACATCCAGTAAACACCAACAAATATCAATTGTGGTTTTGTTTTTTCCTTTAATAAATAAATGACTGGACATCTATTTAAAATTCTAAGGCACACAATAAATATTTTAGGCCTTTAAAAATGCCAGCAGTTGTTAACAAAATGACATCTTTTGAAAAAACCTACTATTGAAAAAAAAAGCCTGAATAACTGCTAAATTTTGCTGTCACCATTTTCTTTCTCATTTGTTTTTTTAAATTCATCCTAAGCTAGCTATAATTAGAATCATGAGTTCCGCCATCATGACGTCCCAACATCTTCCCCCTGCTGTCCTACAGAGAAATCCAGAGGGATCACTAGGATTTCAGCAGCACAGATGAAAGCTTGGAGTGTTTTCTCACAAAGAATGTTCACACCTAATGACTACTTTTCCTTCCACCCATCTTACACATTATTTTCAATAACTACAGAGCAGAGTTTGCAACACATGACTGATAAATTATAAAGGTACTGACCAGCCAGCAGAGGCATGTAAGTGATACTTTTTATAAAAGTGATCTGCATACAAGTACATAATAAAATAACAGAAACAGTGATCTAAAAAACACAGACATTGTTCAGAATGGCATTTTATCTTTAGGATGCTTCCTTCCATCACAGCTCTGTAGTCTATCATGTTATTTATGTTGATGACTGTTTGGCAAATGCCTCCATTATGTTTAACAGATTGGTTCCCCAATAAGCAACCCAAGTCTGTTTTCACATCCTACAAATCTGTTCTTGAACTTGTGTTTAATTATTATTTTTGTGGCCAAAAATACAGCACAAACAAACAGCACAGACATAAAATTGAAGCAAGTAAATTAAGAAAAACAACATTATCTCAAAAGTTTTTATCCAAACTATTCAGCGAGCATTTATGAATAATTAACATGCTTTTGAAATCAAGTCTAATTCACAGACAGGCTGGTAACCAAAACCAAAACAAAACAGAGCAAACCAGATTGCAGTTCAAGAACATTTGGGGTGTGATCCTTTGGGGCTCTGGTCTGTTCCAGAGCACTATAAACTCTGTTACCTTCACTCCTTCCTGCCTAAGATTGATCTGATCTCTGACACCAACAGCTGCTCAAAACTTTTTGAGCTCATTATTTACCAGTTTAATCAGTAACAGCAGTGCACTGCTGGACCCTGTGCAGTCCCACATCCCATCATCCTTTCTTTGCCCCACCACAAGCCTTTCTAAATGATGCTTTCATCTGCTTTGCATAATTTTACCACAGAACTCAACAGGTACAGAGGTCCTCACATTGGCCTCCACACCATGGATGAATGCTGTCTCGAGGATTAAAGTATTTTTCATAGCAGACTGTTAAGCATTGTCATTCTTTAACCTTCAGTCTCTTTTCATGCTTACTCTTCAGCTTTTTAGAGTAGTAGGTCATAAAAAAGCTTTAAGCCAAAATCCTGCCTTAAGCTGTTTAATTGTGATTTTTAATGGGTCATTGTGTTTTTAAATTTGCCACGTACAAAGACTGAAAAAGAAGAAAGAAAAAAAATCTCTTTAAAAGAAGCTTACTTTTTAGATGTGGCTACCGTTGAAAGATCTAGCTAGAGAGTGGGGTGAAGGAAGTGGTTGAGGAGAAGTAATGGACAGAAATACTTCAGCTGGCACAAAGGGTGCCTCTATGATAGAGAGCACAAGTGGCTCACTCTGGGATCCTTTCCCAGGTGAAGAAGAGAGGTTGCTGTTGTCCTAAGAAAAAGAGGATCTTGATATAGTCCTATCAAGAAGCCAATTTGTTTATATTCTGCTAAGTTGCTACTATTCATCTTGAATAAAATATTCTCTAAAGCAAAGAAAAGTGTCCCTTGATGCTATTACATACCTCGAGGGGTTTTTTTTCTTCTATTTCAAAAGAAGCCTTATGAGTCACTTGCATGAAACCACATCTTTCCAGCTTATTAAGGCTTCATATAAAGAAATTCTACTTCAGAACAACTAACTCAAAATCATTATTCCAAGTTGTGTTACATGATAAAAGATACATTTATTCGCCTCTAAGTAATGAGTTCTTCTTCAAGGCTTTACACATTCATCATAAGAAACAATAGTTTTTTCGTTTGCATGTTTCTCATAAAAAAAGGCCGTTTAACCAGAACATTAAAATTTCTTTTTTCAGCTCTAAATTATTAAATATGTTTATTTATATATATTTCTGTGCATATCAATTGTTTTAATATCCTCCTCCATTCCCACTGAGGTACTTGTGTAATGACAGTACAGCAAGGAAAGGATAGGAAGGAAAAAAGCTTGAGGTTGTTTTTTTTTTCAGATCAATTTATCACCCACTCCGAAGAGCAGGTGTTTGACACGTAGCCTCGATTTCTGCAGAGCATCACTGATTTCCACATTTTTCTGTGCATACAGAAAAATATTTCATTATTCCAAACAGTTAAAAACAATCTTGTTCCCAGAAAGAGAAAGGTTTTCTTTCCAAAACCAAAAAATATTAACACTTTTAAATCATAATAAGGTGTATATTTCATATTCTTCATCAGTACCAATTTATTCATATGCATCACAGTTTATTTTTTCTCTTTCTGTAATAAAATTTGACATAGATTGCAGCAAAAACTCTTATGTTATACTATGTGGTGGTATTCCAAATTGAGGATGGGTATAGCTCCAAAGGAGTGCCTGCATTATAATCAGGAATCAAAATTTGCCGTTTTAGTATTCACAGCTGGATTGATCTTGAAAAGCTTTGCACAGCTGACTGAACTCAAGGGTGTCCCAACATATGCACACACACAAACACATAACCTTTTTAAAAAAAGACATTTAGTAACTAATCTTGTAGGTTTAATTACAGACAAAAATGTCACACGTGGTAAATCTCCCTCTGCTGGGCACTCGCTATGTGACTCCATTTGGACACTACATAATGACCCTGGTGCTCTTTTGCCTTTATTGAATGACATAAGCTGCAGTTTTCAGGAGTAGTCACTTCTCTCTCTCTCCCTCCTCTCTCCCTCTTTCCTTCCCTCCCTTTCCATCTCTCCCTTTTGTTCTCATCCAACCAAGCTTATGATGAATGTGGGTTCCTCTGAATACTCTGTTTTTTTGAACTTCTCTTGCTAATATTAAACCCTTTTGTCTTCCTCTGTGGGGGTTTCCTCATCTCCAAATCTCTTCATGCAGTCAAAAGTGGTCAAATTATTTTACAGAAAATTTTCATCAATGTGCTGTCCCGGTTTGCATACCAAATGTAAAACAGGGTTTCCTTTCTTCTATATAAGTTGGTTAAAAAACCTATTGAAAGGTAAACATCTAATTAAGTCAGATGTTTTCTCCAACGGAGAGAAATAAGCAAATCTCAGCAATTTCTATATAACCATTCTTCTAGTCCTAGATTCTACATGTATAGTACTCTCCCCAAATTTCATCTGAACAAACACAAAAATGTAAATATAAGCAGCTCTCCATACAAAATAGGACAAGTCTAGGTGCCAGAAGGACAACACAGAAGATCTTGACATGCCTTCCTCTTTATACACCATCTACTCAGGAGAGACAGGGAAGAAATTTCCAATTCTTGTAAAGAGACAGAATTTAGGAAGTAATGGATGGAGATCAGTGGCTAAGGATCTTAAAGGAACTCGCTTGTATAAAAGTAACTGTGTATAACAGGTCTGCTCATGAATTTAAATGCTTGAGGACCCACAAGTGTTCCACAAATAAGAAAGAGCAGTAGAAATGCTTCAAGGTGTTACCATAACAGCAGTTGCTTCAGTAAGAACTTGTACTTTAATATGCCTAACCTAAAACAAAAGTTAGCAATTGTATGATAAAGAATACATTAGGAAGTTACAATACAGAACAAAACATCAAACAGTGAAATCTGTTGGATGGGTATGGAATTAGCATGGTACTGTTAGGATGTCAGAATGTGTCTTCTAGTGTCTCTTCCACTTTTGTCAGGTTTAATTGAGGATTAATTAAATCTTAATTTTATGGATCTCCTGACCACAATTTTGTTGGGAAACCTTTTATAATTTTTTTTTTTTGGTTGGTTTGTTGGGTTTTTTTTGCCATCCAACAAGATTATTTCTCTCTTCAGTTTCTTCTTCCAAACTTCCTACTTTCCACAACAGTCTCAGACTGTCACTTCTGAACAAGTTTGTTTTCAATATATACAACTCCCCTTGTTCTCCTGCACTCAGGTTTGTCCATCTGAATGTTCACCAGCTTTATCTTGTGTCTTTTTTTGACTGATTCTTTGACTGGCATGTTCAACTCTGATTAAAGTGTTATTCTCCAGGTCAATCCAATTGTTCATTATAGGTCAGAACTACAAACTGGTGGATGGAAAATTGTACTGGTGCTTTAATACTAGCAGCCACAAGTCCATTAAGAAGACCTCAACGGTTAATAATTAGGGTAAGCGAGAAAGTACAAGTGTCTGAAGTGTGTATGTTGATTTTAGCAGCAGCTGATTCAGAAAAATAAAGAGAAAATATGATAGAAATATTTCATCCATTTTATCTTAAAAAAAAATCATTACCCCTATGTAAAGGAAGATCCAGCCTCCAAATGGGAATAATAGTTCATTCATCAATGTTTCTGTGACACCTGCAAGAAATTAGCAAAGTAATAGTGTCTTGGAGCAGAAACTGCAAGAAAATGTCCGATAGCAATATATATAAACGTACTGTAAAAAGAATATAAATAGCTCACTGATTTTATCTTCCTTTCTTGAGGCAGTCTGAAAAGAGGTTGGGATCAGGAACTACATTTTCTGTTGTGTGTGGACAGAGCTCCATAACACGGTGGACACAGTGGACACGGCAAGAATGCAAGTGTTAATAAACAATGAAAGATTTGAGCAGCAGAAAACTGCCGGGAGTGGGTGCCTGGTAGAAGGAAAGCTTTTATGATAGCCATCATGCCAGCATTTCTGCTTTTCCTCCTGTTCATTAGAGGAACTAAAAAGGACCTCAAGGCAGCTTTGGTCAGTCTGGTGTTTGACTAGCCTTGTCTCAGCCAAGAATTATCCTAACAACTTTGCTGCTGAACCTTTATACCACTGGAGTTCAGTGGTGCTTATCATGAAACTGAGATAACTTATATCACAACAAAATACTTGTAGTGCAGGGATAGTAGCATGAATACCTCATAATACGCTGGCTGTAAAAGGCATGGTACACTGGGCTATATTTTGTTTGTCAGCAACCCTCTATTACACAACTATTTGCACAGTTTGTCTCTGGAGATAAAATCTTTCTTTACGGTTTGTGTGGGCCAAGTAAAGTCAATAAGCATGTAGAACCCATCTTGATGAGGACAAGTATCTTGTTATAGCCCTCTGCAGATCCTTAAGATGGGACAACTTGCATATGAGGTAACAAAGGATACAGGGGAATGAAAGGAAACAAATTTTACTCTGATCTCCCACTGTTATCTGAAGGTTTACCAGGATGTAATTTAATTTACTGTCAATTAGAATTTGTCTTTCTATGCCTCAGAATACAACTCACTGAGTTAAAATAGTCAGCCTGACAGTTTTTGCCATGATAGTACTTCTGAATTTCTGTCTCTTCATATAATACTATAAGAAGTTTTGAGATAAGAACAGGGTAATAAGGCACAGGAATTTTTTTTTTCATGGTTTTATTGCAGGAATGCAACTTCTTTATTCCTGTATAAACACTACTGTTTTTCTTATTGTCACTACTGCGTTCCCTCTTAATAGTAGTAAGATTTCTTGATACTTATTTTCTACACCTCCCCATTATCTTCCTTTGCCACCATCTGTATACTTGAAGCTGCTTACTTTAATTACAGTCAAATCATACTTTGCAATCAATACCTTACTGGAGAACTTTACCAAGATATGTGTGGATGTGCTAACCTTAAAAAGAAAACAATAGGGGATTGGCTTTTTTCGGTTGAGTTTTTTGGTGGGTTTTTTTGTTTGGTTGGGTTTTTTTCGCCAGGGTCAGACAGGTTTAAAGCAAAAATTCAAGAAAAGCCAAGATCCCATTTATTTATGATGCAAAAACATACATTAGGAATCCTTTAATCTATCAATAAATAGACAATATTTTTCCTAATTTCCATCTGGAAAAACCAAGGTCTGTATTATAAGGATTTAGAGCAAAGCCTTTCATTGTGGAATCCATTTTGCAAGAAAAGTTATAATGCACAATTAAACTGCATATTCATTAAAATTACTTATTACACAGAACATTATTTTGCATAACATGGTAAAACCTTTTAAAATGCTGCAATACTTGAAAGGAACTGTAATTGTATAGCTACGCTACAATGACATTTACATGTCTAGAAAGTACAAGGTACAAATCATATACTCATTTTTAAACAAATCTGATTCTTCCTGAATTACCTGCCTAACTACTTTGCTGAATCATTGCCAAAATATTACGCACAACTTCACAATGTTTCAAATTCTTCATTTCAGAACATTCATTTCTTAAACTTTTAGAGGAGATTTTGAAATTTCTTAAGAATCTCCTAATAATTCTTTTTTCTTGGTAAAGAGGGGCTTTGAAAAGAATGTCATGTTAGATAGTAGAAATAGCAAGAATCTTAAAAAAAGCCCAGCAACCAAACAACACCGTCCCCAACTCTTAGAGCTTTCTGTATTAGAGTGTCTTCTGTATTAGTGTATTTTTTGACTAATCAGCCCTTTCAGCAATGAGATAAGTGCTGTAAGATCAGAATGATATTTACACAAATCCTAACTCTCTTTTCCCCCTCTAAACCACCTGTGTATCATGGACAAATTGATCTGCTTAGTTAAAGAAATATTTCACAATTACATATAAATTAAGTATAATCATGCTTTCTGTCATTAGTGTTTACAGTGAATGGGGATATAGGTAGAAAAAAATAAACCTATTTTTGCGTTAATATTTTCCTCACTAGGTGTGGATTTATGGATATATAGAATCCAGTTCCAAGCTTTCAGTGTATCTGTACTTTAGTAAATTTTATGAAAAATGTTAGCAATTTTTATTACCTAAATGACTACATTCTGGTAAAAGCCACTGGGAAAATGTCAGTCCATACCCATTCAAAATTGTGACATTGTTTAATTTTCTGCTAGGAAGAACAGAAAAAAAGGCTTCTATTTGCTCCACTGGTAATCACAAAATAAATTCAATGGGGAACTTGTCTACTGATGCTGCAAGCATACTACAAACTCCTCATCCAACAGAAAGAAAGGTAATAAAAATGCATTTCACTAGATCAACACCTTTAGCACAAAACACATAAGCACATTCAGTTTCTGTCTATCAGAGAACAATTTCTAATGGGTCTTTAAAACACTGGTGTATAACACCTTCAGATCCTTAAAACTGTTAAACATTTGGCAGCATGTTATTAGCCCTGTATATACCAAAAATATGCTTTGTTCTTTCCTTCCTGTTTTCATGCTCAGACATTTCAAACCAAAGCAAATGTAATAATGATGCAAATGGTGTTTAACACATTATGTTATTGTTAGCATTCTAGCTTGTATATATTCCTTTTACCATTTTGCAGCATAAATGCTGCAAGAGATGGGTGTGTATTTTGAAAGAACAATGTAAAAATGATGAAGTCAAAATGAAGTCATGTTTTGCTTTTCTCTTTGATGACAGTTTTCTACATAAGAACCTAAAACTTTGTACCGAAAATGTGCGTGTGCCTTTATTTTTTGTTATTTCCGTCTATGTTTGTTTTCATGGATTTAAATAGTGTACATTTTCTGAAAACTTGGCAATACAGTTTTTAGTTAAATTTTACTGATTGATCAGTAATGTTGCTTTTCTGTGATTAAGACCATGGGGAGTCACTGCAGTAGTCTACCATACAAAAAAGTCATTGAAGTACCTTTATAGGGCAATGGATTATGGGACAACTTAATGATAAGAGGACAGTGACATGCACAATGTTTTTCTGTAGATTCTGAGATCATCTCTATAAAGGCTCTGTTGAGATAGGAAAATCTTCTGCTAGGCTTTTTATTTTCCCACCTTGCAAGGTAAGCTTGAGATTGTCTACTGTTTTACAGACATTGAAGGGAAATGCTCAAGAAACTATTTGAGAATATTTTTTATCTACTGCATCAATCTGAGATATTGTTTGTTTATGCACAAATAATTATTTGGCAATGTTACAGCTAGTAAATTGGCCTTCTTAGTATGGATGTTGGCAGCAAAGCACCACTGCACCTTTTGTATTTACTTTTTACTTTTATTTTATTTCTGTTGCCTCCAATTATGGCAAACTGGCAACAGAGAGAAAAATTAAAAATTAGTTGTAAAAGCAATGCTGTAGAAAATGGATTTTAAAGGACAATCTAAATGCAATGTTTGATGCAGTTAACATCTGAATGCTGAATTTTCATTGCTAAGTGTGAGAAAAGTGTATTAGCTCAAACCAGCTTCCATATTATTAGACTAACAGTTTACTGAGAAATTGCACAAACAGAGCACTATTGAGGCTCTCCCATATTCTTTAAGCCATTGCACTTCAAGTGTAATCAGTCACTTGGTGACTCTTTCAGTGCTGAAGGATTTCCTGATAGTTCCGTTATTCTTTTCCATATACCTTTGTCTAAAGGGGTAAGTGTAGCTATGCTTAGGGCAGGACATCTCCATTCTTCAATACCTGATAATCCCAGTGGTCAGATTCATTTTGGTGTTGAACTGCTTTGCAGACCTCCTTGTAGTCTCCATGGTCTCCACATGGAGTCAGCTAGTTCCTCAATGCAAGTCATCTGCTAGATATTTCACAAACAAGGTTGCTAAGAAATTGCTGTAGGGAACACAGCCTTCTCAGTTTGCTTTTAGACATTTTTGCAACAAAAGTATTGGAAGCACTTAAGGACTGTTGATAAATCAACAATATTTGATATATCATCAAGTCTAATATTGCCTCACATCAATATCAAGCAAGGAATCAATATTAGAGGGAATTATCTGTGTGTTTATGTAAGGACCAAGTATTCTAAGATTTTAAGTAATCTATCAAAAAATAGAGTGTTTTTTATAACTGTAAACGAAGACCAAGTGTACATTAATTCTGAGAAAACACAGACTTCAGGTTTAGGAAAAGGACATTCTCAGATAGGATTATCAACTCTTGATTTGCGTTCCCCATTGGCTTGCTGAAGCTTGAAATTTTTTTATCCTTAGTCAATGAGGTGACATCTGTCTAGCATCTTAAACAGCTTTTGAGATGTGACTAAGAGCGAGTTGGGAATAGGGATGCATGGTAGTGCTGGACTTGGATACATTTTTGTTGAATTTTTTTTTTTTGTAAAATTATTTGCTAATAAAAAAGCAAATTAATCCATTGTTAATATCACACACAAATGTTAATGATTGGTCTGGGCCAGGTTACATAAATACATTAGCAACACAAATACCCAAACTTAGGACATTTTTCTAAAATAAGATAGATGCCCTAAATAGGAAATAAGTTAGATACCGTACAGGATGTTTAGATTAATAGGAAGTTATCTAGAGGAGAACCATGATCATACATTGTCAAATTCAGTAATGTATCTTCATAAAATAATCTATTCTTGCAATAAGAAGAATCTTTTAGAATTGCATGCTGCATTTTATAAACATGGGAGGTGAAAAATGATCAAAGAGAGAAAAAGAGTTTCATGGTGTGGTGGGTTGACCTTGGCTGGATGCCAGGTGCCCACCAAGCTGCTCTATCACTCCCCTCCTCAGCAGGAGGGGGAGGGAGAAACTAAGATGGAAAAAAATTCATGGGTCAAGATAAAGGCAGTCTAATAAAGCAAAAGCAAAGGCTGCACGTGGAAGCAAAGGAAAACAAAAGATTTATTCTCTACTTCCCATCAGCAGGCGATGTCCAGGCACTTCCCAGGAAGTAGGGCTTCAGTACATGTAGAGGTTGCTCCGGAAGACAAACATGGTAATAACAAATGCTGCCTCCCACCCCCCTCCAGCAGCAGCCAAAACACTGGTGTGTTATCAACACCTTTCTAGCTATCAATAAAAAGCACAGCACTATGAGAAAAATATTGCTATGGGGAAAATTAACTCCATCTCAGCCAGACCCAATAGAGATGGACAATTTGTTATCTTAATTTTAACGATTACATGTATATACATAATGAAGATATTTTCTGTTAAGAGAATGAAGACCCAAAGAAATGAAGTAAAATTTTGAGGTGTGGTTGCCTCCCAGTTTACAGCTCTGAAACATCCTAGCATAACAATGCCCCATACAATGTTTTCAGAACAAAGTAGATAATTTTTAGAGAAGTAATTGAGAGAAATTACCTCTGAATGCTTCTTCCTAGGCAGGTGTTACTTCTTCACCCTATAGAGACAGAAAGAGAACAAACAAAATATTAAATGAAATCCAAATATGATAATGATTACTTAGTAGCTGTTGTTTACTCACCCTGCAGATGCTTCTATATCCAAAGCCAAAGTTATTCCGAACTTGTGAGAGGACAATAATTAACATTCCTACAATAGATTGGAAATCGAAATGAAAAATGGAACAGTCAAGTGAAAAAAAAAAAAAAAAGAAAAGCTGATATGGCCAAATGGAAAAAGTAAAGTAAGCCTGAACACACGTACAGGAGGACTAAATCCTTTGGACCTGCCTATTGCCACTGTCTATTCCTGTTGGAGTCATGAAACAAAAGAGCATGACTATTTAATTACATTCTGATCTAACTGTGATTCAATAATTTCCCAGATCAAGTGCCTTTTCCTACCACTATTTTATTTTCAAATTGGAGGTCAGAATATGCTTAATCGTCACGTTGGAAAAGCAGTGAAAGCACCTGAATAAAGTTTTAGTCTCTGTGAGTTAAGAAGCTTTCAAAAATACTAATTTTATTTTATGTTTACAAAATAAACTAATATGCAACATATAATGTATGCTTTACTTTTTTTACTATACAGAAATGGGTCAGAAATAGAGTACAATTTCTTAAGTCTGTTCTTTGTTATTTTTCCTTTTTCTTATTATTATTCCCTTTATAATGCTGAGAATATTTTGTAATTGATGATAATCTATTGTTTGAGTTGTTTTCCTTTCATCTAACCATTTATGTGCTTCTCTTCTATGAGTGGATAATAAGAAATAACAGGCAAAGATTTGCATGGATGTGCAAATACTTGAAATACGATATTGTCTGCATGCTCAAATACAAAAGGAATATTTTCAAAACTGTAACTGAAAATACTCAATTTACAATTTTGTATCTGCATAAGAATTTGCAATTTTTCTTAAAAAAAAAGAATATTTTCTTAAAAAGAAATGTGAGGGATGAGCACAAAAAATGGTGCAGGGAGGATGGACTTAATCTTTTAGGTACTCTGCATACTCAGCTGCTGCTGAAATCTATGTGGATATGAAGGATGTTCAGGATTTGAAGGATCAGATGTAAAGTAAGCATGCTTAAGTTTGAAGGAAATGTTTATGCTTGGGTTTTTTTCTACTGTTTACCTTACTCCATTGAGATAAGCAAGAGTATGTTGATGAAAGTGGCACAAAGTAATTTCATTTAAAATGCGCAGAAAAGAGGATGATAAAGTGTGACTATTTACCTCTTTATCAAGAGCACTTACTTCTCATCTGATAGAAATTATAATAGAACTCTAAAGAATGAAAACAGTAATGGCAACAGATATTTCACTGACTCACTCTTGAACATAAATGCATAAGGAAAATGAGTTTAGTTATGTATTTAGAGGGCAGAAAAAATCTCACAAAGTTCTGATTTATTTTCTAAAATGTAAATATTAATTCTGGCTTTATGAGAGCAAAATGAATGCTCATTTAATTCAAAAGAGAACCTGAACTACTCGTTTGGTGTGCCTACAGATACATTTATTCTAGAACAACAATTCAGCTTTAAAATGTCCTGACCTCTATTTTTTTCCTATTTGATTGGGAAAAAATCAGTTTTTTTGTAGATTTTTACATTGAAATTTCTTATTGGATTTTCAAGCAAACTGAATTTTTAATTTGTGCACACAACTGCATATGCATAGTTAGAAATGTAAAGTTTCTATGCATGCAAATATATACTCTGATTACTCAGAGCACCTCATGCAAATACAGGACTTACTTCCAGTCTTGCCATGAGGTACGTTGAATGATCTTCAAATAAGGGACAATTTAAATAAAAATACCACAGTTCCTTTTTTAAGTATCTCACCATTACCGTTCTTGAGATTTTAAGACATTCCTCAGGTTGTAGAATTTGTATGTAATGCTTTGTGGAAAAATCAGAATCAGAATAGGAAAAGATATTTTATATGTGTGTACTGTTTTTGGTGGTGATAAAGTTAATTTTTTTCATAGTAGCTGGTATGGTGCTATGTTTTGGATCTGTGACAAAAACAGTGTTGATACCACAGGGATGTTTTAGCTATTGCTGAGCAGTGCTCGCACAACGTCAAGGCGGCCCCTGCTTCTCACACCACCCCAGAGTAGGCTGGCGGTGCACAAGAAGTTGGGAGGGGACACAGCTGGGACACCTGACCCCAACTGACCAAAGAGATATCCTATACCATATGACATCATGCTGAGCAAGAAAAGGTGGGGAAAGAAGGAAGAAGGGGTGGTGTTTGGAGTGACGGTGTTTGTCTTGCCAAGTCATCGTTACGCGTGATGAAGCCCTGCTTTCCTGGAGATGGCTGAACACCTGCCTGCCCATGGGAAATAGTGAATGAATTCCTTATTTTGCTTTGCTTGTGTGCGTGGCTTTTACTTTACCTATTAAACTGTCTTTATCTCAACCCACGAGTCTTCTCACTTTTACCCTTCTGGTTCTCTCCCCTGTCCCACTGAGGAGGGAGTGAGCGAGTGGCTGTGTGGGACTGAGCTGCCCACCGGGGTTAAACCATGACAATGTGATAGGTGAAAATTACCATTTTCAGGGGAAGTCCAGAAGAAAATTAAGCGCACTGTTAAATTTTAAGTAAAACTTGAAAACTACTTATTGATATCTTTTTTTACTTAGCTCTGATAGAACGTGCAGATATCATACAAAATATTTTAGTGTAATCTGGTTTTTAATCCACTCTTCTTTGTTCTAAAGGAGAAGAAAAGTCTATCAAGCTGTTCCTTTATGCCTGATCTCTTCTGACTGTTTCCAGCTATTCCCTAACATTGAATCTCCTGATTAATATTCTAGCATATTCCTTGTCAGGGTCATTGCTGTTTTTCTTTGCTCTGTCACCCCTTGCAGCTTTGGCTGTTTATTCTGGGCGTGCTTCCACTGATGTGAGACTCTGAGGAGGCACTCGTATCCAATGTCCAGAACTTGCTGAGATGCAAGTGACCTTATCCGTGAGTCAGACTTCACCTGGGAGGTGTTAGACACTAGACTGATTTTTAAAACAGATGTTCAGGCACACAGGCACATCTACGAGATAGGAGATGGAATTAATAATATGTGGCTGTCTACCTATATGGCATTTCCAGCGTGAGAAGTTGGTCTGTTTATATTGATATACTGGCTGTATCAGAACATGATGAAACCAAGAGCACCGAGATACACTCTCACTGTAAACCTTTATGATTATTTAAGCCAGAGCTTGCCTTGATAGCACACTATTAAATTTGTATGTACACCAAATGCACAGCTGACTGAGGCAGAAGGAAAGAGACAAGAACAAATAGATGGGTTAATGGAAGAAAACAGAACAAGCCACAAAGAAAGCAAAAGCTAAGGGTGTTTGCTACAGGTATTAAGTTTGTTCCTGTTTTGATATATGACAGGAAGGAAGAAGTTTAGGAGAGCCAGAGAACTTCAGGGTGAAGCAGGCAGAGGATGGTTGGGGAAAGACACCTCTGTAGAGTTTTGTGGGATGATTGGTGTCTGCAAGGAATAACGGGCATCTGACCTTCTCTCATTTTTGTCACTGAAGACAGACAGGAAAATCAGTGGCTCAGGAGCATATACTCTTCTGTGGGGTTCTTGCTCTCCTCACACTGTGTGACCCACAAAGGATCTGCACCTCAAAGGAGCACAACTTTCTGTACAGACTCACTCAGGATGCCAGTTTGGCTGTAACTTTAGCACCAGTTCAGGCATCTTTCAGTATAGTACAGGTCAGCTAAGTATGCTGGTATTTATTGTTATTTCCTCCATGCAATTTGTCAGCTAAGCCAAATGGTACCGTTGGTACTTTCCAACTGTAACACCTAAGTTCAACCACAGAAAACTCACTGCTTCTCAGGAAGGAAGTGGCAAAAAAGTCCAGCATGGGGGACAATCACCTTCAGAAAGCCGGGGGAATTTTCCTGTCCTAGTTTGAGAATGATGGAAGAGTGTACTGTGAGTACTTATGTAACAAGCTCAGGTTAGAAGTCACCACTGGTCCTTCCCTGAAGAGACATTCAACCTATTGCTAGCCAGATCTACTTGATTTTGACTTCACTCAAATGTTTAGGCTGAAGGAAAGACAGATATCAAGCATTTACAGATATATAGAGAGGAAGAAGCTAATGACACATCAGTGGAAATTAAAGAAAAATTTTATAAGAACATTTGGATCTTGATGCCACACTAATTAGGGTAAAATTCTTATGCCAAACATGTTAATTTATTTAAGGAAAAAAAGATGACATAACAAGATAATAGTGATAAATGAGTAGTAAAAACAAGTTAAGAGGCAAGCAAAGATTTTAAGTAAGTTAGTGTAATGCTATCTTCAGTTAATCAGTAATAATTTGAATATGTAACATTTCTTTTTTGTGATGCAAAGGGGGAAAGCCAGAGTTAAATTATAATAAATTTCCATATTTTAATTACCTGGTAAATATAGCCTAGACTAAACTATTGCAGGAATAGCATCAGTACACAAGAACCCCAGTCACATGACAATATTTTCTGTTCAAACATTCTACTTATTTCAGGAAACCATCTTCTGCTTTCAGATATAACACTGTGACTTCAGTAGCTTACCCAAAATAAAAAAGATTTTTTGAAATAAATGTCACTTCTTTCTTTATTATTATTCCTTAGATATGGCATATTAGTCATTGCATGTTGATAATTTATTTTAATTTAGTCAAATATACTTTATCATTATTTTTATTCTTTTTACCTGGGGCTCTGTATGTTCTCTTCAGTTAGAGGTTAATGTCTCTTCCCTCATCTTTATTTATATTAACTATTTGTCTTGGATTTCTCAGGCCATACAGCCATGGTAGCTAGAATTTAATCAGATTCTTTCAGAAAGAAATTACTTAGTCACCATGGTCATGGTATAACGCAGATTACAAATGGTGTATGATTCAATAGTGTTGGGATAGGCTGACACTGGCCAGCAGCCAAGCTTCTACACAGCCACTTGCTCGCTCCCTCCCCCTCAGCAGGATGGGGGGAGAAAATAGGAAAAACAAAAGTGATAAAACTCATGGTTTGAGATAAAGACAGATTAATATGTGAAGGAAAGGCGGGGGGGGGGGACCCAAACAAAAATACAAGTGGAACTAAGGAAATCACTTACCACCCTCTACAAGCAGACCCACGCCTAGCCAGTCTCCAAGCAATGGCCACCTTGAAAGCCAAAATGGCCCACCCTGCTTCTTCCTCTAACTCAGTTTGTCTTGGTGAGCATGACATCATATGGTATGAAATATCCCTTTGGCCAATTTGTGTTAGCTGTCCCAGCTATGTCCCCTCCCAGCCTGTTACCCACTCCTAGCTGGCTTGATGGGCAGGGGGAAGAGTGGGAAAAAAAGAGAAAGCCTTGACATTGTGTAAGCACTGTTCAGCAGGCACGAAAACATTGGTGTGTTACCAACACTATTTTGGCCACAAATCCAAAACATAGCATCTTACAGGCTGCTATGAAGAAACTTAACTCTAGGTCAGGCAGACCCAGATCAAGTGTTTCAGATCCACCAGATTTAATTCAAAATAAAGAATCTTCTCCATGAATTTATTAAGCTTTAGTGCTCATTTGGCTTTGAGTTTTATATATTGACTCATATCTTTTTATGGATATATCAAGTCTCTTTCTAAATAGGTCCTATGCAAAGTCATCAAAGCATATGCTTTGAAGACTGCTTTCAAATAAAAGTAGTCCCACACTAAAAAAGTTATTATGCGAGATTTTGGTTTTATCGCCAGTTGTTAGAAGGTACCAAGTACAATAAATTAATATGGAGCTTGCCCCTCGGTTATCTAATGGCCGTACAAGCAGAGTGTTTAATAGGTACAATGATGCCAAATAATTGCATAAAAATAGCTGTGTGGGTTTAGAAAAAATGTTATATCGGAAACAATACTGAAGGGAATAGAATGGAAATAGTATTCTATTCTTGCCATACATCCTGCTGTATGAGGGACAAAGAAGAGTTATTAAAAGAGTGTTGAAATAATTTTAAGGCATTATTAGCTTTTTAGTTGTGTGAGCATAATCTTACCAACCTACTCTTCTCAACCAGCATAAGGCAGAAGACTAATGATGTTTTGTAGATTAATGTGTAGAGTAATCATGGTAATCAACATGAGGATGTGTTTGCTAGCCACTGCTACTGTCAGGATAGTTCCTACATTTTTCCCTCAGAAAGCAAGCTATTACCATTAATAATTTCCCATTGTAACAGACACAGTAATATGTAAATCACATAGCTGACACAGTATCTACTCTAAGAATCTTTTTAAAAATTAACTTTTATGTAATCAAATGCAATATGGTACCTGGGGGATTCTCTTTGCTCGTTTATCACTTAAATGCAAAACCCACAAAAACATGACCAAATTGCAAACCCTTTTATAGGTTCAGGATAGCGCATGGCTTGATAGGTAAAACTTACTTAAGTAAATTTCATTTCGTCTTATTTAGTGGAAAGCACTGCAGGTGCATTGTATGCATATAAAGTGGATGTTATTTATAAAGAAACTCCCAACTTTGAAACAAATTGTATTCTGAAAGAAAAAAAAGAAACAAGAAAAAAGAAAAAAGGGGAAGGGAAGAATACATAGCTGGAATGCAACACTTGTAACCACTTTAGTCTAGATTCCGCTGGTGAATAGTGCCATACAACTCAATTTTATTTTAAGCAAGGGAAGAGGACTATGATTCTGTGATTCCTTAGCTAGCTATCTGTAGCAGTGTGGATGCCCACTACCTCAAAAAATGTCAAGGCAGATGAGAAGCTTGTTACTATCTTACTGAGGTACTAGCTTATATACCCTTCAAAGCTGTAACAAGCTAAATTGTCACCTTTACTGGTGATGTATGCTGATACTTTTGCTTCTAGATACAAGTGTTGCATTTAATCGGTCCCACACAAAATAGCCTTTCACCTTTCTCCAGATTTTCAAAAACAGATTTTTGATCTCCTCTGATTTAGTGTTTAAAAGCAAATGTATCTTCCACAATCTCCAAACAAACAAACTCTTGTCATATACAAATTGCTCAATTTTTTTCTAGTGGAGGTAACATCTGCTCCTAAGATCCTGCAAAAACACCTGCAGAGGGTGTTTCCTGTTATTTATAAAACAAATCTCTGTCATTCAGTGAGGGAGGAGGAAGAGACAGTAGTGCTCTTTGGTGCTATTTTAGTAGTATTCTTGGCTTTTTAAATTTGGAAAGCAGCAGCATACTGCAGTGAGTACACTATTAGCAAATGGTGCCTAAAAGTAGGCAGGCAAAGATGATTAGGCAATTCAGGGTTGACAACTCTGATTTATATATTACTGTAAAAGCCAAAGGAGGCTGGATATCTCTTTTGAAATTAGAAAAAGGAAATACTAAAAGTAGATGACATTTCAAGACGTTATCTAAAGAAGCAATATCATATTTCCTCTTCATTTCCTATAGTGATTATCTTTCCAAATCAGATACTGCAGTACAGCCTTCCTTCTATCCCATCCTTAAAGCAGTCAGCATAAGATACTTCAAAAATAGGGAGAACATAAATGGGAAAGCTTACTTAGAGATGAAGCTTCTCCTTAGCTGGAGAAAATTATTGATTTATTCGCCTCATCATAAGATTTAATGACTCTTAGATACTTTCTCCACCTAAATAGTTATCAGTGTTTTAATCACCCATGTTCATGTCTTGTTTGAACTTCTTGTAAGCTGCTGGCTTCAATACCACACTGAGTTTAAAATTATGTAAAGTTTTATTTATTTTCATAACTTTTAATTTTTTTTTTTCTGTTTCCTTGGATACTTGCTTATTTCAGAACTGCAGAATGAAAAGAGAGACATTTTATAGTCCGTTTCATTAATATATACTTGTATTTTGAATTATGTAAATCAGTTTTAGGGTCCTCTGATAACTCCCATATTTCTAACATTTATTGCTAAACTTTTGATCTCATCCCCTACAATATAAATGGATTCTTATAATTATATTCATCATTAGCATGCTGTGGTTGTTAGCTTCATTTTTTTATTATACAGTCTAACACAGGTTCTTTCTTAGTCACTGATGGTCACTGGTTTACACTGATGACAGTATGGCCTTGATATTCTTCCCTAGCTGATTCAGTTAATTTAACATGATCAATGTGTACAATTGTTTGACATCGTCTCTTGTTTTGTATGCTGCTGTGTTTTTGCCTCTAGTGAATTTTGGCTACTATCCTACTCATATTTGCTTACCATTATATCCTCCAGAAGCCTTTATAGCTTTCTATGACTAATACAGAATTTTGTGATATGTCATTTTGTGAAGTTCTTTTTCTAGATCATTAATTGCATCTTCAACACTAATCCTAGCAAAATGATTATAGAGAATCCTATATAAGTCTTCTCCTAAGGTAAGCATTACTGTCTGAAATCTGGGGCTTAGGGAGTACTCTGCTTAATAAAGCCAGAAGAAGTATTCTCACTGTTGCTAATTCCAAGTTTCTAGGCTAAGTGCAAACCTCTGGAGGTCCTTCAAAAACCACTAACTCATTTGCTACTGATCCACAGCTCTGTATGAAATATCACATATTCAAATCTGAGACATATTCCTTGGCAGTAGCCCAGTGACAATATCATTCTTTACCTTTCCATTCACATGACCAGAAGTACTAAGTGTGTCCTTCAGCATATTATACACATATACATAGTGCATGTGGTGCGTAAGTGCAGAAATTGTAAGACTGGTCATGGCACCTTAGTCACAAGAGCTTAGAAACAAATGGGATAATGTCTCTTGATGAAAGCACCAAACAAGAACTTGTTCTTGTTGGAAAAAAAAAAAAGCTGGAAAGATATTTTAATTTTGCCCAAACTTTTTTCCTCAAAAAATCTATCAGTGTTAGCTGACGGCAATCATAACTGTACTTGAAGTCAGAACTGAAATGAAATGTGAGGGAGCAAAGGGTTCCTAAAGTCTGAGTATAGTTCTTGCATTTAATGAACAATATTTGAAGAGCTACTCTAAGAACTCCTATCACTAAAAGCAAATTAATGTATTTGACTGAATATACTGCCATTTCACAGTAGTCTATTGATTTCAGTGTTACCTAAAAGGAATCATGAATGTGTTGGTGTGTGCCTATTCAACACCCTCACCAATGTAAATGTGAATCAAGGAAAACTATGTAATGCCTGTGGAAATCTATGCCTTATTTTACACTCTCCCAAATCCAACCTATTTCCATGCAGGTTCCTTGCTTCTGATATAATTCACTGATTTCTTTATTATTTGAGTGTCTCTAGATGGTTATTTGTTATTCAGATTCTCCTTCCACTGTTTCAGGTTTCCTTCACTTTTTTTTTTCTCTTTTTTTCCCCTGCCATCATTTTATTTTGGGATCTATTGCTTCCATTTAGAAAACATTTCTGCTTATTTAAAAGATATCAGTTTGGATCAAAAACCTCTAGCTATTTTTCCTTCCCCTTGCTTCCTATCTTGCTGTTGTTTAAGGGTACGGAATTATCTTCCAACTTAATTTTCTCTATACACATCTTTAATTAGCTGGTGTTCTAAGTCCAAGAAGTTAAATTACCTTATGTTTCACTAACAAATTTTAATTTGCATTGTTATTTTCTATTTATTATCTCCTGCTGTTTTAAATTCCCCTTTGGAAGTTTTATCTCACAAAGTTAAATTTTGGTGTGCCTTGTTGCCATACAACACAATGCAACTTAATACTCAAAAGCAGTCTTTGACTAGATACTCCAAAAACTACATGACTTTCATTCAAAGACACTCTCTTTTGTTCTCCAAATTATAATAATTCAAGAAGCAGCAATACAAGGTCCTGAGAAACCTGGTCCATGAGCCCCAGTGTTCTGTGTATGCCTAAAAATGTAAAGAATACTTAGGCAAAGTAAATTAGTTTTGTATATAAATTCAGTGAAAAGGATAAAAATAAAAATCTGGGAAATTTTGAAAAGGTATATGAACAATCAGAATATGTATCTTCTACCCAATTGAGCAAAAACTTTTCTATCTTCACGTTATTCTTTTTTTTGTCATTGTTCTGGCATAAGAAATATAGCAGTCATACACCCTTGTATGAAAAAGTTTGGGTTTTCCTTATTCCATTTTTTTATAAAGTGAACATAATTCCTAACCACAAGCTCACACTTTTTTGTTCAAGGTCCAGAGGAAAAGAATATAACTTATACATGTTCATCCTGTCTACTTTAACATGAAAATATCTCACATTTTTTGTAAACTCTTTGGCCTTAATAATGCCTTATGATAGTAACTAAGTTGATTATGAACTAAGTAAATATTTCACTTTATTCAAATAAGGCACCATTTGATTGCATTGAGTTTCTTTTTATACTATTGAATTTCTATTGCTGGACTTCTCTATGCTTTTCCATTTTTAAAAATACTATCTCTTTACTTACTTTTAAGCAAATATATACCAATAAATATTTTGTGCCTACTGTAGCATTATCGTATCATTAGAGTTCCTGGCACTTACAGGAATGCTTGGAAATTGAGATTAAATCTTGTTTTCACAAATAATCACATCGACTTCCATAGATTTCTAACAAACATAATCTGAAATACTTTAAATTAGAGTTGAAAAAGCTCAGTTAGTTACACAAATTCAGATTTCCACCATAAAAATCCTGAGGCACTTTAAAAATAGTAAAATAGACCTATTGTTTCCCTATGTTTTCATCTGGACTAAAAGTGATCACCATCTTCAAAAATTAAGCCATAATGGATATCCACAGAAATATTTCTGCTTATATTGAATGCATTCTGAAATTCTATGGTCAGTGCTTCTTCACATCAGGTCTTTTGCGTTTGCTTTGGTATTGTTGTGGTTTAACCTCAGCCAGGAAGTAAGCACCACACAGCTGCTCGCTCACCCTCCCAACCCGGTGGGATGGGGGAGAGAATCTGAAGAACAAAAGTAAGAAAACTCATGGGTTGAGATAAGAACAGTTTAATAATTGAAATAAAATCAAATAATAATAATAAATTGTAATGAAAAGGAAAACCACAAGAGAGAGAGAGAAACAAAACCCGGGGAAAAAAAGACAAGTGATGCAACTGCTCACCACCTACCAACTGATGCCCAGCCAGTCCCTGAGCAGCAATTGCTGTCCCCTGGCTAACTCCCCCCAGTTTATATACTGAGCATGACGTCATATGGTATGGAATAGCCCTTTGGCCAGTTTCAGTCAGCTGTCCTGGCTATGCTTCCTCCCAGTTTCTTGTGCACCTCCTCGCTGGACAAGTATGGGAAGTTGAAAAGTCTTTGAATTAGTATGACCACTGCTTAGCAACAACTAAACCATCAGTGTGAGTGTGTTATCACATTATCCTCATGCTAAATCCCAAACACAGCACTATGCCAGCTACTACGAAGAAAATTAACTCTACCCCAGCGGAAACCAGGACAGGTTTCTTAACTGTCCTTAACATATCTTAACTTGAGCCAGAAATATGAATACTTTAGGCAATGTTAAATGAAACTTGCCCTAGCTATTAATACTTCTTTTATGACTGTTATGCATCTATATTTCTCCTTTCAACTCCTGTGCAAAAGTTCCACCTAGATAAACAGAACCTAAGCAAAAACATTATGAAATATCTGCACCATATACTTACCTTCTCAGTTTTGTCTTGGAGATTTTATAAATATCTCAGCATTATGTGAGCAAATGATGCTCTGAATTCTTGTTTGTTTGAAATTTGTTTGTTTGTTAATTTTGTTACATTTTTGACAAATCTAAGCAAAAATCCAAATTAAACAAGGCTGCAAATCCTGTTCATCCTATTCCTCCTCACCAAGGTTATCAATAATAGATACCATCAGCAGCTGAAACTGAAAGCATTAGCACTGATACAAACATCTCTCTGTATAACGTCAATATAGCAAACAGAGAATCAAAAGACAATTTTGAATAGCTACATAAGTGAACTCCCTCTTTAGCAGTAAATTTAAAGCCTAGAGCATGTTTCAGTGTTTTGAAGATAAATACCGAAGGACTTCACATTGCATAAGGAATTTTTCTGCATCCATTGGTATAAATATAAGCAGGATTGGATACTTTAAGATAAATATTACATTTTTTCACTGGTTTCATCTACCTTTCCTCAGGTATATAGTCTTACATAGTCTTAGCAACATCAGTTAATAAATTGCCTGTATGAACACCTGGTTGCACCCCCTAAAGAATTCTGAATGTTCAAAAGAAATGCTTAAACAGGAAATGATTCAATATTTGGTAATAAATATGAAAGATTTTTCCCCAAAATAAAGAACTGCTATTAAACAGGTAAATTGGCCACTGTTTTTTATTTCAGATCAACTTTATTAGCTGTCAGAACTGAATCAATGACCACAGAATACCTTTATATGTGTTTTACTGATATTCTAGAATCTAAACAGAAGTTAATGAATGGACCAGACTATATCCAGCAAGATAATTTTTTTTATTTTATGAAGTGATAAAAATGTTATCCTTTATTATACCTCTTCTAAAATCTTATGTGTTTTATTCATTCAAATGGGGAAAAAAATCAATATTGAGACAATATATCACTAAATTATTTATTAATAGATTTAGTCATATTTTGCATAGCATAATATTCTCCTTGTAGATAGGCCAATATTCCATTGACAAAATGTATCTAAAATTAAGGAGAGCTAAGCACCACTTAAATCAGTAGATTGCAAAGGGATGCTGTGGAGTCTCCATCACTGGAGGTTTTTAAGAACATCTTCAACAAATCTGTCAGGAATGGTTTACGTAGAATTTATCTTGCCTTAGGGCAGAAGGTAGGATGAGATGATCCCTTGAGGTTCATTCCAGTCCTATTTTCGGTGATTCCTAGCACCTGCAATGTTGTCTTACAACAGTAAGTATATTCAAGGAAGTGCAATGACCTATACCAACTGTTTCCAAGATCCTTTCCAAAGTCTTTATTAATTACTAAGATTTTATTTTCTTGGAGCTTCAGCAAACAAATTCGAAGAATAGATTGTTTATATATGCACACATGCATATGTACTTATCAGCAGTTGTTGGCACTGAATATATTATTCTCTATACATTTAGAGAATTCTTCCCTTTGTCTTTGAAATAGGGGGAGGACCCAGTACAAAAGAAAGCCAACTTACTTTGCTGTAACTTTTCTATTCTGTGGTAGCAACAGTGCTTAGACTTACGCTGAAGGTAAGGTGTGGTGAGATGGACTCATAAATCACAAAGGGAGGAGGCAAGTGGCACATTGAGCCAATGGCCACCCTCCTTCCTAGGATGTGCTGTGCAGCCTCAGCCATCAGCCTCTCTCCATCTCTATGGCACTGTCCCCCACACAGGGCCTCCCATTGCTTGGAGCTCCTGGCATCTTCTGAAGCAGCAGCATCTTCTCCCCAGCACCCAAAATGGATGTCATCAGTCTTTTTTATGCAGTGAGGAGAAGTGGGGAGGGAAGAAGCAGCTCTAGCTCTATTATCTTATTGTTCACATGAAAGATCTAGCACAATTTGCTCCTCAGTGACAGATTTCTAATCAACCAGACACTTCAACTGCTTCATTTCTTTTCTGTTTTATTCTGCACTACCATGCTCTTCTCTTGATCTGCCTTACAGAAATATTTTAATAATACTTTTTCATTCCAAATATTTCAGACTCGCAGAAATCTACTTCTTTCAACTGAAATATAGTCTCCCCTCTACCCATTTTTAATTCATTCTTCTATCATTTAAATGATATTTTGAAACTCATGAGTGGTACTTAGTCACTCAGGTCCACTGACTTTTATTTAAAGGGGGGGGTGTCTAATTGCCCAGAGTGCAATTGAAAATTGCCCTGAAGTCTTTGTAATATGTACTTATTCCTTTATCAAGCTCAAATGCTTTCTTCTTGTACAGTGAGTTGCCAACATAATTTTCTCTGAAAAATCTTTAATCATTTTCATCAAAACTAAACAAAAGAAACAAATGCAGAGAGGTCAATAAGACCTTCACACCTGTCCAAATGTTTCCGTCAGTTTAGTATGACATTCATAGAGAAGGTATGCTCTGCTTCTGTAGATATCATTGCAAAAATTCATTTGACTTGAATAACATACAGTCAGTCCCATAAAGGGTATAACTCCTCTCAGAAATCAGAATAATAATGACTTCAATAGTTTGTTCCTACTAATGATTGCAGATCTTCCATTAGCCTTATTAGAAGTACTGTATTTTTAATAAAAGGGAACAGTATATTAAAATTCACCATGCACTTTTGAGAAATTATGTTCAGTTCTGCCTTACAGACTACCTTGGTGATTAAAAAATATTATTATGAACCTGAATAGACATCAACAAGTTTGGATAAATAGGAAATGGTTTATATTCCTATGTTAGGCTCTACCCAGGTTGAATAAATAAGAAGGAACTAAATTTTGGTGCAGAACCTGAAGGATTCCAGAAGATCATAGAATTATAGAGTCATTTAGGCTAAACAATCCCAGTTCCCTCAGCCGCTCCTCATAAGACTTGTTCTCTAGACCCTTCACCAGCTTCATTGCTCTTCTTTGGATGCAATGGTACACCACAGAAAATGAATTTGTTTTATTCACCAATGATACACTAAATGATTGGAAAAGATCACTGCCCAACTTCTAAAGAGATGTCCTCCAGTTTTTGAAGAAACCTGGCATTTGTTAACAGTGGCCAAAATGAAGCTGGATTAACAATGGGATTCTCAGTGTTCTTTGAGTTCTTTGAGCAACACCACCCTTTCTTCTGTCAATTATCAAGCTTTGCTTCATATAACTATACTGAAGCATAGTTCCTGCAGGAAAGCATTAGGCAACGCAATGGCATGAAGTAAAGAAAGGAAGACTTACAGAGAAGAGCCAAAAAATCTTCCATGAGTTCAAGATTCAAAAAGGTAACTTGCAAAGAAGGAAACAGAGCTACTACTACTCAAAGCATTTATCTTAAAAAAAAAAAAACAACAAACCAAAAACAACAACAACAAAACCCCAAAAACAAACAACACAAAAAAACCCAGATACAATGCTATTAGGCATTTTAGGCATTTAATAGCTAATGCTATTAGGTGTTTATAAGGCAATTATTTGTTGCACTACATAAATGTAAGAAGCTAATAGCACTCTAAGGAGTATTAATATTTATTTAATAGTTCTGGTTATAGAACTTATATTAGCTATCAAATATAGACTCTGCCTTTACTGCTTGTTGCGTGTTCAATGAAAACAAAGGGGGTTTTATGAAGTTAAGACAGTGGTGGCAAAAATCAAATATTAAAGAGCAGCAGTAATTTAGAAGACTAATGATCAAGACAGCCCCAAATAAATAATGCTTTAATTTTCCTGACTCTAACTTTTCAATGAAATATTTGGCAAACTTCAGTATAAACTTGTTAAATTCAAATTGCAAAAGTTGTGGGGTTTGTGTAATGGAAAGGGAGTTTTTGAAAGTCTCTAATTCTGTGTTTATCACAGTCAAAACAGTGGAAAACAATTCCAAAATCCAATGAATATTAAAAAAACCAACATACCTCAACATCTGTTATTTGTTTGTGACTGATTTTACTAAGTGTTTATTAATTCTATTCTTCCTTTAATTTCCATCTCATCTTACAAAATAACGATGACTCTTTTATTAAGGATTCATTTTTATTTTGATTAAAAAACGTATGGCTTGCCAGCTGAAAAAAATTGTGATGCCTAAGGTCAGAACTTCCTTAACAACATCACTTCCACTGCGAATTTCTCCAGTGCCTACAGACCTCCTGCTTTGAAATACGTCTGCTCGCTGGAGCACAGCATCCCGACCTTGTTTTATGGTGCCAGTAATATAAGCACTAAGACTTGCTCTTTTTTAAATTAAGTAGATGAAAAAATCCACTGATAGAGCTGTCTTCTTTCACTGAACATTTTTGTTTGAAACGTCTCTTTTCCCACTGATGTAACAGTGCAAACTTACTACAGAATAACTAAATATATAAAAAAAAATCAAACCTTAAACTCTACAGTATGTAAATTGGATGGTAAACATTAAGTGTTTCTTGGAATTTAAGTGTTTCTTGGAATTGTTACACTAATATTAAAATGGGATGAATTGAAGTTTAAAATTTTGCAATGGCTTATTTAATTCCTCTGCTGCCAATAGCAGCTGCTGTGATTTAATCTTGGTAGGCAGCTCGGCCCCACACAGCTGCTCGGTCACTCCCCTACATTGAGCCTGCGGAGAGAATCAGAAGGGCAAAAGTGAGAAAACTTGGGGGTTGAGATAAAGACAGTTTAATAAGTAAAGCAAAAGCTGCACATGCAAGCAAAGTAAAATAATGAATTCATTCACTGCTTCCCATGGGCAGGCAGGTGTTCAGCCATCTCCAGGAAAGCGGGGATCCGCCATTGTGGGATAATGGCTGAGGTGACTTAGAAATTAGAACTTATATTCACACTTTTAGGTAAGGCACAGCATTGAAGAAGCTTCCCAGGTGGAATGCAGCTGACATGCAAGGAATCCATTGCATGGGAGTTCCCTAGGCCTGCAACCTTAGATGTTGGTAACACCAGGGGAACTTGGTGTGCTGACTCTAAGAGGCGCTGCCCAGAGGGTGGAGCGGTGTGGAGATGCCGCGGCCATGCTCTGCAATAATATGGGAACTTGAAGGTATCATGGAACTGATAAGCTGCATATTTACTACCCTGGGACAACAGCCTGTCACATTTTTGACAAAATGCTGTCCTTTTGGTGAACTTTGCTCATTATAACATCATTATAATACCAAAACACACCTCCATCCCAAAAGCTACCCGCCTCCAAGGTGCGACCACCCCTCACTGAGCTTGCGCTCTGAATTTTTCTAGCTTATACCTTTAAAAGTGAAGCGAGAAAACTTTACACCGATCCTAAACAAAGATGTATGACTAGAGTCACTCAAGCTCCACCTGAAAGGTGAAAAATAGTATAAAATAGCTTAAGAGAGAGAGAATGTTAGGGAAGACACCATCATGTACCACTCTGACGTTTGGGATCAGTCGATGGGCTGAGCGTCTCTTCCCCCCCATCGGGACGCCTTTGGGTAAGAGTCGAACACTTGGTTATACCAAGGACCTCCCCGGGAAACTTAGAAATCTCTCTAGAGTCGCTTCATTATCTTTTTAACGCGTTTGTAGCCGGCAGTGTTACTCATATTCTTGGTATTTGCACGTGCTTTGCAGACAGTGAATTTATCACCGGTAATCCAAAGAATCTGTGTGTCTGTTGCTCTAATAAACTGCACTCTTCATTGATCTAGCCATGGTAGTTCTCACTGAACACAACCAGACTCTTTAAGTGTGGCCGTGATAGTTCATGCAACATGACTAGACTGGGGGTGTAAGCCCCTAGTTTTATTATTACTAAGCCGTTATTAGTAATTTATTATTACTAATTTATTGTTACTAATTTATTATTATTTATTATTAATAATAACATTATTATCAATATTAATATTATTATTACTAAATTTATTATTACTAATTTATTATTACTATTACTAAGCCGTTATTAGTGAATCCGTAATCGTGAAGTTCAGTACACTGAACACGACCGGACTTATAACGTTGTAAATTAATGCTGTCGCCTTAGCGAAAGCCCTGAGAGGGCTCTGGTTCTGATAAGTGGCTATACACACAGTCCTTAGAAAATAAACCATTGACCAAGGCTGAGACTAAGACAGGACCTAGCCGCACCTAGACTCCTCTCGGAGGAGGAGTTTAGAAAGCAAGGGGGTCCTGTCTGAACCTCGTGACTCAACGGGAGGGTTCCCCCCCCAGCCACTCCTCAGACTCCTATTTGTATGCGACAGTAACTCTTAACACAACAGTCATGCGTAACGGTTATTTGGGAAGACAAAATGCCATAATTCCAAATGTAACCCTTCCTCCTTTCCCCAGCTTTTATTGCTGAGCACGATGTCATACAGTATGGGATATCCCTTTGGTCAGTTGAGGTCATCTGTCCCAACTCCTTGTGCACCCCTAGCCTACTTGCTGGCTGGGTAGTGTTAGAAGCAGAGGAGACCTTGACGCTGTGTCAGTGCTGCTCAGCAATAACTAAAACATTCTTGTGTTATCAACACTATTTTCATCACAAATCCAAAACATAGCACCATACCAGCTACTATTGAAGATAACTAACTCCTTCTCAGCCCAAACCTATATAGCAGCAAATACAAATAGGATTTTTATCAATTTGATATCTACTAAGACATCCCCAAATTATCGATTTTAATTTATTTCTCACTGAAATGAATTTATTTCCCTATAGAATTCATAATTTACAAAAACTACTGTGTGCTTTTCACTATCCGGTTTTTAGTATGGTGTTGGGCAACATAAAGTGATCTCCTTCTATTTAGTGTATATAATAAAACCCCAGACTGTTATGCAGGGTGGTTATGTGCCATAAACCTTCCTGCTTACCATTGTATTGGCCCAAAATGATTCTGTGGGGAGGTGCACATTTTATCTTGCTTTGAAATCTCGGTTTGTTGCAACTCAGTAGATGAATTTGCACTGACATTCATAAGGTATAGAACATGATGCTGGTGTATACTCTGAAGAGTGGAAATTGTACCATTTCTTATAGTTTGCCTTCAGCTTGAATAACTAACTTATTAAATATAGTTTCAAATTTCTTCGTAGGGCTCCCTTTCCCTTCCCCATCCCTCTGTACTGTCTCTATTTTCTACTACACATGCTGCTCCCTGTTCCTTTTTTTTTTTTCAATTGAATGGGAGCAAAAGGCACTAATCTTCCACTAAAGGTGGAAGTCAGTGGAGCTCTGCCAACTTGCAAAACTTTCTATTCCTGTTTACAACTCATCTGATTAAGAAACAGAATCTACAAAGAAACAATGATTGCCATTATCATCTATAATGCCTTGCATGGTACATATTTCAAATGGTAGCTATGGATATTCCTGCTTCTCCTCCTAATTAGTGATCTAGATATGATTGAAATGTATCATTTATCCATTAGTACAATATGCAGTGGTTATTATAAATAAAAATAGTGGTTAACACATTATTTTATATAGTGTACATTTTTACTTTTCTTAGGGACTGCTAGCAGACTTTTTTTATTCCATGCAATTCTAATTTGTAGGGTGGGATTAACAAAACTAATCTGGACTAACATTGGAAAAGATCAGAAAAAAATACAAAAATACTTCTACTGGGTTTGGTTCTGCTTTCCTCTGCTGGATCCCACATCCTAATTCTTCATTACAGAACGTTTTCTTTAAAATAGGGCACTAGAACACAGGAAAAGTATACTATAAACTGGAATTTTAATATGCACACTTTTACGAAAGCCAAAGTTGCTGCTGACAACTGCATCATGCTTTGTATATTGGCGAAACCTGCTTGTACTGGGAGTGTGAAATTATTTTTCATTTCATATAGCAATGTGCCAAAGCAACACAGATGTTCTGTTCAGGAGACTGTGCTTGAATTTTCTTTTCAAAGAAGTACAGTGTTGTTTTCATCTTATACAACGAAGAAAAAACATCTGTCATATAACACATTTGTTTTAAAGAATATGCTGTATTTTTAAATGTATTACCTAGGCAACTTGAACTCCAAGGTTTAAGAGAATATACACAAATAAAGTTATCAGGTAATAGTAAAAACATTACTTTCTTAAAGATGAATATAGATTCATATAGGAATATAACTCCTTCCAAGACTTTAGGTGGTTATGGGAAGTACAAATTTCTTCTGTTGCTTTTTAATACATACTTGTGTATTTGATTTTTTTAATATATCACTACTTTAAACATATTGCTACTGTTCTTTTACCATCATATTTGAAATTTCATTCCCTACCCTCAGTACTAGATGACTGGACTACTAGTTCTTGATCTGATTATTAATATATTTCTAAATGCTGAATTGCCTCTACCTGTTTCAGGCATTAGAATTACTTATTAGTGCTGTTTTCAAAGGAGACACCTTATTGGTCAATGCTATTCAGATGGCCTGTTATCTCTGGGCCCTAATCCCCTCTTTTTGGTAAAGACCACTAAGTAATGGGACCATTAATGTAAAGGCACCGTTAGGAAGAGGTGCTGCTCATAAAGTGCTGAGGAAGCCTGCTAGTTGGAGACATGGTAGTGCATCTTAGAAGGGAAACAAACAACTTGACCTGAACATTCTGACCAATTTACTGCTTGACAGGCCTGACATCTGGGAAAGGTTTCTATTTCTGAGTAGGACTGCTAAAAAAACACTACAAAGACAATCTCCCTGTTGGAATTATTCCAATTTCCTTGCCTTTTGTCTGTCTAAGTTGATCCAGAAACTCTTCACTGGTTATGATTTTCCTCAAAATAAACATAAAACATAAGTTAGGGTGTAATTTGATCTATCAAGTAACTTTGATGTCAATGACTGTCAGACACTGTGGATACTCTGAGTGCTCTAATATGAGTAATAGCTGTTTTATCAAGATTTTGTTTTTTCTTGGTCTCTTGAAGAGGCTGGGAAATAATCAGAACGATTATCTTCCAAAAGGCAGAATAGGTTCTTCAAAGACCCTTATCACCCCTTTATATTCAATGTGTTTAGGGGGAATAGCTAGCAGGAACAGTGTTAAACATGAGTTTATTCTACAGTGCTACTGTTTTATGTATTAGTTTCCTCTGACTTCAAGGGCATTGGACAACTTAACTGTGAAACTATGGCTATGAAAGCAAAGCTATTAATAAGCAACCCAATAGAAAGAGTAATAATGATCCATTTAACTAAACGGCAATTGTCAACCATTAGTTACCTAACTCTTTAGTGAAAGGATAATGTTGGCTTCAATTGTATTAAATTACAGGAGTTCAAAATGTTTCTTTTCATGTTTGCAGTTTGTGCTCCTTGAAGTACTTTGCTTTCTATAACTTTATTTCCCCTTAACTAAATCTGAGCTGCATTTTCACAGGAGTAATGGTAGAGATGGACGGAACAGACCCAGTTAATGCGACAGGTGTTACAATACATGACATGGTATGTATATGAACACCAGAACGCTCTGAATTGCATTTGTTCTTTCTTGTTTTCCATATGGACATCAGGCTGAGAAACTTAGACCTTTCAACAGATTATATCTTTCCAAGTCTGATATAATTATAAATGCAATTGTTAGAGGTGGAGGGGGAGAGGAAATTGGTTTAGTTTCCTGAGCAGTCAGTAGCTTTCCAGGAGAATCATACTCTGACATTTGCTTTCATCTTCTTAGTATGATTTTGCTGACACTTGGGTTCCTATCTGTTCAGGAAGAGCAGTGGCCAAGTATAGGCACATGAATTTTCCTGCACTGGAGTATTTATTGGGCAGCAAATTTAACTGTGTAAAGATTTTGATGCCCCAACAGTGGGGTTATTAGTCTATAGCAACTTATTGTATTTAGTGGCTAGACTTGGGTTTTAGACTTTTTCCGCAAAAGGCAATGCAGTATATTATCTATTTAGACAAATCCACTCTGGCACTAGCATGCCACAACGTTGCTTCCTTTATCTGGATTATTACAATTTCAAAAAGCTCACAATGTAGCAGTCCACTTTTTAAGGAGTGCTGGTGCTTTTGATTCCTTGATGCTGCCTGAAATAAATGGAATCTATTTTCACTGCAATTGGCATATAGACAGGTCCCATCCAGTACTCTGGCACCCTTTTTCCTCCAGTTTGTTCCATCTCTTGTGCTAATAAAAGCAGATGGAAGTAGACTGGATAATGTGGTTTTGTGGAAAACCCATTTATCAGGAGCACTCCCCCCCCCAAGCTCAGAACAGCCTGTTCTTTGGTCAAAAGTTTTATTATGTACAAACATATCCCTCTACAGTTCAAAAACTGAGAAACAGCAGAACAATGAACTGAAAAAAACAGTTGAGCTACTCACAAAAAAAGTGAAAAAAAAACCAAAGAAAAAATCTTCTATCAATCAAACACATTTCAGAGAATTTAATTAGTTAATCTGGCACCTTCAGCTTTTACATATTTCCCTATATTTATTATGGCTTTTTAAATGCTTATTTTCCGCCAAATGATTCATAATAGGTTTAGAGAACAAGTGGTGTCATTATTTTTTATGTAAATTATTTGGAGGGAAAGGACTGAAGAAATACTAAGGGAATATAAAAGTATCTGCTTGGAGATTTATTTTTTAACTAATTAAAGAATCCTCTTATAAATTGGCAGGTGAGTGAGGCATAAAAATATTGCAGATCTTCACTGTTCCCAGCAATTTATATTTCCAGGTGAAATCTTTACATTTGCTTTACTTCTTGCCCTATATTTGAATCCCACACAGCCATATTAATAGTGACCTCAGGAGACTCTAGTCATGCTGCAGGCCAGAAGATTCTTGCTAATACCATGTAATGGTTTGGCACTGTCTGTCAACTCAGCCAAGCAATATCTTCCTCCCAAATTGGCAACCTCTATAAAGGGTGACACCCTTACCTGGTTTACTGAAATCTGGGAGTTCACTTCTAATTAGAGCTGACAAAAGCTTGACACAATCAGCAGCACTGGGAACTGAAATGCAGTTTCTTGAGCATAACAAAGCCTTCAGTTCTTTCCTTTTAACATCATTAAGAGCCCTGAGGATAACAACAGAATGTGAGGGAAGGATAATATGATCAAAAAGATGGAATTCTCCACCGTCTTTATCTGTGGCATGAACCAGGTTTTAACAAAAATAAATTTCAGGAGCTGATACAGTAACAGTAGAAATGAGTACCCTTTCGTAGAACTGAGGAAATACTAGACAGAATGGTACAAATGCAAACTTTTATTTAAATAAGACTCATTTGCTAAATATTTTAGAAGCATAATGGAAAGGAATCAATACAGATCTGTAGTTTGGATGAAGCAAAGGTACTGTTTCTTTAGAATAATTTATAAAAATATACAAAGGGGTCTCAGGCAGTCATGTATTTATAGTGGGTGGAAATTGTCAGTCACCTTTTCCAAGACCTTGGCTTTTCACTGTACATATGCAAAGTGAAATGGTTTACTCTTCTATAGTTGTTTAATGAAAACTACTGTGTCAGGATGGTCCTTGGCAGCCAGCTCTAGCTGACCCTGCTTGAGCAGGAGGTTGGACTAGATGATCTCAAAAGATGCCTTCCAACCTCAACAATTCTGTGAATAAATAAATGAAAGTAGTCAAAATGGATCAGGGAGTTAATGCACTAATCTTTAAATTCAGGGTTATGCCACTGGATTTGATCTAAAAAGAAGATGCATTTGATGCTCACAGGTTACTTGTACAGTTGCCCATGAAGTAAAAGCAACATACTCAGTTGGATCCATGACGAGCATGTGGTATTCTGCCTCTCTGACAGAAGTAGAATAGAGGCTGCTGTCAACAGCTGAAGCTATTTTGGCGAGCTCTATGTGGATCGATATGAAAGCTCAAGAAGAGGTCGTGACATGCCATGGACTCAATGGTAACAGTATCCAAATGGACAGATTGGTTTCTGCCAGTGCTTTAGTACAGATGTTTAGTACAGATGTTCTGCCAGTGTTTTAGTACAGGCACCTTCCCAGGTGCCTCTGCACAATAGATATAAGGCTCTAGGGGTGGAGAACCAGTCAGTGGATGATGAGGATGTCAATCCATCTACACCAGAGGAGTGGCCAAGACCAGGAAGACATACCCTCCATATTACTACAACCTCCACAAGGAAGAAAAGACACGTCATAGTTGTAGGAGACTTCCTGCCGAGGGGAACAGAGGGTCCAATATATTGGGCACACCCTTCTCATAGGGAAGTCTGCTGCCTCCCGGGAGCCCGGGTTAGAGATATCACTAGGAAACCTCCTAGCCTGGTACAGCCCTCCAACTACTACCCATTACTGCTCTTCCACGTGGAAGGTGACAAAGTTGCAGCACATGGCCCAAGGGAGAATAAAAGAGACTTCAGGGCCTTGGGATGGTTAGTGAGGGAATCTGGGGCATAGGTGATTTTTTTCTCTCTCCTTCCAGTTGTGGGAAGTGACACTGGAAGGAATAGGTGGACCCAGTCTATTAATACATGGCTTCGTGGCTGGTGTCAACGACACAATTTTGGGTTTTTTGACAATGGGGTGGCCTACATGGCACCAGGTTTGATGGCGTCAAATGGGAGCTACCTTTCTCAAAGGGGAAAGAGGGTCTTTGCCCAGGAGATTGTGGGGGTCATTGACAGGGCTTTAAACTAGATGTGAAGCGGGTGGGGGAACATATCAGGCTTGCCTGTGGCAAGCTGTGGGAGGACACACAATGGTTAGAGGGATGGGGTGCTAGTATGGGCCCTCTACCTGTTGCCTGGTGGGGACACTGCACCACAGTCAAAGTCTTGTGGTGATGAGCTGGGGGATCCTGAGGTAGTAGGAGCCAACAAGGAAACTTCTGTGGAACACCTTAAGGGAAACAAGGAGTGTTCCACTAGGAAGGTGACATGGTCGACAGCCCAGATGAAGTGTCTCTACACGAATGGACTCAGCATGGGCAACAAACAGGAGGAGTTGGAAGCTACCGTGCTGCTAGAAAGCTATGACCTGGTTGCCATTACTGGAACCTGTTGGGACGAATCCCATGACTGGAGTATGGCTATCGATGGCTGCAGGCTATTCAGAAGGGACAGGCAGGGAAGGAGGGGCGGAGGCGTTGCCCTTTATATCAAGAAATGGGTAGGGTGTGAAGAGCTGTCCCTGAATAATAGCCACGAGCAGGTCGAAAGATTATGGGTAAGAATTAGAGACCAAGGCAACAAAGGGAACCTTGTGGTTGGTGTCTACTACAGGCCGCCCAATCAAGGAGAACCTACTGATGAAACCTTCTTCCTCCAGCTACAGGAGGCTTCATGCTCGCAAGCTCTTGTCCTACTGGGGGAATTCAACCACACAATCACAGAATCACAGAATCGTATAGGTTGGAAAAGACCTTGAAGATCATTGAGTCCAACCGTAAACCTAACACTACCAAGACCACCACTACACCATGTCCCTAAGCACCTCATCCAAACGTCTTTTAAATACCTCCAGGGATGGTGACTCAACCACTTCCCTGGGCAGCCTGTTCCAATGCTTGATAACCCTTTCAGTGAAGTAAAATTTCCTCATATCCAATCTAAATCTCTCCTGGCACAACTTGAGGCCATTTCCTCTCATCCTGTCACTAGTTACCTGGGAGAAGAGACCAAACCCCACCTCTCTACAACCTCCTTTCAGGTAGTTGTAGAGAGCAATAAGGTCTCCCCTGAGCCTCCTTTTTGCCAAGCTAAACAACCCCAGTTCCTTCAGCCGCTCCTCATAAAGCTTGTGCTCTAGACCCTTCACTAGCTTTGTTGCCCTTCTTTGGACACGCTCGAGCACCTCAATGTCTCTTTTGTAGTGAGGGGCCCAAACATCTGCTGGAAAAGTAGCACAGCAAGCTGTAGGCAATCCAGGAGACTCCTGGATTGCATTGAGGATAAATTCTTAAGCCGGGTAATAGACACTCCTACCCGAGGGGATGCGATACTGCACCTGATGGTCACCAATGCAAGTGAGCTCATCAGCGACATCAAGATTGGAGGTAGCCTAGGCTGCAGTGATCACACACTGGTGGAGTTCACAGTCCTGAGGGATATGGGACAGGTGAGGAGTATAGTCAGGACCCTAAATTTTAGGAAAGCAAACTTCCAGCTTTTCAAGGATTTAGTCAGTAGGACCCCCTGGGAAACGGTCCTCAGGGACAAGGTAGCAGAACAGAGCTGGCAGATCTTTAAGGATGCTTTCCATAAAGCACAAGAGCTCTCGATCCCAAGGTGTAAGAAATCAGGCAAGGAAGGCAAGAGACTGGCATGGCTGAGTCGAGACCTGCTGGTCAAACTAAAGAGCAAGAAGGAAATGCACAGGCAGTGGAAGCAGGGACAGGTATCCTGAGAAGAGTATAGGGGCGATGCCCAGTTGTGTAGGGATGGGGTCAGGAAGGCCAAGGTGTGGCTGGAGCTGAACTTGGCAAGGGATGCAAAGAATAACAAGAAGGGCTTCTACAGGCATATCAACCAGAAAAGGAAAGTTAAAGAAAGCGTACCTCCAATGATGAACAAGAATGGTGACCTAGTATCAACAGACAAGGAGAAGGCTGAGGTACTCAATAACTTTTTTCACAGAATCACAGAATCACAGAATCGTGTAGGTTGGAAAAGACCTTTAAGATCATTGAGTCCAACCGTAAACCTAACACTACCAAGACCACCACTACACCATGTCCCTAAGCACCTCATCCAAACGTCTTTTAAATACTTCCAGGGATGGCGACTCAACCACTTCCCTGGGCAGCCTCTTCCAATGCTTGATAACCCTTTCAGTGAAGTTAGATTTCCTAATATCCAGTCTAAACCTCCCCTGGTGCAACTTGAGGCCATTTCCTCTTGTCCTGTCAGTTGTTACGTGGGAGAAGAGACCGACCCCCACCTCTCTACAACCTCCTTTCAGGTAGTTGTAGAGAGTGATAAGGTCTCCCCTCAGCCTCCGCTTCTCCAGCCTAAACAACCCCAGTTCCCTCAGCCGCTCCTCATAAGACTTGTTCTCTAGACCCTTCACCAGCTTCATTGCCCTTCTCTGGACATGCTCGAGCACCTCAATGTCTCTTTTGTACTGGGGGGCCCAAAACTGAACACAGTATTCGAGGTGTGGCCTCACCAGTGCCCAGTACAGGGGCACGACCACTTCCCTAGTCCTGCTGGCCACACTATTTTTGATACAAGCCAGGATGCCATTGGCTTTCTTGGCCACCTGGGCACACTGCTGGCTCATATTCAGGCGGCTGTCAACCAACACGCCCAGGTCCTTTTCTGCCTGGCAGCTTTCCAGCCACTCTTCCCCAAGCCTGGATCATTGCATGGGGTTGCTGTGGCCCAAGTGCAGGACCTTGCACTTGGCCTTGTTGAACCCCATACAATTGACCTCAGCCCATCGATCCAGCCTGCAGGTCCCTCTGCAGAGCCTTCCTCCCCTCAAGCAGATCAACACTCCCACACAACTTGGTGTCATCTGCAAACTTACTGAGGGTGCACTCGATCCCTTTTTGCTTCAGTCTTCTCTGGCAAGTGCTCTCCTCACCCCTCCCGAGTCAATAGACAACATGTTGGGGACCAGGGGGGTAAAGTTGTAAGGGAAGATCAGGTTCTTGACCACCTGAGAAACCTGAACATAAATAAGTCTATGGGACCTGATGAGATACATCCCAGATTCCTGAGGGAATTGGCTGATGTAGTTGCCAAGCCACTCTGCATGATATTTGAAAAGTCATGGCAGTCAGGTGAAGTCCCTGGTGACTGGAAGAAGGGAAACATTGTGCCCATCTTTAAAAAGGATAGAAAGGATGACCCTAGGAACTACCGACCTGTCAGCCTCACCTCTGTGCCCAGGAAGATCATGGAACAGATCCTCCTAGAAGCTATGCTAGATCACGTGGAGGACAGGGAGGTGATTCGAGACAGCCAGCATGGCTCCACCAAGGGCAAGTCCTGCCTGACCAACCTAGTGGCTTTCTATGATGGAGTTACCACATCAGTGGACAAGAGAAAAGCAATGGACGTCATCTATCTGGACTTCTGTAAAGCCTTTGACATGGTCGCCCACAACATCCTTCTCTCTAAATTGGAGAGATATGGATTTGATGGGTGGACTGTTTGGTGGATAAGGAATTGGTTGGATGGTCGCATCCAGAGGATGGCGGCCAACGGCTCAATGCCCAGATGGAGATCAGTGACAACTGGTGTCCGTACTGGGACCAGTGCTGTTCAATATTTTCATCAATGACGTTGACAGCGAGATCGGGTGCACTCTCAGCAAGTTTGCAGATGACACCAAGCTGAGTGGTGCAGTTGTCACGCCAGAAGGACGGGATGTCATGCAGAGGGACCTGGACAAGCTGGAGAAGTGGGCCTGTGTGAACATCATGAGGTTCAACAAGGCCAAGTGCAGGGTCCTACACCTGGGCTGGAGCAATCCTCGGTTTCAATACAGGCTGGGGAATGATGTGATTGAGAGCAGCCCTGTGGAAAAGGACTTAGGGGTACTAATGGACGAAAAGCTGGACATGAGCCGACAATGTGCGCTCGCAGCCCCAAAGGCCAACCATATCCGGGGCTGCATCAAAAGAAGTGTGGCCAGCAGGTTGAGGGAGGTGATTCTGCCACTCTGCTCTGCTCTGGTGAGACCTCACCTGGAGTATTGCATCCAGCTCTGGAGCCCTCAGCACAAGAAGGACATGGAGCTGTTGGAGTGGGTCCAGAGGAGGGCCATGAAAATGATCCGAGGGCTGGAGCACCTCTCCTACAGGGACAAGCTGAGAGAGTTGGGGTTGTTCAGCCTGGAGAAGAGAAGGCTGCAGGGAGACCTTATGCAGCCTTCCAGTACTTAAAGGGGGCCTATAGGAAAGTCGGGGACAGACTTTTTAGCAAGGCCTGTAGTGGCAGGACAAGGAGCAATGGTTTTAAACTAAGGGAGGACAGATTTAGACTGGATTTAAGACAGACATTTTTTACAATGAGGGTGGTGAGGCACTGGAACAGGTTGCCTAGAGAAGTAGTGGAGGCCCCATCCCTGGAAACATTCAAGGTCAGGTTGGACAGGGCTCTGAGCAACCTGATCTAGTTAGATGTCCATGCTCTTGCAGGGGGATTAGACTAGATGACCTGTAAAGGTCCCCTCCAATCCAAAGCATTCTATGATTCTACACATGACCAATGCTTTCAAGATGCTAGCAGTTAGCTGAAAAACTTCTGAGTAAAATTTATTGCCAGTAAGAGTAAGATAATGTAGTAGGGAAGAAATGGCTTGAAGAGATTGCCAAAATAGTGACCTCAGAGGAACTTACACCTTGACAGTTGTGTTAAGATTCAGGTAATTGAACTCAGCTCTGCTTATAAATGCATAGATAGAAGCTTGAGATGATAGATAAATCTTTCTGATAAGTACTATGGGGTAGTCTTGCTGGAATAGAACTTACCAAAATTAATATGCATTGCTTTAGAAAAATAATGCAATGTAAAAGGAAAGGTAATGAGGAATCTTAAATATAAGTGGTTTGCATTCATATATATATGTCATGACCAAATGTCAAATATGAGACACATGCTTCCAACCACATGACGTATGTAGTTCAATGTAGGATTAGAGCAGCAAACACAGGCCAAAAGAACCCCTTGAATATTAAGGTCAATTCCCTGTAATTGTAAGCAGCTATAAAATATACATCAAGTTCAGAAGGGTCCGTGGTACTTTATTAAATGTGGGGGTTTTTTTCAAATACGTCTCTTAGTCTTCTGTATTATTCACAGACTGGAACAATTAGTTTAGTATTTGGATTGATGCAGGGAGAAGTAAAGTTTTTGACATTCTCAGTGAAGGACTTTTACCTCTGGAATCCTTTATTGAAGGAAAATAGAAGCAATTCTCTGAATTCAAAACATTCTTTTATTCAGCAGGCAAAAATACAACCATTTAACAGATGGATATATGGAGAAAGCAGAATGTCCTGGTCTGCAAGCCAATTAGTCTATCTCCAGTTATTCTGTGTCTCAAAAGAAGACTGTTGATTCAGGAATCCAGTTCCCACTTGCGATTATTTATCTTCAGGCCATTTTCTAAGGTTTGACCATTCCATCAAACTCCTTTAAGACTAACTGATAATACAGGATTATATACAGTTGTGGGAGATTTACTATTTCTATCTGTGCACAACTGTTTTATTCCAATTGTAAATATGATTCATGGCAGTAAAAAAAACCCAACACATTTCATAATGCATGGAAAGTGAATATTTTGGTTCTCTGACCATATGAAAGGAAAAAACCCTCACATTGCTATGTTTTTTATTCTGTGGAAACAGAGGAAACAACTGAAGTACCAGGGTGAGAACATGAGGGAGTTTATCACAATAGAATAAAGGCACCTCACAAAAACTCTCACCCCATGATTGCAGGGTAGATGCACGCCAACATCTATAGATCTGTGTCAGGTGAATCTGAGTCAGTGTCTCTTCCCAATGGAGAGTGCAGAAGAGAGAGAATTCAGTCTGAATCAATATTTAGAAGTACACAACACTGAACTGAAGCAAAGCAAGTGCTCATACACACTTCAGAATACACACACACAAGCTGTTAAAAAGTGTTCCTCATTAATTTGCTTGTCTTGATCTCCCCGTTGTGCTTCACTCTCCAACTTGGCAACTTAGCACTGCTCTTGCCAAGCTTCTCTTTTCCTTCTCCATTTTAATCCTTTATCTGGTAGCTCTGGGCTTGCCTAGGATTTAACCTTGTAAATATCTTTGATACATGCATTTAGGTTTGACAAATCTTTACAGAATGTCTATATCAACAACTCTGATTTTCACATTGAGGCCCTTTTTCAGGAGTAAATCTACCATCTTTTTTTTTTCCCCTGGAAATAAAAATTTAACTTCTAAATATGCATGCAGAGCTATATATATGTTAAAAAAAACCCAAACCCAAACCGACTCTTCTGTGCTATCTATTTATATGCCATAAGTGCCTGAGCATGTTGGGAGAATAATCAGCACAGGGCTGTCTAGTACTACCACTCCTGTGGATGTGATGGAAAGCCAGGGAAGTGAACTAAGCATTGATTCCCCCATCATATATGTGTGTAAAAGTGTCAAATTACGCTATTACAGGAGAGCTGGAGAAGGGCTCTTCATCCCCAAAGCAGAGGAAACATGTTGGATTTTGATTGAATTACAGGCTGACTTCCTACATTTTTAGTGAGAAATTTTGTATCGCCCTCATGGTGAAAGTTTCAGCTAATTGTTACACACTGGGAGTACCTAAAACAACCACAAATACAACTGCTTGGTACCTCTAAGGGTAGTCTTTTCTTTACTACAAAATTTCATTGTGCTACTCAAATGAATGCATAATATTTTTAAAATATCCTTTAATTAGGGAATGTTTGGGACTTCTTCTGTACATGAAATATTTTGTCACTCCACAAAATTGAATTCTTCATCAGAATAAGCTATTAATTTGTTTGCAATGTACAAGCAGCTAAGAAATGTAGGCATTTAGAGGATAAAAGGAGAGATTAACTATTAATGCAATGTGTCGTCAGTATTTGACACACTACTTAGCATGACCATTATCTACTACAATCTACAAAATTTATTCTTCATGCGCCCACTGTATTGCTAGAGTGCCATATGGCCATGCTTGTTTTTCTTCAAATAATTTTTACATAAACAGCTGGTGAGCTGTTTTCATTGTAACATGGCACATATTTTCCAAGACACTTAGGAGGGATTGATGTAACACTAGTATCTGCCATGCTTTTCATGTCAGGGTTGTAAGGAAACTCACATGTATTATTCAAAAACTCCAAGCTCATTCTGTGTTTTGGTTGCTTTGGGGGGAGCCTTTTTTTTAATTGACTGCTGAGCAAAAAGATTACATTTTCCCACTTTCCGCTTTCAAACTTTGAAAGTAGACTTGGTGTGGATGAATGCTTAATCACACAAAAGGCAGTCAAATTAAAAAGTCTTGTGGAAGCTGTTTAATATTCATTTGATTAAAAGTTGGACTTCAGCTAGCCTAGAATTTGACCCCTGTCACCTTACATAAAGGTACATCTCAGCTGACTGGCAGTAAGGGGATTATTTCACTTACATGGTAACCAATTTATTTAATTTACTATTTTATCCTATGCAATTCTGAGGGAACAGTACAGTATAAACAGTAACAAAAGATGAGTTAAAGTTGGATTTAAAATCTTTTCCTTAGCTATCAAAGATGTTTTTTCAAAGCCATGCACGAAAGCCTGTTTCAGCCAGTGATATTATTTTGCAACAAGCTTTATGTGAAAATTAATTTTCCCAACACATTTACCTGAAAAGTTTTGCAGCGTTCCTGCCTCTCACTTTTAAATAAAGACAAAGTATATAATAATTGTTTATAAAAACAAAAGGAAACTCAAAACTTTAAGAAAGAGGACTAAAGGAGGAAGAAGTACTTTACAGATTTAAAGTAAGCCTTTCTGTTGTTTTCACAAGTATGAGGAGTGATAAATATTTTATATATTTTACTAGTGGCCAAAGCAAGCATTTGTGAAGGAAATATACACCACGTGGTAGTTGACAACTGTTGAAAATAGTTTATTGAAATGTGTGGGGAATTCTGGACTGGTGATTAGGGAACAGAGGCAAGCTAAAGAAATCTCTAAATATTGAGTTTAGACCAGATGTGATTTGCATCCCTATAAAGCAATTTATTTTGGAAAATAAGAAATATTTAAGCTTTGAACAGCTGCTATATCTATATAAGGTGTTATATTTTAACAGTTAAGAGCTAAATTAAATATTTTCTTGAGCCTTTTAGTGAAAGCTGAATTGTCACTCTAAAAATTAGGAAAAAAAGGGAGGTGAGGGGAAACTTCAGAAACTTTTTAGCCTCAGTTTCAACCAGGAAATATGTATTTTAAATGATCCTTTAAATGTATCTACTCTTACAAGCCTGTAAACATGCACCTTTTAAACAAGATGCATTCATTTGAATAAATATTTTGACATCTCAGTCAGACATTGATTAAACTGGTTCTCTCTAAATCATCAACTAAATACTCTGCTGAAACAGGGCAAAGGGATTACAGCTTCCACACAGTAAATTCTCATTTAATTCCAATACTAAAGGCAAAAAAAAAAGTCTGTTACTGAGCTGCAAAATCTGAAGTCAAGGTGAAGATTAAAGCACTGATCACTGAGGTCATCTTCCCTAAGCTTGCACTAGTAGGCATTGGAATTGCTACTATTTAACATTGTTTGAAAAAAGATCTGATTTTTATTAGGAACAATACATGCTTGTGAACGGTAAGAAAAAATACGTTTTCAGAGATAAATAAAAGTGTTCCCTCAATATATCATTTATTTGCATTTTTTGTTGTGTGATGTCAGGACAAATAGAAGTGCACATGCACACAACCACACACACAGAGGTATATATAAGTTCCTCTTTCTTTATCTGACCAATATTAATCACACAATTAAAGAGATCTCACTATTTTGCCTCTAAAAACCTTTCATGACCAGAGTTTATAATTTCCTTGATATTCATGAAACAGATATTTGTCATGGGCCTTTGCATGTGGTCAGAGGTCAGAATATGTTTATGAAGGAACATCTGAAAACATGGCTGAATTCCCATGTCCCTAGGACATCTGAGAACATCTAAGACATCTGAATCCATCTAGGATGGCTTGTTAGATCTAATCTTGATATGAGTATTCCCCTGTCTTATAGCTTTAAAAATAACTAAATTAAATAAAAAGATGTAAATTTCTACAGTAAAGAAAACTGAGGTTGAATAAATACTTCATGATCTTATTAAAAAGAAGCTAAAATATTTTAATATTCTGAAAATGAATATCAGATTTAATAATTTAAATTCAAATTTAAATCTTTGTGATGTTCAAAAAAATGACAGAGTTAACCAATTTTGCCTCAGAAATGTTTCAATCTGTGCTTGTTTTACTTATACCATATGTTTTGGTAGCTGAAAGATACTCAAGATTTAATCAATGTTATAACAGAAAATGAAGTTCTATCAGCTTATTAGGCAGTAGGATCAAAGTGAAGTTTCAAATTGGCTCACATTAACAAGGCCATATTGCACTATTTTGGCACATTAAATACAAATTCACATGTGTGATATAGTGAAAATAATTTGATATTCTAAGCTTTGCAGAAGTGGAGATGTGACAAGGTAATTGAAGTAACAGCACAGGAAGACTCTTGGATCAACTGTGCAAAATGCGACACTCCTTTTTATATACCTCTCGACCAAAAAGTTTTTTATCCATGGTGCTCTGGTGTACTACAACAGAGCGCCATTTGCTGTTGTATACACTTATAGACAAATGCTCCCCTGCTAGGTCTTAATGTAGATGGACAACTGTTGGGATAATAAAAAGCCCTGAACTAACCCAGAATTCCAGTTAACTGTAATTTATTTGATTACTTGATCTGTGTTTTCACTGTCTTTTTTTTTCCATCAGAATGAAGATGAAAATGGCTGTACAGGGTCAGACCAAACGTTTATCTAGCAAAGTATCTGGTGCCTCACAGTACCTAGCTACATGTGCCTAGGAGGAGTGTGGCACACCACGCTAAGCAGGCACCAGCTGGCACCTTCACCATAGGTACCTGGTCAGTACCTATGGCTGGCACCTTACCTTCCAGCATTCTTCATATGAGCTTCTTTGTGAGCTGGAGGTAATGGCTTTGAAGGCATCTAAGTACGCATTGCAGTGTGGATCAGAGGTGACCTTCTGAAGCAAGTCTCCCAACCATCACCACCCACTGTGTGGGCAGCAGTCTCCGAGACGACAAAATTCGGATGAAACTACACAGGAAAGGCTCTCTGGGATGCCACTTGTTATGTTCCAGCTGCTAATGGGATAACGCCAGGCTAGAGCTTGTACACTCCACGAAGCCACTGCAGTGTTCATGGCGTGGATGCCAGGTCCCCAGCAGCCGCTGTTTTATCCTGCAGAGCTCTCACCAGCCGTATCACAGCTCTGCACGCACCCACTGGCTCTGTAGCCTGTCCTGCATTCCCAGCCAGCCCGAGGCCAGCTCCAAGATGGCGGCACTGCAGGCCAGGGCCTGGCAGCAGGGAAAGCTGCAGTGCGGTGAGGAAGAATGTAGGGAAGCCTCGTGGAGGGCCTCAGCCCCAGGCCACGAGCAGTGTTAAGGGAGGACCCAGGCCTTGCCTGGGGCCTGGCCCCCAGGACAGCCATGTCAGCCTTGAATTCTGCTGTCCCCACCCCCACCTCACCCACCTGGGCCCTGGCTCATCCTTGGAGCCAGCCAGTCCCCATAGCCATGCATAGCAGTCCCAGGTGGTGGACCCTGATCACCGTCCCCGTCCTGGCTCTGCTCACCGCTTCTGGGCATAGCAGGACGGGGCTGCTGGGGGAGGTCCCTGCCCCAGTCTGCCCCACTGCCCCACCGTTGCGCACCCCAGCCTTGCTGCAACCTGGCAATGGGTCCTTATAGCTTGCCAAAACTGACATCGACTTTTTGTTTTTCCATCCTCACAGAGTCTTCCAGGAACCTGTTTTTGTTTGAACCCACGCAAAGTTCTCCCATGCACTCTATTTTGTTACAGTAACTTCAATAGTTTAACTCTTCAGTGTGTGAAAATGTGCTTACTCTTGTCATCCACATTATTTTTGTTTAATACAAATGGTCTGTCTCGACTGCTTTGCACTGTATAGTGATTCAACTATATTCCTCTCAGCAATAAGGCATCTGCAGATCGTCAGAGAGCTGCTCTCTCTTTCCTCCCAAATTTGAACATCAAAGGAAGAAGAAAACTGACAAAACCCACCTTAAAATACTTGACTGTTCTTTTTTACAAACATTTGGTAGCGGACCCTTGAAAGGGGACTTACGAGCATAGAGCATCTAAATTTTCAAAATTAGTATCTCTATTACTTGCAGCAGTTGGCTTCTTGAGATAAATTGACGATCCTTGAAATATATGTGAAATGGGCAAGTAACAACTTGGGAGAGGCTTGTGAAAACCAGAAAATGAGCAGCACTTACTTTTTGTTCTTCTTAGCGGGTAGTGTTCCTTCTCAGTCACCTTGTGAGCGTGATGTGTTGAAGGGAAGGCTTGATGGATCAGCTTAGGGTACCATTATATGGTGACTTGAGGCAGGACTGGCCTTGCTATCCTACTATGGCTTTCACAAATATAATTGCTATTTATTGAAATGAAAAATTTGCTAGAATTCCTGAAAACTCTTATTTTTAATTTAGTTTTTTAGTATATATGTATAAAACAACAGGTTAGGGAAACAGTCCCTGAATTTAGGGATTTCATGTTTGCAGGGTCACTTCATCACTGTACTCAAGATTCAAAGCGGCTGGATAAGCTTTTCTTTATGAGTATTGCTTCAATTGAATTAAACAGCCAGAGAAGCTGGAAACAGCTGCAGCAGAAACCAACAGGAACTATATGATTAGTGCTTGGTACATCCTCTAGTCCGTGCTATTTTGGGCAGAAATTATTCCCTTCCCACAGACCTGCAATACCTCCGGATAGTGATTTGTGGACAAATCCATAGGGCTCACTATAGAAAAAGCAACATCAAACCACATTTGATTTCAATTACACAGTTTTAAATCTCGAGCGACATATGCTTTTCAGTTGATTTCAGTCTGTTTGAGAATCTAGAATAACATTGTGGTTTTATATCAGACAAAGATGCTGTTTAATAAGATCATTGAGCTCAGAATCAGCCTATCAAAACAAAAAAATCACCAGGAAATAAATGGATAAAAATTAAATAAAAGACAGTATAAATTGTGTAAGAATAGAAAGTGAAGGTATTTTTACTTCAATTTTATGCTCTCTCAAGGAAAGCTTGCTTGGTTTGAGTGAAATATGGAAGTGTTTGTAGGCCACCATAGCTGTGTTGTCAGGTTTTTTTGTTTGATCACCAAACCTTGCTTTTTCTCTCTCCCTTATTTTTGCATGAACAAAACCCTACAGATCCTGTTCCATTGCTTATATATAAAAAGGGAAGGATTTCGCTTTCCTAGAAGGAGAAATATAGTTTGCAACTGAAATGTCAATATTTATTTTATTATTAAGATTGGCTAATATTTTGTTAGTAGTGGAATTGTTTATTTCTGTCTCCAAATATTTTTTTTTCTGCTAAAAAGGTTAACTGTGTAAATAGAAGCTCTTAATAATATATGCAAGAAAATAGAGAACTGAAGTTGTAGCTGGTCAGACAATTTAAGAAAATTTTTGTTTTATACTGCATCTTTCACTTACACTGTGCTTCACGATAGGTTACGCAAGACATTAATGCAATTGTCAATCTAAATAATAGAAATCGGAATTTATATTTGGAGTGAAATTACAAGGAAGAAGAGAGATCTTTAAAAGGGAGATTTTCAAAGGTAGAGAGGCAGGTAAGAAGAAGTGTAAAAAAGTTGTTCCAGATTTTATGTTCTGCATAAAAAAAAAAGATTATTGATAATGAACACTGTGAGAATTTGGAATAGGCAAAAAAGGAGAGGATGTCAGATGTAGGCATTTTTAGTTAGTGTCTTTAGAAGTAGACTACACAGTTCTTGAAAGTACAATATTAAACAAAACAAAAAAAGATCATGCAGCAGTGATCCCTTTTTCTTTGACTGTAGTATAATTCCCCAAGGATCCATTGACTTGAGACATTTTCTTATATAGATTTATGAAATGTGGTTGTAGATTAGTCATACAAAGTTTACAACAGAGATTGAATGAATGGAAAGTGTGAGCTCAGAGTACATTCCTAGGCAATTAAGAAAAAATAACAAAAGTTAAGCACCAACAATGCTGGGCTGTAACAAGGAATGATGTTAAATAGAGACATTTTTTAGAGACAGATTTTTAGGGGAATCCTAAAATACAGACAGATTTTTAGGGGAATCCTTCATATCCAGAATACAACAGAGACAAAGTACATTAATTGATTGTCATCTAGTGTTCCTGAAGGAATCAGAAATTTGATTGCTTTTCCTCTGCCCAAAGCCTTATCAATAGCTGCACTTCTTGTGCAGAAAGCTGTGCAGATCGATAGATGTGGATCAAGGGAAACAGTGGTGCTGAGTACTGGTCATCCAAGCTTCCCAAGGACTTTTTTGTTAGAGTAGCTCAGATCTCAGCTTAGTCCCATGGACTAAATGCCTATTTGCAGCTAGAATTAGGTGTGCTTTTGGAGCACCCATTCTAGTCTAGTTTCATCTGAAAGGAATCCAGTTCACATACTCCATGACTGTCCCACAGTGCAAACAAGTGCACAGCAAGTCGAGTGATCTGGAGACTTGATTCAGAAGCTTATTCTTGATCTCCACTAAAACTCCAAAGCAGGTGCAGTCATATAATACCAGATGTGTAGGAACACAATTTTTATCATGTATCTATGGGAGCTTTCTCAAGTATACATAAAACCAGTTTTTATTGGGGCTGAAAGAGAAGCTTTATCTTCTTCCGCTTTTCTCTCTTTTTAGAAATATGGCAGATGGAAAGTAATTAATCTAATTGTGAATGTCTACAGAGAGATGCTCAGTTTTGAGCCAGACACCTAAGCTGTCTTAGCCATCCTTTTATAGTCAATGGAGAGACGCAAGTACTTTTACAGCACAGATCATCTGGAGTATTTTAAATATCTATTTTAGATGAAAATAATAATGCCTTATGTCTTTCCACTGCTTACAAAGGGAGCCTGAGGAGTTTCTTGTAGGCCTTAGTCCCATTTATTCAAATGAGATCAATTGAATTATATGCTAAGTGTGTGCATATGTAATTATATCCTTATGAAGAAACCTTACAGGTAAAAGGAAAAAACCAAGTTTTTACTTCCCTTGAAAAGATTCAAACCCCTCAGCTGTATTAGTTTTGACATTGAGAAACAGCTTTTATTAACCTGCACTTTCTTCACTTATTAATGTATATAAATGCTCTTAGACATCAAAGGGCAGATGAAAAAACACTTTTTTGAAATATTTTTTGTCCTGAATTTTGTTTTGGAACTGTGGATATATTTTAGTTCTGATGAGGATTGGCAGCAGTCATCCTAACAAATGAAAGAATTTATAATGAAAAGAATGGGCAATATCTGAACAATTAAGATAAATAAGGATGTGTACATGCTTATTTAGGTAAGGAGAAGAAGCTGAAGGACAGGAAGTAATGTTTGTCAAAATACTTAGTAAGAAAAAAATTCTTGGTTTTTAGTTGCCAGCAAGATGGGAATCTAGAGAGTTTTTGCAATAGAGAAATAGATTCAAAGAATTAAAATAAATAAACAAATACACCATCTGTGTTAGCAGTCACTTTTTGTGACAGAAAAACATGGGAGGAGATAGGAGCAGAGTTGTATTAGAAGCGCACATGCCAATGTGAAGGACTGCATATGAGTGATAGCAATGACTAATATTATGCTCATACAAGGAAGAGGCAAACATAACAAATTTTATTTTATTGTCAATTATTGAAACACTAGTCAAATGGAAGCCAGCTGAGTACATGAGTGAAGAACCACTCTCTCAGCAGTCAGACCTCTGTTGCTTCTTGGGACAGTAGGAAGAGGTGTCCTATTATGTAGTGGGATGCCTTATTGAGATAGTAGGAAAAGAATGTGATCCCTACTGATATCACAGACACAGGGATGGATATATATACAGCAGACACAAGAGGAAACAGGAGGAAAGACCCTAGCCATGCATTTCATGTTTCTCGTTTAATGCAGTACTTTATCTCTTCCTTTTTTCCTATCTCCTTTTCCTTTTTTTTTTCATATTCACATAAATAATTTTAGCTCTAGGTTAAAAGTAGAGACTGCAAACCTGTTGCAGGGCTCTGTAAATAAACAGAAGGAAAACATAGTGATAAGGCAAAAGTGCCTGCTGAAACTGAGAGATCATAATTTTGGGGTTCATGCTGAAATCCTTACAGAAACAAGACAAGCAGGAAAATATCTCCATTTTGAAAGATAGCTGAAGGGTCAGAGGCAAAAACTACCTAACAGTTGCACTAGGGACAAAGAATAACATTCTAACTGCAGCACCAGGTTATGCAATAGATATGCATATCCTTTTCTGCTGCCTAAAACCAGCATCATCTGTGCTGCTTTCTGTCACTCTTCTATACTGCGTGTGTTTATATTACCAACACTGCCCCAGGCATCAATAACAAAAACTTTATTTTGTATTAATATGTCAGGGAAAGCTTACCTATATATAGCTAACCTATAATTGCATAGAATGCGTACAGCAACAGATGTATATTTTTGTGTTCTGTTTAAGATTTACATAGTTCTTGCTTTATATTGAAAATCTGAGCACTTTTCTTCAGAATAAATAGTGTATATCTGAAACATATACACATATGCATACACAGAAAGATCTGGTTTTATTCAAAATTTTACACAAGTTGGATTTCCTGCTACCAAAAAGGAGAAAGTTTAATGTTACCAGCTTCCTATTCATGTCTTCAGACTCCACAGCTTCAGAGTAAGCACTTTCAAAGTTCATTTACTATCAGCTGAAGCCAGCATCGTGTCATCCCATCTTCAGAAACCAAAAAGTAAAATTGTAAATAAAACTGCAGATAAAAGGAATGTGAAATAGCATGAAAACAATAATGTGAGAGGGAAAAAATAAGTGAGATAGAGGCATCTTTGCACACAACAGACACACGATTGTGTGGGTATGCACGTGTGTGTGAGTGTGTGTGTAAAATCCAATTGCACAGAAACAAAATGTATGAAATCTAATCTGTTAACACAGTTATATGTCTGGCTGTTAAGTGATAAAATAAAATTCATAAAACAAGGCTATTTTGTGCTCAGAATATTTAAACAGTGCCAAGAGAATAGAAAAAAATGTATATATTTGCTTTGTATGTCTCACCCTTCTTCATAATTAGAGCATTTAGTCAATCCCTTTGTCCTGCTGTAAAATTATCTTATTGGTTTGTTGGGGTTTTTTTCTTCTTTTACTTACAAATCATAGAAGAAACAGTTTTTACGCTTAAGTACTCAAAAGATCTACTCTGCTCTCTTATACTATCCACTCTCATTAACATATAATTTTCACCATTTGGAAAATTCATCAGGTCTTCCTCTTTTTTCTCAAACTGTTTTCTTCTCCCATAATGTCAATTTGATAGAACTCTAATATGATATGTCTGTTGGAGATTTAAGACTTTCCAAGACCAAAGAATACTGTAGAATATATAGTGACTGGGGACAGTGTGGAGCATGAGTTAATTGAATATAAAAGCATAAATCAGTAGGATAGCTTTACAGGTTTTGACCCACCACCCACTCAGGGTGGCAGAAAACACTGTAGACTTTAGAAGTTAGATATGATCTATATAGAACAAATATTTTGCTGTGAACCATGGAGGTGTGACTGTATGATCAAGAATTAAGTCATTCACAGTTTTCCATCAAATAGGAACATTTTATCATAATTAGAAGATTAAGCAGTAGGGAAAGCAGTTTTCAGTAAAGTCTGCATGTAGGGTGGAAACTGGATGAATAGAATTTAACCACAAAGGCAACAACAGCAAAAAGAAGATATCAACATTATAATTAAAACCATGTGAATTGTTTTCTTCTCAGGACAACAAGCATCTTTCCCTACAGTGGTGGGGAAGAGGGACATTTCAGACTGATGGTTAGCACGGAGATACACTCTAAAAGCTCAAGGAAATCTTGACTTGAAGAAATGAGTCTCAAAGAAAGGTTTTGGTGTTTCAAGAGGACACAATTTCTCTTAAGGGAAAAGAAAGCTGAGGCAGGATTTTGTGTACAATTGCTTCTTTGTTTTTATTGCCCAAATTGCAGAGTGATTTTTGTTGTTGTTGCTTTACAACATCCTCTAAAAATCCATCTCCTCACTTCAAGTGTTAGATCTGGGTCTGCAGAAATAAGCTACAAGCCATGTTTGAAACTCCAGGATTTGGCTGAAGATGCTACAGAGTTGTCAGTGGTGATCTTTGCAGGTCTACTGCAGTTGGCTCACAGGGTCCCTTTTCCATTAAGGGGAATTAAGAGACAAATCAATGCCTAGAAACTGTGCCAGTGAAATTACAAAAGAAGGAGACAAGCTTAGACCCCGGAAACCTTACAGAGAGGTGGAGTGTTCGGTACCACAAAGAAATTTGGTAATGCTCCAGGAGAAAGGGCTGAGCCACCACTTAAAACAGACACCTGTGGTTAGTTCCTATCCTTTGGAGGAAAATGAGGGGTGTGGCCAGCACTTTGCATAATTAGATGTCTTTCAAACAGCCCATCTGTAGCTTTTTAAAACTGTGAGAAATATTTGTGCACACAGTCAGCTTCTGATGAATTTTAAAATGAAGTATTTGTTCCTGGGAAAACCACTGTGCTCCTAAGTTGGCAATTTAACTGATACGGCCTCTCTGCAATTCATCCATGTAATCACAGTACAACAGGTGAGAATTAGTGGATCAAAGTGAAATGTTCAGGAATGCACAAGCTATATTTTGAGAGAAATAAAAACAAATTACCTCCCAGCTTAGCACCAGCAGAGATAGCTGTTCTTTATATACTGTCCAGTGAACAACATGCACTATTTAGCAAAGAAAATAGTTCAAAAAACCTCACTCTTTGAAGCATTATTTGACTATTATTTGATTTAAATTTCACAAATAAATAGCAACTACTAGTTTGGAAAATTGCCTTACCAGCATCTGCTAATGTCTTTGTACTGCTGGCTTAAAAAAAGAAAAGCTCTCCTGGAGTGAATTTTACATCAAATTTGCTACATAGAAATGCACTTCCAGAAAATTAATGTCTCATAGATTTTCTATTGAAGAAAGCACTTCAATATTGAGTGAGATTGAGAGAAGCACTTTCTCTGTGCAAAAAAAGCTGATTTTCATTAAGGACAGAATAGGAAAGCAACTCCTAAAGCATCTGTTTGTTGACAAATAAGGAAAAGTAAATAATTCAACATAGCATTTAGAATTTCCAGTATATGTTCGGTATTCAGTATCTGGGTTCTGGTTTAAATGTTCCACGTTGTATATTAAGAGTCAAGAGAAAGTTATGACAACTAACACCTTGCACATACTTTCAGAGTGTATGCAGGTTAAGTAAAAGAGTATACACATATATGTAAAAATATTTTATATTCTCTATGAAATACTTAAATATCTAAGTATGGTATATATACATGGGAACAGAACTTTTAAAGTTCTTTCCTTTTAGCTTCCAAATCAGTTCTTTATGCTGATGAGTGTGAGTGGCTTTTATAAATGTAAGTAGTAGCAATGGATAGAAAATGTGTATCTGTGGATTCTCTGGTGGAAAATACCCTGCTTGCAAAACTGAAATATTTCAAGGAAAAAGTTTGCTTTCTGGAAAACAATTATCAATTTGGGATGAGAAGCACTTTAAAAATTATAATACTTCTTGGAAAGGATTACATTTTTGGCCACTTAAATGATGTAATAAAAGCATATAATTGCACAAATGAAGCACAGAAATAGGCTTTCTGCTGCCCATGCTGTCTTCCCCCAGAAGCAAACCTCTTTGTCCTCATATTTGAAATACAAATCAGATAAAACAGTGCAAGCACCAAAACCTGCAAACTGTGACATTCTCCATACTATAAACACATTTTAAATAAGTCTACAATTAAGTGAGTGTGTTTAGATTGAAACAAAAATAATATCGATGAGGTGAGGGGGGTTAGGTTTTGTCTTGAACTTTGTCTCTTTCCCTGTGTCTCTATTTACATATGCGTTGCTTGTTTTTATTTTTTTTAATCCATCAACAAGGTTTGCTCCACATTACACTAGATTAACAATCAGAGAAAGGATTTTTAATGTTACTTATATCCACTTCTGCTATTTTTAATTATTTTGCATTGTATCTGCTGAGATTAATAAGAAAGGAACAAGGGATAACACTCTCTTTAAAAACAAACAAACAAACAAACCAAAACACAACAAAAAACCCCAACCCCTGTAAACCCCATTTCTTCCACAGAGTCAATATCTAAGTGTGTCAGCTCCTGTTTAGGCTCCCTATTCCTCCTGCTTAGTATCATCGCTCTCCCCCACCATGCAGCCTCATTGATACAGCTTCATCAACTGCTATTTATACCCAAACTTCTTTCAGAATGCTTCTTTCTATACATCTAAATCAGAAAGATGAGGAAAAAGTGTTTAATGCATTCAGGGGACTTCATGGCATGAAAGTCTAATGCTGGAGCCACGTTCAATTCCCTACGTAAGACAGGCTCAGGAATTGTCTTCTTCCTTCATACCTGGCACTGGATGTCAAATTATCTTCTAAAAGGACATTTCCTCTCTGATCTAAACACTTCGGAAGGTGAGGGTCTATTCGACTAGCCAGTATTCAAATATCAGATTGCTATATTTAAGGTCAAACTCAAGCTTTCACTCACATCTCAGTCTAAAGCCAATATACAGATTCCTGTTATCTTTCTACTCTGTGTATAAGACTATGTCAGGCCATCAGCATGAAAAGTGTAAAACACTACAGAGGAGAAAAGAATTTAAAGAGGTGAAGCTAACCTTTAGAGCATTTTGAGGCTTTTTACTTCTTTCAAAATATCACTTGAAAGTGTCTGAGGCTTTGCCCTGTAAAGAAGTAATCTCATGTTAGTATCATGCCTAAAAAGACTATCATCTCCAAATTCTATGTACAGCAAAATATATTCATACTTTAGTAACCCCATCCTGCATCTCACCAGTACTTATTTTCTACATTTCTTCTGAAATTACCTATTATTGCAGCTCTACAGCACTAAAAGGGGGTGGGGGTGAGAACTCCCTATTTCAATGGACTATGGGTAAAGGCATATGCTATTACAACATGTACAGTAAAGCCCTATTTTGGTAGAGCCTGTAGATGCTATTATGATATAACGGAAGGGTGCCAAATGTGTAGTTTTAATCCTAATTACTCCCTTTCTTGGTGAAGAGGAAATATTAAACATCTGTAAAGTGATATTAGAATTTTATATGAAGAAATTAAAGTAAAAAGCCTTGATGTAACTTTGCACTAGCATTTAATGAAGTAATAGAGTATTAAAATTCAGAACAAATTAAGATTATTCGGTTACTTCCAAAATCTAAGAATGCTTCAGAATTCTGCAAAACTTGGCAGCATCTACAGCTGGGACTTAAGAAACTACAGGACATTTAAAATCAATGAACTTTTTAAATTTTTTGTACATTCATGTGGAAATCATTACAGTGCTATTTTTGAGATGCAAGACAGTGGCAATTAAGGAAAAGAATTTAAACACAGAAAGAAAATTCAACCCATGCAATTAAACATAAAAGAGTGTTCAAGATAACAGCCCACATTAGCACAAAATCAAAGTATGTTTGCTAGTTATTAGAAATATAAAGAAAGTGGGGTGCATTTATGTCTTGGTTTATATCTAAGTTTTATTTGTGCTTCTTGGCCTCTTATACCCTACACTGTGCTAGCAATTAGTACCAAAAGTCAATACATGTGCTTGAAGACCTACCCATGTAATCTAAAAATAGAAACTGCAACTTTGCTTCTTTAGTGATATTTAGAAGTTTCTGGTAATAATGAGTGCTAGCAGCTGGGATAGAGAATGAAAATTCATAGGGGAAAAAAATAACTGAAGAAGAAAAGATATTCTCTAGGATACTACTCATCATCAAAGAATGTTGTAGTGATGATGATAGTGATGGTGAGGGTTTGTGTCTGTTTTCCCTTATTTCTTTCTCCATGTAAAAAATCTAGACTTATCCCTCCTGAACAACTGATAAAAATCATCAGTCTCTGATGTTAATTCCAGTTAATTCTGATGTCAAAACTTTGTTACTGCCTCTCTGAAGTTACAAACTTGACAGAGATACATGTCTTTAGTTTTCCAGAAGTAGGGATTTCATGGTCCGCACTACATATACAGGCAACTAACTGCATGAAGGCTGCAATGGGTCACCTAGTCAATCTGAAGTAAAATTGTTTACTTTTCACTCAGAATATATACATTAAAAATACTAGATATAAAAAGACTATTGATTTCAGCTGTGTTCTCTGTCTTCTGAGATAGCCTACCTAACAGCAGGATCTTTGGTGCCTGTATTTGACAAAACAGTTCAATTACTATTTTAGACTTTAGACTAGATTTTAGTTTTCATTAATCTTGGGGAAATGAGTTTCTATCTTCCTCCTCCCTAAAAATTGATCAAACCACCATGCCTTTCTTCTCAGGTAACACTCCTCCTCTCCTAATGAAGCTGAACACATATGCAAAAATAAATTTCAAACAGAACAAATATAGAAAAGTCTGACTCTATCCGAGCTCTTAGCACATGACTCTATCCCAGCTCTTAGCATAATTACCTATGCTGAGTTCTGCATCTGTGCTAATAGCTAGATAGTCACATTTATTTTAGATATGTTTTTTTCTTAAAGAAAAAATCCCTTGTCCTGGGTTTGAATTTAAACATAAACAGAATTAGGTGGTTCTGGAAAGTGGGAAGAAATATTTCTCAGGACAGAATGGGTTTTATGAACATAGTTCACAATTTAGGCAAAAGTAGCATGTATCAGTTCCCACCCTCTAGATTTTAATAGCTGATTTGAATCTTACTTTTTTTTTTGTCTCATTACCTAAAAATTAATAATAATTTTGCTAAAAAGAAGATGAATTATTTACATATTTAATCAATTACATAGCTTAATTTATATTTGGCTGTTTCAGTTTATGTATTTTTAATGTTGAGAAACGGTGAATTAAAAATGTTATTTTAAAGATTTATTTTTGTAGTGATTTTCGTCAAATTGTTTCTGAAAGGAAATTGTATTTTAATTGAAAGTGCAGAAAAAATCATCTACAATTTGATTGCTGTTTTTTCAATAAAATTTAAACATGCTGAATACAAAACAAATGCAAAATATATTTTGCTTTTAAAAAAATGGAGTACTTAGAGGAAAATATTAATGAATTCATCTGTTTTTGAGGGAGTTGGGTTATTTTAAGTTTCATGATCACATAATTCTACAAATCTCAGGTCTCAGCATTTCTAACCTACTTTTTATTCATGGATCAGGAAAGGAAAGCAAGATTTCATTTTTTCTGTGTTCACAAGAAGCTTTAAAGCTAAAAGGAAACAAAGATCGTGTCTTTCTCAAGAGGCTATAGCTTTCAAAAACTGGGTTGTGTAAGCAATTATATTCTTAATTTACTAGGCTTATTTCTTTGAAACTACAGTGGTTTACATGCATTTTTTGAATATTATTTTTGTTAAATTTAAGATTTTACCAAGGACTTCAGAATAGTTCTATACCAAAATACAGCTTGCCGTCATTTCTTTTTTATCTTGAAGTTTTTGGATTTTAAAAAAGAAAATGTGTGTTTAATTGAATTTAAGATCCAGTTGAAAGGCTTTTGTTTGTATTTCTATGCATCATGTTTATTTCAAGCTCTTAATTAGGAATGTTCACATTGATGAACATGTAATTATTTTATGTTCTGCTATCTTCACTTTTCCACTCTAAAACAGTTCTGTGCAACATTTTCTGTTGAATGTAAATAATAAAAAAGAAATCCAGAGAGTCAAACATGAATTTAACTACTTATGAAATAAAGAAAATACTCTGAATTTACTGAAATGCATTTACAATTGTGTTACAGCAATGAATAATCCTATTTTCTCCAAGAATATGGCATCTGGATCAAAAGAAGCGGATGTAGGTCAAAAAAAATGTTCAAATTATAGACACCTTGAAAACCCATATTGCATCTGAGCACCAGTCTGACTATAAATGTGGAGATGGGTAACACTGGAGAACTTCAGGTTTGAGCCCTGCTGTTCACTATAAAGTCCTGCCATCTGCTCTGCAAATATTGGAATGAAGTGTGTAAGACTTCTTGGATGTGCAGAGATGCAGCTGACTCTGTGCAGGGGAAGTGCAGAGAGATGTGGCACAACTCTGTGACATGATGTATGCCAAAGCAATCCTCACACCACTGAAAATCAAGTCACAGATTTGATGGTTGGAACAACTTCAGAGCAGCATACAGGTTTTATCTCCTCAGTTCTAAACACTGAAGTTTTCTAAGATTTTGAAATGCTTTGGACCACTTACATATCTTCAGCTTTTAGACAGAATGTGTATTATCTTCAGTCACTTCAGAAACAAATTTACTTCTACATGCTGTGAAAAAGAAGAATCAGAAGAGTATGTTTCTCTGTGAAGAAATGAATTCTTTTGCCTTTACATATCTTAGTGATAGTACAGGTGAATAATCATCTAAGCCTGAGTCCTGTCCCTGACCAATATTAAAATAATGTCTGGGCTTCCTGGAAATGCCAATGTTCTTTTGATCTATTCTCCAGTGACATGGTGATTTAGATATCCCTCTTGCCTTCACACCATGGATTATGTACCTTAATTATGACAAGATCCCAACACTAGGCTTCTTTAAAATGAGATAGCTATCTTACAGCCATTGCAGCACCTTTGGAAAGACACATCTGTCTTTCCAATAACTGCCCTGTAGCATGCTGTGACCTACACGCACTTAACCACAATGAAGGTAAGAGTCCTTATCTGACTGTCCTCTAGTGTTCCTTGACCCAGAGGCCGAGGAGTGAAATCATGGACTAGGAACTGGAAGTGAACCTGTAAACACAGCTGTATCAGCCACTCCCAGGGCACTTGCGGACTTTGTTTGAACCTATGTATTTGGCACATTATGAAAAAGAGAGTCACTTCTTCCCAAACTCCTTCACACACTTCCTTCATCACCTCCACTCCTTGTAGGTAGCCTACAGCCTGTTCCAAAATCACCAGAGCTTACCAAGACCTAGAATGAGCACAGCCCATTCATAGAGAGGGGAAAAATAATTTCTGGTTTATAGGTCCCTAAATGGAGCAAGCTCTTGTGCTGGGTGATCCTTTCCAGGTTTCTGAAGGCTCCAATAGACCATAATGGCCCAGTATGCCTGTCTCTGGCCTTGTCTCTTGGATGTATCTCAGACAGATGCTGGAGGTAGCTTGTTTCCCAGGGGGACCCCTTGTACGTACACTGTAGCTTGTCTCCAGTTATATTTCGGGCTCCATCTCCTGAGTGGACTCTAGACCCATGTTGTAGCCTTGTTTCAAGGCTATGTTTCTATGGGCCTGTCACCACTTGCTCTTGACTGAACCCCCTTGGAAGGACTCCAGACCTGGTTCATCACTTGCTCTGTGTGTGTCCATTACCAGCTCAGCCCATCACATTCAGACCCAGTGGGACTGCGCCCCTTTGTTGAGGACACTGTCTGGGCTGGGGTCTTGCTCAGCTTCTAGCTCTCCATTCATTAGGGAGAACCCCACCCTCGTTATTCCCTAACAACCCCTGGCATCAGGACTCTATGATGGACACCATGACAGACTAAGAAAGATAAGGACATCTTATCAACATATGATACTCAAGAGCGGTCACCCAAACAGCTGTGCCCTTTGTGAAGAGCTTTTGACCTTAGAAAACAAGAACTTCAGCAAAGAAGGTCACAGCCTTTCAAGTCTTCGTCATTAGCCATCCCACCAAGTTTGGCAGTTGCCTGTCCTCATTCTCAGCTAAATGATCTAGCTAGAAGGACACATTAAATCTTCTTTCAAAGTGAGTTTCAAAAATACCAATTGTTTAAAATGTTTCTTGAGCCCTGTAGGCCTCTGTCTACTTATTTTGTTTATGACAATCTGTTGAAAGTCATACATTGTGGGTTTTCTCAAATCTGACCAGCTAAAGCTTGCTTTGGAGACTGTCTAAGGCAAGAAGACTTTCTTAAACTTCTGTTTCTGGTGAATCCACATAATTACTGAACTCTTCTGCTTCTGGATATGAGGAGCACAGCTGCCAAATTTCTTTCCCAAACTATCTCCCAGGCATAGGTAGCAAAGATAGCTACAAAAAGTGGCTATTGTATATTTCCATATTCAGAAGTGGCAGTACATTTTCCTTGCAGTTAATAGGAAAGTATGACAGGTCAGTTAATTGAGAGCCTGGTTGGAGACATGGCTGGAACTAGGGCTGAAGAGTCATCGAATGTATCGATGATACAATCGTCGTATCTCATATTTACCGAAGAGCAAATGTCTTAACTTTTTTACACATGCTATGGCTGATGCTGCCCTGACCTGTGATATGAGCATTAGGCAGTCTTGGTATTTACCTGGTAATTACTAAATCAGATCCATTGTCATAGCAAGGAACTGGGGAGAGGAGGATTGGTGAGAGAAAGAGAGGGAAAAGGTAGATTTTATCTTTGAAAACGAGAGGCAGAGGGAATGAGGAACCTGGAGCTGTTTCTCATCACAGCTTTGGGTTGAGATGGGATGTTCCTCTGACCATAGCTGTATGCAGAGTCCCTTCCATAGAAAACTTTCACCTAGAACAATCCTCCTGTCTAGCGCACCAGCCCATATGGACTTTTGGTAGCTCAATGAATAAGAAACGTAGGTATCCTGGCTATGGGCGGCCTTTCCAAAGAGGGAACCTTTATAAGGATTAAGTTATGGTGTGGAAAAAAAATTGTAATGCTATTACTCTAATGGGTCATGTATTCCTAAATGTGGAAAGGTCCAGGAATGGGCATTCCAGGGGCTGTCCAGATCTCATGTGAGGGGGCAGGAGTACAGGGCTCATAAAGGCTGGTGGTTTGTGCTTTGTCATATTCACATGTAGCCCTCTCAGCTGTACTCATGAAAACCTCAGGCATATTCAAAGACGAAGACAATGCAGACCCTCGTGGAATTCGGCTTCAAAGGTACTTACAGAATGATATAAAATGACTGCAAATTGTGTATCCTAATGAAAGTTTTATGCTTTTTAATTTGTAGAAGAGTAGATTAAAAGTAGATTAAATGAAGGTGTGTTAGTCCTGGCACTTTACTTGCAGCAATGTCTTTGGCCAGAAGAAAAATAAGGCAAAACCATAAGTTTTGGGTTTTGGTTTTGTTTTTTACCTCCTATAACTCTTGTAATATCTTCTATGGGTAAAAAAATAAAACACAGGTATGTACTGAATAGCTCCAGTAAACTTCATCAATGAGTAGCAGGGTCTTAATGTCTTTCATGGCTGAAATAATTTTTTATTCTGCTACTGTAATCAGTCTATTGGAATTATAATTATAGATTCACTAGCATGACTATAGTTAAGCTCTGTCAGTTTTTCCGTTTTATAAATATGTATATATTTATACCCTCCCCCCCCCCATTTTTACCAGGGTATACAATTCAGCCAATAAAATTAACTTCAGATAGAAACTTAAATGGCATTTTTTTCCCCCCTGTTTTTTGTTGTTGTTCTTGAAATTTCATCCTACTGAGCTTGCTCTCAGAAATTCTGGCCATTTTTAACATGAAGAAACCAGCCTTTAAAACTAAATTAAAAATTCCATCTTTTCATTCTGTTCAAGTAATTGTGTCATTCCAATTTAGTTTTAAGCTAATTAATAACAAGTCATTTCTAATGAGAAAGTATTTTCTCATTCTAATTAAAAACTTGGTAACAAAAAGTAAATACAGTTCAAGCAATCAACACATTATTTCATTTTGAAAAGTTCATCATGATTATTAGTGAATCAGATGGATGCTTGTGGGTAGCAGTGACATTAACAGAACAGAGGTGTCATTACAGTAGCATAGAATATAACAAAATGCCTTATTTGGAAGAACTTCCAAAGAGATTTTGTGGTCCACTGCATCAGGGGAAAAAAAAAAAACAGGAAACAAACATTAATAGTGCATGCTTGGAATCACTGTAGTTCACTAGCAATGTCAGTCATCACAGTCAGTGAATGTACGAGTCTTCTCACACTTCAGTCTGACACAATACCAAACAACCTGGGCAAAATCGGTTGCTGAATTAGAATTAAAGATAATGGAGTCTGCAACCTGAAAAGGGATTTCTTTCTTAAATGTAAGGTAAAAATAAAGCTGATAACAAAAATGTCATTTTTTTATTTGGAAGCTGAGTAAACTCTTGAGAAAATTCAGCACTTCTCTGACATATATTATGAAAGGTGACAACCTCACAGCTGTAGGTGGAATGTAATTAGGCTTTATTATCCCCATTTTACAGACGGCAATCTGAGACATATAGCAATCCAAAGATACACAATGCAAAGAGATTATAACAGAGAGTCCTATTTTCTGGGATAAAAGAACTTCCACTGACTTTAATAAACATTATTTGTATCTCACAGTGAAAAAAAAAGAGCTTTCTGTTTTCACAGCCCTCAGCCCTACACTAAATCCTCCAGTAGTTTATACTGCCATTCAGGCAAGTCTTCTTTAATTTATCATCTACAACCAAACTAGACTGTTAAAGACACTTTAGACAGGTTTTATGTGTTATAGTGTAAATGAGGTGATTAACAGGGGTTCCCTCTGGGGTCTGGGTATCCCACAGAGATTAATTCCTAAGGAGTGAGTAATTGCAAGTTCCTTTCCGTCTGGTGGATCTAGGTGTGAGAAAAGGCAACTAAAGTGCTTTGTGATTCAGTTAGTGTGGGCAGATATGTTCTGTAACCTTAATAAGCCAATTAAGGAGGCCTCTGAAAAGAGGGGGGGGTATCTGGCTGCATTTTTAAGGCAAGAGGGTGCTAGAGGAAAGATAGCAAGGCTTAGCTGCAGAACATGCTGAAGTTGTACTAGACAGCTACATACAGTAGGATTTTGTTTTGAACAGTATTTACTTGTTTTTTTAAAATTCTTAAACCCATTTTTAGTTTTGGAGGATGTAGCCGTGATTATTAACACCTAACTGTGGCATTTTGAAGGAGGAATAGGAAGCAAGAATATTTAAAAATATGGGGAGATACTTTTCCTTACAATTTCACTACTTAAGAGTTGTGTGTATCAACCCATAGTTTTCCTGCTTGTCCAAAAACACCTATGTTCTTTAGTGACTTTACAAGAGGGAAAAAAAAAAGGAAAAATAAAACCTAAATCTGGAAAAGAGCTACTTCTGGGAAGCTGCAGAAGACACCAAGTATTGGAGCTGATGCTCATAAGTTTATTTCTACATTCTTCTGACATTTGGTCTCTCTAGGTTTTGGATGGTTTTTAGTTGCTGGTTTTTGATTTTCCAAGGAAAAGTTTCCCAGTGGATTATACAATATTTTGTGGACAGGCAGTTACTGTTCTTTGCTTTGTTTCACCCAGAAATATACATCTGGGCCTGAGCTATCACCAGAAACCGTTGCATCCATTAAAAAACACACTTCAAGCTCTCTAGTAAACATATGCTTGCTCTTTGTTCCTCTTTATGTTCCTCTTTAAACATATGTTCCTCTTTAAAGTTACACAGTCCCTGTAAATAGTATGTCCTATATAAATAAAGCATAGTAATAGGATCTATTCATTCACTGCTGAAATGCAGCCACCCTTAGATGGAAGGCAGATACTGTTCAACAGTGCAAAGCAGCACAGTTACTGTCAGCTGGAGTTCAAGATAGGCTGAATGTGATTGCTTGCATAATTGCATAGCAGACCTGCTATGTCTTTTGTTTTGTAGGAGCCATATTATGAAGAGCACCTCAAGGTGATATTAGCACTTCTTTCTGCTCATTGCTACAAAAAAAAAAAAAAAAGATACTAAAGTCTTCTTATTCATAGCGTAAACTGCCCAATACAAGCCAAAGCGGGTACTCTCTTCTGCTTATTTTAGCAGAGGTATGTATTAGTTTAGCAAAACGACACTTGTAAGACTCCAGCTGCCTCCCACACCTTTGCAGACTAATAACAGCTACTTTACACCCTAGCTTTTGTCTTGTCAGATGCAAATCCCTCTCTTTACATAAGAAGAAAGAAGAAAATTAGACCTACTAAGAGCAAATAAAGTGAAGATTTTTTACCAGAATAATATTTGTTTGCTGGTACAAACTCTTCCCAGGCACTCCAGTTCATACACTCTCCCTATTACCATGGCTCATTTTCTTTGGCTTATGGTGTTTCCCAGAGAATCCTTTTCTTCCACAGAAATTCTTGCATTAACCACGCTCGGTCACAACACTTAAGGGAAGAAATACTTTGTTACCATTGAATTATGCTTGAGAAAGTTTTGAGAAGCTGAGCAGCGTTTAATATCAGTTGTCTTGTATAAGGGCTACCTAATAATGACTGGTCGCCCTGCAGTCACACTCAAATCAGTTTAGGTTAGTTTAAAAAAAAAAGCTTATTTACCAAATTCAGTTAAAAACACGTTCATCCACAAAATTTTCTAAAGCTATAGGCAGCACTAATAAAGAAAAATGTTTAATAATCTGTTTTAAGATCATATCTAAAAATTTCCTTTCCTTTTATATTTACTTGAGCGTCTACTGGGTGTTTAATCTAAATGATATTAATTCAGCTTTCCTACACCTTGACTAGGAAGCCTGCAAGTCTGCAGAGGAAGACTTGTTCAATTTCTATCGCAAAGGTTTAGGAGTGCTTCTACCATTTGGGGCTCCCCAAGCAGGAGGTCTAACCCACTAAATCCAAGGTTTTACCTCTTTTGCTCCCAAAGCTCAGTGCTCCCCTCCTTTTTCCTAATTAATCGTCATATCTTTCCAGTGTCAGGTTGGCCCTGATCTAACTTATCAGTTTGAATCTTTGGGTCTGACATGGCCCTTAAGGCCCAGCAAACTTATATGCCAAGTTTTCCTTCAAGCTCAACATCCCACTCGATGCTGTGATGAATGCCAAACCTGAACAGGCTTTGGCTATTTTGGGTTCTCTCATGAAAATTTCAAATGCTGGCAAATATATGTCCTCACTCATCCACACTCATTGTCCCTTAAACTGAAATTTGTTATCTGAAAGACCATTGCCCTATATGTTAAAGTAAGGAAAAAAAATACTTCTAAATCTCTCTTCTCCCCTATCCAACTTATGCCTGCATATAATTTCTTCTTCCATCATAGAACAAAACAGCTTTGCTTATTTTCGTGTGTTTCTTGGTTTCTTATAGTTGTTCGTATGTGAATTATCTTGTACAGTATTAGTTGAATTTAAATTTCAAGATTGTTAGTAAATTCCCACATGGAAAGACATGTAAAAACATATTTCTTCTTAGGAATGTTTATAAATACACTGTTAGTTATGTCTTTCTGTGTATGATTATTATTATAATGTCATCACTGACAGCATCAATTAGAACCAGAGCTGCAGAAATCTGGTGCTACCCTAGACAGAAGATGGAAATTCTTTAAGAATTAAATATTTTATAGAAAATGTAGATAGGTAAAGAAGTTTTGGAGGGATGCTGAAACTTCCAGCAGCTTTTGTGATTCATAATGGAAGTTTATCTCATTTTAGTTTTAATTTTGAGTTCTGAACCTTTGTCTTTCTAGGTTTTTGATTGGTTTGGTTTTTGTTGGTTTGCATGTGGGGTTTTTTAATGGATTAGTTTTAAATATATTTCAATATGTGGACATTCAATTTAATTAACATTTGGTAAACACTCATGAATTAATTAGGCCAGGAAAAAAATTTACCTCATTTTTCATTAATTATAAAAAAGATTCATTCTAGTCTCTTAGTCAAGTTCAGGTTGGTCACCCTGAAAGTTTGTCTATTATATTCTTAGGCTAATCTTGCAAGTGCAATTATCACTCCTATTGTGTCATCATTTTACATCCATCATCTACTACTGGTAATAAACTGATTTTCATCCTTTTATATTTCTGTTCAGCTTCTGTTTTTCACTTTGCCTCCGCAGTTCCCAGCTGACTTAATTCAGGACCTGAAATAGATCACAAATTAAACTACATAACTTCAAAAATTACCATTGTTTACTCCATGAATGGCCCTGGAGCAATGTGGCTAATCAAGCAATTGATTAAGCTTGATTCAAAGTAACTGTGTTCTGCAGTCCCTGGACACAGAATGCAATGTCTGTCTCATATGTTCTTTGCTTTAAGGACTGCCTTTAGTTCTAGTTGAAACTCTGTTGGCTTTATGCATTTAAGGTGTTCAAAAACAAACATAAAGAAAATGAATCAAAAACAAACATAAAGAAAAACATAAAGAATGTTACATTCTTGTTAACAAATGTTGAGTTTCCAATATGAATAGTGGCTTCGTATAAGATTTTGAGAAATATACCAGATATTATCCCATTACTAGATTTTGGCAACAGTGTCCAGAGGAAAATGTTCTACCAAAATTTCTTGCTTTCATTGGTTTGATAACTCAGTAGAATTAAAAATATTAAACAATAAAATCCAATACTTTTTTAAAGGATATTATTTTTTTTCTTCTGAGACATGCATAAATTAAGACTGTGAGGATATATGAATACTAAAATTTATATAATCATTCATATAAAAAAGATGCTAAAATATATAAGTCCACTATTAAGGATACTGTTGAAAGAATCTAGCTTTTGCTTTGTTTTCCTTGGGGTCAGGAAGAGCCTTTGGAAGTTTCTTCAAATATTCTTATGAAAAGAATTGATAAATAGCATGATTGATGAACATTATAATGTCAATGATCATGTCAATAGTTAATTGTGGTGAAGTGCCTAAGTCTATAAATGATATGTTAGATACATGAACCAGTGGCTAAAGTTGGAGAGAGAAACCTACACAGCATTTTTCACTCCTTCATAATATATTTTAAATCAAGAACACTTATTTGAAGAGCTGATTGACCTCACCTTTCATTGGGAAAGCAGGGGTTTTGGTGAGGAATGTCTACAGTGTTCAGTCATGTCTTTTTTTGGTCCACTTATAATATAAATATATTATATGCCAATAAATTCAAATTTGATTAAGTGCTCTTGGTAATATTCAACAACATTTTGTCAGGATATTTTACTATATAAACTGTTCAAGGCTGCTTTAAGTCTGTACTAAAGAGATACAAAGGATAAGTGGTCAGTTTTACAGACCAGAGCATAGAGGCTCATAAAAACGTAATAAAGACACAGGACACATCTTTTGAATTAAACTCTGATCTCTAAAGGGTTGTTGTATTGTCTTAATCACCAGACTATTTCTTTCAGATTCAAGAATAATATCAACTCACAATCCATATTAAAAAAAAAAAAAAGTTGAACATGTAACTGTTCCTTTATTCCTTTATATGGGATGCATAAAAAAAAAGAAAAAATGAAAAAATAAAAATAAAGTATATATTTAAAAATATATATATTAAAATGAAAAAATGAATTAAGCTACTTCTTTAAATAAGACTTTAGAAAGGAGTTTGCTCTGATATTTTGCTTCTGGGCTACTAGTCCTTTATTCTAACATTCACTGGGTTGATTCATTCTGTGACTTCAGACAAGTTGCTTTACTTCTTTTGACTTTCCTCAATTTAGCTGTAGCACTGAATAACAAGACTGCAATGGAAAAACAGGTGCTGCATCTCCATTAGCATTCATGGATATATAAAATAACAAAGTATGAGTTAGGATGGCTATGAATTGCTTAAATGTGAAACAGTTAACAACTCACTGTACTGATATATAAGCATTAAGGACTATGTGCTCAAATTACTGGCAGATGAGCTTGATGTCACTAAGGACCTAAAGAAGTTTTTAGCCCTTGCATAAAGAAAAAGACCAGGCAGGGATATGTTTTCATGAGAGTTCTGGGAATCCAATGTAAGGATTTCCAAATTATATTTTATACTAATAGGAAAATTAATAGTGAATATTGAGAGAAGCCTTGTCTTTGTATTGGAGCAGCCAATTATGCAATTAGAGCTGTTAAAAATTGACATAAGACTAAACCCAGAGGAACAGCATCCCAAATCTCAGAAAGAAACAGCAGAAAAAATAAGGCCTTTAAGAATGATTTTTAGTTACCTCTTTGGATATCAGCAGATTAGATCTGTCTTCATACATCCTGTACTAACTAATATTTACTGAGTATATCAATGATCCAACCAATAAGCAGTCTAAAATTCTGAAATCCCACTCATGTATGCTGTCAGTATAATTTAATAAAATATATGCTGCTGAGAAATAATTAATTCACTTTATCTTATAGTTGTAAAACACTACGAATGCTTGAATTTTCTCCTTCTTTCTTTTTTATTTTGTTGATTTTTTTTGTACTGTAGAGAAATTTTTCATCACAGGGTGTAAATGTCTCTGTGGTTATACCTGAAGTAGAGACTTCAGCCAAGAATGACAAGCTACATAATATGTCTTACTCAATACATTTACACATTTTTTGACTCTGAAACTGGGATTCGTGTATGGATGTTGATGCTTAGGATGACATTTAGCACCTTGCTTGAAAATGAAAATCACTATTTTTACAAATGTAAGACCAGTAAAGCATCTGTTTACCCTGTCTCAACCCACATAATCTTTTTGTATTGGGATATTCCATTTTCTTCTGAGTGGAGCGTTACCCAGTGAAATCTCAGCCAGGTGCATGACACAGGAAGCAGTGAAGGTTGGCTGCCCCACATGAGGAGGGGAGCCAGCAGCCAAGCAAGATAACAAGCAGCAACCTTGCAGGCTCAAAATACCCTTGTGAGGGAAGGAGAGCAGGTTGGTGATAGCAGTCACGTGCAGCTTAGAGTCAAAACTGCCAGGCAACTCCAGTATAATAAGGCCAGTCCAAAGGCAATCTGAGAAGTCAGCCCATGGATCTGGGTCCAAGCACACTGTATTTAAGGTACCATTTTTTTAACTCTATGTGAGCCATCATAGTTATGACACCTTCTTGATTTTCCTTTTGGAAATGCCATACAGAGGACATTAACCAGCCAGCCACCTCCTGAAGCAAAATGTTTACTTAGTAGTGAGTCATGGAAAGTGCATACATAATTACATATATAATTATTTTCTGTAAAACAATCAATAGCTTGCTTACATGTTTAATTTCTACTCTTCCTTTCTTTATTAGAGAAAAGTTCTCTTTGATTTCAGGACTCTTCTAATACTACACCAATTCTTTTAGAAACCCTAAACCCAGGACTGAAGACTTTTTTTTCCTAGTTGTCAAGAGGATGCTCTCAAAGAGGATGTTTCTAATGATTGCAGTATTGTTTGTGAACTTGGACCTATTCGTTTTCAAAGAATTGTATCCAATGTTCTGATGACTCTGACTTGGCAAGGATTTTCAAAGTATCTGAATAAGCGTGATTCTTAACTGCCTGTATTATTTTAAAACATCTACTATGGAATCAAGTTCATACATGTACTAACATCTCAAAGTACTCAGTCAGCAATGATATTAATAAGATATCACAGGTTATATATCCTATCTAGAGCTACCTATCTATTATGTATTCTCATCTACATTAAGACAGATCCACTTTAAACTAAGCACCAAGTACTCACCTGACACCCACTTAGCAGAAATGGCTTCTTACAGTGAGCATACTGTGTATTGTATACAATTTTAGTGCATAAAATCCTAATTTTTATTGTTATTGTAGAAATTCAGTCAGTCGTCTCAGTGTGAGTGTAGTAGATATGTAATGCATGTATCAAGCATATAATGACTGCTAACAGATGAAGATAAGAATCACTTTGGCTAATCCTTAAGACTGAATGGAATTGTTATTATGTACATTCATTTTTCCTCCAAAATGAAGGCCATTACTGTTTACATTAATGTAAACAGTAATGACCACCTCTTTACCATTCCATTATCAATGTAAACTACTTAATATGTACAGATCTATTAAAAATGATGCATTAAATGGAGACCTGTGATTTCATAACTTTAAAGAATATCCCAATAAGTCCATTGAAAATCAAAATGTACACCTGATTTTTAAACCCCTGAAAATTTGAGGTTTTTAATAAAATCCCCAATAAGGGTGGCAGGTGAAAGTCAGAGAGAGGCATTGAACAGGTGCCAGTAAACATCCAGAGATACTGTGCTAACTAATTACAGAACAAAAGTTTATAACCAGAAGTTAAAACATGGTTTAGGCTGCATACATTTGAGAACTTGTACCCAGATACTGCTTGGAGTACAGGGCACACTATCAACATATTTCTGTGCTCCAGCTACAGAACTTAGAAGCATGCTTATCAGTTTAAAACAGACATTTTTGGAGAGGACTAAATGCACAGATTTTTCTGTTAGCTAGATTATTAGAGTTATAATAAAACTAGTCTGTCAGTATTTAATAAGAAAGTATTTATTTAAAATTCATATCTTCAAATGCTACAAGTATGAACTAGTGAATCTTCATGAATCTTATGATACAGGTAGTTAAGCATGATTACTACCTTTTATACCTAAATAACGCTGATGACGAAATTCAATGACTTGACATAGGCCACCCCAAAAGAATCAGTATTGGAGTTGATGAGATTACAAATAAGGTCCCTTGGCTTTGTTCATCCTTCAGTAACACATCTGTGTTTCCCTGTTTTTTGTTGTTGTTTTCTTTTCTTTACCCATGTATAACTTAAAGCATGACTTGCTGTATAGCTGCTGATTGGCATGCAGTGTTCTATATCCAAATATCTCCCTGGATTAAGAGAGCTGTAATATCTCTGGATGATCCTGCAAAGTACTACTACAGAGATACTGCATTTTCCTTTTGTTGTAGTCTAGGACTGAGTTCTATAAACCCAGTCTTTCTCTCTGTCATGAGAAACTATAAGTCCCAGAAAGGTTTATTATTCTTTAGTGGCCGATAGGTGTTGCATAGCCAAAGGGAAAGAGTTTGCACAACTCTTTATTAATCCCTGGGAATGCCAAATTTTCAAAAGTACACAGAATCAAAATACAGTTTCCTTGGGTAAATGTTCATTTGCTTTGGAAGGGACTTCTGTCAGAATACAGCGTAGAAGCACTCTCTGGAAAAAAAAATCCATATTGATTTATTTCACAAAGTCTGAGAACACAGAAGGCCTCACAAATGCCTTGATGCTGTTGACTGAAATAAATAAGTTGCAGCTGATGTTACAAATACTGGTGGAACTCACAAAAATAAAATCATATTGAAGAATCATAAATATGCCATCCAGCCAAGGATGGATATTTCCGGAACCATGTTAAGTGGGGATTGCCTCATAATAAAGAAGAATGGTTCCTTTTGGAACATTGCCCAGACTTACCTAACTACATTAACTCCAAGTAGATATTGCTGCATAAATGTCAAGGCAAAATGAGCAATGGTAGATTAGACAGGCCTCTGAGATATGTAAAGAAGTGTTTCCATACCACCACCAAAGCTGACTTAAGGGACAAAATTAGATATTAGGATATAACAAAGAAATAGCACTAAAAATGTTTTTTCAGAAATAAAAGTTTGGTCAAAAACATTATCTTCTGGAATTTATATCATAAAAAGGAGCAAGATTGTTTTGCCAAGAATGGACATTTCAATGAATCTTCAAAAAGCTGCAAGTGCAATTTAAAATATTAGGAATGTTTTGAAATGTTAGTATCTTCTTTTAAAGTAACTTATGATATACTATTGAAAGTGAACAAAAAGAATACAGAGTAAATCTGTTTTACAGTTGTGATGTTTTAGTGTTAAGTCTCATTGAATGTATCATTCAATTGTAAATGTACTGTGGATAGAACTCAGTGCAAAAATCATTAATCTAACACTTTTCTTCTAATAATGGAAATATTTCACATCAATTCTTTTCACAGGGTTTTCCTCAGATGATGTTTAATGTAGTTTTAGTTATCATAAGAAAAACGGTATTCTAACTGTATTTAGATATCCAGGTCTGATATAGATATACAAAGTAAGTTCCTCCTGCAGGAATATAAATCTAACCTATTCAACACATTTTATTTTAGCAGGGATTTTAGCACAAATTCTCCTATTTCTCACTTGTCATATAGAAAAAACATTATTCCATAAAAGACTGAATAACAACAGTAAACAGACAACAATTTTGTTCCATTCATCTTAGCTATATTTGGTTTTAACATTTTTTTCATAATTGTCTCTGAAGGTCTGAACACAAACTAAACAACAAATAAAACCAAATGTTTCTATTTTTTATGTGAACAGCATGTATACTTAATTTTTATTCTTGTTAGATATGTAATATACTGTATTACTGTAACAGAAATTTCCTTCAACCATCATAAGCTTTAGTAAAGCAGCAGATCTATTTTTTTATAACACATTCCACACTTATTGCAAATATAGCAAATTATTCACTTAAATTGATTTATTGGATATGATATTCTGAAGTTTAGGAAGTACTGAGATTATTAGATGTATGACTGATTTATTACTCATGTCATACATTTCCATGATACATAGATGAAATCTTTAGCACCTTAATCTAAAACAGAAAGGACACTCAAAAGAAGAGAACATACTGTATAACTATTTATGTGTGAAGAAAAATTATTTGTAAAAGTATTTCTTCATCAGAAAGGAGACTTTTCCAAGGATAGAAGCAAAGGGTTTATCAGAGCATAAGCAAAGGCCTGAATCTGAAAGCTGAAAACTACCAGAAAACTCCTGAGAATTAGGAAAAGTAAAAGATGTGGGGAAAGCATAATACGCAGGGGTATAAATGCAAAAAGAGTGGAGGAATAGTTTTATTTATGTCCTTGATGATCAACAACCTTGAAATATGCAAAGTAAGAAACAAATTTAATGGAGGATGCGGGAGTGACATATAGCAAGTCCACATATAGCAATAATGAATGACAAAACCCCTCCAAAAGAGGCTAATGAGGTATTCACATGGAAACTGAAAGTACAGTTGTATTCTCTTCTATCAAGTCTCAAACAAAGTGGTGACAATTGGCGAGTCACAAGTGGTGTGCCGGTCACAAGTGGTGTTCCCCAAGGCTCTGTGTTGGGGCCAGTTCTGTTTAATATCTTTATCAATGATCTGGACGAAGGGATCGAGTGCACCCTCAGTAAGTTTGCAGATGACACCAATTTGGACAGGAGTGTTGATCTGCTTGAGGGTAGGAAGGCTCTACAGAGGGATCTGGACAGGCTGGATCAATGGGCCGAGGTCAACTGTATGGGGTTCAACAAGGCCAAGTGCAAGGTCCTGCACTTGGGCCACAGCAACCCCATGCAACGCTACAGGCTTGGGGAAGAGTGGCTGGAAAGCTGCCAGGCAGAAAAGGACCTGGGGGTGTTGGTTGACAGCCGCCTGAATATGAGCCAGCAGTGTGCCCAGGTGGCCAAGAAAGCCAATGGCATCCTGGCTTGTTTCAGAAATAGTGTGGCCAGCAGGACTAGGGAAGTGATCGTGCCCCTGTACTGGGCACTGGTGAGGCCGCACCTCGAATACTGTGTTCATTTTTGGGCCCCCCACTACAAGAGAGACATGGAGGTGCTGGAGCGTGTCCAGAGAAGGGCAACGAAGCTGGTGAAGGGTCTGGAGCAGAAGTCTTATGAGGAGCGGCTGAGGGAGCTGGGACTGTTTAGCCTGGAGAAAAGGAGGCTGAGGGGAGACCTTATCACTCTCTACAACTGCCTGAAAGGAGGTTGTAGAGAGGTGGGGGTCGGTCTCTTCTCCCAAGTAACAAGTGATAGGATGAGAGGAAACGGCCTCAAGTTGCACCAGGGGAGGTTTACACTGGATATTAGGAAATTTTACTTCACTGAAAGGGTTATCAAGCATTGGAAGAGGCTGCCCAGGGAAGTGGTTGAGTCGCCATCCCTGGAAGTATTTAAAAGACGTTTGGATGAGGACATGGTATAGTGATGGTGTCTCGTCCCACTTGGTGGGTTGTGAGAGGGGTGAATCTTTTCAATTCCCCGACTGTTTGTGTACTGACAAAAGCCGATCTCTGCTCGGCAGAGCCGCGTGGTCAGTAGAATCACGACAATGACCCAGAGGAACGGTCTGGCCAGCAACTTTATTAACTGGCGAATTCCACAAATGGACAAACTTAACGAACTGGCGAGCTCAATGAACGAACAAAGGCGATTTGGCAATGGAGTTATTTTCCGGGCAACCCGTCACAATTTATCCCAAACGTGCATATATATTGGAAGAGCAGAGGAAGAGAGAAGCAAGAAAAGGAAAGGAAGAGAGAGGAGGAAAGAGAAAGAAAAAGTATCACCGCCCTTGGATCCCGCGATGACGATGACAGACGTGGCAATCTTCCAGTGGTGGGCACGCGCGCTTCCCTGGAGGGGGGGGGCATGTCTTTTATAGGCTAATCCCCGCCTCCAGGCACGCCCCTTCAGGACTTACACGGTTCTTGTTCTAGAAAGTTCCCAATCTTCTGCGCAGGCGCTGGGGGAGGGGGGTGGTCGCGAGGGGTCTCTCGGGCGGTCGCAAGCCCCTCCCTCAGATCAGCCCTGTGTGACCTCTGGCCATACATGGTCAGGTCCGGCGGAACCCGGAACTGCACATCCTCCGATGCGCTCCTCACGTCCCGCTCCCGCTCTCCCCCACCCCATGGTCGCCGACCTGCCCTCGCCATGCAAATAGCGCCTCAAGTCGCCACAGTGTTTGAGACATTAACTCTTTCAGTCTCTCACAGGTGGTCTTGGTAGTGTTAGGTTTACGGTTGGACTCGATGATCTTAAAGGTCTTTTCCAACCTATACGATTCTGTGATTCTGTGATTCTGTGAAAAGATGCTCTTTGGGAGCGATACCTCAGGTATGCTTTAGCTTAGCTATAAGCTACAGTATTTCTGGCCAATTTATTTGGTAATCAAAAATTGTATGTACAAACCACAAATAAATAAATTCACTGCACTGCCAAGCATTATTACCAGCTACTACTTGCACATTGTATTTTGCCATAAACCCACAGGTCATTGACTAAAACAGGAGCTTTCATCAAAAAGTGAACATTCCAGTCATGTTCAAGAATAGTCAAGTATTTTACCATTGCTGAAACATTTGCCAAAACCCCACATTCCAACCATAGTGCTTACATTTTAAGCAGTCTTGACTAAAACTACTTATAATGTATTCTCTGGGGCATAAAAAGGTGTTTTGTTAACCTCCGGGAATAGGACTATGCGTGCAAGCATGGCAAATGAGGCTTTTTTTCTAACTAGTAGCTCTGTCTGGTTTTATCAAAAGCTTTACATGGCTAATTGTCTCATCACCAGCCATGCCAATGGCCAGGAGCACAAACCAATGAAAGGAACTTACTTATTTCAGCTGTTAAACAGTGCGTGCCAATGTATAATAATATGATGCAGTGAGGAAGTTACACTACTCAGATAATATTTAAATCATATCTCTGCAACTTAGGAAAATGAAATAGAAGAAGTGCAAAAAGTAAGTGGCTTGTCACTACAGAACAGGTTCACTGCCCTCAAAACTGAGGAAGAGCCGGGCATGCTTTCAAGTGAGGCATCTGGGCCAATTGACCCTGACCCATGCAAGACCACCAAGAGGAAGTGGCGAGTGATAGTAGCAGGTGACTTCCTGATGCAAGGCACAGAGGAACCCATCTGCCAACCTGACTTGTTGTCTAAAGAAGTTTGTTGCTTACCAGTGCCTGGATCCAAGATGATGTGGAGAGACTGCTGAGGTGTGTCCAACCCTCTATTACCCCCACATGTTCTTTCCTATGGGCAACAATGGGGCAAGCTGGAGAGTATCAATAGTGACTACAGAGCTCTGGGGGCCCAGGTGGTGTTCTTAATCCTGTCTGCTGGTGAGGCTAAAGGATGCAAAGAGGAGGGGGCTGATACTGTAGGCCAACAATTGGTTACAGAGCTGATGTCAGGCCCAGAGTTTAGCTTCTATGACCCCGGACCCTATTTAAGAATCAGCATCTGCTTGGGATAGATGGGATGCACCTCACTCAGCAGGGCGAAAGTATTTTTTGCCAGCAGAGTGGCTGACTTGGTAAGAGCTTTAAACTAGGAATAAAAAGAGAGAGAGAGAGTTACCAGCAGCCCTGTGAGGGAGTGATGGGCAGGACTGACAAGTAAAGGGCCTGAGGTGATGATGGGCACAAGAGGGAATACAAAAATCAACAAAACCGGGGTTAAGCATGGTAACCAGAAGTATTGATATGTGAGAAAGGAAGTGCCTACAAGACATCATTATGGAAAAAACCCAAAAAACCCAACAGTTTTATGTGAAAACAGCATGTTGGGGTGCCTCTCTGAAGTGCCGGTACAGTAATGCATGCAGCATGGGCAATAAACTTGAGGAACTAGTGATCCATGCATGGTTACAGGTCTATGATATTGTTCGGATCGTGGAGACTTGTTGGGATGGCTTACATTACTGAAGTGCTGCAATGGAGGGATACGAGATCTTTAGGAAGGATGGGATGCGAAGATGAGGTGGTAGAGTTGCTGGTTATGTACCTGGGATGCATGGAGCTCTGCCTATGGATGTGCGATGAGCCAGCTGAGAGCTTATGGACAAGGATTAAAGAGCAAAATAGTATGGGTGACATCATTGTAGTCAGTGTCTGCTATAGATTGCCTACCCAGGAAGGACAAGCAGATGAGGCCTTCTAAAGACAGATAGACATAGCCTCACATCCACAGACTCTGGTACTCATGAGGGACATCGATCACCTTGATATATGCTGGAAAACAAAGCAGGGAATAACCTCCTCACCAGGACATTCCTGGAGAGCATCGATGACAGCTTTCTGACCCAAGTGATAGAGGAACCAACAAGCAGTTGTGGTCTGCTGGACTGCATACTTATCAACAAGGAATGGCTCATTGGGGATGTGAAGGCCAAAGGCAGCCTTGGATGCAGTGACCATTAGATGCTGGAGTTCTGGATTGTGAGAGAAGGGAGTAGGGCAAAAAGCGAGATCATAACCCTGGCCTTCAGCAGAGCAGGCTTTGGCTTCTCGAAAGATTTGCTTGAAAGAATCCTATGGGATAAAGCGAAAGAAGCAATAGGTGTCCAGGAAAGCTAGTTGATATTTAAGGATCACCTCCTCCAAGCTCAAGGGCAGTCCATCGCAATGAGCAGGAAGTCAGGCAAAAATGTCAGGAGTCCTGCATGGATGAACAAGTTGCTCCTGCCAAAACTCAGGCATGAAAAGGGACTTTACAAAAGGCAGAAGCATGGACAGGTAACCTGTGAGGAATACAGAGACACTGGCCAAGCATGAAGAGATTAATTTAGGAAAGCCAAAGCTCCCCTGGAGTTGAAGGTGGCAAGCAATGTTTAATAAAACAAGAAGGGCTTCTATAAGTACATAAGTGGCAAAAGGAAGACTAGGGAAAACGTGGCCTGACTGCTGAATGGGGCAGGGACCTCAGTGACACAGGACATGGAAAAGGCTGAGGTACTGAATTCCTTCTTCACCACAGCCTTTAGTAGTAAGGCTGGCCTTCAGGATTCCCAGGCCCCAGAGACCAAGGCGAAAGGCTAGAGCAAGCAGGGGTTACTTCAGGATCAGGTTAGAGAATACTTAAGGAAACTGGACATACGTAAGTCCATGGCCCTGATGGCATGCACTCATGAGTTCAGGGGGAGCTGGCTGGTGTCATCGCAAAGCCCCTCTTGATCATCTTTGATCATGGTGACTTGGAGAAGTGCCTGAAGACTGGAGGAAAGCAAATGTCACTCCTATCTTCAAGAGGGGCAAGAAGGAGAACCCAGGACTACAGGTTGATCATCCTCACCTCAGTCCCTAGGAAAGGTGATGGAGAACTAATCCTGGAAACCATTTCATCGCACATGAAGAACAAGAAAGTCATTAGTAGTCATCATGGCTTCACCAAGGGAAATCATGCCTGACCAACCTGAGGATCTTCAGCAATGAAATGTCTGGCTTGGTAGACGTGGGGAGAGCAGTAGGTATTGTCTACCTAGACTTCAGTAAGGCTTTTGACACTATGTCCTAGAAGATCCTCATAGACAACCTGTTGATGTATGGGGCTGGACAAGGAGATAGCGGGGTGGACTGGAAATGAATGGCCGGGCCCAGAGGGTGGTGTTCAGTGGCAAAAAGTCTAGTTGGAGGCCAGTAATTAGCAGTGTAGAACAGAAGTCAATACTGAGTCCAATCCAGTTCAACACCTTAGTGATCTGGATGATAGGCCAGAGTGTACCTTCAGCAGGTTTGCTGCTGACACTAAACTGGGAGGAGTGGCTGATATGTCAGAGGGTTGTGCTGCCATCCAGAGAGACCTCAACAGGCTGGAGAAATGGGCTGTCAGCAACCTCATGCCAAACCAACCCAACCAACATGGGGAAGTGCAGAGTCCCACACCTGGGGAGAAAAAAACCCATGCACCAGTATATGCTGGAGGCCAACCAGCTGGAAAGCAGCTTTGCACAAGAGGCCCTTGGGCTCCTGGTGAACAACAAGTTGACCGTGAGCCACTGATGTGCCCCTGTAGCAAGGAAGCCTATTATCCTGTGCTGCATTAGACAAAATATCACCAGCAGGTGGAGGGAAGTGATTCTTGCTCACCACTCAGCAGTAGTGAGGCGACAACTTACTGTTCTAGGCTCCTCAGTACAAGAGACATATGGAGGGACTGGAACATCTCTCCTATGAGAAAAGGCTGAGAGACCTGGCACCGTTCAGCCTAGAGAAGAGAAGGCGTGGGGGAGAGATCTCATCAATGTTTACAAATACCTGAAGGGAGGGTGCAAAGACGACAAAGCCAGTCTCTTTTCAGTGCTGCTCAGTGACAGGACAAGAGGCAATGGGCACAAACTAAAACACAAGAGGTTCTGTTTGAACATGAGGAAACACTTCTTGACTGTGAGGGTGACCAAGCCCTGGTACAGGTTGCCCAGGGAGGTTGTGGAGTCTCCATCCTTGAAGATATTCAAAAGCCACCCGGACACAGTTCCGGGCAACGTGCTGTTAGGTAGCCCTGCTTGAGCGTGGGGGTTGGACAACATGACCTCCAGAGATGCCTTCCAACTTCAGCCATTCTGTGATTCTGTGATTCTGTAAACACATTTAGAGTGACAGATTATGCAAATTGTTGCTTTATATTTAAAAAAGGAAAATAATATAAGCGGGTATAAATTCATCTAAAATACAAAGTGGCTTTCTTCATAAATCAATAAAGTACTGTTAATTATTAGCCAATAAATACATTTTCTTTCTGAATGTCACTGTGGTCAGATCTCCTTTTAACTCTCTTGACTGTTGTGTTTGGTACAATACATCAGAAAACCAGTATCTAGTACATTTTAGATGTTGTACCAAGTCTGATACATGCATTGATTTCTAAACGTCATGTGTCTGGGTCTCTCAACTACAGTAATAGAGTCACAATAGATCTGGGATTATTTGTAATTCAAAATGTTATCATTGTATAGTATTTGAGAAACAAGCCTGTAGGTTTGATAAATGACTTCTAGAACTTCTACAGAACTGTATACACCACTTCCTTCTGTCTTTGCTACGTCAGCACTCAGTTTTCATGCCCCACATAGCTCAAATCTAAATGAGAAGGTCCTTCAGTGATCTTGAATGCATGTCCTGCCAGACCCTCTGCTGCCTGTTCTCTCTCTGCTAGTAACAGATAAGCATGAAGATAGTACACAGACGGGAAACATTCCTATAACTCTGTTTCTTTGACCTAAGTAAGAGATCTGTAGCTCTCTGAACCTTGTTCATACTTCTGAGTTACAATATTCTTCATTGTAGGCTGTATCCTATAGCATAGCACTTGCACATGTAGTATCTGATTGCCAAGTTTCTCTGCAGAATCCTCATTCATATCCTTCCTTATGATTCATGCCTGCATACCCACAGCTATAACATTGTTGTAATTACCCAAGCTGGGCTCTAGGATTTTTGGGGACAGGTGTCAGTGTTCAACTACCTTCAGCCACTCTAATGGTTACATTGTGGAGAACTGTGGGAAAATGTGCTGGTTATTCCAGAACTCAGCATAGACCCACAGACAAATCTTCACTGAGATGTTTCCACTGTCTCTGTATGCAACCTCCACCAAGTTTCCAATTTCCAAAAGCAAAGTTTTTGATAACTGCTACTTCAAAGAAATTTTATCACAATTTCCCTCTTCAGTTAAGCTTTGCACTTAACAACTTTTGTGTAACTACAATCTCAAAATTGTAACACATCTACGCTAATTCAGCTTATAAAAATGTTTTTTCAACGCTTGATGTGATTGATGGCTTCCCAGAGAAAGCAATCCTTCCTTTTTTTTTTTTTTTTAATCTAAACTAGGATGTTTTTCCCAGAACTAAGATATTTTACTGTAAAAGAGAAAAGGCAGTGTCTTCTTTTCCCTTTTTCCCTTCAGTCTAGTTATTGTGTCACACGTTGTGTCTGTCTAGAGTGACAAATTCACTTCATCATACAGCAAGAATAGGTGCCTCTCTCTGTGTCTTGCTACTGTCAATTCCTGTTAGAGACAGGGATTGGATTCAGTTGCCTAACTAAAAGCACCTGGTGCCATTTTAGATATCCTATGGAATCCCACCTGACCTTCATCTACTGCTCTAGAAAGGAGCAAGTCTTTTGTAGGTCTCCTATGTCACAAACACCATCTACATCTACATCTCCCAGATATTTTACAGCTTCCAAAATACCACCTGACGTGTATTTAGGCAACTAAATACCACCCAATGAGTCATACTTGTCACATGGTAGCAGATCCCATTCATGAGATTTGCCTTTATGGGACTCTTGCAAAACCCTGATTTCTTTGCAGATACAGACCATTTCACGTTAGGTTAAACAAAATTTAAAATGACAAGCCTTGTTTCACTGGTATTAGTATGTAATTTAACAAAGCTAACAAATATGTACCGGGCTCCCCAGAGTTTTTCTATCGGGTGTTTTTATTATTTTCATGTTATTTGCTTCTAACTCATTGAATTGAATATGATGGTGGCTAGCGAGTGCATGTCTAAATCTGTACTTCCTTGCAAAATGTTTGAACCTAAACTTCCTAAACTTCTGTGCCCCTTTCAGACATTATTTGCTTCAGTATAGCACTCCTAGGAAAAAAAAAAAAAGCCCAAACCACAAAAAAACAAACAAAAACCAAACAAAACCCCCAGATTTAGTACATACAATCTCATGTATAGTTCTAATATCTTTCAGTAAAGTTCTTTTAGGAGGGTGACAATAAACCTGGGAAACAGGCATACTTTCCTTCCAGTTAATGAAAACAAAGCTATACTATTCTGCTATAGGCTGACATATTTTACTTGGTCTCCATTTATGGCATGTATACAAAATCATTTCAGTACCGCTTAAAATATTTCTACCATTCACTTGGGTTTTTTTGCTAGTGACCTTCATGTAGCTGGTTTTATATAGTTTAGCCACTTAAGCTGGTCTTTTTCACTAAAATCTCATTTCAGTTGGTTTTGAAGGTAGGGAATATGTTCTCTCAGCCACCCATCTGGTACTCTCAATGTTTGTCTGACACAGGAAAAGTTTTTTCTTGAAAATCATATTAATAGACACAATAATTTGTTCAAGATTTTTCTTTACTGTATATTTTTCAAGCATTTTGAGAGCTTGTTCAAAGTCACTGTCTCCCCTAAATTTTTATATCATTTATAATTGGAAAAAAATTGCTTGATACTCAGTAGATTAATGAAATCTAGTTTTCTATGAACTTGTGTCCTTTGATTCTCTGCCTGTTCCCTTTCCATCCACAACCATGGCACTCAGCAGGAGACAACATGCGCCAAGTCTAATCCAGACTACAAGTCTGCAGACTGCTGCTGCCAAATGAAAGGTTAAGGACTGACAAGGCACTGAAAATGAACTGATCTTGCACCTGTTGGTTGTCACCTTGTTTCATGGTTGAAGAGTTCTGTGCTAACTGTGAATCAAAGATGCTTGTCAGTCTAAAACATCTATCAGCATATTTTTAATTAGATTAAACAGAAATTCTAGACCAAGCAAAACATGACCTTTATTAGTCGTATCTTTCACTTGCACATCTTATTTCAAGGCCTAAGAAATTTCAGGAGTGTCAACTTTCTCCAAATACCAGCAGATATTGCTGCTAAGGCATTCACAGTATTTCTGAACCCCCTCCCCCAGCTTCATGTCATCCAAATATTGCAGGGTTGTCCTGTGACTTGGGTGATAAAAAAGCCAATTCCCTTATTTCCACAATAAATCACAATTACATAAACCGCAATTATATCCAGATTTAAAGACTGTAAAAGTTACTATTTGGCCATTTTAAATAAGGCCATGTCAATCAAGAACTGGTTTAGATGAGAACTTTTCTATGAAAAACTAATAAATATTCTATATAAAAAAAGAAAGACAGAAAATAAAAGAAATAGTAACAATTTCTCAAACTGGGCAGCTGTTCAAATCTTTCATATGTGGACATCCATTTCTTAATCATAGTGAGAACTGTTCTTATCAAAGCTATATATTTGTCTACCTGCTATAATGTTCCTAGTGCCTCAAGAACAAACCATCCATACTTCTTTGACTTGGGATCTCTCCCACCAGTATCACCAGCAGGGAAAACCCACCAAAGATCTCACAGATAGGCTGAATGAAGGACGTTCTGTGTGTTACCTGAAATGTCTGTGTCAGTCAGCATATATTCTACCATGTCCTTCCGTAGCTGTATGGCCCGGAATGCTGAAGCCCCTGTGTGTCCTGTAAACTTACAGAAGGTAGTCTCACAGACTGTTTTAGTGACAGTTGGGTCAATAATTGAAGTTTGACTGAAAGGGGTCACATAAAATGCCTGAAAACATTTCCCTGAGCAAACTCAGTAGAACTATTGATCCTGTAGTGGTGGATCAGGAAAAAGAGCACTTGCTGGTTTTGGAGCTCCATAGGATACCTGAGGGCAAAACTTGGGGTTCTTCCTCCCACTACAGAACTACCTTATGTCCTCTCCATGCTCTCTCATGGACACTGACATCCTGAAATCATATTCCTGAGATGCTGGACATGGCCAGCCAGTGAGACTTGTAACAAAAATCCAGAAAGTAATAGAAATAGGAAGTAAAAAGGGGAAATGTCTTGGGAAATATAAGGACCAGACAATCATTTTATTGTCACCTGAGTACTAGGCAGTGGCATGGCTCTCCTATTTCTCACCTAGGCCAAAAACTGAAACTGCAGTATGTGGAAGAGGGATAGGCACATTGGCTGAGTGTGAAGATGGTTGGAGAAATTTGCAAAGCTAAGTCTGTCTTTTCTGATGAACTGCTCTGTAAAGGAGCTCTACCCAAGACACAAGCAAATTATTCTGGGAATTGAATGTCCCAGACATTGTGGTGTGGAGGTTTCCATCAATATGATGGAAAGAGAGAAGGCCCTGCAATCAAGAAGGGAGAGATGAAGAAATGTATTTTGAAGGGGAAAGAGTATTTGGGAGAGGAGGCTCATGGGCAGCTGTGGAATGAAATGAAGACAGATGTGAAAAATACAAGTGGTATGGACTTCACAGTGTGTATGTGGATGGTGTCAGATAGAGCTGTCCTTTCATAGGCATCACAGTAACACTGCAAACAACTTCATTTTGGGACTGCTGAGGGATCCTTTCTTGAATAGCATGTGAACGGCACAACTTTCTGTGGTGATCCTGCTGATATCTATGCTGGTTATATACATTTATGTTGACAACAAAACAGTCTCCTAGGTGTTAGGTTATGTGAAAATAGGCTGATGCCTGTACACACAGAGGCACACGGGCAGCTGGGGGGACCCCAGTCACATGTGGGGTTATGGATCCACAGCAGCCTCACCTCTATCTGGCTACCAGATTTAGCAGCTCCTAACACTGACAATCTGCATCTGACTTTTATATGACCAATTATTGATTCAATTGCAGCAACTGAGGATGCATGTGAACTGCTTGTGGGGATAGTAAGGCCGAGTACAGCACGGTGATAGGACAAAGCATTATCACCCCTGATGCAAATAATTAGGCACCTTCTAATCCCAGATTTTGATGTTATTTTGTAGAATATTGTCCTCAAACATAAACACTGTACTTTTGAAACAACTGCCAAACCCAAAGACATTTTAGCCAGCACTGGAAAGAACAAATGGCCTCTACTGACTGACCAAATACTGGAGCCCAGTAGAATACAGCCTATAAAACCATTTAAAATAAAAATAATTACAGGCCTGCTCCTGTATATAATGTATCGATGGATTTAAAGTGCATTAACTGAAGCTAAACCATTGTTTCACAAACCTGTAAATGTCTAGTGAGTCTGGATTTCAGCAGGCACTGATTACACTTTCCAAGGCTGCAGTAAGGTACCAGAAACAAGTATGCTGCTGTTCCTGAGCCAGTTCCAGCTCTGACACCTGACCTCATGTGGGTTTCTATATCCTGAAATTAGTTGTAGGCTGTTGCTCATCTCACCTTGGTCAAAAGCATGTAGAGGCTTTGATGCATGACCTGAATTGTAAAGACATATCAGGTCTAAGCTGGGTGACAGCAGCACCCAGCAACTTGGCAAAGATACTACTAAAAAGTTGAAGAATAGCAAAGTATTGCTTTGTATGATGGCAATACTAATCACAGCTGGTAGAAGATGACCACGATAAGCATGACAAAAAAAAGTGAGAAGCTGCTATTTGCCAGATTTACTTTCTTCTCTGAGGCTCCCTTTTTCCTTCTTCATATTTTCTCAACCTTGTAAGGTTTTTCAAGGACACTGTTGTATGGGACCCTTTTTGAAGGGCTGCATATCAGAGCCAAAGGCATAAATGAAGAAGAACAGGGGGTGCAAGACGGACTCCTTAGCACTGCCACAAGCTTCTGTGAAGTAAGTCTTGAGCTCAGCAATGACACATTTTCCACACATCCCATTTTGTTGCTGTTGTTGTTGTTATTTTTAACTAGGGCAGTGGGAAAGCCTCTTGTAATGTGGACATGAACATGACTGAGTGCTCCAGCACAAGAAAGCAGTTTTGGGGAGCATATGGACAAGGTCATGAGATTTCTTAATGTCATAGTCTGTGATATTCGGCAGTGAAATTTGCTAAAAGTTGGCAGTTTCACAAGCTATGAATAAGAAATTCCACTTGCCCACACTGCCACAATATCTGAACAGTCTGTTCTATATATTTCTTCCATCCTTTGTACTACCAGATGCCATACATATATTATTTTTGAAAAAAATACATTCTTTTTATAGAGGTGTTTCCCGTATTCTGGCAGAGTTAATTGCAATACAACATTCATCATTTATTTAGAAGCTGGTTTTCTGTATTTGTATACTTTTTACATGTGTTTGTTGCTGATTTATTTTAAAGTGTGATAAAGTCTGGAAATTTTTTCTTTCTTCATCATGTTAGTTTTAGGACTTTTATTTCCGTACGTATGTAGTTAACATGAGGTTTAACATATTTTCTGTGTAATAGTTATAATAGACAATATATGTATCAGCAGAACTAAAATGGGTTCCAGTGAAAAGATCTTCTAAAATAATAATATGATATCGTAAAATTATTTAAATGTACTGGAAATAGGACATACTTACCAACTTTTTAATTAAATGCTCCAAAATGGAAGATCCTATGGCTTAATAGATGATGTATTTTTAAGACCTTCTTTTGACTCATTTAACCAGATTTGTTACCCTTATAAAATAGTTTAATTTTATCCTTCCTGTGTTGAAGCAAATGTACATTTTCCACCATGCTGCCTAAACTGAGTCAATAGAATTTTTATAGATCTGTTTTAAGTAGCATGTTTTTGCCTTTCTGCATCATTTCCTACAAAGGTATTTATTTCCCCATATACATACAGCACAATTTGAATTAATGCTTGCTGTCTACTGCAAATGGTTTGATTACTAAAGGTCTCAAGTGGAAAGCTATGTAGCTGAACTTGGGAAGACCAAGTTTCTTACATTTTTTTCTCCCACTAAAAAGCTGGCCTTCATCTTTACTTCTCCATAAACTCTTTTATCCATGGATGTCTGTCACACATTAATGCCATACATGTTAATTGTAATTTCTTAAATTAATATTAATTTCTTGGCAGGAATGTCATTTAGGCTAGCAACACCCATTTTCACTCAATACCTGTGCCGTTAGTATAGAATTAACTCAACAAAAGCTGTACAGACAATGCACAAGTATTTGTATAAAAACATTAATCTTTGTAAAAATTTTCTAACATTCAAATTCACACAGCTATTTTAATATAAATTTCCTAGAATACTTATGTTATACAGTATCATCGGTTTCAGTTTTATAAGGAAGGGGTTTAATATTAAAATATTAAAATATTAATTATTAATTTTGCAGTTAATTATTTGATATATAGGGAAAAAAGATAAATTTTTGCTCCTTTTGATGTGACTATGTATTTTTCTATTTAAACAATTACAACCATAGTATTTATAAAATACTATATTTCTATAGTTAAGGCCTCAAAATAACCTTTTCATTTCACTCAAAGGTCTTTTGCTTATTTTTTCCCATTACCTTAAAGCACCATCTATCTGTATTCCTAACATAGCAATATCATCCAAGCAGTAGATCAGAAATACAAAATAAAAATGTTACTGAGATCTCCTGCCTCAATGAACCACTATTTTTTAAAGTTGGAAGATTCTTTTTCTTCCAGTCTGTTGCTGAGAATGTGTGGTAGATACTCTTAATCTGCATTCTTACTATTCAAAATGAGAGCATGAAGACAAAGTCAATAACGTGAAATAGCTCGTTTCAGTTTTGTGAGAGGGGATATATGGTGGCTCTCAGCCTAATAAGTGCGGACCACCCAAATGGATACATTTGAATCTGTGGATTTTTAGCCCTAGCAACTTGTTAGCCTTCTCTTTTTTTTTTCCCATTTAACAAACTCCAATAAAAACACACAAAGAAAGCCATCTCCACCATAGCCCACGGGTAGAAACAATTTTTGCATTCTGTTGGTTCCAAAATTATAATTGTTCCTTCATCCTCATTCAGTCTTTCAAACTATGGGATTTGATCCATATTATGATCCTGTATCATTTCCAAACAGTCTTCAAAGTTCTTTCTAGCTTGTGGATGCCCCTGATTTGGACATTTATTGCTATTAGAATAATATGACAGAAAAGGAAGAAGCAAAGGCTTAGTATAAACTAGTATAAACCATTTTAACTAAATTTATTCTTAAAGCACCAGATTTACAGATTTTTGGAAAATGTCTATATGAAATCATTGCCTGCCCATAAATACCTTATCTAACCTGATGACCTTCTCCTGTAAAAGCATAGTTCTCCAGTGTTTCAGGCTATGGAAATGTTTCTCTCTCACTTTTTTTTTTTTTTTTAATTTATTTAACTTCCATGTGACAATCCTGAGCAAGACACCCATTTGTGTCCCTTTTCTCAAACTCACAGTTCAAATAGTGAAATTTTCTGGAACACCTGCCTGCAACTCAAACATAAAAAGGAAGTGTACAGAAGGTGGAAGCAGGGACAGGTAACCTGGAAGAATACAGAGACAGTGGCCAAGCATGAAGAGGTTAATTTAGGAAAGCCAAAGCTCACCTGGAGTTGAAGGTGGCAAGGGATGTAAAAAAAAAACAAGAAAGGCTCTTATAAGTACGCAAGTGGCAAAAGGAAGACTAGGGAAAATGTGGCCTGACTGCTGAATGGGGCAGGGGTCCCAGTGACACAGGACATGGAAAAGGCTGAGGTACTGAATTCCTTCTTCATCACAGCCTTCAGTAGTAAGACTGGCCTTCAGGATTCCCAGGCCCCAGAGACCAGTGGGAAAGCCTGGAGCAAGGGGCACTTACCCTCTGATGAGCAGGTCGAGGGAAGTGATCTTATTCAGTGCTGGTGAGGGCCGCACGTGGAGTGCTGGGACCAGTTCTGGGCTCCCCAGTACAAGACAGACAGGGACATATTTGAGAGAGTCCAATAGAGGATCACAAAAATGGTGAAGGGACTGGAGCATCTCTCCTATGAGAAAAGGCTGAGAGACCTGGCACTGTTCAGCCTAGAGAAGAGAAGGCTCGGGGGGATCTCATCAATGTTTACAAATACCTGAAGGGAGGGTGCAAAAGGAACAGAGCCAGTGGTGTTCAGTGACAGGATGAGAGGAAATAAGCACAAACTGAAACACAAGAGGTTCTGTCTGAACATGAGGAAACACTTTTTGACTGTGAGGGTGACCAAGCCCTGGTACAGGTTGCCCAGGGAGGTTGTGGAGTCTCCATCCTTGGAGATATTCAAAAGCTGTCTGGACATAGTCCTGGGCAACCTGCTCTTAGGTGATCCTGCTTGAGCTGGAGGGTTGGACAACATGACCTCAGAGGTCCCTTCGAACATCAACCATTCTGTGATTCTGTGAGTATGTCCATAGGAAGCTTTTTCAAGTGAGATGGAACATTAGCTTAGATTTGGAGATTAGTGCCCTCAGTGCTGTATAATGTTTTTTGGTTTTTTTTTTTCTCTGATACTGTGTCAAATGTTTTTCTTAAGCAGAGAAACTGAATGAAAGTAAGCTGTACTTAATGGACAAGTCTAAATTAAGAACCCCTTGTGGCAATCATCACTTCTGAGAAGAGAAAAAGGAGGTGTAAAAGCCAAGTAGGTTCTTCTACCTGCAGAGTGTTACGTCTTTGCTAGAAACTGCATATTGAAAGGATTGAACTACTACTGATGAGAAAACTCTTATACTAATCATGGCAACCCTAAGGGGAAACATTTTGAGTGTCTGGCTTTACTGTGTCTTTTTTTTTCTTTAATGGTAAAGCTAAAGGTCTTAATATCTTGTTATAAACTCAGGGGAATAGAGGTTTGTTGCAGGTATGGGATGTTTCATAAATTCTTATTCTAAACATCTATTGATCCATGTTTCTACCAGCAGCTAGGGAATGAGGGTGCTAGGATAAATTAACTGCAGTCACTCACATGGCCCTTTCAGTCCCACATGCTTATCTTTCTGTCCTTAGCACTCTGCAGACTCGGGTAGGGCTTAACACCATCCCTAATCTGACTTATATCCCAAATGTCTCAGTGCTCCCCGGTACTTATCCACTTAGCTTTGCTTTATTATTCATCATCCTAGCTTTACTGCTTCCTTTTGCTCTAATTCCTCTTCAGAAATTCCCTGCTAACAATGCAAACCTCTTGTTGTGGTACCTTGTCTTTCTCCAAAACAGTTTAATGAGTTTTTCTACATTTCAAAAGTTAAAAGAATTGTATATAAGACCATCTGCTTAGCAGAAATCAATTTCATTTGATCTATTCCTTCTATCACAAGCTGGTAGCATTTAAATTTTCAGGGCAAAAGTCACATTTTGGCTTTAATTATCTCTGAAGTGTAAGTTTGGAGGGATGACTTTAAGGAGAAAAATGCACTATGACTTCTGTGGAATTCAAATATATTATCTGTAAATAAAGCACATAAATATTCAAATCTGTATTTAAATAATTGTTGTGGTGGTTTCACTTGTCATGACTTTTCTGACATAATCAAAAACCTCTGAAACAGATGAAGTTCTCCTCAATTGAAACTTTTCAGGAGAAAGAATATGATGCGGGGTCCACTATGCTTACCAGGCAATGGAATTGGAGTCCTGTACTGTCTGTGGAGCCTCTGTTCTACACATGTGTGGGGGACACAATAAACTGTAAGTTGGGCTTCGTATCCTCGTATGAGATGAGCAAGAGGTGATGTGAACAAAATTCACCATAAACAACAGCAAGAAAAGTTGATAAACTAAATAAAAGCTCCAGTGAATGACAGAAAACAGCAGCTTTTTTGAAGGAATGGGGGAAACAGTGTTATTAACAAAAGTCTGTTTTAATAAAGGGGTTGACAGAGATGGAGTCTCCATCAGTGGGAAGAACATGAAATCTCTGCAAGTGAGGAAACTGATCAGAATTCACTGTTAATGGCAAATTCCATGAAAAAAATAAATGGAACTCAATAGGTTTAAGAAAAACAAGAGGTGTTGAATATACAGGTGGTTGTTCTGTAGAGCTGAGTGAAATGACAGTGACTGAAACCTCTGATAGAATTCAATTTCATCTATCAACTTGAAACTTAGACTATCCATACAACATTCTTTTACTTCCTTTGAGCCTTTATACCTTATGAGACAGGTACATCATTTGACATAAGACCAATAACAGTATTAGCTCTTTCTTTTCCTGGTTATAATGACAAGAATATGTGTTGATTTGTGTTTGAGTTTTATGTAAGCTTATGTCATTATAAATATGAGTAGAGCTAGTAGTGTTCATACCCCATTATTTTAGAATAATTACCTTCTGTGGTCTTCTATTTGAGATAAAACAGAAGAGAGCACAGCAGGTTATTTTGTTTCTGTAGTGCTTATGTTAAACAATTAGCTGTTATTGTTGATTGCCCCCTTAGAAATAGTCAGGAATTGTTATCTCATGACACATTTCTGCAGTTGTTCTCATGTAGAATATACCCCTATGGTTTTACAGCTTGGATAGAGAAAACCTGCTTTTCTGCCTGTTCCAATATCATTCCTCCTTCAGATTGTAATAGAACTGCAATGTGTGCCAGTACTTGCTGTTGTGATGAGCTTTGGAGCACAGTTTGTGCATGCCTTCAGGAACTGGAAGATGTAGCCATGTATAGTCAAGAGCCAAAAAGTCTCTTCCTGAAAGCTCTTATATGACTGAGGCTTCCGCTGCAATAAAGTACTGTGTACAAGAGATTATGGAAATGATTTCCCAACCTCTCTTTTGCTACCACTGAAGTACAGTAAATCTTCACTAAATCATCGCAAAATCCTATGGGTCTGTCTATAAGAAGAGAACATGCTCTTAAATGGTAAAAAAGGAAAAGCTGTACACTCATTGAAATACAGGACTTGTGGTTATATATTCAAATAATGAGACAGATTACAGTGCCACACACATAAAAAGCAAGTAATTCTGTTTATTTGAGACGGAAAAAGGAAATCTGAAGAGGAGCATCCAGTCTCTGAAAATTTCTGTGTGCTAAAGGCTTTCTTCTTTCTATAATAAACTTGGAACTCCCATGAGGACAACTGTCCCCCACAAAATAATAGGACTATACTTTCCTTATATATATGGAAACACTACTAGTGTTATTCTTACAGAATTACCAAATAATGAAATCATAGACTCCTCCCTCCATCAGTTCCTGCCTGTGATGTGGTCACAGGAATGGTTTTGAATATAGAAAACCTTTATGCTTATGTATAAAAATACATAAAGTTTCTTTTTCCCTGTTTGACTATGCCTTTCTCTCTACTCTTCCTCTTTGTCCCCCATTGCTTCGTATCTCTACAGGTATATCTGTGGCACTAACTACCATAGCATCTGACTGTCTCACATATATTAACAGATGGCAATTAAGACTGACAGAAAAGCTTCCATAGAATAATCATTTTTTGTAAAATGGCTTTTAAACAAAATGATTTTTTTTTTAAAACAATTGGTAAACTTTTTTTTTCCTGAAAATAAAAGCTTAAAAAGATAACATTTTCAGCCTTCAGATTTTCAGCCTTCAGATTGTTGACACGTGCTAAAAAACTCAATCAAATTAAAAAGGATTAAAATTAGTCATAGGAAAAAAATAATTTCCCAACCAGGTCTAAGAGGAGAGCTCAGTCTAATGCTCCTTTCCCCTTTGAGGGACACAGAAGGAGGTCTGGTATTAGTTAAAATTGATGTCCAGGATAATCTGAATGGAGACTTTCATTTGCTACTGTGTTTTTAATTGTGAATGCTGACCCTAGCAAAAATAATTATTCTTAGCAGTACTTTCAAGCAGTACTTTTAAGAAGTGAAAGCCTTACATGCTTAACCAATGACATATAGCATATCTTATTGAAAGACTTATTTGATTGTTTGCTTTTTTGCAACATTTTAACATTCTTCATCTCTGACTGTTTATGTTGTCTTTGGTCCTGCCATGTATTGTCAGGGGAAGACAAACCATTAGAAGTAGGAGACATCTTTATTCCTCAGATAAGAGGAAAAAAAGAAAGTTAGAGAAGAAAGATGAAATGCAGAATTTGTATTTAAAGGTTAAATATTTATCAAATACAAAATTACCTTGGTTTTTGTCTTCAGCCATTTCCCATCAAGTAAGGTTAAAATATTTCTTTTTATTCCCTGCCTCAGGTGTCATGGTTTAAGCCCAGCCGGCAACTAAGCCCCACACAGCTGCTCGCTCACTCCCCCCTGGTGGGATGGGGGAGAGAATTGGAAGAGTAAAAGTGAGAAAACTCACGGGTTGAGATAAAGACAGTTTAACAGGGAAAGCAAAAGCCGCACACGCAGGCAAAGCAAAACAATGAATTAATTCACTCCTTACCATGGGCAGGCAGGTGTTCAGCCATCTCCAGGAAAGCAGGGCTCCATCACGCGTAACGGTTATTGGGAAGACAAACGCCATCACTCCAAACATCCCCCCCTTCCTTCTTCTTCCCCAGCTGTATATGCTGAGCATGACGCCATATGGTATGGAACAGCCCTTTGGTCAGTTGGGGTCAGCTGTCCTGGCTGTGCCCCCTCCCAACTTCCTGTGCACCTGGCAGAGCATGGGGAGCTGAAAAGTCCTTGATTTAGTGTAAGCACTACTTAGCAACAACCAAAACATCTCTGTATTATCAACACTGTTTTCAGCACAAATCCAAAACATAGCCCCGTACTAGCTACTGTGAAGAAAATTAACTCTGTCTCAGCTGAAACCAGGACATCAGGTCACTTGCATACGTTTTCTTTGGAATGACTGGTAGAATAATTTAATACTGCTTAATTAATTGCTTTGAAGAGAAAAAGACAAGCAATAAAACACATACATTTTACTAAAAAAGAAAAACACTTCCACCCTTATATAAATTTGTTATGCTTTATTGTTTTCCCAGCCTTTTAGACTCTGCTATGCTTTATGAAAACTAGCACAATAAGACCTCATCTCTACAGTTCCTTGTGGGTGATTGAGTCAATTAAAATCTCTCCACTGGCCTCACTTGTGAAAGCTGTATTATTCATTGCTAGTGATCACTTTTGTGGGATAAAGAACATCAATTCAAAATCAAGAATGGAAGGACAAAATAGCAAACTAGCAAACACAAGCTTTGATTACTAAAGAGTTCAGGTTGAAAGGTTTAGAATTTCATGGTCATTTAGAACAGTTTTGGTTCTGTTATTGAACAATTACTCAGTGAATTTGAAACTGTTTTTCTCTTAATATGGATCACGTAACAGGTTAGTTGTGGTTTATTTTCTCTTTCTATTTCAAAATGACATTTTGCAAAAAGATTTGCATATTTTGAAAACAAATGTCATGCTCCCTCTCTGTCACTTCCTCTCTTTTTTCATCATAATAAATATTTTATAACCACACAAAGTATCAGTGTATTGCCTGATGAGTTACAGTCTCTCACTGCTGGAGAAATTCTCATTTGTCCTTATAAAGTCTGTTTGCAAAGCCAAAACCACTGAGATAAATTATTATTAATATTGTTGTTTCTAGCAATTTTAGAATGAAACTGAATTTAAAAATTGATTAGGAGTCAATTATCTTGCTCAGGGTAGGATGTTTCATTGAAAGTGGTTGTCTTTGAGCCAATATAGAAAAGTTCCATTTTCCTGCCTACGGTAACCATATAGCTGAAGCCAGAAAGCAGGACACTTATTTATGTTTCTAGGGATTCCAAAATTGATAATTCATCCATATATGTAAAAAGCTGGAGAGAAGAAACATGTTTCCATTTTGGGTTCATCCTAATCAAGAAGTGACTTCTGAGAGATCAAAATGGCACCGAGTAATATGATGGTGTTACAGATCACTAGTATGAATAATAGCATTTTTTAAATGGTATTTCCAGAAAGCTACTATTTCACAAGTTATTTCCACAGGAGATCATGTTGTCACACCATGAAATCTAAAATCCATTATATAAGTGGAAACGTACCAGTGATTTCAGTGAGCAGTAGGTCAGCCATCACCCTTCATGATAATCTCTCTACCAAGTGGTAACTTGTGTACGTATTCTTCTTACACATAAAAACTGACAGCTTAAGTTTCTAAAAAACAACAGGAATGTTTTTTTCTAGTTTTGTTCCATGCAAATAAATGTCTCCTTATTTACATATTAAGATTTAATTTGGAATATTATGAAAGCTTAAAACCCTCTCTGTTTTGAGAAAATATTATCTATTTTGTTACTTGCAAAGCAGTTAAAATTATAGTATGATTGTCACTGTGGCCAACTTGCATCTCATCTTCTGCTTCCCTAAAATTGCTTTAGTTTATTGAGCAGTTCACGTACCTCTTCCTTTTATTTCATTTTCTCAAGTTTTAGGTTTGTAATAAAACTTCACAACACCTGGCTTCCATGGTTTGTGGTCTCTTAGCGCTCCAATTCTTGTAATATCAACCACAGAAAAATTATAAAACAGCATGTGTGTGTGTGTGTATGTATGTATATATAACATATCATGCCCTAGCAAGTAAACTACCACAAAATCAGAACTAGCGAGTATATCTATGATTATCTTGATTTATACCAGGCTATTACAAATTACTATCAGCAATCAATAATATAGCATCAATCAATATTATAACAAGAATGAATAACAGCAAAATCAGGAAGTTATATACTATTGCTGGTTAATACAAACACCATTAGTGAAGCAAACTTATCAAAAATATAACAGCAGATATATTTATGATTGATTACTTACATGGATATATAGTACCAATATCAAGTGAATTAGACAGATTTCAGAAGGGGCCAAACCATCCCAGAGGGGAAAGCAAACCAATCCCAGATGGGGACCCAATCATCCCAGAGGTGGAAGGACAAACCGAACTGACTCCAAAAGTGGGCTTAAAGGGGGACCAGTAAGACAGCAGGCAAAGTCTCACTTCAGAAATGAACCATGTCACAGGGCCTGGAGTCAGCCAGGCATCCCTGGTGAGAGTCCAAGATCTTGTAGAAAGTTTATGTGGCGAGTTTAGCCTGTGCAGGAAAGGCAAAGTGCATGCAGCATGGGAAGTTCTCAGAGAGAGGCTCCATTTTGGGAAAAATTAAATCCTTATTATAAAGACATAAGAGGGCGTAGGACATCACCACTTTGAACAGCCGATAGATGTTGTTAATTTTTATTTTTCACCTGTAATGATGCTGTTTTCTGTTCCTTCAGACCCATTTTATTTTCCCAGACTGTTTCCATTTTTTCAGATGATAAGTTGCCATCACAGTTCCTTGGTTTTTGCTTATCGATGGTATCTGAGGATGTCTCCGGTTTCTAGGTACCCCAGCTGTACTTCAAAGAGGCCAGCTGCACTTTTCAAGGATGTTTCTGGTTCCCAGGCCTAACCCTGGGCTCAAGGCTCCCAGGCTGGCAGGCAATTTCTCTCTCAGTATTTTTCAGCAGAGATTTTCTTCTGTTCAGTAATTTTCCCCTTCTAACCAGGCCAACTTTATGGCTGCTCACATCAACCTCATTTTACACATTCAGTTATGTCTGCATATAAGTACTTCACTAATCTGCAGTTCAGCATTTTAATTAGCGTTTTGCACTTTCATAACCTTACATACAACCTTAGGAAGTCTTAGCACATAGTACACAAACCTGTTATTTGAAAATGTAGAACCAGATTTGGTTTCTAAACACTAGATCTTATGGATTGATTTTTTTCATCCTGAAATCTAATTTTTAAAATAAAACATTGCAAATCATATTCTAACAGGTTGTAATAACTCATTGTGCAAAATACTAGTGTGATTCATTCAACATATTCCTTTCTGGTATTTGGAGGGTAGGAGGTTGATTGCTTGTTTAATGGATCTTCAATCATTCTGCATATAAAACTTGAAAATTTGTTCTGTTTGTTGCTATATTAACTTCTTCCAAATGTATCTACTGCTTGTTCTCTACACACCTCCTCCCCATTCCCTGCAACAAAATTCTGGGTAAACAAGAATTGAACAGTATATGAAGTATACAGCATAACACAAGTAAAATGTCTTGTACCTGATGTCAGTAAAAACGTTCTTCAGACTACCTGAATGACAAGTATGATTGTCCTCTATATCCTGTTATATATGCATGGTAGCTTACAGCTTCAAACTTTGGTGAAACACTGACTCACACCAATAACTGTTCTATACTCCTCTCTCACATGTGTTCTCATGATAAGAAATGTGATGATAAGTCCCAATGCAAAGTGCTACTCTCCTATCCAAAATTTGATGACAGGAAAAGTAGGTTGGGACTGTAGCCACAGGTGGAAAAATATGTGCATTTGGGAAAGGGGGAAAAAGCTGTCTGGATCAGCAGTGGGCTTAGGACGAGGGAAAACCTCTACTTTTAAAAGTCTCCACCTTACACTAGCTGAGGTTTTGTGAGGGCTGTTTGTGCCAGCAAGTGGTAGCACTTCTCCAAACAGCATGACTACTTGGACTAATTTTGTTATGAGCTGAGGTTTCTCAGGGAAGCAGGGGGCCCAAGAGAGTACCATGCTTGAGGGTTTTGAACTATCAAGTCATGAAAGATGCTGGAATTTCTACTGATATACCCATACCTGGTTCACCTCAAAAGACCCTGAGGTTGGGGCAATGTAAAGTCAAACAAGGACAGTAGGAAGAAGACATCACAACTGGTGAAGATAAATCAATCCCGTGAATTAGAAAGAGCAAGGACTTGAATTTAGCTCTCATAAGGGGCTGATCTAACTGTTTTTAAGCTATCGTCTGCCTTAGATTCCTGTTCGTTCACTACAGGTTTGACCAGAAATCGTATTCTGGTAATGAAAAGCCTGTAAGAAGCGTCATCCAGACACGTTTTTGTGAGCAGCTTCTCTTTGGCAAACCAACACTGTTAAGGAGACATTTTTGTTTTAAAATATCTAATCAGCTTCATGCACCTTTCTCCCAACCAAGAATGAGTGCACACAATTACAGGGACTGAGTGCTCAGGATGGCGGGGTGGTTCTCTTTTCTGAAGAATTTTTCCCCTAGCAGTCATAGAGAATGATGTGAAATACATTAATTCAATGTATTTCACATTCAATGATGTGAAATACAAGACCTATCTGAATAATTATATTGCATCCATAATAGTACCCACAAAAGGTATTATATTATGCATACACAAAATATGTTACTTGTCTTGCAGAGTACTAGCATTTGTTTAAAAGTAATTTTCTTTCAATTATTTAACTCCTGTTGTTATGTTTCATCCTTATTAGTCCACAGAAATAAGTCTGAGGACTGTCAGTGACAGTAACAACACAGCAACTTAAGAACCAGGAGGTTCATTTTTGATTCAACAGTATCATGTCAAACCACTACATCAATGAAAAAAAGCCATGTTCTCATTAATGTCCCTATCGAACAGAAGGAATCTTGGAACTGAGATGATCCTGCTGGAATTTGACATAAACTTGTAAGAAGACTAGACATTTCATTGAGGGGCTTCAGATCACTAACTAATCTATTCCTTGCTGAGCCTGGCCCTAATCTTGTATTCTAGGGATGAAGAGGAAGCCTGTTACTCTGCATGTCCTCTCTGGACAAGTTTGCTTACACTCTTTAGTTGCATAAGAAATTAATAATATGTTGTGCATGGGATTTGAGCCACATCAGTCTTCCAGAGCTGATGCAGAAGTTTAAGTTTAGTCACTTGGAACAGAATCTTATCTGAGGTAATTCAGCACATTTTAATTGCAATGAAGCAACTTGAGATGAGCTGTTGATCCAGCTTGGTATAACTAGGTATCATGAAAGAGTGTTCACTGCAGAATTAACCTTTTTACGCTACACGTTGGTGATCTGAGCTAAACAGCTTTTTTTTTCTTCTTTTGCATAGTCCTTTTTACTTTCTGACATTTTCACGTGTGTACTTTACACTGAGATTCTCTTCAGCTAACACATCAATGGAGAACAATTGTGCTAGCTTTGATTTCTGCCCACTTTGAACTAAATCATGAGGTCATAGCTCAATTTCTATCAGGTTTTGTGTTTTTTTTTTTTTAAGAGACAAAAATACCACACTCCTTCTATCTCAGCGATACAAATATATCTTGGAAATCTGCATAAAAACTCTTACAAAATTATTACATTTGCCAGAAGGAAAAAAATGAACAAAGCAAAACCGAGTAGTGGAATTGGCATGAGAGACAAACATTTTCTCTGATCCCTTGCCTTTTAGAGTTCCTGAGTAAGGGCTAAGCAAAACTTTGGGATTTGGTTTCTGTAGTTGATACTCGTTTAGTTAGAGCGTGAATTCCATAATGGATGGAGATGTGAGTGAGACTATGAGATGTGTTATTATGTGATATTTCTTAGTTAGGGATAATTAAAAATTTCATTCCCTTAAATGTTGATTCTACCCTGGAAGAAGACTGAAGTGGCATCTTTGTTGCATCTTCCATGTGACTATGACTACAATAAATTGATTTGGTTTATGGGTGATATTTTTAAAAGCTATTTCTACCAATTTAGGCAACATTTCTGAAACTAGATGTTTTTGATAGGAGCTGAAAATGTTGAAAGTGTTTATATAGTTGTGTTTACATTAGTGTTTTGTCTTGTATCAAATGTACTATTTGAAGCAAACCACTTGGTTTTCCCATTCATCATATTTTAGTATACATCACAGAGTAGTGTCAGAGTACACTATCTGGATTTCCTTTGGATGCAAGTAAGTCAGATATTCTCCAGCAGCACACCTAGAGCAATTCCGCTACTCATATGCATGAAAACCAGGCTAGAGACAGAAGTAGTAAAAACTCTCTGAAATTCTGATAACATGTATGTCAAGCCATTAGCACAACTGTTTTGTTCTACAAATACAGTTTTATTGGTTGGCACTAATTTCCCTCATTGCCAGGTCAGAGGTAAAACAGGCAAACAATTCCTTAATGGACAAACCTAACTTCAAGGGACTAATAATTGTACCTTTTATATGAATATATGAAGTTACACATAAGTTTTAGTTGTGGCCATCTCCCAGTAACACAGTGGCATAATGCTAGTCACATCTTTTTTTTCCCTTTATCAGAAATGTGTATCTTTGAATAATCAGAGCAACTTTGAAATCACTCCCCAGGCTCATTCCAGTTCCCTAACTGCCTTTCATACAATTAAGGAACACTGTTTCCCAGAAAAAAAATACAAGAAGAATGTTGTTATTATTGCTGGAAGAAACTATTCTTTCTTCTCTAGTCATTATTCAAACATGTTTGTATACTGGCAAAATTCCTGAAATGTTCCACGCGGATTGTGTATTCGGGCATTTGCTTTGGTTTGGTTTTTTATTTTTTATTTTCCCCATTACTATTCTGATAGGTCCATGCATTTTTTTTCTCAATTTTTATGAAAATGTACCTGAAATCACTAGTCACTGCCAAAAAATGGCATGTCTTTATTTTTAAAAATATTAATGTTAAGCTCATTGTACTGCTGAGCGCAAATGATTCCATCTTTTTGTGTAAAACTTGGATCATTCAAATCTTTTCAGACGAAGCCTGGCCAATCCTATGATATATCTTCTAGTACTAAATCTAGCCTTTCCAAACTGTAAATATAATATTTTTTAATTCTTTTGTAGACTGACACCTGCAACAGTTTATCATCCTTAAGAAAATTAACTTTCCCAAAATACCCATTTCTTTATTATATGCAAGAAGTAGAGGTCTATTTTTCAGTAATCTAACACTATTCATACAGAACTTACAGAGTTTGAAGTATTTGATAGAACGATGACTGTAAAGGTAGTTTGGCCCCATTGACACCTTGCAGTACTCTGGGCATTTTCTGTGGCTGTATTTAATCCAGTTACAATCATTTTTGTGTTTATCTGAGTGAAGACAGAAATATGGAGAAATCTTTCTGAGGTTGCCTTGTCTCTCAGAGAATGAGGTTTTCTTCTCAGTAGAAGAGAAGCATTAGCAAATTACTAGCACAGATGGGAGAATTTTTGATTAAATGCCTTTTCATCAAAATATGCTGAGGTTAAGATATTGAGCTTTCAAAGCTCATGATACTCAGTAAGGTTTCCGATAGAAAGGGTCTGATGCCCAAAGTAAAGTCCCAGTGTCACTTCTCTGAGTGAAAACACTGAGTGAAAACACTGAACTTTTTTCAGTCTAGAGGTATACACTTCAAATCTTTTCCATTTTATGAAAACATAGAAATGTTGGGGGATTTTGTTCAAAGAAAAAAAAGGGAAAAAAGGCAGCAAAACAACTCTTTCTTGAAACAGTGAAAGGAAACAGTTTTCATTCTCTGGCCACCTCTAATATGTAATTTACTTAGTAATGCTCTTTGATCCATGGACGACATTTCTATATAGGGATTAGATCATTAGACCACTTTGGAATGCTATAATTTTTCATTCTGTTGCCTAAAGGAAGCCATGCTTCTCATAAAGCATGTTTTAAGAGAAAACCAGAGCCTATAGCTATCCAAAATAACTAGTACAGCAGAGTAAAGCTGAGTAACAAACTCAAAACACAAAAGATGGCTAAATTTCCTCCCTCTTTCAGACTTTCAGAACTAAATAGGCATAGGATCAGAGATAATTTCTTCTGTGTAGTAGACCTTTAATGTTGATATTACAACAGTAACTCAAAAGATTTAGCTCTAAGATTTAAATGTTTATTGCTTCTTTTTAAAAGGGAAAAATGGCATACATAAAAATCACCTACAGTGGAAATGGTCAGAGTAAATAAAATTAAACAGTGATTATCTTTCAACAGATGCAACAACAGACAACTACATAAAATGCAGTTCATTGGAGAAAATGACTTTTTCTTTACTGCCAAGTCACCTGCAAAACCACAGTACACATTATAAAACAGTTACATTTTTTCTGTGAAAATGATGATAGCTATTTCTATACCAGCTGTTTGATACCTTCCTGTCTTGCAAATTGATTGAAGTACTCATATTGTTAAAGCCTTCAATTTCCCAAATTAGCATATGTAAATGATGAGTTCCCCTCCCCAAATGGCATCTCTGTTTACTTATTGTCTTTGTAGCATCCAGCGATTGACATAAAAGTGGAGATTCTACTGGATTTGTTTTTGTAGCAATACACAAGAAAATATGGTTCCTGCTTCAAAGGGCAAAGCACAACACGTTGGAAGAGCAGAAGTGAATAGAATAGCAGTAGCTATAAACACGCAATTGTATTGGCTATATAATCTTGTGCATTTGTGTTGGTTAGTTAAACACACCTTGATGGTCCCCACATCACTAGGAAATCAGCAGTTATACACATACATATATATATATACATGTGTATGTATTTATTCCATTGTTTTGCTGGCTGGCAACTATTATTAGGTATCAAGTGTCAAGCATGAACAGAGTAATGAGCAGAGACCTCACTGAGAACAAGGTTTCATGCAAAATTCACTTTAGACTGAGGAGGTAAGATCAAGTGACACAGGCTGACAGCATTCACCAGTACAGCTGTTGCAATAGTTGGATTTAGTGGGCTGTGCAGACTAGCATTAGAAACAAATAAATTATGTGATGGTAATACAAGACAACAAGATAATGGAAGCTACATTTGAATAGACTGGAATATGAGTACCTAAGGTTAGTACACAGAACAATAAAAAGGAGGGTAAAGTTAAGATGTGGACAAGTTAGGACTGGCTGGAACTTACTTAGATAGCTCTAATTTTATTTCATCTAATAACACTACTGACATGACCCAGGTGTTACAAAAAGTGTATGACTGCTTTTACATCTGGAGATCTTAGTTCAAAACTGAACAAACAAAACAATTGTAATTGGTAGCTTCCTGTATTACTTGGCATAAAAATCCTTTGACAGTTCTATTGGTCAAAAGATGCTTTATGGAAGATGCCGTTTATTGCTAGCCAAATATTCTGGACCTTGTAAAATATTCAGGAGAGCACCTGTAACGTCAAAGATGCATGGTAGCACTCACCCACTGGGTCGCTTTTGTTCAGGGATGCACAGAGAAACTCCCTAAGCAGAATATACCTAATTTAGGAATACACCAAGACACGTAGGGCTAATGAGGTAGTAAGCTAAGGATTAATATGCTGACCCACTCCCAGTGAGACAGCCAGGAGCCTTTGATAGCCAGGAAGTCACCTGGGAAAGCATTTCTGTTTCCCCTTGAAATGTGCTGACACTTGGTATGCTGAATTGCCAACTTTAAATTCTACATTTTTTTTCCACAATATATTTAATGTCTGTGTTTTTTCTCTTGAATCCTTGAGCTCCTAAGTACTCTCTCAGCAATGATACTTAACTGCATTTTTGTCTTTTTCTATTAGGCAGGGCTTCAGCTTGCACACCTCACACTGTAGCAATAATTTTCTTAATAAAACTGAGCCAACGTCACAGAGCTATGTGGCATCAAACTAAACTTTGGATCACAGACACCTGAATTACAGGGATGAAGATTACGTTATGGTTTTCTAGGCAGCCAAAAACAGGATTTTTGCTGAAAACAATATTTTCTTAAAAGGGAAACTTCATTTTCTGATACTTTTTATTGTTGTTCACTATATTCCACACCCCACCCCCACCCCCCCCCCCCCCCGCAACAGTAGCTTCTCCAGCTCTCAAAAGCTTCAAATTCCAAATAGGAAAAAAGTCTGGAGAAATTTAGCAAACACAGATATAAAAAGAAAGTCAGCGTCTTTCTGCAGGTGTAAGGTCACTCTATCTGAAACAAAACTTCTCCAAGTTCCAAACTGTTTTCTCCTCCATTTTTTATTTTGCTGCTGATGTACCTTCATCAAATTAATCACATTCTGTGTAATGAACAGAACTATTTATGACCTCTTCCAGTCTTGAATTCTGATTGGTTCAGTTCTAAAGCAGCATATGATGAAAAACTCTTAGACCTGCCTGCCCATAATCTTTAAACAGGGTCAAGGAACTTATTGAGGACTTCCTGTTATTTCATCATTCTTCTGGACATTTCTGGTCCCTTCTAGCAAAGTTGCTCTGCTCCACTCAAATTTACTTTGCTTTATTTCAAATGTTCTTCCCTAAAGTTTTGTGTTCTACTTTTCTTAAAAAAAAAAAACTCTACAAGAAAAAAAAAATCACTTTTTATGCTCCATGTTCTCTACATTGAAACATTAAGTTGTGTGCACTATTGGGGAAAACAAAAAAAAAAAAAAAACAAAAAAAACCCCACTTTGATAAAGTAATTGTGAGATATATAGGTAGAAAAGTGCCAAAGTAGAAAGTGTTCTTCACAAAGAACTGAGAAAAAAAGTATAACTGGAGGAAATATTTGAGGTTTCTTTGAATCAGTAGCAGGAAGCCAGAGAGGAGGAACAGGGAAAATGTTGCTGACTGGGCCTGTGAGATGTGCCTTCCAGGTGCCGTGAGTAAATGATCTGAAGAAGCAGTTTGTTCTCCCTTTCTGCCTCCCCACACAGAGAATTACATCTCCTCAGTAAGTGAACAGTCACACTGACTACTCATTCAAATATTCAAGGGAAATTTCAAGGGTGACTATGTCTTCCACAGTGTCAGGAATGAGAAGCAGTAGAGAGGTGAATGGGACTCCTGAAAGTGACAATAGATGAACCAAATCTGATTTGTGAAAGTAAGGAAGAATAATTGAACTGCTTTCCAACACTTTTCTAGGAAGGCAGTTCTTTAAAATACATAGAGTTTTGTGGTCAAAGTATTTGTTCTTTTCATTAGCCATTTCTTTTAACCCTGGATTTTTTTATCAGTCATGGAATACCATCCTATATCCCAAAGGGTGGTTGAAAATAAACAGAAAAGTATATAATTCAAAGAAGAGCCTAAATCATCTGGAATTATACCACTTTCCCATAAGAAGCTATTCTCCCATCAATTTCTGTTTCAAAACTTATCTCTAGGATGCTTTGAGCTATGCTATTAAAATAGTATAAATTATGTCTAGTATGCAGAATACATAAACTTTAGAAGTAAAAGTTAAATGATACAAATGGGGCACATGCCCATCAGAAGACTCAAAATATTTCCAGACTGAGACTTTGGGGGGTAATTAGGAATCCCTTTCATACTGATATGTGACCACAAACTGGGACAGAGTGAATTACTTTGTGCCAGTAAATCTCACAGTGCCAAATGCCCCAGTATCTTTTGGCTATCTTACAGATAGGCATGAGTATGTATGAAAACTGTTTTACATATTCTGTGCATGTCTGCTGCCTTATTTAAATTGAATTCAATTCAATTAAATTGAATTCAACATGAATTGCTTACTTTATAACTGCTAATTTATAAGTTGGCTTGAGGATGGGATGAGATGGAAGCTTCATCTGCAAATGTCAGAGAAGGACCAGTAAAGGAATAAAACAGGAGAGAATCAGAACATTGTATATAATTTTTGCTTTTTAAAAATTGGCTGTCGGGAAACTTGTTTTGACCTTTTCCTTGTGTCCTACCTGCAAGAAGAAAAGAACAGAAGTTTTTTTCCAAGTATTTTCCACATTGGCTTCTAATAAAAATTATTGTACCATCAGTATGTTTCACAGATGGGTGTCAGTCAGAACGTAACTAATTAATCAAAAATATCTCTTGAGAGAACACATCGCTCCACTTTACTCCTGTTTTTAAAGTTGTATTGCATTGTATTTTTTTATTTATTTGCATATTATTCTGGCATGGTGTGTATAGTAAAGACATCTTAGAAAGTACTGTTCTGCTCTCTCCATTTTTTTTCTTGCAGAAAATGCTTAATCAACACTGTGTAGAACTGACTGGGTGCTTCCAGCTCTGTCAGCTATGCAGACAATGTAGGCGCATGTAAAACAGTTCTAACCTAACTGAAGAGTTAAGTGACTCTGTTCATCTGGGTGTTGAACTGGAGGCTGAATAATTAATAACTTGCATTTTATTGCTGTTCCAAAATGGGTTTTGTTACAGAACTACAAAGGAATTTCAGAGAAACCACATAACATAGTTACAATACTTACTAAGTCCATTGATTTCTTAAGTTTGGTTATGTGTAAGTTGCTTAAACATTTAAATGTATCTTTAAACAGAACAGTAATTCAGAGACATTATACATTATCTTTGGTGTTCTGTTTGAAAATTATTTAGTGTTTGCAGGTCTTGTAAGGGGTAGCCAATGTATTTGAAGTCTCCTTGGTAGAGGAGAAAACAAAAAGCCTCAATTAGATTATATTTTTGTTAGGCATTAACTCAAGAAGAATGGAATTGCATGTCCCAAAAGACTCTTATAACATCTGTGTCCAGGTAACCCTAACAGAGAAGGTTGGATTAAGAGAGACGTGCTCATCTGAACGTTTTCTTAAAGGTCATTCCTGCTGTTTACACTATTTATACCAGAGAAGGTCTCATGGTACCTCCATGTCTTCAAAGATGTTATATTCCTTTATTAATGTAATTATCCATCAAAGGGTACATTTTAACATTTAGGCACTAAGTTTGGAGAAAAGGTAAAATTGTTTCAGTCTGCACTGAAGGGTAAAGTAGAAGGAGTGTAGGTTATCGTATAGTTACCAGCCATTGCTGAGGGGAGACCTCATCGCTCTCTACAACTACCTGAAAGGAGGTTGTAGAGAGGTGGGGGTCGGTCTCTTCTCCCAGGTAACAAGTGATAGGACAAGAGGAAATGGCCTCAAGTTGCACCAGGGGAGGTTTAGACTGGATATTAGGAAATTTTTCCTCACCGAGAGGGTTATCAAGCATTGGAACAGACTGCCCAGGGAAGTGGTTGAGTCGCCATTCCTGGAGGTATTTAAAGGACGTTTGGATGAGGTACTTAGAGACATGGTGTAGTGGTGGTTTTTGGCAGTGTTAGGTTTATGGTTGGACTCGATGATCTTAAAGGTCTTTTCCAACCTATATGATTCTGTGATTCTGTGATTCTGTGATTTCCAGCTGTCCAACCACTCTACATCTACCCACACCATATTGACTGCAACTCTTATTGCACACTCACATGTTCTCTTCTAAATGCAAATCTATGTATAGTTGCAGGTAATTTAAGGAAGCAAGTGTTTGTTATGCCAAATTTCTTTCTCTGGTTTGTCACTGGATCTCAAGAAACTAGGTATGTGCATATGACAGAATTAATGGAGGGAAGATATCTAATTAATTTTCAATAAAAGTTATAGAGTTTGAGTATCTCATTTTTCACATGCTTGGCAAAGATATTTTGAAAGAACACTCAGAGTTTTGTTTTCAGCAATATTCAGCTTTAGAAAAACAAATTGTATTACTTATTTCAAAGCAAGCTTCCAAGACCTGAGATATGTAAAACCATAGAATTTCCTCATCTCTTCCTCTGCTTTGTCATTTAAATCAGCAAATATTTCATAGTATTAATTGCTTTATTAACTTAGTCAATTTTCATATAGTACATAAATTTGAGAAAAGGTCTTTTTATTTATTACTCAGAGCGAAATAAATCAGCATTAGGCCCTTGGCATGTGACTTATTACTGATGGCAAACAAATTTTGCAGGAATTTATTACTTAAAATGTTTGGCTTGTTTATAACAATTAAGTTTCTAATGTAAATATGTTTGTTTAAATTCCTAAAACAGTTCTACTGTATATTTTCACATGTAAATACACTGTTTCTATGAGCTTGCAAGTTTTTGTATAGCAAACATAGATCATAAATACTATCTTTGTAAACCTGGTTTGAAAAATTGAGTGACATTCATATTTACACCAACATTCCAAATTACTACTGTAGTTGACTCAGTCACATTTTCTCTTCTATGGTAAAGCATTATGGAAAGGAAACAAAATAATCAGGATTATAGTAATAAGGGTTTCACAAGACAACAGAGGCTTTTCCAAATGCTTAGAGGCTTTTGCAAATACTGTGAGAACTTCCACTAGCATACTTCATTAGATTAAATTATTTGGTATAAGACAATAATAATTTCTGGAAATCTGGTTACCTAGTAGGCATAATGAGCTTTACTTTTTTCCGCCCAGCATGCAGTTGCTAAATTTGTGGAAATTTGTTGTGACTTGCTACCCCTGACAGTGTAAGTGACAACATAAAGTTCTAAGGAGGTGAAGAGCCAACATTGTTTAACATAAAGCCAGTAAATAGCAAGTTCTTTTTTTTGTTTGTATATTCTTAAGTAGTTTATGACCCAAATAATCACCTGGTAGACAGTATGACTTTGTTGAAGCTCACTCTGGCCTATTGGTCTTACTTATTTTAGTCTGATCACCATCAAAATGACAATATTTGAAAATTAGGGTCTAGTTACATAGATTTGTAGTTGTCTTGTAATAAACACTCAACTTGCATACAAGATTATGCATTCTCTAAGCAATTGAGATTCATATTTACTTGGACAAGGACTAAAAAAACAGTCTGTTTAAATATGTAGCATTAAAAGCAAGTGCTGTTGACACCAATTCCTCCTGTAGCCCAGTATGTGAAATTGTAAATAGATGGAAAAGCAAATGAACTTTATGGTAAAAAATAAGATAAGATAAGATAAGATAAGATAAGATAAGATAAGATAAGATAAGATAAGATAAGATAAGATAAGATAAAGAAATCCAAGAGAACATTTTAATGAAAATCCTATGTAAACAGCAGATCTCTATTACTTCAATTCCATAAAAAGTATATCTATTTATATCTGAGCCATTTTGCAATCACTGAAACAAAATATCATTTAGCTAATAAAACAACAAGCCTTTCCAGATGAGGATTTACTCATTAATTGTTATTTCATCTGCAAATAAAGCTTCTGGTCAGTTATGATGGACATACCGCATTCAGTGATATTGAATTACTTCAATAGTGATTTTTATTTCCAGATCCTTACAGATATTACAGCTTTTATCTTTAAACCTACTTCCCGTTATTAAAGTCTCAGTCTTCTGTGACTGTGGTGTTGCATTTTTCAAACTGAGAAATGGCTATCTGACTATTATATTTTAACTTTTTCAGCATTCTGGTTTACATAATGATAGATCTGTTTAAAGCTGCCCCTTTTCCATATGTAATTTAAAGATGAGAAACCAATAAACTCATGGCTACACCATGACTTGGACTGAACAAGGTAGTGAAGAATAGTGAAGTTATTTCCAGATTATTTACTCTGACATTGGAACCAGTTGCATTTTATTGACAAAAAGAGTCATTATGTATTTGGTGGGGTTTCTTTTTAGTTTGTTTGGTCTTTTTTTGGTTTTGTTTTGTTTTTATGAACGTTGCATAGTTGCAGTTGAGGGGAGTGCAAGAATTTTGTTCTAGTTTCCCAATTGCTGGATAGTTCCACTGAAATTCTGCACCCTGAATTTAGGTTTCTGCATGGAAGTGTCAATGCATGCTCCTGTGTATCTCGCCTCTCCTTACTCCCAGTGGAGATCTAATCATAGTTGTCAATAGATCCTAGAGAAAAACATTCAGCTACCTACATTCAGATACCTGAATAGCTGGTCAACCAAATGCTTCTTCAGATAAATTGAGCGGCTCTTCGCTAATTATAACAGAGGCATAAAGACTGTACCCACTTGTAGGCACCTACATTGATGATACCTAAATTTAGCTTTCCAGATCTGGATGTGAAAGCCAAAGATGAAAGAAGGCTGTACCCAGATAAACCCTTTCTCTTCAGATTACCTGAAGATCCACAAAGTTTCCACATGACTATGTCTAGTGATGATGCTGACTACGATCATACTTCAGTTTTCAGTGACATTTATACCATTAAACCCTATAAAAGCATTTTAAAACAAAATTTCCTTTATTGCATGGATCCAGAGCACATTATCATGCACTAATTTATTACACTCAATGGCAAGTAAATTATTTAAAACAGTTTTCAGTATGTCATTCACTGTTAAGCAAACTAAATGTATTTGAATATGTGTACACCAATCAAATAAACAATATTTCACATTTGTCATAGTCAATGATATTTATTTCCAGTAAAAAAAATATGAATTTCCTTTTATATTTTAATACATGGTAGTACTTAACTTTACAGTCTAGGTAGTTCTTTTCCATGGGTATGTTTCTTTCAAACTAATTCATGTAGTTGATTTACATTTAGATAAATTCTTTATTTTATCTGTAGTAAGCTTTCAATCTATGTTTCAGCAATCTAAACTCTAGTTTGGCAAGTTACAATGATCTAACAAATAGCTTGGGCTGATATATGATCATCAAGTAATTTAGGACTATAAATTTACATATTTACTGATAAACTGCTTAGCTAATATTTGTTCTCCCCAGATGCTTACTTCAGTACGGGATAAATTGTTTAATGCTTTAATACTAACATTTTCATTAGTCTTTCAGGCCAAGTACTAGTGAATGTTTTTTATCCCACAAACACATCTATTACTTTGGTACTTTCAGTTTTCTCTAGCAAAGTGAAGACCCCCACAAAAAGGTATGTCAATGTTAATTATTAAAAATAATTAAATTACTAAAAGCAAGTGTAAGGATTTTAATGAAAATTGGCATATCTTCACCTGGTATATTTTCATTATTCTTACTGAGGAATGGAAAATATATTGGAAATGCTGAAATAAAAGAAAATGTTTGTTACAGATTTTTTGGTATTGACATGGAATAGGTAAATCTTTGTTACACTCTTTAAAGAAAACCTTCAATACGAAGTGAAAGCCAGACTTTTATAACATTCCCTCAGAAACTATTTTAAAGCTTGACACCTTCTGTCTAGGAAAAATTTAATTGTGCTCATGTAGATTTCCTACTTCTATATATACAATCCTGGAGTAGCAGAAGAGATCATACAAGTAATTTGCACTAATTTGTCTCCGCATTTGATATGTATATGAGGAAAAGAAAAATTTTCATTTCAATAATTTCTGAAAGCTATTTAGAGTTTATAAACAGTTATATGAATAACCAAGGGTTTCCTTAAAATATAGTTTTAATATGTCTTTAAAATTAGATCTCAAAATAATCTGCTGATCAGTAATCCTCTGAAAAGCTCGATGTTTTTCTATCACCACAATCATTATTCATTTTAATATTTGTAGGTCTACATCAAATCAAATTCATGGTACAACACAAATGGAGGATTACAATGTTGGAGTACTCCTTGTCTGGGGAATATATCCAACATATGAGTTCAATCTTCTTTTAGTAGTAATGTGTGTCTATCTGAATAAATTAACAAAAAAAGGCTCTCATATGTACATGTGGGTATTTACTTTTAAAAACTTGAGCAAATATTACAAGTACTATCTTTTGACCATCTTAAAATGGAGCCTTTAATCAACCTTCCTTAATCACACAGATGTGAAAAGTTTGGTTATCTTTTCTGTGTGTGTGTGTGTGTGTGTGTGTGTGTTGGGGGTTTTTTTGTTTGTTTTGCTTTTGGTTTGTGCACTGAGAGAGTCCATTGTTCATACAAAGGTGTTTTAATCTGTTTTGCTTCATTTCTTATTTGCCTTATGAAAGTCATTAACCTATGTTTCCACTCTTCTAGTATGTGCTTGGGGTAGGAGAATATGTAGCTCTGCAAATAATTTAATCCTATGAAACAGTATTAGAAGTATTAGGAAAAAAATGTAAGATTTACCTGAAAATGTGTGTAACGTTTTTTTCTGGATTATTTTAGCATTGTGATTAAAAATAAACATTACTGGTACTGCTAATGGACTAAATACGTTGTTTTTTCAATCAATTTTCAGACTAGTGAATGGTTGAAAGGGCCTCTGGTCATTATTCAAGAAGAAAAGACATTCATGTTGAGATATTTTTTCAGTAAGTACCTGACTGCAAGGATTTCTGCTCTAATTCATAAAATAATAAATATTATATATAAGAAGAAATATAAATTTCTTTAAGTTTGTCTACTTTTAATAAACAGAATGAATGCCTCTTCTTGCTGTTGACTACTTCATGTTTGTATATGTGTGTTGCGCATGTTAGAAATTTCTGTATTACAGATTCATATCCTAACCTAGCTTCAGATATAGGAGGATTTGATACATTGCTTTGCATCACTTCTCCTTGATGACAGGGATCTTCGGGCAATAGTTCTTGCAGCCTGAAAGATCAGTTTTGGTGCCTCACTGAAGTTATCACCTCTTCTTTTAAACATTTATTGTAAAAAAACCACTGGAAGAGATTCTGATATAGTACAGACTAGACTGATTATATTTGGTTGAATTATCTATTTTTCTTTCACCATCCTTTGCAAAGGAGAGTTTAACTTCTAAATAGTAATGTTAAATTTGTGTTGTAAAGTTCTCTGTGCCATAATCAAGTTCCTAGATCATGTGTTTCCTTCCTAATCAACAGCTTATTAACATAAAGCTTCTCTGTAAACTTATTCTAGAAACTATTTATATTTCTGCTGGAGACAATGGTGTATGTGACCCAGTCTGAACATATTCTTATAACAGTAATCCTAAATTCTAAAGACATGGGTATACTGGAAACATTTTTAATCTTAAATGCCACTTGAAACTTATGTTTAAATGACATCTTTTTCTCCTTTTCTAGTAAACTGTTGCAGAGATTAGAAACCACTTTGAAAATACTCCTATTGCCTTTTGTGTCTATCACAGATATGAAAGAAAAAATAAAAACAAAAACCAACCCAGTTATGTAAATTCTGATCTCTAGACATGTTGAGCAGATTTAGGAAATTAGGAAAGTTGATCCCACTTGAGGACTGGGTGCTCAAGTATGGTGTAACATTTTAAAAGATAAACCATATGTGAAATATAGTCTATAAAAAAAAAAGAGTTATACTGTATTTTTTTTCTAATTATGTTTTCCCACATGGAAAAATATGACTGTAAAGATTAAATCAAGTATTTGCTCTTGGGCTGTCTTGGGTAAACTACATAGTATTTTTGTAATATCAACAGGAAATAATTCAAATAAGTTATAATTTGTGTTGCACGTGTTGTGAAATGTTGTGGCACCATAACCAATGTCCACAATAACTTATTGCTGTTAATTTATATATATTATATAAAGCTCATGCTGGTTTTACAAAGCCATAAATTACTGTATCAAACTTACATCAATAATCTGTACTTCCATCCAATTATACTTCTAAAGTAAATGCATAAGGCAGTGGATTCCTGTTACTTCTTGACACAGCTCTAGCTGATATCTGGGAAATATTTTTTATAGTCCTTGTCAAAGACAGAATTCATTCAAACATAAAGCAATGCAAGGAGTGATTGAGATGACATGTCCATAGCGGGGTGCCTCTATCTCTTGCCACATCCAGGAGCTCTGAGTTTATTTGTCTCTGTTCTAACTGGCCTACACTGATGAGAAACACGTCCATCGGAGCAAATCCCTGTCATCTGGTTCTCTCCAGTCCCTTTCCTCCCAAGGACCTCCTTCTGGGAATGAGTCAATATAATTGAGGCCTCTGTGACTTACTCAGAGTTAAGAGATTTGCACATGATTTGGTTATTGAATCTAGGTCTTATAAGGTTCACCTTAATGACAAATCCATCTTCCTCTCCATAACAACAGCCACATTTGCTTAGCTCCAACTTCCTTTTGCATCTACCAGCTTATGCAGGGAGCAGAAGGTAGTGGCCTGTCACACAATATTCAGCTGGCAAAAGTCAATCATATCATAGTAAAAATAGGTGTAACTGGAGAGGGAAAGATTGCTGCTACTGAGAGGCAGTAACAAGGGTATTTGTTGAGCCCTATTCTAAAAGGCTATCAAAAGAAAAATCCTCTTAAAACTGTGACAACAGCTAGACCTCACTCTTATGAGTACGGCAGTTAGGGGTCTCAGACATTAACTTACCACTAGCAACTCACTGATGACTGGTAACTGGAGTGTCTGTCTTTGTAAGGACAGTGGCAAGCTATGTTCTGGATAGCTTGAGCCCAAGGTCCCTTGCTTGAATGTTGCTCCAAGACACCCAGAGGAGAAAGTTAACCAGACTTATAAGTGAAAATATTATTGGGACAATCAGTGTTGGAGATATGAAAGAATAAGATATGACAAGGTACAATATCACAATCCCTTCTAATTTGAATCTCCCCAAACCTGGCATGTCAGCATCTCTCTCCAGTCGAGTTGTCCATATAAATCCTCAGAACATGTTTTCCTTAAGGCTTGTTTAACACAAGATTTATTGCTCTCTTTCCTAACTTTCAGTTACACATACACATACCAGGTAACTGATAACTACATGGATGATTATGCCACTTCCCTTTGGGTATTTAGCTGAGTTTCTGGAACACAGAAACCCTAGACTCCATGAGTCAAAACTCCAGATCTTCCAAATTATAAGGAAAAATTGACCTGCCTATTTTCACAACACAGGCAAAACATTAAAAAAAAAGGGGGTTCTTTCCTTTTTCTGTAGTAGCCCAAGTACTTTCCTGAGATACTAAAAGAAGAACAGCAAGCACAATTTTTTTTGTTCATTTAGCAAACTGAAAAATTATTCAGTTTGGATCCACCCAAAGGTAGGGAGGTATTGCATCATCAAAACAACATAGTAAAATAAAGAAAAAAAGCCACAACAATTATTTCAGAGAAGAGTCCACATAGCTATTTTTATTTCATTAATAAGCCTTCTATTCTTTTTATCATTTTTGACTAAAATCTGTTTCTGTTCTTCATAGAAGAGATGAGGACATGAGACATTTTAAATTCCTTTAAAAGCAACCTTTTACTTTGTCTGAATTCAATGGATTTCACCCACAAAGTAAATAATTTTGTTTCTTTCAAAATGCCTTTATCTGGTGAATCATACCAGTCCTATATCTGAAAAGAAAGAAAATTATTCAATTTGCATAGTAGCACTTATGACAAAAGTTGGTGTAAATGGAGGTGAGAATGTGTAGTAAAAAAGAGAAACACAGGGTTTCTTTTCTGTGTTGCAGCTATTTAGCTTTAAGACTCTGAAAGATTTCACATTTGAATTTTATAAAACCTACCCCATACATATGTATGTATGTATTTATGTATGTATTACATTGTCATAATACTCACCCAACCCATCATTAATTGGCTGACTTCTGGAAACCTAAACAAAAATGAGTCTAGAGGAAAGATTGTGTTGCAGTGAAGAGGGAGGTCAACAGAAAGAGGAATGGCAGATTGCTGAACTCAAGATCACCTTGATATCATCTGTATGCCTACTTTATCAAGTACACCACATTGTAGCAGCCAAATGAAACACAATTTTTCAAAGCAATGCCAGCTGTAAGAAAGACCTTTCAAGGCAGTGTAAGCTTCCATACATACATCTCTCAAAACATTGTAGCCTCTATGCTCTTCACATATATTACAGAATTTTTGTTCTCGGTAAAGATGCTTAAGGACATAGTGAAGTGTTTTCATTCCTTGATTACAGGTGATACAGAAAAAACAGATAAGAAAGAAAAAACAAAGGAAAGGGAAAGGGAAAGGGAAAGGGAAAGGGAAAGGGAAAGGGAAAGGGAAAGGGAAAGGGAAAGAGGGAAGGGAAGGGAAGGGAAGGGAAGGGAAGGGAAGGGAAGGGAAGGGAAGGGAAGGGAAGGGAAGGGAAGGGAAGGGAAGGGAAGGGAAGGGAAGGGAAGGGAAGGGAAGGGAAGGGAAGGGAAGGGAAGGGAAGGGAAGGGAAGGGAAGGGAAGGGAAGGGAAGGGAAGGGAAGGGAAGGGAAGGGAAGGGAAGGGAAGGGAAGGGAAGGGAAAAAGCCAACAAAGTTCTTAAAGTAGCATGTTGCAGTAAATGGGCAGAGAGTCCAAACCATTTGTTGAAAATGCCTTCTCACCTGCATCCCAGCTCAGGAGGTCCGGAACTCCACATTTTTTCACCTTATACTCTCCAAACACAAAAAGGTTTTGCTTTTGAGTTAGTATGGAAGAACTTCAGATTTGATAAATTATAACTAGCACACACATCCTCAAGGATGTTCAGGGAAGTGTGATTAGGAACTGGAGGATTTCAATCTTTTTATTCATTCCGTTAAATTCAAGTAATCCTGACAGGCACATCCATCATCCTGCACTGCTAGTCTGCAAATGAAGTACATAGGAATGCTTTGTGCTACAGTTCCAGTGGTAGATAGGCATACTTTGTTCTAGGCCAGAAATCATATGCCTGTATCAGTGTGCACTGCCCAAATAATTATGCCCTGCTGTTTCCTGCTGCAAAATTTTCAAATCAAATCCAGTTTGGATCCAGGCCGAGCAAGCTCAGATCTTTGCACCCCTTCTATATGGAAATGACTAGGATAACCCTTATGTACAAATGTCCCTAATAGGAGACATTCCCTGCATCAGAGAACCCTTAAATTCCATATTCCACAAAAGCAAAAGTATTTGGAGCAATCTGTGGCATCCCCGAAGATTAAACTTGAAGTTGGAAGATGTGTATGTGAAACTCTTTGAATTTTCCCCAGATTTACTATTGATCCACACTGAGGATGCTGGGATAATGTTTTAGCCATTACACTGTTATAAAAGGCTGTCTCAGATTTCTTTTTCTTCCAGAAATATCTTAAATAGACTGAAATCTCAGGTCACTGAAAAGAAACTGTGCAGCTGTTTTTCAAGTCCATCTCTAAATGGTGTATCTTGAGTGACACAAGCAGTAGTTGGCAGAGGAAGAAACTGGAAGCGCAGACCAAATCGTCTAGGTCCAAGTCTGTCCCTCCCATCTGCTATAAGTCTCAGTCCTCCTGCTGCTCTTCATTCCTGATGTTGTTCTTTTGGACACCTTTAGCATTCTGGAACTGAGTTTATGTTCCATCTCTGTTGTTCTGCGGCCTGATTTTTATCTTTGTTACTCTGTTTCTTGAGGTTTTTTCCTGTGTAATCATCTTTGCAAACTTCTGAGCATTCCTTTCCTGCCTGACTCCAATATTTTGACAATATTTATTTCCTCTGATGATTTCTTGATGGTTTCAATATAGCAAGGAAAAAAAGCAGCCTATGTTACCACACCCATAGTCTTGCAATCTGCACCATAAAGCTTTCGTCCTTCTGCAGCAAGAATTTTACATACAGTTAGAGAACTCAAACATGTGAAGCCCTAAGTTTTTCTTCAAAATAACCAGAGGAAACAGACATTTAGAGAAAAGAATGAGTACCCAGACTTCATTTTTGGGGGCAGCAGGCAGTAGATTGATCAGAATTCCTAATTAGAAAAAAAGAATAGATAATAAATACAGGAATCCTTTACTGAACTGAACATCCAGTCCCCATACAGCTTTATTTGTAATAATCACTGGCTAATCATTGTAAGGTTTTCTCCAAGGACACTAAAACACTGGACAAAATACTTTACCTGTGTGAGTATAGATACCTCTGCAGTGGTGTATCTCATTGCTCCCACCAATACTAGGTGGATGCTCTTTTTTTCATATTAAACCACAGAAACTGAAAAAGAGCTTCCAACTTATTAATTTATTAATGTGGAGGAACTTATATTCCTGATTTAATGGGGAAACATATCTATTAACTGACCCCTACATGGTTCTTCCAGTGGAAAGAGGGTATTACTTTCCATCTATATGACTACTGCTGCTAATGTCTGAGACTGTTGCAGCCTTAAAAATGCACAGTTCATTCTGCAGATGGTGATAGCTCTACTAACACTTCTATTGTTAGTTTGAAAGTCAAGTGATGATACGTGTAGGTGTATGCGTGGGAGCAGTGCAAAGAATTACAAGGATTTTCTCCCACACTAACGATCCACATGGAAAAGAGGGCCTTATGAAACAATGTTCTGTTCCTCTGGTATTTTTAATCAGTCTGATATTTTGTTAGAATAGCACTTTATTGCACAGCTTGTCATTTTTCTATCTAAGGAGTATCTTTTTTAATAAAAAAATCTTTTATGTTTTTTCTTCACATTTTGATATGTCATCATTTTCAATTTTTTTTAAACTGTGTCAAAGCAGAAAAAATAGCTGGAAAATTAATGATTTATTCTGACACTCATGTAATTTACTCTTCTAGCTTTTTCAGCAATTATGCATTTGTTGGACCTGTTAGTAATTGGAGGTTCCTTAAAAGACAATGCCTGTCAATTTTGTAATCTCTGTAATTTCAGTGGTGGCTGCAAAACAGGAAATGTATCAGTATTTGATTGTAAACACATCCTTCATGGTACAGTCAGATGAGGATAAGGCAGTTGACCTGGGCAACCCAGGTAAATATTTCAGCCCCAAAATGGCTTTCTGTTTGGTTTCTACAATTCATTCGGGACATTTTAGCATCCTGGTTAGATTTTCATTAGTTCTGGTTACCCACCCAAATTTCCTGTCAACTCTTAGATAGAAAAACTTCTTATTTTTTCCTCCCAAGTAGTGTATGAATTTCTTCTGCACCAATCTCTGGTTTTTATTTTGTTTTGGTTTTATACATACATATATAAATGTATGTGTATGAATATGTATATATGTTTGAATGTGCATACACAAATATTTTGTGCATAGGCAAGAATATGCATGCACATGCATATGTGTATTAATTTTGCTTAGTTTTTGTCTCTTCTTCACATATTATCTAATCTTAGGTAATAGGAAAAAATTACTCCATTCAAATCTTCCCTCAACCTCCTTCTCTCTTTCATTCTTCCGTTACTCTTTTTCCTGGGTACAGCCATTTTTTCATAATGCTCAGAAATAAGCTGCTTATCTGTGCATTTTGAATAATGAGAGCTCAGTGAATCAGCCTTGGGTGATCTGTACTACTCTAATTATTTTTTTCTTTTGACGGCAACTGTGGTTATATCCACTGAGAAATGTCCAACAAAAACCTATGAGCTATTAGAATTAAAAGAAACGGTGCAACCACATACCCCCATGTAACTACATCTATTTTAGATTTGTCTAGTTTTTGGTTGAAAGTTTTAGTACAAGTCCATTCAAAATTATCTTGCCCATGCCCATACTGTGAAATGAAATATGTGTTTTACTGTTTCATATGGGAAGGTCTTTTGTTTTTGTTTCTTTCTGGAATTAATATTTTATTATTAAAAAAATGTTAGTTTCATTTACCTTGATGTTTCTGTTGGAAAACTTTCTTTAGGAAATGTATTGTACATTTAACTGCAGACTCCAAAAATGCAGACAACTGACAAACTGCATTTTACTTGAATTGCCAGAGTAGGGAATGTCTCCTGGAGCACACATTGTTAAGTGGCACAAAGTAACTTTCTATTTAAAAAGTACGATATACACCTGAATGGTTCACTGTATATTGCAGGTCCATCTTTTTGTAGACTTGACTGAATCAGATCTCTGCTGGCACATGGAGGCTGTTTGGCATTTTGACTGTTATCTTTCATAATGGAATTATTTCACTTGTTTCTATATACTTTTTAAGTCTTTTTAAGTCACCTACTTGTCTAACTCACTACCAACTCAATTTACTTATATTTTTGTAATTAATTAATTACATAATAAAATATATCTGCAAGGTTCTATATCTTTCCCAACTGACAGAATAAAACACAATTTTCACTTGGTCCTACCAACTATACATGCTAACTTTGCATTTGGCTTTACAGTCATGAGTTTTATTTTTATTTTTTGTATTTCTGTTGGGTTGGTGCATGGATTTAGGAGCAGTTTAGGAGGAAAGGAAAGCTGGTGGTCAGGAAAGAACTTTGGATAGCAGGTTTATAACATGCATATGAGAATTTTGTGTAGAGGATGTGTGGAAACAAGTTAAAATGTGGTCATACCTGACTATAAAATGAGAATGATATCTAGATGAAGGGTTTGTGTTTCTTTTTTTTCTTTTTTTTTTTACTATTTCATTGTAATGAAATAAATATAGTAGGAAAAATAGTAGAATCAAATATAAATAAAATAATGTCTACCAGTTAAATCTGTACAAAGAAAAAGAGTTCCTAAAGGAGCTCATATATGAACAATATTCTTGTCAGTAATATGAAACCAGCCCAATCGCCATGCTTTCTCTTTTACTGCTCAGTTGTTGTATTTTTACAGATGGTGACCAGAGAGTGACAACTATTGTGTTTTACAATAACTTTAGAAGTTTTGATTGTCTTTCTCTTTTTTTCTCCTTCTCTCACTCTGAAAGTAAAGGCCTTCAGGGAAGGAGGATCAAGGGAGAATGGTGTATGATTCTGAACCATGACTCAGAAAAAATGAGAATAATTTTGTCATCTTCTCCAATCTCCCAGCAGTTCACAATTAAAGTGATGTAAATAAAAAAAATTTATAAGTTTTGAGTTATATTTTAGTGTTAAGTTTTGAGGAGAAATACAAACAAGCAAAAGAAAACCAAACAAGAAACAGTTTTGCAGAAATGGGAAATTGAAGTAATCTGATAAAATAAAACAATATTCAGGAACATGATTTTCTAATATATCTTAATCCCTTGACAATTAGCATCTTAATTTCTTATTCATTATACAATGCACTTCAGAGAGCCTATTGAGATCCTGTCTCCTGGGACTAAGCACTACATAAATGCATAGTAATATTAGATTTAATTCTCAGTCTGAAGGTGACAGTTAGTCCTCTAAATGTACCTATTCAGAGAGATAAGAGATGGAAAATATCATCTTTTTCTGTCACTTGCCAGCTGCGTCCCAGACTAAAGTGAGAAAGAAAGGAACCACTTACTGACAAGGTGAAAAAAGAAAGGGAAGACCAGGTGAAAACACACATATATCCAGTGAATGCCCTGACACTCTGTCTGAAGACCTAATCTACATCAGGTAATTGTCTGAGACAGATAACACCCTCTCAGTTCACAGTAACAGAGGGGAACACGACTGTTATTAGTAAAGCTATTGCTTATCCTTCTGTCTGGCCTTGTGCAAAAGCTAGAATACGGCCACTGAAACATAACCTGGACAAAACTGGAGAAATGTAGTTGTCTTCTCCCATTTTTCCCACAGGGAAGTGAGGCTTTGTGAGTTTACACTGGGGACTTGGCCAAAAGAAGCCTGTGACACTTCTGAAAAAGATCAGCTACAAGACACCCAATTATTATCATGTCTGAACCTTGAAGTATTCTATATCTCCTCCAGCCTCAGCTGTTTGTCACTTTGCCAACATTCACAGAGCCTCGTAGATAAGCTAAAAGTGTATAAGGTTCATCCGATGCTTCCTTATCCTATCTTAGTTTGTCTGAATTCTTTCCTGCTAATATCATACCATTTCTGCCAAAACTTTCATTGATATTCATTGTTGTAGCTGATAAGTAGTGGGAAATGAGCCCAGAAAAAATTGACATGTGATAAGCGGCTCAGAATAACTTGCCACAAGCATCTGGGTTTTATTTTGCTTTGCCTCGGTTTGAGATTCATATGTTATGCAGGAAACACAGAATTTATTTGCTTTCCTGTTCTTGTGTTTTATGTTTCTTTGTATTGGTTACAGCAGTTACTTGCTGTTCCTTTGTGAAATGAAAGGTAGTTCTAACACAACAACTTATAGATGATGAAAGTGTAAAGGTTTAGAACATCAGTTACAAAATATTGTACTTGATCACAGTTCATTGAAGCTGATGATTGTTTTTTTTAGAAAAAAAGAATAGAATAAATTTCACTATTGAGTTCTCAGTGATTTGTTTATCTCAGTAAAATCAACTTCAATTGGTGATCCTGTTGCCTTCATTTTTGTTTGCCTCACAAGTTAGATTTTTTTTTCCTAAATATTCCATTTCAAATTCAAGTTTGGAAATGAAAGTCTCATTACATCTGTCTACATTATTCAATATGATAAGAAAGACACTTTTAGTGCTTACATTACCCTACGACTCTGTGTGTAACTTTTCCAAATCCTGCCCTTGGCTGCAATGCAGACAAGTAAGCTGAGGCCATTGTTTGCACGGTTTAATAATTCTGCTGCTGGCAAAAGAGTCAGACAGAGACTTGATTATGCTGTGAGCATTGTTTTGTTTCTACAGTTCTAACAGGATTGGAAAGACTAAGTAACTTTTATTTTTGCTGTCAGTTACATGAAAAGATTGGATCTGTTGATAATAAAAAAAATGTGGTGTTTACATGATCTAGTAAGGACTGCATTTTGAGATTTAATGCAGAACGCATCTTGGAGATAAACATGCAGGTGTTCCTATTATTTTACTTAGTATTATGTCAGGTTTAGGGATTACCTGAATAACAGAGAAAACCTTGAGTAACAAAAAAATTACACCAAATTTTCCATGCTTCTTAAAATGTGAACATGTTTAGAAGCGCAGCTGACAGAAGGGGGGTGTAGATAACGAAGCTTAGATTCTTCCAGGATTTGACCTCCAGATTAATTGTTTTCTTTTCCTAAGAAATCCAGCCTATAGTAGCATACTTTCATTTCTTTACAATGTTTCATTAAGTTTTGCACTGCATGTCCACATTATTCTACTTTCAGAACTGGATGTGAACTCAATAGATAGCTACTGTGATATGGTTTGGTTTTCTCTAAACAACTCTGACTTGCTCAGGATGACCACCAGTCAAAGCAGAGCTTGTGTAAATGGTTCCATTGGGACAAACTATGAATAGACTCTGAAAATGTCAGGGCTGCAAATCACAGTCATGTGTGTGTTTGAGCGCCTTGTGCCAAAAGATAGAAATAAGTATAGTAGGTGTTAAAAGGTAGCAACGATACCAAAGAGAACTCCTTGGTCTTTCTCTCAAATAATGTTTACACACTCTAACAAATGTCTCCATTTTTCCCCAACCCGTAGAAGAAGCTAAGTTTGAGAATTACCCTTGAAAAGTACTGGAAAATTCTTCATTCAATTGAATAATCTAGACCAGTACTTCCTGCTGTAGCTCTTACATATTTTATCTGGTTAATTCAATGCATGCTTTTAAAAAGCAAATATTTGAAAACTATACAAATGTCTTGTTATTGCTAATATTCTTGGACATCCAAAAAGTCAAGATGTAAGGTTTGGGATTTTTTCTAAATTGAAATCTATATGAAAGTTTTCCTGGTAAGTTCCAAGACCATAAAAAGTATTCAGGACATTCTAGGTAATAGACACAGTACCTACCTTTTTCCCTGTGGCATATTAAAATACAAATCTGTTAAACTGCAAACTGTCTCCCAAATTCATAGCTAATTAACTCTCAGTGATACGTCCAGCTGCCAACATTGAGTGCAAATTTTGCAAGTGAGCAGAGATTTTCAAAATATGGTTTTATTTTTCTTGTGCTGTTGCTTGATGTATAGATGCAATCAGTGTAATTTAGCAAAAACATGTTTTATAGACAGTGGGGGGAAGAATATAGGATACTGAAATGCTAAGTGGAAACAGGTGAACAAATTCTGTTAGGAATTCAAAACCAAAAAACTTGTACTTTTCACTCCCATGTATCCTGCACCATGCATTCATCCCATTCCCCTGAAGTACCTATCAAAACTTTAACTGGCCAAAACAAAAATTAACTGAACTTGAATTTATTTTGAAATTAAAAATTAAAATTTAGTTTTAAATTAGTTCCAATTCTGAATAGAACAGTACAAATTTTGACAAGATCAAAGGCCTGAGGTCTGTCTTCTTTAGGCATGTCAAGGATAATTCTACAGGTGTTAACTGGTATGCACATAGTGTGAGAGTCCAAGTCCCAAATCTCCTAAAGGTTCCTGTGAGATTATATATATAATTTTCTTTAGCCTTAGCCATTTTAATTTTGTCCCTCCCAGTAGCTGAGTTATATGTGGAAATGAGTGTGAGGTCTGTTTACTCCCCAGCCTATAATTTTAGATGATTAGCTGCCCAGGAAAAATATTCAGAAGTAATCTCAATTGATTTTAGGCAATCAGAAGGAAAAAAATAGTAACAATACCAGACAGAATATGAGATATTAGCAGATATTATATAATCAGGTCATTTTTGCCAAGCTTTGGAAATGTTTTTTGAAGTTAATTTGGACTGTAGCTACTTTTTTTCCACAACTCCTCTCTCACTGAAGTGCAACAGGCTTTTTCCTTGATGGCTGACATAAACACAGTCGTTCTGTCTGATTGGTGCAAACACTGTCTTCCTTTTGCTGCATTTAACATGTGCATGTTCCTTCCCTCCTGAGAAGAATACACGCTATGTGTAACGTTTTCATTGCTTCACACATGTCTTATCAATACTATTCATTTCATCCATTAACGCATTTTTTAAATCTTGGTTATTCATTTAAATTGTATGGTTAAATTTCTGGTGTTCACTAAAACACCCCTGTTTTCAAAAAAGACAGAGAAACTTAATTATGTGTTTCATTGGTACCACTGCATTAGTAATGCCTCAGCTAAGCCTAACCAATCAAGTATAGAAGGGATATGATGCAGTTCAGAAATACATATTCCAAAGCAAATGTATTTTACCTCCTTTTACCAAGGAGGTAAAAAATTATTTCAGCATCAGATAAGGATATTTTAATCATTCAAGTAGTGGAATAGTCTTCAAAATACAATGCTGAGAGCAAACAATTAAATATTTTTTAGACTGTAACTTGACAAATTAATGGAAAACAGTGCATATAAGTTAACTGGAGAATGCCTGAAGATGAGTTACATTTGGGATATTTCCACTGTGTTGATATACTCTGAATAGTTCTTGACTGATCTCCATTACATTCACAAACTATTAAACCTATTCTTCGAAGTTTTTATTGGTTGCTTTCTGGAGAAAGAAGGAATCCTCCTTTCCTTGATCCACAGTGAAGTTTCTGAGTTTTTTTAATCTCTTCTCAGGTACTCGCTATTGACTACTTCTATATATGTTGTGGACAGGTGCTTCTAAAGGGGTTTAATTCCTATTAGGTTCTTACATCCAGCTCACAAACTTAAACTGGAAACTAATACCAGATTTGTAGAGTCAAAGTGGATTTTTTTCCCCTGTACATATTCTAGTCATAGGTCAGGATTTTTTCCATCCTCTGGGCATAAAGGATAGCCCTCTTCCCAGATTACCTGGGTATGGAAATATTTGGGTTTTCACCTTTTCCATTGCACTTGTGCCTTTTACAGTTTTTTGTTATATATTGGGTATTTTCATCTTAGCTGCTGATTCTAGAATTAAGTAGAGCATACTTGAGTGGTTTTTACTGTTAAGAATATTACATCAAAAACATACTATGAGACATATAACAGAAATAAACAAGACACTTAATTTTGAATCTATCATCTTCCTTCCTTTTTTCCTTCTTATTCCATGTTTATGAACAAAAGCTATTCCACGAAAATTAGTGATATGGTTGTGAATGCAAAGGTTCACAGAGTGCTGAGAACCTACCAAGTTAATGTTAATAGCTATTGTATAAAAGCTTTCAATTTAATTTGAAATGGGACTGTAAAGTGGCTCATATGCTGAGATAAGCAAGAAAAAAATTGATTTCTCAGTAATGGTAGAAAGCCAACATGCTAATATTCACCCAGGAAATCTTTAGCAGTTACATGTGTTTAGGTAGGTAAAAAGATGTTAATTCAGTTGTAGATGATAAAACCCTAGTAATTCTTCTTACATACGTATTTACTTCCAATGGAAGAATTATAAAGTTTTTTTCAGACATAAAATAAAGCCAGTGAATGAAGACCATCAGAAAAATTTCCATCGTATTCCTCTAGCAAACTCAGCATTTCCTCCATAATTTCTTCCATGTTTTCTCTCATCAGCAAAGCCTTGAATGACTCATCCAAAGAGTATGATTTCATAACATGCCCAAAATTTAGAAATTTTTTTTTCCATTGGTGTTAATTAGAAACTTTGTAATCATGTACATTTAGAATAGAATAGAATAGAATAGAACAGAACAGAACAGAACAGAATAGAATAGACTATGTCAGTTGGAAGGGACCTACAAGTATGATCTAGTCCAACTGCCTGACCACTTCAGGGCTGATCAAAAGTTAAAGCATGCTATTAAGGGCATTGTCCAAATGCCTCAAACACTGACAGGCATGGGGCACCCACCACCTCTCTAGGAAGCCTGTTCCAGTGCTTGACCACCCTCTCAGTAAAGAAATGCTTTCTAACGTCCCGTCTAAACCTACCCTGAAACAGCTTTCAACCATTCCCTCATATCCTATCACTGGATACCAGGGAGAAGAGATCAGCACCTCCCTCTCCACTTCCCCTCCTCAGGAAGTTGTAGAGAGCAATGAGGTTGCCCCTCAGCCTCCTGTTCTCCAAACTAGACAAACCCAGAGAGCTCAGCTGCTCCTCATAAGACATGCCTTCCAGCCCTTTCACCACCTTTGTTGCCCTCCTCTAGATGCATTCAAGGATCTCCACATCCTTCTTAAACGGTGGGGCCCAGAACTGCACACAATGCTCAAGGTGAGGCTGCACCAACGCTGAATACAGCGGGACAATCCCCTCTTTTGACCGGCTGGTTGTGCTGTGTTTGATGCACCCCAGGATGCGGTTTGCCCTCTTGGCTGCCAGGGCACACTGCTGACTCATATTGAGCCTGCTGTTGACCGGCACACCCAGATCCCTTTTTGCTGCTCTCCAGCCACTCCTCTCCCAATTTATACTTGTGCTCAGCATTACTCCATCACAGGTGCAGAATGCGGCATTTTGACTTGTTAAATTTCATCCCATTAATCATAGCCCAATGCTCCAATGTATCTAGATCCCTCTGCAAGGCCTCCTGTCCCTCAAAAGAGTCAACAGCACCTCCCAGTTTGGCATCCTCAGCAAACTTGCTAATGGTGCATTCAACTCCTGCATCCAGACCATTGATAAATATATTGAACAGAACTGCCCCTAGAATTGAACCCTGAGGAATACCGCTGGTGACTGATCACCAGCCAGATGTAGGTCCATTCACTACAACGCTTTGAGCTCTGCCCTTCAGCCAATTCTTCACCCAGTGCACCGTAAACCTGCTCATCCCACAGTTGGACAACTTGTCCAGAAGGATCATCTGAGGGACAGTATCAAAAGCCCTACTAAAATCACATCACATTACGCACATCACATTTTTAACAGTAATGACTTTCGTTCTCTGCAAAGTGCCCTCTTCTCTCCCTTTTCATAGCTTTGCAACTGTAGTCCAGGTTCTATTGGTATTTTGCCAGAAAACCCATTGTTTTTCAGAATAAAATAGCAGACAATCTAATTACCTGAACTTCAGTATCCAGTCACATATCTGAGTTGAAGTTTTCTTTCTTTCTTTTTTGTTGTGCTTTAAAGAGATATATATATTAAACTGTATGGAGCACTTTCACATGGGCTTTTGGGAAATCTGTAATGGGAATCTTTCTACTGCTATTCTTATGTATGGTTGAGATACAAAAAGAAGGAAATCACTAACATTTAGATTTGCTGGGATCTTATTTTAGATAGCAGTCTGAGGAGTATCAACAAGGATTACAGAGCCCTGAGAGTGGCTGTAAGGGACTCTGGAGCACAGGTAGTTTTTTCATCAATCCTCCCGGTCAAAGGGAAGGGCTTTGAAAGGGCCAGTCGAATCTGGCGAATCAACAAATGGTTACAGGACTAGTGCCACAGCCAGGGATTCAGCTACTTAGACCATGGGACTTGCTTTGAGAAACCTGGTCTACTGGGGGCTGATGGGGTCCATCTGTCAGAGAAGGGGAAGAGCATCTTCGGCCATAGGCTTGCCAAGCTGGTGAAGAGGGTTTTAAACTAAAGGTGCCAGGGGAGGGAAACCTCAATCCATCCCAGTCCTACCGGTTTGATGTCAGTACCAGCAATAGATGCCCAAAGCCTGGAGAAGGATCACAGGTCAGCAGAAGAGCAACTGAAGAATAGCACAAAGGAATTCCAGCCACTCCAGCCAGTAAGTAAGCTTAATCGGAGTCCCAGCTTAAATGCCTCTATGCAAACGCATGTAGCATGGGGAATAAACAAGAGGAGTTAGAGACATGTGCCTGCCTGCAGGGCTATAATCTTATTGGCATCATGGAGACATGGTGGGATGGCTCCTATGACTGGATTGTTGGAATGGAAGGATACAGGCTTTTTAGAAAGGATAGGCAGGAGAGACGAGGAGGGGGTGCCACCCTCTATGCCAATGACCAGCTGATGTGCATGGAGGTCTGCCTGGGGATGGACGAGGAGCCGACCGAGAGCTTATGGGTCAGGATTAAAGGGAGGGCAGGGACAGGTGATATTATAGTGGGGGGTCTGCTACAGGCCAGCTGACCAGGAAGACCAAGCAGATGAGGCCCTCTATAGACAGACAGGAGCAGCTTCATGTTCAGAAACCCTGGTCCTCACGGGGGACTTCAACCACCCCAATATCTGTTGGGGGGACAACACAGCAGGGCATAAGCAATCCGGGAGGTTCCTGGAATGCGTTGATGATAACTTCCTTCTCCAAGTGATAGAGGATCCAATGAGGAGAGGTGCTATGATGGACCTTGTTCTCACCAGAGGGGCTGATGGGGAATGTGAAACTCAAGGGCAGCCTTGGCTGCAGTGACCATGAAATGGTGGAGTTCAAGATCCTTAGGGCACCAAGGAGGGCACGCAGCAAGCTCACTACCATGGACTTCAAGGGAGCAGACTTTGGCCTCTTCAGGGATCTGCTTGGTAGAGTACCATGGGATAAAACCCTGGAGGGAATTGGGGCTCAAGAAAGCTGGTTAATATTCAAGGATTACCTCCTCCAAGCTCAGGACTGAATCATCCCAACAAAGAGGAAGTTGGGCAAAAATGCCACGAGGTCTGCGTGGATGAACAAGGACCTCCTGGACAAATTAAAAAGCACAAAAAGGAAGCCTACAGAGGCTGGAAGCAAGGACAGGTAGCCTGGGAGGAACACAGAGAAATTGTCTGAGCAGCCAGGGATCAAGTTAGGAAAGCTAAAGCCCTGATAGAATTAAATCTGGCCAGGGACATCAAGGGCAACAAGAAAAGCTTCTATAGGTATGTTAGTGATAAAAGGAAGACCAGGGAAAATGTGAGCCCTCTCCGGGACAAAACAGGAGACCTGGTTACCTGGGACATGAAGAAGGCTGAGGTACACAACAATGTTTTTGCCTCAGTCTTCACTGGCAAGTGGTCTAGCCACACTGCCCAAGTCCCAGAAGGCAAAGGCAGGGACTGGGAGAATGAAGAACTGCCCACCGTAGAAGAAGACCAGGTTTGAGACCATTTAAGGAACCTGAATGTGCACAAGTCCGTGGGACCTGATGAGATGCATCCAAGGGTCCTGAGGGAACTGGTTGATTAAGCTGCTAAGCCACTCTCCATCATATTTGAGAAGTTGTGGCAGTCTGGTGAAGTTCCCACTGGCTGGAAAAGGGGAAATATAACCCCCATTTTTAAAAAGGGAAAAAAGGAAGACCCAGGGAACTACAGGCCAGTCTGTCTCACCTCTGTGCCTGGAAAGATCATGGAGCAGATCCTCCTGCAAACTATGCTAAGGCACATGGAAAACAGAGAGGTGATTGGTGACAACCAGCATGGCTTCACTAAGGGAAAATCGTGCCTGACAAATTTGGTGGCCTTCTACGACGGGGTTACAGCATTGGTGGATAAAGGAAGAGCAACTGACGTCATCTACCTGGACTTATACAAAACATTTGATACTGCCCCACATGACATCCTTGTCTCTAAATTGGAGAGACATGGATTTGATGGATGGACCACTCAGTGGATAAGGAATTGGCTGGATGGTCACACTCAAAGAGTTGCGGTCAATGGCTTGATGTCCAGGTGGAGACCAGTGACGAGTGGCGTTCCTCAGGGATCAGTATTGGGACCAGTGCTGTTTAACGTCTTTGTCAGGGATATGGACAGTGGGATTGAGTGCACCCTCAGCAAGTTTGCCAACGACACCAAGCTGTGTGGTGCAGTTGACACGCTGGAGGAAAGGGGTGCCATCCAGAGGGACCTTGACAGCCTTGAGATGTGGGCCCGTGCAAACCTCATGAAGTTCAACAAAGCCAAGTGCAAGGTCCTGCACATAGGTTGGGACAATCCCAAGCACAAATACAGGGTGAGTGGAGAATGGATTGAGAGCAGCCCTGAGGAGAAGGCCTTGGGGGTGTTGGTTGATGAGAATCTCAATATGACCCAGCAATGTGCTCTTGCAGCCCAGAAACCCAACCATATCCTGGGCTGCATCAAAAGAAGCGTGACCAGCAGGTCAAGGGAGGTGATTCTGCCCCTCTACTCCGCTCTAGTGAGACCCTACCTGGAGTACTGCATTCAGCTCTGGGGCCCCCAACATGAGAAGGACATGGACCTGTTGGATTGAGTCCAGAGGAGGGCCACAAAGATGATCAGAGGGCTGGAGCACCTCCCCTATGAAGACAGGCTGAGAGAGTTGGGCTTGTCAGCCTAGAGAAGAGAATGCTCCGGGGAGACCTCATAGCAGCCTTCCAGTACCTGAAGGGGGCCTACAAGAAAGCTGGAGAGGGACTTTTTACAAGGGTGTGTAGTGATAGGACAAGTGGTAATGGCTTTAAACTGAAAGAGGGTAGATTTAGATCAGCTATAGGGAAGAAATTCTTTACTGTGAGGGTGGTGAGACACTGGAACAGGTTGCCCAGAGAAGTTGTGGATGCCCCATCCCTGCAAGTGTTCAAGGCCAGGCTGGATGGGGTTTTGAGCAACCTGGTCTAGTGGAAGGTATTCCTGCCCATGACAGGGGGGTTGGAACTAGATGATCTTTAAGGTCCCTTCGAACCCAAACCATTCTATGATTCTATGATTCTATGTTATGGATTCAGTAAAAAACAAAACAAAACAAAACAAAACAATCATAAAGAAAACACAGAGCAGATAGCAAGAGGGTGGAAAACACAACCAAACGTACAAGAATGGAAGCAAAGCAAAAATAGAGAAGAGCTGCTCCCATACCATACTGCCAGCCCACTCAGGATGCTGTGTCTCATCAATACCGCTGCTTATCCACTGCAGGTCCTCCCTCTACTCTGGTTGAAAAAGGGCACTGCTTTTTGTTTTGCCATTCACCACAGTTTGTTACTACATTTGTTCGAATACCTGTCTGTAGTTGGTCTTGGTCTGGTTATCTACTTTTATATGTCATGCTTGTATGGAACTTTCACTATTTTTTGCTGTTCCATCCTAGAGTTTTATTCACCTTTAACTCATTTTCTTTGGAGGCAGAGGTTGCTGATTTAACTTGTACAGAGTGTATCATTTAGCTACTCTTGCATGCTTGTTAGGTTTTATCTTGTCTTCAGCTTAAGTCTATGGAAATAGATTTGGGGGCTTGTATTCTTTTTATTTTAGTCTTCAGCAACATTGTTTTATTGTGATTTAGATGAAGCATGTATTTCCACAATAGGCTTTATTTATTCCAAAATCATTGCCTTATTCACTGCTTCTAATTCTTGCCCATATTTAGATTTTCTGTCTCTGTACACATTAATGCAAATATTTCAGCGAAAACTTCCCATTCAGTAACTTACATATTCTTTAGTATCCGTTTTCTTCTCTTACATATGCATTAATGTCCAGAAATACCATGATCAAAATTTTGCAACTATTTAAATGCTACCTTTTCACGTAGCAAAAGTCACCATACTGGCACACATATACACCTAGAAACAAAACCCTTCAGAGTCATAGATCTTATCTTCTTGATATCAAGGATATCTTGAAGGGGTGCCCACAAAACAGGAATACGTAGCCATTATCTATGAGGAGCAACCTTCTTGCAAGCTTGATGCATGGCAGACTGTGCTGCAGCTGAGCTGCTCAAGGGAAGGATGTGTAACATAGGGGTAGATCCAACATACTAATCCTCAGGTTACTATTCCATACAGTTAACAATCATTCCACATTCACTTCATACCATATATTCACTCCAGACTTTAACATATTTTTCTCCTAAAAGTGGACAGAAGGAACCAAGACCTGCAATAAACCTGTTAGATATTTTACTATGGTACTAAATGTAACAGCTTTTCTTTTTTTTCCTATAGTACCAAGAGATTATTTTCTGTTGTAAAGGAAGGAAAGTCAAGTCAGTACTTGGTATTTTCTTTGTCTGCCTTTTAGAAGTATTCCTTTCCATTCACTCAACTGAATCTTCAAAGGACCTGTCAAACACAAAGGTCACTTGACATCATCTTTAGGGAAGTTCACATATACATAAAAGAAATAAGTTGTGTGTAAGCTCTGTATTTCTCAACTTTCTTTCACATAGCCTTGCCTTTCAGCTTCGAGGAATAATAATTTAGGTCCAAATGAATGGATTATGCATTCTATCATTTAAATCAATACAGCTATGGCATGCACACCATCATGTGAGATACGATGGAGGATTGTAGGTAGGAGGTCTTGGTTTTTTAAGCAAAAATACTTAGGTCACTTTTGTTTAAGGCTTCAAAACAATAGTAGTTCAAATGTACGTTATGTACACCAGGTTTTATGCACATTTCAGTTGCTAATCATGTAAGTATCTGTACTTACTCTTATTACCATTGTGCATCTGCCCTGATCCTTATAACAACATTATACAGATTTGCTAATATTCATTTATATACTGTCATTGTGCTTGCTTCATTTACATGTTAATTTTGTTCTTTAAAAAATACGAGCTGTCCATTTTGCATGTAAATATGACAATGAATTATTCATCTTAGGAGTATTCTAGTCTTACTAGTAATTCAAGAAATCCAGTACAGTAATTGAAACAGACCAGGAACAATCAGCAATCAATAAAGATTCTCACAAAAGTAGATTATTAGCAGATAGCGGTTTGTTTTTTTTTCTAGAGGCTATATGACTTTATTTGCCACATTCTCTGAGAAAATCACAGCCAACAACAGGCATTATACACACAAAATCTGGAGAGAATGTGAAATAATAAATTAATTCAAACAAAATAAACTAACATAAGATAAAACATATTATAGTCATAAGATTAAGTATTCACATACTCAGATCTGAAAGACTGCTGAACTGAGGTTGAAAGTTCAGTGTTAGTTTTGTGCCCTAGTTCCTATTTATGTAAAAATAATTTATACATAAGAAATGCAATGTATTGCAGACCTCTGTAAATATAACACCTATGGTGACAGCATCTTATCAGGTAATGTGCCATTTTCAAAATTAAAAATATCGAACATGAGTTTTACAGGATTTCAGTATCATTTGTATTGGTACTTTGCTATTTAAAAATCTTCAGCCATAGTATAGGACTATGGTATGAAGTGTTAGAAAAGGCATTGCATTAAAAACATTCTTTACTTCTGTATTCCTTTAACTTTTTTTTTTTTGGAAGATATTTATTTATTTGATTTACATTATTTATGCTGGAGTCTAGGATGTAGGACAAAATGTTTAACCATACAGTGTCATGTACTTGCTTACAAAAGTATTTGGTTTATTGGCAAACAAAAATGACAAAGTCCAAGTCACTAGTAGTTCATCCAGCAGCTGATGCTGGCCTGTCTTTATCTCCTCAGTCTTTGTGACACTCAGTCAGCTTTTACTAACACTTTCATATCAAGATATTTTAAAAAGCACAATTTAAATATTGCAGTACAATATTTGAACATCTTACCTCAAGTTTACAATATCCTGAGCTTCCTTGCGTTGTTTCCAAGCATGCATCTGTGTAAAACGTTTCATCACCTAAGAGACAAGCAAGCACCTCTTTTGTGATGCCACAGAGTTTGAGTGCCTTTAGAGGCTGTTTATAAACATCTACAGAGTTCATAGTACCTTACAATACCACACTGTCTTTCTCTCTTTATTTGTAAACACTTACAGATATATAAAATTGTATTTCCAAAACTGTTAAAATCTATATGTTCCAAAACATTTCTTGCCAAATATACATTTTCAAAAGTGAACTGCTTTATACACTTGTTTCTCTAAGATAGATGAATCCATTTTGTTTGCAAAATGTCATCCCTTTAAAGTCTTACAACTATACTTAGAAGCAAAACAAACACAACACTGTCCCTTCAAGATTTTCAAAATTCTTGAATTTGAAAGAGGAAGAAAGAAGCTATTTTTAGGACAAGGAAATTAGATTGCACAGCGAAATGTACTCTTCTGCTTGCTACCTAGTAGGGTGCCTTTGTAAATGCAGATAAAATGTATTTATTCCAAACATTACTGTTAACAGCTCATTACCTAACTGAAAAGAGTTTTCCTCAATAGGTGCCATTCTGCCCAATGTAAATTCAAGCAATTCATCTAATGAATTAAAAGATAGCACACAAACCATGTAATGATGAATTGTATATCAAAGTTATAAGTAGTCTGAAGCTGTAATGTGCAAGCTGTAAAGACTTAATAAAATTATTAGAAGCGAAGAAAGCAACTATCTTTACACCATCACATGAAAACTTATTTGCTATTTTTAAAATATATTTACATAATTACCAGCTAATTAGGACATTCCTCTTCAATCTGAATAGAACTTAACTGTGGCCATAGACACATCACCATAATATTTCTGTGGCAGCAGTATGAATCCAAAATTTTGTATATCTTTATACTGACTGTATTGTTTAATGTATGAAGGACTGTGTTCTGCAGCCTAATGCCCTTCAACTAAATTTATCTAAATATGAATGAAATAGATAAAACCAACCTCATAATTTTGTTGTTTTCCTATCAGTACCATCAGGTTTTACAGTTTAATTGCTTTTCATTTTTTTGGAAAATGATCTTATATTGTTTTATAAAGCTGGAGTCTGTTTTCTTCTAACTGAGAACTTATAGTTTATGGCATACAGTGTGGTATCTCTTATATATATACACTTTACCAGGCTACTTGATTGAACTGTATCTTGTTTTGTTTTCCATAGAAGTTCTCTACCCCAAAAATGCTGCACTAAGTGTCACATGCTCCAAAGGCTGGAAAATGGTAGATTTTCCTGGAAATAGATATGTATATAGGGCATCTACAAGATGTGTATAAGTCTTAAAAGATAAAAGTTAGTTACAGTTTTGACACTTTATCATGTCTATAGGACTGAATACTTTGAGAGACTTCTGACAAACAGCTGAGTCTTTTCTTTGGTGAAAATACATACTGAAAGGTAGTCACCATATCAGGTCCCATGCTGCTAAGTCTCAAGTCTACTGAGATACTAAAATCACATATCACATTTTAGGCCAGAACTGTTTGCATACCTTCAACAGACACTAGAGGAAAATCCATTATTTATAAGCATTGACTGTGTTGGTTGTTGGATATTTTTTTCAATATATATTTTAGTCCTTATTAGCACTGTCTAGAAAGAAGTGCCTAGAGAGCCCAAACATTGTTGATCTTGTGCCAGCAGAACATCATAGTCAAGTATGGGGTCCATGCCAAAAGACATTTTGTAATACCATCTCCATGTATTTAAGAATTTATTGCAAAAAAAATGTTCTCTGTGCCAAAATATTTCTGTGAAAAGACAATTCTGTAGTGTGGTTCTGGTCCTTTGCAATAGTCGTTTGTTTCTAGAGAAAACTTTTCAAAGTTTTCAAACCTTTCTAGAGAAAACTTTTCAAATTTACCAACATTGGTCAGGGCATGCAACTAATCTAAGAGCATAAATGGGTTATTATGCATGGGTTCTCCTAAAAATGGGATGCATCTATGCAGAATTTGGATTTTATTTATTTATTTGTTTGTTTGTTTGTTTGTTTATCTATTTATTGGTTTTGAGCATAAATTTATTTGGTACGTTACACAGGCTGCTACAAAATAAGAAAGAAGCTTTGTATCCATTGTCAAAATCTGATGTCCACGATTTTGATAGGATAGAAAAAGGAGGATAATACCCTCGTAATCTCTTTTATTCTATTGTGAAATAGTTATGTGAAATTTTTTAAATAATAGTAATAATACAAGAGTTTTAAAGTTAGTGTTCCAAAATTTTCTGTACTGTTTTTTTCTGCAAAAATGATCTTTTTTTTCTTGTTTTTAGCACTATCATATCTTTAAGCACCTGATGTCCAAATATTTTGAGATTTTGGAATAAGATGTCTGGGGATGTTCTTTGATTTGGAGGAAAAATGAGTAAGACATCATTTAAAATATTAATCGTGCTGAAAAGGGACAAAGGTATTGAATGAGTGCTTAGGAAAGCATATCATCTAATGGGCAGAGTCAATACGCAGCAAAGAGGGTATGAGAAAGACTTTTAAGGGTTATTTTAACATGATATTTCCTAACAGAGGGAGCAGGAAAAAGTCATAGGTAAGCATCATACGGGAATAGTAGACAATAGAGAGAATGGTAGTAGTAAATTCTTATTAATTCTGAAAAATGTCAAGTATTCATCTAGAATTTCCAAAAACACAGACATCAAAATCAAATATGTCTTGCCAGTTTTCTCCCGCTTGTATGGGAGTTGCCAGCCATCTTTCAGCAGTTGTAAATTACTCAATTGCTTCACATTATAAGTCTGCATTGCCACATAATCTTGCTATTCTTGCTTTTTATGCTGCCTCTTTTCAAATCCTTGCTCTTCGCTTTTATTGTTTTGGTCTGTTAAGAGTTGTGTACACGCATCTTAAACTCTGGGCTGGAAGAAAGCTCACTACCAATGAGAAGCAGTCTTGATTTAGAACAAACACAGTTCAAGTGCTGCTGCTACTGCAAGAGCAAGGTTTTCTTCATTCTTCATAGCCAATACTGCTCAGATCATTTGCCTACTAATTTAGGGTCTTTTAAATTTTTTTTATTGTCATTATTGCTTATTAACCATGTCACCGTTTTATAAGTGTATATGAAGTTGGTTAAAACTATTATACTTCACAGTAAATTCCTATGTGCCTCCACATGCCTGAGCTCTCATTAAAGTCAGTGAATTGCTACTCAGTGAATTTATAGTCTATAGCATGGTTCAATTCACCCTAAAGTAGACAGCTGGGTTTGGTCAGCTGAATACAATAAAATAATCTGTTTACTGCAGCAGCAATATCTCAATTGAAGTTAACAAGACCCAGACCACATGAAGACACTCAGGCTGCAATTTAGCTGCCTAGAGAGAGGCATTTAATGCCATCTGAAATATTATCCCTGGGAATCCAAGCTCTTGACATGATCCTGACAGGTAAGACTCAGAACATGTGAGAGACCTGTGCCTTCCTCTGGTAGTGGCTGAAGCTAGGACAGATGTGTAAAATGGCACCAGGAACCTGAATCCCACCCCTGCATGGAAACACATATAGATATCTTAATTTGAGATCTGTTTCTCTCCTAAGCCTAAGCACTGGCTTCCAGTACCACTCTAGATGGCTTAGATTCTCCCCTCTTGTTTCCATATGCCGCTCCAGAAACACGTGAAACACCTATTGATTTTCTAGCTACTCTACTAGCCCCATGCAAATGGCTTGGACACTTAAGGACTGGATATCTACCTTAAGCCTGAATCAGAACATAGATGTCTATGTCCTATATGCACATACACACAGTATGGGCCAATTCCCTTTCTGTATTGCAGCGGCATGCTGTTATGTTCTCCTTTTCAATAATCTGGTTGAAGAGCTTTTGAAGGAATGACTTGTTGGGGAAGCTCCTTTACCTTAAATATATATATATACAAAAAATAATGCTTTGCTTCTTCATTATTCCTGTTATCTAGGTTTGTTTTTCCAAAACTCACTGGAATCTAGAGTGATTGCATCAGCATTTCCTAATGCAAATGCTTTTTTTTCTCAGGAGAACACACCCAGTTCTGAAGGAGAAGAAAAATCAGGAAAGAACTGTTTCCTCAAATTTTAAGAAGAAATCAATAAATACAGTGTGTAAACACTCTTCAAGTATGCATTTACAGCATGCTAGCAGAAGTCCCTGCAAGTACCTACCTATATGCTTTTTCAAGCTTTTTCTAAACAAAATAGACTATTTCTTTCCTGGGATGTTGATTTTTCTGTGTTGTACATTGACTGATGCAAGTTCCTAGCAGCAACTGACAGCAGATGACCTGTTCTGCACAGTCTGAGCTCTAGAAATAGAGACCTGAACAATATTATGGACCTATCTAGGTTTCTTTGTTCAGCCGAAACTTTTGTCTCTCATCAATTTGCAGCCAAAATTAGTATATTAACCAATACTAATTCACACTTTTAATGGATAAGAAGTACAGACATATTTGAGAGACATCCAGGAAAGTGTAGAAGAAAAAAAGTAAATTTTATATATGGAATAATAGATTTATATAGCAATATTAAAGCCCTGTTTTTAAAAATCTTTTGTGAGGATTTTTGTGTGGTCCTTTCCTGTAGGAAGCAGATGAAAAATGTTTTTGAGGGAGTCTGTGAGGGGAACAGAGAGTCCAGTATGCAGAAAATTCTATGACCACTTCCAGTTTTTCAGGATTAAGGAAAACGGAAGTCTTAGCCCTATGGCTGCTGCTGAGCAGAATGGCTCCATACTATGCACTAAATGGCAGACAGAATTCCACTGCTTTTGAATTACATTTTTCCCTTTAACTACTTAAAAGTGAAACAAATAAGCACAAATCCAAATAGCAATCAAAATAAAATACTGACTTAGTTTCAGCTCTCCAGCTAGGAGAAAATGAATCTTGGCAAATCCATGAAGCTGCACTGCAGATAATTGGACACATCCTGCATGATGTCCAGAAGAAGTGGCTCTGCACCAGTGAAAGTTCCTGGATTCTTTCCTATTTATTCTGCCAACATTCCTCTAGGATTAACGGGGTAGGATACAGCAGAGCATGGGCTGCTAAACAGACTGAGGTATGCATTCATAAAAGAAATATGTAGACTTTTCAGGCTACATAAACACTTGCTCTGCTTCTAGATAATGTGTAAAGTCTGTAAATAATTGAAAGACGGCTCTGAAGAACTTTATGCAATGCACTACAGGAGCTACATATATGTATTATATTTGAAATAATAAGTCTTCCTGTCTTATGTATTTCACAGTCTAGATAAAGAAACTAAACAAAGGAGGGGAGTATGGGTGTGATATGTATCTGGCAGGAACTGAAGCACTGAGAATTAAAACGACCTGCCATAGATCCATGAAACAGACCAAAACGTAGTACAAAGTAGCTAAATCCCTGCCTGAAATTTTGTTTTCCCCTGATGAGGAAAAATGGTCTCTCTTATCCTTTTTCTCATCAGTCCTTTTGATGTCATTAGCATTGCTAAAAGGAGCCTTTTGATTTGTTACTTTAGGGATTTTTGTCTTTTAGGGGGTTTGGGGGTTTGGTGGTTTTTGGTTTTTTTTCATAGTTCTTTAAGCCTGTGTTCATAGTACCTTGCATTTCTAGGTAGTGTCCTATATACGAGCATTAACTAAGCACAAGAACTGCTTAGCTTTCAGAGTGACTTTTGATTGGGATGGCCAAAGCAAGAGAACATTGTGCAGCTAAAAATAGTTTTTAAGCCATACTATTTTCACTCAGCTGTAAGTACTGTGTATGTATTGTTAGTGTAGGTGATTATGTTAAACATGATTCTTTTGCAGAGTATAAATTGATCTTCTGTGCAACAAATGCCATTCTTTTGATGATCATCGCTATCAAAAATTTCCCTTTACATAATTCTCCAGGAAGAGTAAAAGAAAACCAGATGTTACTGTACAGTACGGGTATGCCAACAATTTTGCTGTGTGGTAACTTCTAATGACCACAGCTCTTATTAAGCTTACAGACTTATGATAGAGTTGTGATAAACACTGAAACATTTTCAAAATGCTGCGTGCATGAGTTTGAGTGAATAGAATCATTCAAGACTCCTGCTTAGAAGCTTTCAATCTCGAATTATGCTCTAACCCAGGCTAGCACAGGAAAACAATATTTTACTATGCATTTCATCAGATAGCTTGATCATTTATTCACTGCTCTAGATCACTAATATTTCAGCTAATCCACAAAACAGCTTATATTATGTATGTGCTTTTACTAGAGGTGAGCCATGAATGTCAGTTAGGTTTAAAACAAACTTATAAAGCTGAATAATCTTCAGCAACTCTTTATTTTTCGTATTTAATACCATTTAGGCAACATTCTCTTGCAAGATACTCACTACTCAAAGAATGACTACAGCCTAGGTACAGCACTGCATCTCTAAGAAGCCTGCAGAGGATATTGTTCCTTTGCGTGCGCTATACCCTTCCTAAGTCTTAAGCCATACAGTAAAACTAGGCTAGAATCTAGGTTCTGCTATGAGTACATATTTAAGTATTTTAGTACTCCTTTATTTTGAATACCATTTTTTAACCATCTCTTTAGTAACACATGATAGAGAAAGGAAATAATTATAGCTTATAAACGGTTCCAAACCAAATTACTCTGGAAATTAAGTGGTACACAAATACTCAGATCCAAAAGAAAACATTTCTCTGAACATTTTATTGCTTTCTTCTTCATATCCCTTGAAAGTATGTGTTGTTTATGTCAGCCAAGCATCTTACCTTCATCACCTTCTTCCTGAGTATCATTTTTCATCTCGCGCCTAGAGGAACTGATCTCTTATTTCCATAAAAAAGGAAAATATGAGAATTCCTTCTTTCTAAGCTCTAATCTCCTTTAAGTCTTGATTCATAAGATTAGCTTTATAAAGTGTTGCAGTTTTCTGATAACTTTTGTGTTGTTTACTTAGCAGAAATAGAAGAGTTCAGCTTAAAATGTTCATTTTTCTGGTAAAGCAAACTATCTCTTGGATCAAAAGTTCTCCAGTTAAATAGGTACTCCTAAGAGTTTTACAAAAATTTCTTCTGACACTTCCTTTGAAGGGAAATGACCCTTCCTTCCTCCTCAGCACTGATAAGACACATCTGGAATGCTGGGTCCAGCTCTGGGCTCCACAGTACAAGAGAGACATGGTCTTACCTTTTTGGACAAAGTAAAGAAACCAAATTTAAAACTTTACAAAAAATACATCTATATCAATCATTTCAGCAAAGATCATATCAGAAATATATATATAAAATCCCCTTAAAATCCCATGAACAGTGTAATTTATTTTGTAAGTAGATGAAATTTCATTTCTTGAAAGACTCATTTTAAAGACTCATTGCATGCTTACTAGGGCAAGTTATTTCATCTTAGTCTGTGGCTCTCCATTGAAACATTTTATTGCTATAAGACTATCTGCTGGATAGGGTAGATCAATGGAATGTAAAGGTTCCTTCCTGACAATATGAATTGAATTATTAATTAAGCTAACTTGCTAAATTTGGAACAATAGTATGTCTTAAAGGAGAAATAAATAACTAAATGTCCAGCAGCATGATAAGATTTTTCTTCTAACATTATTTTATTTTCTTCTTTAGCTAAAGGAGAATTATTATGTTGCACATAATGAAAATTCACAAGCCAAAGTATTAAGAATTACATTGTATTATAAATTTGTGTGTTTAGATTAAGAATAAAACTGTGGAACACAATTTTATTTTGTTCTATTTATTTTGTCTTGCTCAGATGATCCATTAATTTGTTGTTTAACCTCCAGCAGACTTTCTCTTACCATAAACTCCCAGCTAACAGAAGGTGAATGGAGTGGGTACCATGCCACAGAAATTTCTTTTGTAGGATATGTGCTGTAAGTCAAGATGGGTGTCACTAGTTCACCACTGCATCTATTTTCAGTTGGCAAGCTGGTCCCCTGTTTCCTCTAATAAACCAGGACTATTCTAAAACTTGATTGAGGACACATCAACTCAAGCTGCGTGCCACTGACATTGTGTGCAGTTATGCATCTGGACAGTTGTCTCAGTACATACAGCCCCTGGGAAATGTTAATTTAAAATGTAGTCCTGAAATGGTGCAAATGCTAACTGTCCCTTGGGAAATGATTACCATTTTTGCAGACACTGGAAAGGATTTTGCAAGGGAAAATAAATGGAAAGGGAATATGGTAGCATATAATCAGGAAAATGTGATTAAAGTATAATTGCCAAAATCCATGGGGTTTTTTTTGGTTCGGTTTTGTTTAAATTCATCTGACCAAGATGGCTGGATATTGTTTGCTTGCTTGTTTGTTTCCTTCCCTCCCCTAACATTTGAGATGTGGGTATCTGCAAAGTGTAATTTTAAAACTGTCTTTATGGACTACTGTATATTTTGGATACATTTCATTAAAGCTACTCTTCTTAATTTATCTTATTCAAGCTACTCTTCTTAATTTATCTTATTCAAGTGTCATTTTGTATCATATTTCACTGACATCTGTAAAATTGCTTTCATAGCATATCTGTATTCAGAACATGTCACAGATGGAACAATCATTTAAAAGTATCCTTTGGCCTGCTCAGTGACTGGCATGATTTGGAAATGTGTGGAGTTCTCTTGAAAAGTGTAGAAAGTAGATACTACTAAGAAGAAGGTAAAAGAAGAAAGGAACAAAATAAAAGTGTTCTGTGAGGTACAAGCTCCTTCACTATTATCCAGCATGCAAAGAGCAAAGGAAGATGGTTGAGGTATTTCTACAGGCTATGTAGAAGTAGGTATTTAGCATTGATAATTTGAGATCTGTTCCACTTCAGTTTAATGTGCATTTGAGATTGTTGTCTTGACTTCCTTTATAGTTAATAAGAGACGAATGAACATGTCTACATTACAACAGATATCAGTCTAAGATGGGAAGCAACGTAGATGAATCAGCCTCTCGAAGTCTCCATGGAAAGTAAAATCAATCAAACTAGTAGCTTTGATGTAGATGTCCAAATCTGGTTAGATGAATCCCCTATGCTGCCCTTTGGCTTGCTATATGTCCGCTCCTTGCCTCACGAGCTGGGGGTAACTCATCTTTGTTCACGACAGAACTCATTTTCTCAAGGCTTGTCAATCCTTGAGTAGAAATGAGTCATGAGCCCTTTGCAGTCAAGGTGAAATAATTAGTGTTTTGAAAGTACAAATGACCCATATTTGTGTAATATATTGGAGTCCGAATTCAGTTACCCCTCTTGGATGTTTTGCGTTTCTAAAACCAGATAGACTGAGTAATGAAACTAGTTACTTGAAAATTACAACCTTTGAGCAATTAAAGTAACGTACTGGTTAACATGATCATGGGTCTGCAGTACAAGGTAAGCCAAATACTTTCTGTTGTCATAAGTATTTCAAGACATTTGCTCAAGCATATTAGACACAAGTACTTCTTTTTCCAGAGTAGAGGAAAATAATCTCATGCACTTTCTGAGGTAAGAGATAAATTAGACTATTCAGATGCTCCAGAATTAGAATAAGTATGGAAATATTAGTAACCCAGGGCCAATTGATTCATTATTTTATCAGAGAGAAAGAGGGAAAAGCATTTGTTAGGAAAAAAATTAAAATGTCCATATAGTTGACAAAATTGATAGTGAGATGGATTGTTCTTAAAGTGATTCCTTTTAGCCCAATGACATCTTATAAGGTATTAAATAGTTTAGAACTCCTTCTGAGACCAGCCTGATATAAAATATTCAACATTGCTCCACTTCATGCCAAAAATATTCCACTAAAATTAGAGTTAGACATCTTTAAAATAATTGGCAATATCAGCTTTGCACGGGAAATCAAAAGGGCTGGGAGATTTAATAATACTTTCATTGATCTTTGCATATGAGAGTAATCCTCTTTGGAAATGAGGTTGTTAATGCAGGAATGAGCCTTCCTTTTTTCTGGGTGTGCACAGATTAACGATCAAATGGTTGTTCACAAAGTATTTCCTGTAAAAAGGAAACCATGCACTGTATATGACAGTGGTAAAAAGAAGCTGATATCTGGTTCAAAAAAAATCAGATGTATCTGACTAGTCAGAGGAATGTGCCTATATTCCATATACCTTTTTGATATAACTTTTTTTTTTTTAATGCCACTTTTACGGTTTTACAGGAAAGTTAGTACTGACAAAGTTGGAATTGAAGAAACAGCTGAAAATTTTACATTCTGGATGAACAAACTATTCTGGAAAAACAATCAAAATTAAATCAAAACTTCATTTAAGATAAAATATCATTGAATCTTTGATAAGCTATTTATTCTCTCATTTGATAAACATCTTGGCACGTCCTACAGGAATTCTTGAAGCTGCCAGAGACTGACATTGACTTTTCCTAACAACTAAGCAGACTTATGAGATTCCAAATAGTGTTGAAAAAACATCAAATTTTTAATATTTATTCAAGCAATATGTCCAAAACTCAATAAAAAGGTGTATGACTATTTAAAATGTTACATGTTTGCAAGAGTAAGTGTAATTTAGGAACAAACACTTCATGCATCTTGAACTGAGAAAGGACAGCACTTCATACAATCACACTAAGAAGACTCTGGCAGAAAAGCAAACAAGCTCAGAAAACACATTGGACTATTGAATAAGCATTGATTGCCATTACTTTAACATTTCCAGTAGTTACTATGTAATATTATCAGTGCTTACAATGTGCCAAAAGAAAGTTTTCATGATTAGAAACAAGGCATAACAAGCACTATTCCAGGACAGGCTCTATTTGCTCTGCTTTATAACTCTGGTCCTTGCAGGCTGTTGCTAATAATACTAATAGTCTACAGTATACACATGACCTTTCTAGTCCAGGTGAAGCTAGTTTTTACATAGACATGTACTGCTCCTACATTTAAAAGCTTACCTGCAAGCCATATTAGCCAAACATAGCAAGGATGCAAGAGAAGGACACAGAGTTTTTGGGAGCCTAAGTATATATGAGTTGAAACAAATGTGAATTTCCATGTATTTACTGTATGCACAATTTTTTTGATCTATTAGCAAACACAATATAACATATCAAGATAAATATATTTTGGAATGGGGTCTAAACTATGTTTTAATCTTAGCTCCTGGAGAGCTATAATTTACTATTTCTAGTTTGGCCAGCAGGATTCCAATAGCCTGAATAAAGGAAAAAGTGATAATTCTGGTGTGACACTTTTGGCTAGCAAGGTGACAGATTGCAGGAGATTAAAAAAAAAAAGACTAACCAAACAAACAAAAACTATGGATAGAGGTGAAAAGACAAAAAAATCCTCATGTCAAAAGAGGCAGACCCCAGAAGAGATGTAGGGATGATCTCAAGCTGATCAAAGAAATAAGAAACTTTGTATTGGGGAAGGCATGTAAGAAGAGAAAAGGGAACATTGAACAGAGGTGAAGGTCTTGTATTGGCTATGGTTTAGTCATAGTGACTTGGCATTTGTAGCTCATTATACTCATTGAATATATATTTTTTGAACTTTAAACACACAGTTTTAATAAAGTTTAAAGCAATTGTTGGTATAACCAAATGGGGAAACAAAATTTAAAGAAAGAAGCAAAAGCTGAAAATAATTCAGCATTGTTCAGCAGATGCCAACAAAATCAGTAAAAATAAGGTAAAAATTCCTGAGAGAGAAGAGAAAAAAGGTGTGAAAGAAAACTAATGCCTAATAGAGTTAAAGAAAATAACAAAGCATTTTTAGAGGGAATAAAATCAAACGGAGATTTGGTCTCATTAGAGAACTGGCAAAAGGTAGGTCATAAAATTGAAAGTAGTAAAGCAAAAATCTCTCACTAGATTCTGCTTTGTACTTGGATGAGAATGTGAGGACACATCCATTGTGGATGACATTATGAATTAAATACCAAGCTCAAAAAACACATGATGTAAGTGCCCTAGTTGACACTTAGGAAAGTGTCAAACATCTATCCTCCATTCAGATTAAGAAATTTGCTCTGTACCAATTGTGTCAGTATTGCTCCAGTATTTATTACAATTTTTTTGAAAAGTCTGAATATTGCCAATATTTAAAATATTTAGGATGATAGGAATTAGTGCCAATTTAAACACTGACAAGATGATAAAGTATTTAATTTTGAAATCCAGTGACAATCTGTGGACTTTTAAAAGCCTTATTTCACAGAAGGCGACTCTTCATAAAGAACCTGATTTATAATTTGGGGGGGGGGGGGTTGTAACTTCTTGTTAGAAGTCTTTTGATGTACTCTGATCAGGTATCTCAAGGTTCTTTTAAAACTTGCCATATGCAGACATCAGAGGCACATGTTGGATAGTTATAGACCTGGGTGTTCCCATCTCAGAAAGGTCAGTAACTCAAAAATTTAGCTAATATAATGATGATAGTGGTATTATTAGAGATGTAGGGCATAGTTTGGTTGTTTATCCAACAATATTTATTTTTTTTAATTGGAGATCTGCACAACTATGTGTTGTTTGCTGTTAAAGTATATGGAAATTCTATAAAACATTCAGAGAAGACTGAAAATAATGATTGAAAGGCTAGAAAAATAAATTTTGGGATGTCAGATTTAAGAAAATGAATCTACTCAGACTACTTGAGAGAAGATTTGAAGGTGACTTGGTCTCTGCGAAAACGATGTCTAATAATAAGAAAAAAATTCAGCCTTGCTAACAAATGCATAGAAATGTCTGTCCATTGAAATTAAATGAATCACTCTTGAAAAAAAGGTTTATTATCTTCTCAGTAAGCGTAATTGTGTTAACAGCTGCAAGTTATTGGAGTATCTGTTAGTTACAGCAGCTTAAGATTGCAAGATTATTAGTTTTTTAATATATCTTTCCAGTATATAAATATATGCTGCAGCCCAGCTTTTTCCTTTATTCCTTTATTTATCTTCAGTTCACCATCAGTAATACCTTTGGCTTTAGCATATCTACTTATTTTCTTATTTTTATATTTCTCACATGTAATAAATTGCATTTACTTTTGAGATGCTATCTGCAGCCCATGAAGCACGGTGAATTAATGTTCTGAGGTAGAACAGGAAATCTTCCTTCTCACCTCTTAGACATCTTACTTTCTTTTTCCATGTAAGAATAAAACTGACTGTTGGACTTGAAGAAGAGAACAGTTTTGCTGTATGCTACATTGGAAGGCTTTGTCTTCATGAGCAGCACAGACACAATCTGTGCAGATCCCCAACTGGAATAATCCATGCATACCTCATCTCATTGCTTCCTTCTATGCTCTGATGCCTTCTAAGTTTGCAATACTTCAGTCTCCCCTGTGCTTCGGAAGACAATATTTTTGTGTTCTCAAATGTTTTGATTTACCCTAAATTACCACGGATAGTACTGTTAGATTATGTGATAAAAAGTTCATCAGCATACACACAAAGGAGGGCAGAGATACATGGGCAGAGGGGAACCCTCCCTCAGCCCCTCATCTCCCTGGCATGTCACAGGAGCTGACCAGCCCCATGGCCAGGGTGGACAACCATTGTCATGGGGCCAGGGAAAGGCTCGCATGTACCTTTGGGATTTAGAGTGGTTGGGGAAGGAACAAGTGTGTGAAAATAGTGGAATAAGGGGATAAAAGAGGCTAGTCATGTGTAATCAGGGGCTGGTTACCGTGCTTGTCTGCACATGCCCTATGCCTGATCAGTGCAGTCTGTCCTTTCTTCTCATTAAACTCCATTTCTGACCATTTTCCTGGGTGAGGGGCTCTCTATCTGTGTGCACAAGGATGTGGAAATTTCTGAGTGACAGCAACCGGAGTGGGACCAGACCTCATAGGGGCTGCGTGCCTGTGGGCCACCGCTGGAGTATGTGAGGGTGCGTGTGTCAGTGCATGTCACCAGTGAGCATCAGGCTGGACTGGCTCAAGAGTAGGTCAAGTAGCCTGGAAGGCTGCCAACTAAAGGTGTGCATGAGACAACAGGAGTAGGTGGCTACCAGAGAGACCAGAGGGTTCATGCCATCTACTGGAGAGACCATAAGGGCTGGGTGGTCACCTGAGAGACCCTTTGTCTATGCATGAGGTGACTGGAGACAAGAGGCTCCAAAGGCAGCTAACAGGTGGACTAAGTGATGAAGGCCAGCTGCAGCAGGATCAATGCCTGGTCTGCATGCGTGTGCGTGCACCACCTGTGTCACTGTGTGTGAGGGGATCTGCTCCAGCAGTTGGAGTGCAGCTATGGGGACTTGTGTGCCAGGTGCCAGCAGCTGGGCAGGGCAAGGGACCAGGGCAGCCCCTGGAGAGACACATGTCTGAGCCCAGCTGCTGGGGGGATTCACACTGGACATATATGTGTCTATATTCCCACTGACAGACCTTCATCCTGATAAAGGAAGACCTCCATCCTAATTCAGCCAGAGAGGAGGATGGGATGAGGCTGCTGGTGCTGTTTGTGATTGCACGAGTGCTGCCTGTCCTGTCTGCATTGATCTGTGCGGCAGCTGCATACACGCGTTTGTGTGTGTGCCTGTCAGGAAGATGTGCCTAGCCTCACTGCTGACTGGACCTGGGGGCAGGGAGCTGCAGCAGGGCTACCAGATTCAGCAGCCCCTAACAAGTACCAAGGTAACAGGGATGAGCTAATGTCCCATCTCACGCAGTAGAGCATTTTCATTCACCCTTTTTTTTTTTTGCAAACTCTGTGAGCTACTAAATATTTAGCACCTCTGTATCTCTCCACATTAAAACAAAACCTAGACCTCTGTGATGTAGTCATAGTGTGCTCGTTTATTGCACCCAAGGCCAAGTGCAAAAGGAAGCTATACATTTGAGGGTTTGAGGGTTAAGGTTAAGACCCAGATATGTGAAGCAAAGTAAATCCTGTGAATGGATTTCTGTCAGTGATTTATTGATAAGATTCTAGTTCCTGTGGGGTTAAAATTTAATTCTTAGGACAACAAGACAAGACTAATCTTTAGATGCAATTATGCAATTTTTCCATTGTAAACAAAACATGGAAACAAAATATATTATCCGTGTCTCCTATTGTACCTTCGCCATGACTGGAAAATGTAGGAATTTTTGACTATACAAGTTCACATTCCCCTATTTTATTTTTATCTCTTTTTCTTATGGTACTTAAATGTGCATTTCACTCCTCTTGTTGTTCAGAAAAAAGAACAGGACACTTTCACTGATAATGTTTGATTGTCTGATAATGTTTATCCAGTGTTGCATTTTATAAAAATGCTTTTAGGGATAAGAAGTGGATTATTTTGTTCACCTATTAGTAACACCTAGTGCCTAAGGTTACTCCCAAACTTGATATTTCCTTAATCTCAGGATGGAAAGGTTTAGAAGCACTGGCATTGTTCTTAATGCTGAAATTTCAACATACGTACTTGTTGGTGATCCTCAAATCAAAATTTTACTTTCTGTGGTCAGTCCTAATATTCACAATGCTCCATAAACACCAGGAGAGTGGGCCAAGTTAATGGTCTGTTGCTCAAAAGAAGAATCCTCTGTGTAGGGACTAGAAAATATCTATCGCACAGATGATCTAGCTAGTCTCATTCCTAGAGAGGAACCTTCCCAAAAGAAATTGAGAGAACCCCTCATCAATCATTCAGTTTAATGAAGAATAGTTGATTGTTATGTATAGATTCAGTGTTTTGCTGAATTAGGGCCTACAAGAGAAATGGCCCATGTTTAAAAAAAATGCCCTTGATGGAAATAAGAGATAAGTATTTGTATTGCCTGCATAAGTTATCAGGCATGGTACAGATGGTGAGGGACTTTGTACTGCAGATGGGAATGATTCAGAAGATGATACAAGTGCTACATTCAAACTCTTGCTCCATCACTATCTAGGGATAGACATTGTTAAAGGAAAGTTTACATATAAAGTTTACTTTCAGCAAATATGCATACTTGTGGAAGTGAAAGTTAGATGACAAGAAAATGCAAGCTTATACAATGGTAATGGCCATTTTTTCTATACTAAAATAATAAGTAAGCTGTTTATAGTATACAGCTAACACAGCTCTTGAGATGCTGTGAAGATGATAACAGCAAACAAAACTGCTTTGGGTAACTCTAACCTCAGCAGGTAGTACTTTAAGGGCATCAGGATGAAACTCTACTGCTCACTAAGAAGTCAAATCTCCACGTACTGTGCTGGACAAATCTGCAAGTTAAATACACAGGTAAAATACAGACATTTCTATGGCAACAGTTATATATAACAATGCTCTGAATAACTAGCAAATTAATACCATCACTTACCCTCAGTTTATCAACTGATTGATTACAATGACAGTTTATATGAAGGAAAACAATCACCCATATTTCATGCCAGGAGTGTCTTCTAAGAAGGCATGCTATCAAAAATAGCAATACAACTACACAGTTTGTCTTTTCTTTTCTTTGACTAAAATCATAATAGAATCCTTTAACAGAGGAAGAAAACATTGTTTTTTTCTTAGGTCTTTTCTTGGCTAAGACATACAGCTGCCCTAAGAGAACTACAAACTTGTATTTACAAAAATTCTTTCTTAAATTCATTTCTTTTTCTTAACTTTTTTTCTAGCTGTCTTGTAATATTACTGAATTTTAGAAAGTTGAAAAGACCATTCTGAATAGTGAAGGTGAAAAATAGACCAAATATCTTGTTCAGGTAGTTTAGACAGTTTGCTTCAGGGCCCTCCAAAAAGTCAAGAGGTAAGTATGGCAAATTTTTCACAGTAATATACACTGCATGGCGATAATCACAGTAGATTTTTCACTGTTTTGCTTTAAATTGGAAGCGTGAGGTTTCTTAGAATTTCTGTTTCATGTGCAATTTAAAATGTCTTCATTTTTTATTTGTTAATTTGCTATGTGCATATAAGTCTACATTTGGAAAAGGTAGTAATTTAATTTTCTAGAAATAGACCTGCAACTTTCCCTTTAAATGATATTCAGGCCTAGAATGGGGTTTTGCCAAGTTTCTTATGAAGTAAAAGGTTCATCACCATGAAGTGCTTCTTAGGAAACTTCTGTGTTATTATGGATAAAACAGTCTGTGTACTAGAGTACACCAGCAAAACTATCAGTTCTTACAGTAGAATGTCTCCTAGTGATTTTTGACAAGTAGTCTTTGCCCATTTGGTTAGAACTTCTGGTGCACAGATGTCCTTTTCTTTCTGGGAACAAGGAGACATCTCTAAAGTTTATTAGCTCTAGCTCATATAATTAATCTCATTTTGAATTATTGAGAAATGAAATCCAGGTATACAAGCGGACAATTAAGATAACAAGTAACATTCAACAACAGCATTCCAGGGACTGACATAAAATGTTTTCTTCTGAGGACCAAATTGTATTTTATTTATGGAGATATGTAGAAATCTCTTAAGACAGGAGTTTACATAATCAAAGTGGCTACTTATGCAGGACTAAGTGTATTTACCACTTATATTCAAAGTGCTTTGAAACATGAAGTAAAGAGCACAGAAAATAGTCCCATGAAATAAAGACACTATTTTGGTGATATTACAGAAATGTAAAAAAGAGGTGTGTAAGAAAGGATAGTCAGTTGATGGTCAGAAAGCTAACAAAGCCTTTAAAAACCTCTGCTTGGGTATCCTGCCCATGCAAGCTCTGGGCAAAGCTCTGCATAGTCAATATACAGAAAGACATCCAAGACTCCACAGAGAGTTCAAATACCCTCTAGTTTAGTTTTCTTGGCACTTATGGATGCGTATGGGGGGAGCTGGAGAAGATTATGTTAGATTCTTATTCTGTTCTTGCAACCCCATGGGCATAGTAATCAATGACTGCATAATGTAAAATTCAGAATGACTATTTTCATGACCACAGTTCCTGAACTCAGGTGCCTAAAACGTTTGTGTAATCTACTTATAAACTTCTTACGAGAAGACATTGAGTAGCAGAATAAATTAGCTTGCACAGATCTATGCCAGCCACGTCTACAGGATTGCTGCTTGTACTAAAGCTAGCTAATTAAAGCCAACTCAGTTATCTCTATAGTAGGTTATTTCTGAGACTGCACAATGAAGCCATTCCCTACAGCTTTCACTGACTCTGGCTCTAAACCTTTATGTCTCCATGAATAGAATGTGGTTGCATCACTTCTCTAACCAGGAGGGATTAGAAGATGTTGTTGAGTATTAGTTAGCTGGTGTTGCAGACAGCTTACATTTCAGATTATAAGGTGTCAAAAATCTTGGATGGACAAAATACTAATATAAATATTTTACATGAGTAGAAAAAAGCATAAATAGAATAAATCAACCAATTAATCAATCAACTTTAGTCATTATAGACTTAAATCCTAGGTTATTCAATGAAATTTGTTCCAAAGAATTAAGTAAATTATCAAAATAAACAAGTAGCAGACCTTAAAATTATAAAATGTTGTTGGATTCCACTACTCAGTGCAGCTTCTAGCTAAGAGCTGTATTTATATTTTCCAGTTAATATTTGCCTCTACATAGTCTTCATTATTATGTTACAGTCTGTGTTAGCTATTTTAGGCATTACTGCATCAATTTCATTTTCTATGACTAGCAGATAACCTCTCGTAGAAAATTCCATGTTCCTTTCAGTGATATACTTCAGTATGACGTAGTACAGATTTTTGGAATAAAAAAAAGAAAGGATTTAGTAAATATGTCAAGAATCTGCAAATCTATGATAATTTTTTTCTGTGTACACTCAATGTATTTCATATATTGCCTTCTCAGTCAAGACATCCAGATATCTCAACCATCAATTTTGCTCTTTCATTTTCTGTGATATACAGAATATCCAACCCACTCCTCTATCTCCAGTAACAGTGTTTCAGCTCCAGGTGTTACATCCAGATTTAGAGCTTGGTGAAATCAGGTGAAAGCATTCTCCTGAAGTTCAGAGACATGATTTTAAAATTCCTTAGGGGCAGAGAAGACTTAGAACCCACCTTCTGTTTCTAGGATAACTACTCTAGGTGCTAAACAGTATCACAAGACTGAGTTGTTATGAATGAGCTCTACCTGGTGGGGTATTTTTGTAAAAGAAGGTTTTAGGCATGTAACACCAGTGAAAGTCACAATCACCATCTGTAACATGGACATTGATATCCTCTTTGCTTCATTCAAGTGTTTGATTTCTGAGGTGGGGGGTGGGGGATTAGCTAACCCTAAAAAGCTCAGACCACACAGTTTTCCACACAGCATCTGCTTCCCTCCATATGTCAAGCTGGGAACCTACACATTTCACGGCTCTGGATTTCACTCTGGGTCCAGACATTTTACACCCTTTGTAGTGAAGAGAATCACAGGATCGTGTAGACTGGAGGGGACCTCCAGAGGCTATCTAGTCCAGTCTCCTGCCCAGAGCATGTCCAATTAGAAAAGGTTGCTCAGGGCTTTAACCAGTTGAGTTTTGAGTACCTCCAAGGGATCCCAGAACCCCTCTCAGGACATGTTCTGGGATTTTACGAACCTATGATTTACCTTGTTACTGCTGTTACCTTGTACATCTATCCCCTCTTGTCCTGTTACTGTGCACCTCTGAGAAGACTCTTGTCTTCTCTATTTCCTTCCATTAGGTAGCTGAAGACAACCACAAGATCTCCCCTAAGCCCTCTCTTCTTGAGACTGAGAAAACCAAGGTCTTTCAGCCTCTCCTTATACATCATGTGTTCGAGGACCAAATGATCCTGGTGGCCTGCACTGGGCTTACTCCAATACATCAAAGTCTTTCTTCTACCAAGGCACTCAAAATGTCTCATAGATGATAGATAAAGGGGAAGAATCATCCTCCTGGAACTGCTGGCTATAATTCTCCTAGTACAGCCCAGGATGTGGTTGGCCCTCTTTGGTGCAGGGTCACACTGTTAGCTCATGATCAGCTTTGATGTCTACCTGGTCTTTTTTGGCAAAGCTGTTTCCTAGTCAGTCTGCCTTGGCTTGTACTGCTGAATGGGATTAATTTGTCCCAGGCATAGAGCTTTGCATTTACCTTTGTTAATCTTCACAAGCTTTTTGTCCACCTTTTCTTTTTACCCCTCTTGTTGAGGTCACTTTAAGTAGCAATCAACCACTTCCCTCATTTTAATGTCAGGTGTGAGCTGGCTGAGGATGCACACCATTCTACCATCCAGGTTGTTAATAAACAGTATTAGTTGCAGTACTGATGCATGAGGTGGCTGCCAGTCGGACATTGAACTGCTGATGACAATAAGCTTTAAGCCTGACAGTTTAGCCAATTTTGCACCCAGTTATCAGTCCGTATTTCACTACGTTGGCTATGTGAATAGTAGTGAAGGCCATGTTGGAGGCCTAGCTAAAGTAAAGGCTTTTTTGGTTCTGAGTTTTCAAGAGCAGCAGGCAGGGCCTGTGGAGCAAGAGCATGTTGGGACAATCATGACCCTGACAGTACTTTACTGGAGTTGACCTTCATAAAATTATATATATGTATAGTGTGCTGACCAGCTTCAGTGTGGTAAATAAATAGAAAATGCATATGAGAATACTTACAATGATAAAAATAAATATTTTCAATATGTCTAAGTGCACAAGAACATCCTGTTCACAGCTATCGGAAATTACTATCTAAGGAAGAATATATTTGTGTATACAAAGCAAAAATAGAAGCCTTATCATGCCACTTTTCTCCCAGCAATGATTCAAAGGTAGAATGTATGTTGATTATCTGCCATTAGAAATTTCATCAGTCAAAAACATTCTCAAAGGGTTAGATACAACAACTTTATGGCTATTCTGCATCACTATAGTAATGAAAAACAGAGAACATTACACTATCTTTTTCTTAATATATGTACTTTTCCATAAAAAATGCTTAAGACAGAAGCATTAAAAACATTTCCATAAAAAATGCTTAAGTGGGTAGCCCACATCTTTTCTCTTTGATCACAGTATATTTTATGTCTGTTACATGGAAAACACAGTGGTAAATGTACTAAACCTCTTTATGTTCCAATTAGGTAAGTAAGTGGTCTGTTTTCCAAGTGGAAATGAGTGTTCATGTTTCACTTACTACAAAGTAATATACCAGCAGAAAATTAAAGAGGAAATGGAACAGAAAAGAAATAAATAATACAGAGAAAAGTCATAGAGCTTATGTTGAGGACAATGCTAGTACAGGTTAACACTATCTTTATGATTGACAGCTTAATAGAAGGAAACATATTGTTAAATATTATTTCATTGCTCAATATGTATAACTGATATTGTCAATGAAACTTTCCATTTTCATTTCTAAAACAAATTGGGGCCCCTCTTTGGACTACTGCAAACATTTCATTTTCATTTATGTAGCCTGGGTACATGGAAATAGGTCGGAATTTGTCTCACATAGCTTTAGTTTGTTTTGTTCTCCCAAAAAAAGATTAAAAGTTTGGACCTGAACCCAGAATAAATATGAGCCAAAATCTGTAAATGGGTTATTTCAAAGTGATTTTTCAGTGGTTACATTAATAGTTAGAGAATCTACATAAATGACATTTAGAGCTCAGCTTTGCATTGTTTCTCATTGAAAAATAAATTAATACTCTACAATAAAAAAACTAGTAAGATTCTTAGCATGAATCACTCAAATAGATTGTCTCAAGACAAGAAAGATGCAACAGCACCAGAAGGGTTGGTAAAGCCTGACATTTTATCCAAAATTGTGAGTGTGACAGCTTAAGAAAGATGAACCATTAGAAACAGCAAAAAGACCTCTACAACATCACATCAGAACAAATAAAGTCAGCACAGATAAATAGAATAATAACCTTGATAAATCTGAAAAAACACCCACAACCATCAGGTTATAGTCAGACTGAAATGTGATTATAGCATATGCCAAGTAAGACTGCACAACATAATCTGTATGTAGAAGACAGTTTAAAAGTTTGCACGAAATCAAGCTTAGAAAGAAATACGGGATCTTTGACTCTGAAAATCTCTTAAGGCTTTTCTTTTTTAATATAGAGAGCAATAAATGAGCTAGGAAACTCAGTAGCTGAAACATTTGAATGCATTTGTTTATGTTCCAGACTGCCACTGAGAAAACAGAATTTAATACCCAGTGTCTATGTGTGTGCAATTCAAACAGTACCAGAAATTCTTCAGAAGACCTTTTCAGATCATTACATGTGGTATACAGAATGGAGACAAATTAGACACCTTGTAAAAGACAGCTAGCACGAAGCATTAAACAAAAACTAACGGGAAAAGCTTTTACAGCCTTCCAAGTGAACATTGGGTAAGACTAGAGTTCTGAAATGCCACTTTCTCAATGGACTGGAAACCATTTGCATTGATTATACAATAGACTGAGAGTATCTAAAAGTTTTTAGTGTTTTGATGACTGTTGAAGAGTTTTATAGAAAATTGTTTTATCACAGTGACCAATGGATAGGTCCCTCAAATTCACTATTGCAAATAACCCTAATCAGCAAATTCAGAAGAGACTTTATAAAAACAACTGGTTCAACTGAACTAAGGAAAAGCAGAGTCTTTCTGTGGTTGGGACACTAGTCTAAGAGTGGTAAGAAGTCCTGATCTGTTAGGTTTCCTTCTGTGACCTTACCGAATTCACTCAGACCCAGATCCCCACAAGTATATAGGTAGAACTTAAACATCAAAAGCTTAAATTCTCAAAAACTCTGCTTACTTGACGGCCAAAGACAGGAATTTAACATTCATAAAACACTTACACTTGAAACATTAAAATTCTTCCCTTTTACCTCTGGAGACACCCAGAAGTGCTTCAGCCTGGAGACCTTTTGAACTACTTTAGGTACTTAACTAATTTTATGTCCTGCTGGAATCAAAAAATACAAAGAGTGACAATACAAACCAAAACAGGGGGCTTTTGAAGTGTTAGGAATCAGTGATAATGCAGAGATATGGGAGAAACATAGACTTATTAAACATAGACTTGTTAAACAAAGATTACTTCAGATGAAGTTCATGTACGTGGAATGTAACAACATTTTACTTGTGTTACCCATTCAGTAGATAAACAGCAGAAGTCAGTATGGGCCATAACATTAAATAGTGGTAAATTAATATTTGCCTAGAAAAGTAAATGAGGTACACATGAAAACGCTCACCTCTGAAGGCAATTATAAGACAATTCAGATATGGCATAGAAGAATGGTCTAGTGTTATCAGACTTTATGACAACATGTTACCATAAATAACACCAAAAGTTAAAGGCATTGCCAAAGAAACACTGTAGAGAAGCAAGAAGCAAGACTCAGTCATCCAGTTTGCTTCTGTTTCAGGACCTGGAATTCCACAACTTTATTTTACCTTAAAAAAGGAATCTGCTGCTTGTATGTAAGCATTTATAACAACAAGTTCTTAGCTTACCTATTAATCAGTGTCAGTTTCTACTGAGAAAACCTATCAACGTGTATCATGAATCATCATGATCAGAAATTATTCTAATAACCCTCAGCTATTAAACAAGATTTAAAGTTATATATATATAATATATATATGCACATATATATAGATATGCATGGAATGTCAAGCAGATCAATGATAACTAATTTGTACAGTCTAGGAAATTATATCTATCTACCTCAGGCAATCAAAAATTTCTTTAATAATTGCACTTGAACCTGTTTTTTAAGCAATTAGAACTCAGTTGCCAGTGAACATCTTAGATTAAAAGAAATGGCATTTTAAAATTACATGGATGAAAATTAAATGGAAATTAAGACTACAGTTGTCTAATAGGCAATCAGAAACATAGGAAGGAAGAAACATAGGAATTCCCAAGACTATTCAAATAAGTTTGGTTCTGTATTTCCCAAGTCTTTTGGAGTACTGTTGAAGTGATATCATAGGGCTGATCTTGTATGTACTCATTAGCAGGAGTCCCAGTGCCTTCAATGGGAATTCTACATACCCTGTACCTAGGAAGACAAGTCTATGGGACATAATGTTTCTTGTCAATTCTTAGATGTGTAGAAACCAGAGAACTGACACAAAAACTGTTTCATTTTGGTGTTATTTGCTGCTGGGGACTTATCACTCCTAGTAACCCATGTTGGAAATCTATATGGGCTGTAACATGTTTTGAGAATCCTGCACTGAAAATGGAACTTAAATATTACTTATTGATATTAAACTTGACAGCCAATAATATAAGCCTTAGATATTATGTTAAATACATTGTCCCATAGGGCATTTTCCGTATTTTCTTTAATATTCAATGTGCTGTTAGTACCAATGCTGCAGATAGAAAATGAATAAAAAATACTAATGAAAATTGGGTGGTTTAGATAATTCTCCAGTGGATTTATTACCTTATAAAAGTGGTGTTCTGAGGCATTTTTATGACTCAAGGGATCATCAATAAAATACAGTTCCTCTCATGTCTTGGTTTTCAAACCATTCCATGTTGCTAGTGCCTGAAGTTAGCATATCACGTCTTAAGGCCCATAAGAACTGAGCAGTGATCTTGATCCTGTTCCTGAAAGAATGTATCTTCTGAAAGGTGGGGAGATACTAGGAATTTAAGAGTTAGTCTGAGCTCTAAATGAACTGTAGTGCTCTGAGGACAAATCTGACCGACACAAAGTCAGATGTCAAGGCAATTTGTTTTTTCTAGGCTTTAGTTCAGCTAGATAGCAAATGTGGTGTTGCAGGATTTTATTATGAATGGATTCAATTCTGATAATGGACAGACTGGTGTTTATTAAGCTTTCAAATTTCTGTAACCTCCAGTTAGGGGTTAGAATGTGTATGGAGAAAAGGCAAATAACTATACATGTTGTAGAGACAATGGTAGTCTTTTCCTGCTTTTAGAGGAACTGAAGTTTTTACATCATGCTTAAGACTTAAGCACTTGACTAACTGTGAAGTCAATAGAATTGGTCACACACTTAGAAGTTAACCTTGTAAGAAAACATTTCCATGGGTTGTAGTGAAGAAAATAAGTAAAATGCAAAGATTAAAAGGAGAAAAAATCCAAAGGACTTCATAGATAAGTGTATTTTCATTTTTATGATAATGACCAAGTAAGAATCCATCAGTCCTAGCTACTGGTACTGTCCTGAGAGCTGTTGTTACTAATAATAGACTTAACTGAGAATAATCGTTGCACAGCCTTTGGTTGTAGCTGTGTATGATGATTTGAAAAAAAGTCTTCAGACTATTATAAACATGTTTCACTTTTAAACTCAAACTATCTAACTGCATTTTGGGGGAACAAGGGAGGAAGTGAAAGAAAGAAATGCAGGAGGAAGCATTTCCAGGGATATGAATATTAATAGAAGATAAGTAATAATTTTCTCAATGAAAGAAATATACAGAATGAAATTGTAGATCAGATTAATCCATTAGACATTATGTCAGCAATGTCAGAGCAACCACAATGTTTCTTATAAGGAAGCTTAATGAAGTTTGGTTTTGTTTACAATTGTAGGACATATTGCTTCACAAGAAGATGTTATGGCTCAGGGAAAGCAAGGAATTCTTTCAAAAGTAAGATGGTAAATAACACTAAGTGTATCCTACTTCCTAATATATACCCATTGTTTCTCTGGTCCGTCATAAATTGTCAGAAAATAAATTTTACTTCATCTACTATACTAGCCAAATGACGAGTGTTCAATACTGACGTCCCATCTCAGCTGATTCAGTATACTTTTTGCTATGAGTTTTAATAAATAACAGCCAGACTACCTTTGAAAATTTCAGCTGTAATTTATACAAACTGTCACCAAATCCTTAATTTTCCTATTAAATAAATTTCTGACTATATTCTGCTTTCTGATAATATATATAAAATTCTAGATCTATTCTGTAGGTATTCTGTGCCTTGCACCTTAGAAAAAGAAGCTTGTCTTTCTAATGATTTAGGGTATAAATATTGGCCTATAAAGAGTTAATTCCAAAACACCTTCCTTGCTGGAAAAAAATGAGCCCCTTTAAAAATGCCAATATGACTGACTTAAACGTGTAAATTGATATAACTCTTCTGAAAGTGACTAACAAACCTGATCTAAGGGAAAGACTTGCAGGCAGTTATTGAGGACATTAAAAAAAGCAAAAAGAAAACAGAAACTATAACTCACATGTTTATGAATCATCTGCAGCATGCTGTTCACCTGTTTTATTTATTTTAATTGTTAACTCTCAGGAAACAAGCATGCTTCAATAGGTGCTAAAATTTGATCTAGTAGGCTAGCTTTAACAATCCTTGGAGTACTGATGGAAGAGATTTATGTCATGATACACTTAAATACCCAATAAAAGTTTGAATTCTGTTTCAGCATGGAAGGAAATAGACCAATTGTCTGTTGTGTTTATGTGGTTTGAGAGTGATGGCTAGCTTGAAATTAAAGTTAGTGGATTGATAGCTAGTGGATTCAAAGCAAAATCTAACAACCACATATGAACTTGGAGAGTTGAGATAGTCATTACTATTCTCATGCAGCAAAGTTATAAAAGCTGGTGAAACGCATTTTTTTCAAAGGGTTCATCTTTGAGGACTTTTATCACATACTTTAATATTTGGAAAATTGAATGTATTTATATTCTGCTTAGCCTGGTGAAGAGGAGAATGGGGGGATAACAGGGGATAAGAGAGACTGTTCTGAGATGAGCATTGTGCAAATATCCCAGCATCAGATTTCATGGTGTTCTTAATTTGTTTTACATATGATAACCAAAAGAATAACAGGAAAAAAAGCAAAGACACCCACAAAACTGCTGCTTAGAGATGCATTGTGGAATTGCTAATATAAGACCAAAACCAGAGAGAAATAATTTCTCAGAAATATATGTAATATAATATTAAATGTATTTACTGTGTCAACATAATACTCGCTCTAAGGCTCCATCTCCAAGTTGTCACTTCACAACAATTAAGTTTTGTCAAAAATACTGCAAAAGAAATAATGAGCCAAATCAAATCTTTAAAAATAACTCTTTAATTAGGAAAAGTGCAACAGCAAGTGCTGAATAGTCATATTCATAATGTTCACACTTTGTTTCTCTACAGCTACCTTACATGTTTGAAAGATATTTATAGCCATAAAATTTAAAACCATTATACAGTAAGTTTTCTCCCAGTCTTGGTATTCACAATCAAATTAAGATGGACAAATCAATATGCATTACCCAGTACACATGTGGACTTAATTTATTGGGATTTTCTTATTCAGGAAGATATTTAAATGCGTGACTAACTTTGCACAAATAGAAATTATGGTTGAGAAAACAGTATTAAATCTTCTCCCTGATTTTTCCCCTTAGCAAAAGTGGTGTTTTATGGTTTGACTTCTTTCTTGCTTGTCTAGATAAGCCTAATACCTGGAAATACATGATCATTACCATAATTTTTTTCCTGTTATTAAAATTTAAGTGGTTTTAAACTTTATGCATGCTTGCACACAGGTACATTTTTGCACCATACAACTGTTACAATCCTTCATCACTAGGTGCTGTGTCTTTATGTCCTCTCAACACAACCCCAGTGTCAGTGTGAGGGGATACCTCTCTTCATATTGGGAATATACTATTGGGAATATATTGGGAATATACACACTGCTGACTGGGATATATATGCTCTGGTAACCTTTGGCATCAAAGATTTGTCTTTCTTTCAGGGAAATTACACAAAAGCAGCTGTCTTAGTAGCAAGGTGTTTTCAAATTATGGGTTAAATTAGATTATTTTGGTTTAGACTGTAGGTAACATTCTTAGATTTACCATACATCCAACCTGCCAGTAGTCTCTTAGCTTCAGTAGAGAATGACAAGTGGTTACACCATTACCTTTCTAAAAAGGAAATCACTCTTTGCTTCTCTCTGAACATGATACTGCCTTACCTGATGAGAAGGGAAAGGTTAAGTAAAGAAATTGGTCCTACTTTGAGAGTTTACAGAGTGTCTGGATTCATAGTTGGTAATACATCCTCATACAGACAAGGTACACTGTCAACAACTTTCTTGATAACCTCAGGCTCTGCTCAACCCAGGGTAGACATGGAAATGTATTTCCATCATCTTGTCTTCAAATGTAGTCACAATCATACACGTTCTTATGCTATACGTAAGCAGCCTTATGAGTCAGATTGACATAATTCTGTTCTGCATCTTCCTTATGGTCATGAGTTCACCAGACCAGCTGCTTCCAGGTACTATGTTCACCTCTTAGAGGCAGAATGAGAAATTTAGTGTAAATTATTCAAGGTCTTTTTTTTTTTTAAATTTAGTATAAAATGCTGAATGATTACTGACAGACTGCAGACCCCCGTCACACCTGTATGCTGACTATATCTCCATACGAAGATGAGGTAAGATTTGCATTTCTAAGCAGCCATTTCTTTATATGAATTATTGACATCTTATCTTACATTTAATCATGTTTCAGGGCATCATTTTCACCCCTTACTTTTTTCTCTATTGTTCTCTTTTTTTTATGTCACTCTATCTAGTTCTCCCTTTTTCCTCCCTTCATTTAGTTTTTGGTTACACTTCTATTTTACTTGTTTTCTGCTGAAGAACCTTAAAAAACTTGTATCTGTGCATTTTCTCCTTTCCTACTATTGTTTCTTGTTTGCTATAATTTAGATGGTGACAGACAAACATTGACATTACATTAATGGCTGTGCAGAAGTATGCTATTCTAGTATGCTAATCTAAAATTTGTGGAGTCAGGTGTCTAGATTATTTCCCTAGAAGCACAGCATTTATAGGATGTGCTGGTTAGGAGGTTAGTCTTTACTCTCCCTATTGTCAATAGCATGATATAGGAATCTCAAGGCAAGTAATCTTACCTGTACCATGAACTACCATGCATTTTTTTGTTAACTAGAAATGGCCTGAATTCAATCATGGTCCTTAAAAAATGAAATGATCCCAGTAGAAGTCCAGATGGAGTGTGCATGCTGCCTTCATTGAAACACTGTTGTTCATTGATACAGACAATCAGCAAGATTCCCAGACTGGCTTTTGAAAATATTATATTGCACATTAGACGTTCTTTCCCCATTTTAATGTCCCTACTGCAAACATATAAAACATAGCCCTACAGGTAGTTTGTAAAAATGTCTTATGTTTAGTTAAAAAAACTGTTTTAGACCATTTAGACCACTTCAAATTTTTCTCCATTTTCTCACTTCTGTTTTTATTTATTCTCTTGTTTCTCCTCCTTTTCTGCTTCTCCAACCAAACTTCTTTTGGTTCTTCATTATCTTATTGTTTCATTCTCTCTTTGTCTCCCCATCTGAACTGAAATTGATTTTTTTTTTGCCAATCATTACACAGAATATTGGAAGAATGAGTTTTTACCATAGTATATCACTGAAAACACCGCAAGATCAGTTTCTCTCATCTGTCAACATCCAGCTATGTCCTTTTTCCTGAGTCAGCCAGAAGAGTCAACCTGGAGAAAAGAAATTGTAAGAAATAAATCAGATCTTTAGGCAAAAAGCACTGTTATGTTTAGAAAGAATTTGGCTAGCTCCTGGGATAAATACCTTTGTTATTCAAAATATTTAGTCTGTTTCCATGTAAAATAATTCTTAAGCTACCAAATTAAACTTATTGTCATTAACTTTTGCATTAAAAAAATCCTTCCCTCCTTCCTTCCTTCTTTCCTTCCTTTCCTCTCTCTCTCCCTCCCTCCCTTCTTCCCTCCCTCTCTCCTTCCCTTTCTCCCTTCCTCCCTCCCTCCTTTTCTCCCTTCCTCCCTTTCCTGCAGTGTCTTTCTCCTTCTTCCCTTTCCCTTTCTCCTTCCCCTTCCCCTTCCTGATCCCCTTCTTTTTCTTTCCCTTTATGTCTCTCTTTTCCCCTTCCTTCTTTCCCTCCTTCTCTCCTTGCCCCCTTTGTTCCACATCTAGTTCATTCCATTTTTTATGTTTTTACCCTTATGCAAAGTTTACAATGTTGTTCTATGAGTGGCAGAGCTAATATACTCACTTTTTATCTGGCATTTCCTTTAACGCTGTGCTAACCTTCCAGTGGTCTGGTTGTGCATCTGATCTAATAAGTGCTCCATACTATTGATGTCTTTCCTTTGTTGTCCTTGTGCCCTGTTTGATATCATGGCTTCATGGGGAGAGCAGCTCTGCTTGAATCTTTGCATTTTTCTGCTGGTGATATTTTGTTAAATGTTGTTCAGTGATTTGTGGCATTGCTTTGACTTTGATGATATTCTGAGTATCTCCTTTCCTTGATATTACTGTGTTTATTAGAAAAGTTCAGTTTCTTTTTCACCTACTTCTTTTTTTACCTAAACATCACAAGTTTCTGTTTCACTGTACACCTTTCTTCTTTTTTTTCCTACTTATTACTGTTGTCAGACATATTGTCTAAATTGTTGAGGTTTCTGCCAGTTGACCTATGGCCCTCATACACTCTGCATTAGCTTGGACTCTGTGAGCTGCAGTATTTGCCAGTGGGTATATTTTTTCTTCTTCATTCACTACCTTCTATTGAGTGGCTGTCTTCACTTACAAACTGAGAAGCTTTTGGACAAAGTCTGAGGAGAGATTTTTCTAGAGAATGCAACTTAGGAGCAGAAGAATGAATGAGCAGGTTCTGAACACTTTTAAACAGATTAAGTCCTGGGAAATATGATGATGATAAAGAGACAGTAGGAAGTCAAGAAGCACCCCAGTCTGAGAAACTAACAGTGCTAAACATATATGTCTTAGCAACAAGAACAAAACATTTGCTGGGGTTTGTAGGGTGGGGGTAGGGGGTGGAATGGGGCTGATTGGCCCTTGTGAAATACTTTGTAAGGGAAAGAGAAAAGGAAATAAAATATATGAAAGTTATGTATATAAATCATAGTTTAAAGGCATGTGGACAACAATAGAAGATGCTAAAATGCATGGTGACGCAAAACTGAAAATATGATATTAAAAGATTTGTTTCTGGTTTCTGATTATTATTTATAATTATTTCACTTTTCCTTTGAAGATATGTAATCCATTTTTCAGCTTCATTCTTGGTTAATTATTTTTAAGAAAGTGTAAGACAAAACATGATTTACACATTCAGTTTTTGATTTAGAAGTTGTCCTGTGTCAAAAGCATTCACAAGCACTTCACAGGCTTTATATAAGGACTATTCTTGTTCTTTAAAAAGGCAGTGATGAGATGGAATATGTTGCAACACTTTTCAAGAAGACACTGATTTGCATCTTCAGGGAATTCTTAACAGGTCAGATTTATATACTACGAGCTATGATGAAATCAGAATCCACAGCTGGATATAAAATGTTTGACCTTGTTAGTCTTTATACGAAAAAGGTATAAAAGTGTCTGTCAGCAGAATGAAAAGACTTCCCTTAACTTCAGTGATGTTGGGAATCAACATTCAGTCTTGATTTCCTGTGGCGTACCAGCAGCAACAGAAAGAAACAGGAGGGCTGCAAAATCAATCAAGTGAGGTGGTTGATATCTTTATGTAATACTTAAATATTGGCATAGGACTACAAGTACAGTTTGCCTGGTTTGTTTCACTTTTATGTAAAAGAGTTCTCCATACTTAAAGAGAAAAAGAGAAACAGAAAAAGATTATCAGCTTATATATTTTGAGTTTTGTGAACATCACATTAATTAAAAGAAAGCGGAGTATTTGTTTGGATATTATTCTCTAATTTATGTTCCCCCAAATTCATCATTGAGATGAAAATATTCTCCTTCCCTCCCTTCCCTTCCCTTCCCTTCCCTTCCCTTCCCTTCCCTTCCCTTCCCTTCCCTTCCCTTCCCTTCCCTTCCCTTCCCTTCCCTTCCCTTCCCTTCCCTTCCCTTCCCTTCCCTTCCTTCCCTTCCCTTCCCTTCCCCTCCCCTCCCCTCCCCTCCTCTCCCCTCCCCTCCCCTCCCCTCCTCTCCCCTCCCCTCCCCTCCCCTCTCCTTCCCCCTTTCCTTTCCTTTCCTTTCCTTTCCTTTCCTTTCCTTTCCTTTCCTTTCCTTTCCTTTCCTTTCCTTTCCTTTCCTTTCCTTTCCTTTCCTTTCCTTTCCTTTCCTTTCCTTTCCTTTCCTTTCCTTTCCTTTCCTTTCCTTTCCTTTCCTTTCCTTTCCTTTCCTTTCCTTTCCTTTCCTTTCCTTTCCTTTCCTTTCCTTTCCTTTCCTTCTTTCTTATAATTAAGTACATATTTATACTATAGAAATAGCACAGTTTTCATTTAGAATGACAAACAAATGGCAAAATATAAATTGTTTCTTCTTGTAGCATCATTTAAATAAAGCATTTTTTTTTCCTAATGTACAGTATCCTACCTCTAAACAAAATAATCCAACGATGGAAACTGTAACTGCATGTACATTCCCATAATCATGTTTTATCCTGTATGTCTCAATTTAATGCTTACTGCAAATATTCAGGTTCATTCATTTTGTGAGTTAAAGTTGAAACATGCTTTTAAATATATTCCTTTTTAGCGATATATGTGTTTAAAATTATTTTTAAACTTTTAGCGATGGAAAAAATGTGGGGTTTTTATACACTTTGAAGAAATAGTTTCTTTTGAAATGACAATTACTGCTTGTTTACTTCCCCCCAACTCATAGTATACACTCTAAATATGAAGCTAGAGCCAATGTGTAGCAGTCCAAAGTACTATCTTTAGACATAATTAAAAATGAAAGGAAGTTAGATATCTCAGAATTAGGACCCAAACCATTGAGAGAAAGATCACCAAAAATTAGTGAACTCAAACAGCAAGTTTCAAATTCCAAGTCAAAAAGACAGCTCCTGAACGCACGACTATGACATTTGTGTCAAACAATTAAACAGGATTTACTCCTAATTTTGTGAGTACAGTCACTAGTATAATAATGTCAATGCATTTACATATCTATTATACTATTGAACTGCAGTGTTCATTCTGCAGTCTGAGAACATTTGGATTCAAAGACAGGCACAAAAATTACAGAAAAAGCAAAATATGCTACCACTAATTTTAAATGTAATACATTGGAGATTGTACCTCTGCTGTAAAATTGTTAGTTGTTCACATATTTTAAAAAGTCAGAAGGTAGACAGCAAGGGGTGACATTCATCTTCCTATATCATCTGTGCAAAAGTTTGTCTAATCTAGACGTTTGATGTTCTATCTATAGTTAATGGAAAGAATCTGCTATCTTCATAAGTTAATTCATTCTGTTGGTTTAGGCATCTGTCTTAAGGGAAGATGAAAAACTTTTCAGATGTGTAGCTGCAGAATTAGAACTTTCAGAGAGGGGGTGGAGAGAGGGACTGCAACTTCTGGGATTTGGGGGTTGTTTCACGTGCCCTTATGGACTAAGTTGCTTGGGGTTTTTTAATATAATAAATTATTTGGTTTGTTTGTGCAAGGCAATGCTCCCATGAGGAACTGATTATCACAACACTGTACGGATGCTCAGCTACCTCCTGACTGTAGGTACAGGACAAACCTTGGGATTTTTTGTTTGTGAGACAAACCCGAATTTCATTCTTAGATGATAATTATTATTTACATTTCATAGATTCAGTCAGAAGGTAGGCTAGGGAATAGGTAGTACTTGATTAACATTTTTCAGGATCGCAGTACTAACCATAGATGGCTAAACTCTGTCCATATCAACAGGCTTTTGTTACTTTTTTTAGATTTCAGTTTTAAATTGCATTCACCTCATACTAACTGTGATCAGAAACTCAATTTGAGGTATGTAAGAATTCAGAACATCAAACATTCTTAATGACTGATGTTTTAGTATACGTTCCAAAAACATCTAGTAATTTTTTAGAGATGATATATAGATATTTGAAAGTTACCCATGAGAAATAGGTGAGAAACCTCTAGAAAAATAAGGTTTAAATTATTTGGTATATGGATTTATCTTCCAAGTAGCAACTAACCAGTGAATTGACAAAAATGAGCATTTTACCAGCAGCCATATTTATATAAAAGGAAACAGCAAAGTCTGAGTCACTAAAAATGGGAAAAGATCCCTGAAATTATTGACAGACTCCTGAGAACAGCTGATTACTTTTGGTTCCTATTGAAGTTCAAAATTACCAACCATGAAGTCTGGGGTTTTTTGTCATTTTTCTGCAAAAAATTAATTCAAAGTTCTCAGGTCTTATCCTCTGTAAGTTGCTATACTCTTGCAATGAGCTGGGCTTTGACTCAATGAATTGAGCAACATCTGTTCTCCATTTTTTTGCAGTTTCTACAGGATTTGCCCTTAAACCAAAAAAGTATTTTCAATATTCCATTTCATTAACATGGAATTAAAAAGTAATTCATGCTACTCTTGGTGTAATTTCTGCTCCAACCCCTGAATTCACCATTTATGGGATACCAGGCAACAACTTGGCCTCTTCAGTGCTAACCCACCCTAAAACAACAATGCTGATGTGTATTTTATGGTCAGATCAGATTCACTGAGCACCTGATTTTGGATTGCTCCATTCTGTTTGCTTCCTAGGGACAGATTCCACCATGGGTTGTATAAATTCCTGACCTGACCAGAGCCCTGTATAAAACTGACAGGGCTCTGTCAATTTATTCAATTCCACTATACGCTCAAAAGTAGTTTCCCTTCTTTTTACTCCATTTAGAAATGTAGAAACACTCTGCAGCCACCAGTTGCTGTGGAAAGAGATTGTTTTTCTAAAATTTCTGTGTGCCCAAAAATGTTGTCTGCTGGTTTATTAGGACCTGCTAGGTTACACAGCACTTTGTAAGTTTTAGCTGCCATCACACTTCACAGAATCACTACCTTTTTTCGCATGGGTTGTACCAATAACCATTACCTATTATTCCAGTCTTTCAATTATCAGTGATCATCTCTTGAGCTATCAGAAAAATCCATTTTCCCCACGTGCCAAAACCAGTAATCCCTATTTTTTAAATGGAACAATCACAGCACTTGAATTTTGCAGCTTCCTTTTACTGCCTGTGATATTACATCAGCTTTCAATAGTCACTTCTGTTTCACAGCCCTGGTGAAGATCCTATCCTCCTATCTCACCTTGTCATATCCTTTGCAGAACAAAATTATACTAATAACCCTATGTGGCAGAGTGGAACCCAAACCATTACAAACTTCACTGGCTGTTCATTTATCTTAGGACTTAGAGAACAAAATAGGAAGACTCACAGTTGCATAAAAAGATGCTAAAAATGTCCTCAGTAGCCCATGTGAGTACTTCTTTTCCAAAGCTACTATGGTTTGATTTGGAAGAGGTGTGTAAAGCATACATTATGTAACTTAATTGCATGAACAAAGGAATAATACTAATTTTTTTTCTCTGTTTAGCAGAACAAAAATAAAATGATCAAATAGAAATACAATAGTTTTTTAGGCACTCCTCCATGATGACGTTAGCAATCAGCGCACTTAAAAGTAGTCTCTGTGCATGCTATATTCTATAGATAAGCAGGATACAATCATATGCATTGGCTGGAGTTCAGATGAGATGACCAAGAGTTTATTATAAGAATGAAATGAAATACTGTAGGAGCAGTATGCAATTGAAAAATCTTCAACCCCAAAATGCTCGGCAGTTCTCTCAAGAATATATCCCTTCTGTATTCAGCCCTCTAGAAGGCAAGGTAAAAATTGTCAGTGCTCTAGAAAGTTGACAGTTAACTAAGACTAGGCACTACAACAAGGGTACAAATTGTTCAGAAGAAATAGGCCAAGAAGTCAACTAAATACTGATGTTTTATGATGTATATGAGCCTAAGTAAGTCAGTCATTCTTACAGTGCAAGTAAATGAAACAATATGCCAAACCACTTAACCTGGATCTAAACTTTTATGCAGTTGGTGGGTCACAAAGGTTAGAACCATGCCAATTTTTGTTGAAAAGTGATCCATACTAACACTTAGAAAACTTACTGGAAAAGAAATATCAATGATGCAAATGCAACTCCAGACATAAGAATCTAATGGCATTGTTAATAAGAAGATTCAGGTGGAAATAATACCTTTAATGATGTGATTAGAGGGTTTCTTCTTTGACTTCATCTTTTTGGCTAATTTTATTTATTTATTTATTTATTTATTTATTTATTTACTTATTGTTTTTTTACAGAATGGTATTGGGTTTTTTCAATTGGTTTTATAAGTGCTATCTTGGGCTGTTGCTTGGAGATGTTTCAAAATCAAGGCTGGATAGATTTTGCTTTATGGGCAGGGAGGGAATTGATATTGGTTAGCTGAATTATGCTACAGCTTTTATCAGTGTCCAACATCACTGCACAGCTATTCAGTTTTAGATTACTAGACATAAGGTTACTGTATGAATAATTGTTTGGTAAAGAGCTGTTATCACAAAGATAGCATTATAACTGAAGTTAGATATACCATTCCTTTCATCTTTCACTGCCAGTGTTCACTATTTTCTTTATAAATTCTACACTTTTTGCTTTTGAAGGAGAGGCAAGACATTTAATCTTTCTGACTATGTAAAACTGACATGAGTTAAAAAATTACATCACTGCAACCAAGATAAACTGCAGATACTATAGCATGCTATTCTGCCTTTGCTTTTTTTTTTTAACTTGTTTGGGTTTGTTTCAATGTTTGTTGAAGCTGACACTAAACAGGCCTTCCAAACATTAGCGCACTGAATAAATGCTTATTGTAAGTATAGGCCCAAGCTTGCAAAAGTTTTGTTTCTTAATAGCTATTTATTTAAAACACTACAGAGAATGTTCTCAATTTTAAAAAGAAATCATAACTTTACATATCACATTTGAGAAATGGGATTTATTTTATTATGATACAACCACCCAGTAGGCACACAGTATGCTAGCTAGCAATCCAAAAAGAAACTGAATATTTATACATGTTTCATTAAGCAAGTATCACTGCAAAAGTAGAGTGATTTATTTTATTTTTTAAATGGAGAAAAGGAGTTTTTGGGAGCAATGTTTACTTAGATGTACATAAGTACATGTAAAATAGATGGTTCTAGCACTGTGTAATGTTATTATGTTTTTAAGTCAATAACATTTATTAATTGACTAATCATATTTGCTCAGGCTTTTAGCCTGGAATTTATTATTTAAGGCCATGGAAAATGTCAAGCCTCAAAAACTGTTTTTGAAGTGATAGGTGTGACAAGTATAATAATCAATCTTCTGTTTTCCTTTTCCTTTTATCTTTTCCTTTTCCTTTTTATTTCCCTTTCTTTTTGTTGAAACCATACATTCTATAGGTAGAAATAAAGTTGTAAGACAAAAGACGTTTTGAAACAAGAAAACAATCTACACACATCTCTCATATTTAATGCTTAATCATTTATCAATGGCAATTTAACAGACAGTAGTTTGAGTCTCCAAAACAGTTGTTGTCTTATTCGTAGCAGAGTGTCCATTTGATTTCTTATTTCCACTATTGTCCTGGATTTCAGAAATTTGACCTTTTTAATCAAAACCCATGTTTTACAATTGGTTAGAGAAGAGAGTAAGTCAATGTTCTTTCCTTTTCTTTTTTTTATTTCTACATTTTTTCATTAAAAACATTGTTTCTACTATTGTTTTTAGAAATATCTGAAGAATTTGATGAAAAGTGATACCCATTAGTCATTCCTTTCCTTCCTGCCTGTTTTCTTAACCAAGTTTCCACTGGTTAATAATAGCTCTATGTAGTAAATATTTCATTAGCCATTACATTAATTGGTAAATATTCAATTTTTGTTATCAAATGCCCCTAAATCTGACAGAAAAGACCCTAAATTATCATCTGCCATTGCTGGAGAAAGGTCTTTTGTAGGGCTGTTCACCAAGATTAATTTGTTTGAGTTTCTTTCTTAATGATTTTTGTATTTGCTTCTTGACAACCTGTTTCTAATTTTGCTGGCAACATTAGCACCTGTAGTTTTGATTGATGATCATGATTTGGGAAGGCATTTATAATTTATGTCATGTCCCGTAAGTGAGTACCTCATTGCCAGCACAATATTGCTGTAATTTAAGACATATCACTTTTAACAATTACATAAGTGTTAAGTACATGTAATAAATACTTAGATATCACCCTAATTACACTATTATAAATTCTTTAAACTATGTGTTAATTTGACATTTACATTGAATATGAAAAAGCACGGATCCAGATTCGTACATGACTGCAGATTATGCTAGGAGAAAGAATATTCTTTACACTTCAAGAAAGTGGTTGTGACTTCTGATAATGGCTATGAGAGAAACATTGCCACTGCATCTGAAAGGACTTGACAGAGCTCTTCAGAGGTCAAGTCAGTCCAGCTTCTATGAAAGGCTGGGATTTTAAATGAAGCCATCCATAGAGAAAAAAGAAAAAAAAATGCTGTGAGGCAAAAGTAAGTCTTTTACAGAAGTAAAACAAGTTTCTGAACCAGTAGTATTTGATAAATCACTTGAGTATGCTCAGAAAATATGACAATTCATTGATGGCTTTTTTTGACTTTGAGGAAGAGCAAAAGAGTATATGAAGGAAACAAAAATGTAATGGAGTATAATATGAGGTACTAGATGCAATTGTAGCAGATAGTAAACAAAGAAAAAGAATCATTCTAGCTATGAAAAATGAAATATCTCTCAGTTCTATAGCAGTAAAGTTCACGCATGTTGTTTCTGTCATTTGTCAGCAGTCTGGAAAAGTAGGTGACTGGTGACAGTCAATGAAACAAAAGAAAAAGACAAACTGGACGGATAACTAAGGGACCAATCAAAATGAAACGAATGAGTACCATCATGGCATGTAAAAGTGTGTGTTTAGACATGCCAGATAACTCATATTGGAAAGAATACTTTATTGTAAATTGTAAATGAACAGAAACTGGAGAAATACAAGAGACCTGGGCATCATTCTAGAAGGTGATTTAAAATTACACTGTACATCTAGCAAAAGTTATGACAGTGATGTCATAACACATTTGAGAGATGTAGATGACAATAGAAAATAATAGTAATAATAGTACAAGTTTGTCCATTATGAGGCATCTGCATCTGAAATAGCTTGCTTGGTTCTCATTCTATTTAAGGAAAAGTAGTAGGTGAAATGAAAATGTTTTAGGATCATGTGACAATGTGAATAAAGGCCTAGAGGATCTCCAGAAACTGAGATACTTGAGATGTTTAACACAGGGAAAGAAAGAGAGATGCTCGTGCAGGCTATGTTTGTATTAGAAGTTCATTGAAATCAGTCCTGATCCAAAAGGAGCAGATCAACAGGTAAAAGTTGATGGTTCTGTCATTCCTCATGTTTCTATTGTACATGGTTCATGGAGTTTACATCAGACAAAGCTGGATACTTGGGCCAAACGTCTCTTTACACATATAGTTTGAAGTCCTCTGATGGAAACTTATCCTGCAAACCTTTGTTTCCTTGACTGCACACACTTCCTCGTATCTGCTGAGGAAACACAGTGTCTTTTCAGACTGCACACACTTCCTCGTATCTGCTGAGGAAACACAGTGTCTTTTCAGACTGCACACACTTCCTCGTATCTGCTGAGGAAACACAGTGTCTTTTCATCTGTTTCATATGGATGACTAGCACATCAGTGCATTTGTGTGTTCCCACCACCATCACCTTTATAATCCCTATAGAACTAAAACCTCATTTCTGTTCATGCTCTTGCTGTTGCTAACCAATATTTCAAAATGAGAGTGTATGGTGGCTCCGCCCAACCCAACTGTCCTCTTTTATTTTTGTCAGTGTTCAAAGAAAAGAGTCCGAATGGAGTTTTCATCCTTTGACTGCAGCAACTAACGCAGGACACTGAGTTATTTGATGCCAGCTCTGTTATACTTCCTTTAGTTTGAAAAGCAAAACAGTAGTTTCTAGATCTGCCTTTCTAGTGATTTAGTGGAGGTACTGGCCCAGCTGGTGCAGAAATGTTTGGCGGTGAGGGAACAGTTGAGGTCCCCTGCCGTGAACTGGTCTTCGGCATCCTCCCTTCCAATTTCCAGAGCCTAAATTTCTCTTCAAGAGGGGGACTGCTCTCCTAGTGAATTTTGCAGCCCATGGCTTTTATCACTCAGTGGCAAGCCAGCTCAGAGTGGGCAACTCTATCATAGTCCAAGTGATGACCAAGGTCTCTGAGATGGCAGGGCAGCTGGAAGGGCAGTTCCAGGCCCATAAATGAGCTGAAGGCAGAAAGATGATGAATGCAGTACTTGTACCTTTTATAAAGCACAAGAACCACTTCTGGTTGTCACAGGAGCTCAAGAGCCTTGCATTGGCATGTTCACAAAGTCTATGTGAGAGTACCCAGTGGCCTTGTGGCCATGACCCAGTTCATGGCCTGATGTCCCCACTGAGTGGTAGAGAGCATTTGGATTGTTTTTTTGTGGTGAGATTCCTGTTTAGCTTCTACGTGCCTTAGAGCAAAACTGCTCTGCAAGCATGCTCTGCAAACCAAATGCAGAAAATGGAGATAACTGGGGGATTCTCTTCAAAACCATACTATTGCCTCATTCCAAATTGTTAATGTAGATAGGTCTATAAAGCTATAGAGGTTCAGAAATGATAGGTAAATCTTAATCTAGTTCTTTTAACCTTTTTCATTATACAATAAAAAAGAGAAATTAAGTGAAAACGGAAGGTAATATGTTGAAAACTCATTGTCTCGAGATATAATTGAGGCCAACAGCTTAGCAAGATTCAGTGAAGGATTAGACATGTATGTGGATAATAAGAACATTCACAGTTATTTCACATAGAATAATTTTATTTTTTTAGAAGGGATTTAAACCTTATAAATTCTATTAACTGATAGGGATTAGGAAGAAGAAACTTCACCTTTTGGCAGATTATTTCATTACTGGCCACTACAGAGTTTGTTTTTGCATATTCCTTTCATGACTTTGCCACAGATCACTGTCAGAGACAGAATACTGGGCTTGACTGGTTATGCACGCAGTGTAGTACAAGAGTTGAAATTCCAGTGTGCGCTTTACTATGTCAAGTGTTCTATCAATACTGAAAATTTTAATTATAAATTGAAACAAAGTTTTTGAATTATATATTGAGACATACAGAATAAAATGTGAACCTTGCTCTCAATATTCTGAAATAGTTGTTATATGATTCCTCCCTCTTCTTCCCCAGTTCTCTAAACATCATATAAATTACTCTTGTGGACAAATCAAAAAAGGATAAAAACAGCTGCAATTTCTAATCCTGCAGTGATTACATTAGCAGGACATAAAATTCTATCAAGAGCTTTGCTGCAGCTTTAAAAATAGATTTTCTATCTGATATCTCTTGATTTCAATTTGTAGAGTTCTCTACCCTGAGAATTCTAGATACTTTAGAGTTAGTGCCCCGAAAACTATACTGCCAGTGGTTTTATTTTCACAAATTGGTTTGATCTAAGTAAAAATTTGGAAGTTTAAAGCTGTAGGTAAATGGTGTCCCAGAACAGCAAATTAATGTAGTTAAATATAATTAAGTCAGTCATAATTTGGGATCTTTTTTTAGACTGATAGATCAGACATATTTTAATTCATTCAATAGTATTCTACAAGTGTGCAATGTCTTGTGTATACCATTTTTAGCTTTTTATTCCTGAATGAAAAAGCATAAGAATATTAGAATGAAGTTTCATCATGACCTGTACAAGGAGTGAGGTATAAACAAATAACAGAAGGCAGGAGCTTGCTACTCAGTACAAAAATAAAGAAGGGGGCGGGGGGGGAGAAACTCAGTCTCTCTTTTCTACTTCTTTTATGAGAATATGAAACAATCCACAAACATCGTTTTTTGGGGTGGAAAAGAAATAAAATCATCCAGCACTGTATTTAAGGTGGTAATCTGTAGTGATAATTTTTCTCTGTACAGAGACAAAAAGAGATGAAGAATAGATTTTTAGGAATGTTGCATTGCTGTAAGCCTCAAAAGATCAGTCAGCACTCATAATTATGTTTACCAATATATAAGGGTGAAGTCCTTGCTTCAGGATACAGACTATCTTGAGAGTGAAACCCCTGTTTTAGGAAAGTCAAGTGAAGTTTTGGAGTTTGGACCATGGATAGAATTTCAAGGATTTATGGGCTTTTTTATATAACTATCTATTTCTAAGTGAATCTTGCTTTTTGAGCACTCAGGAATAAAACAATAAACAGATGTCCTGTGAGTTTTGTTATTACACTTCTACCTGGTAAGTCATTCTGGCTACTTACACTATATCATCACTGCAAAGCATTTTCATTCATTAAAAGTGTATGCTTGAATTTAGTGCAAATGAATATACATTACTGGAAAGGAGAATGCACAGATGACAATAACACTGTTGTTTAATTTTCCATTAACTCTGGAATATGAGAAGTTGGTTGGACATTTCTGCTACTGATCTATACAAAAATGTCAAAACGCAAAGCCTTACTATGTGATGAAAAGCAGGAATACACAGTGAAGCTACTCGTATTAAACAACTGGCTACAAATATATTAGCCACTGACTAATTTCTGAGCCTAGATTGTGAATTTGTTTAGCAAGTGTATTAATTAAACAAATGTGATGTCAAAGTTGGGCTGAAAGATCAAAAAATCATAATTTTTGCTTAAAAAATAAGGGGAGCAATCAGGTCAGTTTTGAGTTTTGGGGTTTTTTTAAACTAAAAAGAGGAAAATATGTACAGGTTTTATAAAAAACTATGTAGGTATCCACAGATATGTCAAAAGTCACGCCTATCTTTAAATCTTGACATCAGACAAGATGTTTTTGCCTATAACATTAAGACTATAACATTTAGAATCTCTAAGTAACACCCTTTAATTTTCAGGTTAGGTTAATAAATTGTGAACATTGACCCCGGAACTCAGTTGTTGATTAATCCTGTAGTGGGACTCATTTAATTCAGCTTTTTAAAGATTGTGCATCCAGTCTGTTTTTTAATCAGTGGAAAGAAGTGTCCCCTCAAAGGTTGATTATTCCCTTCCTAAAACAGTTTAAATTAAATACCCTCTGGGTTACCTAGGTACTCTTTTAATCCTAAAAAACTTGCCTAGCATCACCCAAAAAACTATAGACATAGCAAGGATTTACACAGACTTCCCAATTCTTCAGTTTTAGACTGTCCATATACTTTTAATGGGAGCTTTTTTTTGTAAATGCTGCTAGACGTATCTCTATATACTTAGATACACAGAGGTCTTTCTAAAACTGGTCTTAATTTAGTAAGGTTTTATCCCTTTTTCTTCCCTCCTCCTATTATTCTAACAGTTTTCAGTGCTTCTGTTTCATCATGCATACAAAGTAATTAAAAGTTGTTAGGTTTTGCTTGGGGTTTGGGGTTTTTTTTGTGTTGTTTGATTTTTTTTAATTATACAAAAGGCACATTTTCAGATTGGTCTGGTGTAGGACTAACTACCATGTTAGCTTGATATATATGAGTGTCCTTAAATGGATAGACTTCATCTTTAAGAAAAAAAATTATAAAAATTCAAACCTACATTTCTGATATTTATCCAACTTGAACTTCTGTGCTACAACTTATCTCTTTCACCAAGAAAAAAATCAAGATTTTTGTAATAAATTCCAATTACTAAGCAAAAAGAGCTCTGAATTAGAAAAAAATACATAAATGTTAGCAGACCTTTAGACATCAGTACTTCTTCCATGTTTAGAGATTTATCAAAAATTAATGACCCACATGCCAAAAATGGGGTAATAAATGATGAGGTTACCTGAAATTCTTCGGTATCTTGTTATCTGGTTTTTTGATTTGTACTTTCAATGCACTTTTGATACAATACTTTTAAGATAACATTTTTCCTTGATTTAACACAGGGGGACAATGAAGCTTTTATTCTGTTACTGTTGTTTATTTATATACAAAACCAGCAATATATCTGATGCTTTAGAAAGGATATATGAAATCTAAATCCATTCCCCTAAAGGTGTATAATCTATGGAAGATTGTAATGCTCTCTGTGCTGTAAAGCTACCATTGATTTTTATGATGATCATTAGGGGCTTTTGGGAATCTCATCCAATAGCTGCAGTTTCAAGGTACTGGATATTTAGTTGACTAAAAGCAAAGTTTAGTATGCATTGTGATTGTCCCATGAATTTTATACTAACTTATTTTCATTAATCTACTCATTTCGCTCTCTGGAAAAAATATCATAATGATTAAATATCATGAGTAAGACGTTGTCAGCTCTTATTATTGGAGAAGAATTTGTGGCGAGGGAAATAAAATTACAGTGTGTAAGAAAATAACATAAATAATGCTAATGGACTTAATTAATCATAAATCTTAGTGAACACTTGGTCTTGCCTCTTCTTAATCAAGATATTAATCTGTGAGTCTCACCATCATCACTATCAAAAGGTAGTAGTGTTTATTATTATTATTACTGTATTATGGTCACTGCAAAAAACAGAACTGATGTCCCTCTGATGTAATTTCCGCCCAAACTGGGGAAAAAAAGCACAAAATCTGCTAAACAGCATAGCAGTAAATGAATCCATCAACAAAATCAACCACTTTGTTAACTAGAGTTTAGTTTGGCCAAAGAAGGGCAAAAGGAGAAGAAAAAGAAGAGTTTACTGTACCCATTTATGACTCTTATTGCTTGTTCCCATTTCATGAAAGCTTCTCAGGATCTAACTGCAAAACCAGGGACTTGGACTGCAAGTGCTTTGGGAAACTCCTTTCTATCAGTCAAGGTTCCATTACACTTTTCTTGTAGTATAATCCATATTTAATGGCAACAGTAAATGTGATGTAGGTCTCTTGGAAGAAGTGCACATCACAAAGAAACAGAGAAAAGGAATGAGGCAGAACAAATCAGTGTAAAGAGGAAAGAGCTCAGAGATATCAGAATATGGTCATCATATGGCCTCTAACTGAGAACTTAATTAAGAGAGAAGAGAAAGGCCAATCAGAAAACGTAACCAATATTCTTAATGATGATGATGATAATAATAATAATAATAACAACAACAACAACAACAACAACTATTATTATTATTATTATCTCTGCGTATCTGCAATTTCTATTTATATTCTATAGAATATGTTCAAAGGACATAGAATACATGTCAATTTGGAATAGATTTTGGAAGTTCTCTTCTTTTGCTAACATAAGCACTATTACCTAGTACTATGTATATACGTAAAAATATTTTTGCATATATTTATATATATATATACATATACACAAAAATCAAAGTTTTCGGATGAGACTGAATTTCTACACTGCTCCATCTAGAAGAGATAATCTCACAGAATTTTGTATCACAACATTATGGAGAATGTTGTCTGCCTGCAAACTAGTAATAGAAGTATAGATTAACAATACATAGTTAGTAGTGTTAGCTTATGAAACAAAAAACCCCTCTGAAAACACATTTCAGACAATCAAAACCAAATTTTATTTGTGTTTCAGCACCATTTAGAGCATTTCCTGAAGATTACATCCTGAAATAACCATAGATTTCATGTATCTTAAATCTTTTGACTTTCTTCAGAGGCAAGGTAATACATGTAGTTCTACACATATTTGCATAAAGCATTCTGGATTTTTTTTTTTATATGTGAACAAAACCAGGAATCATATTACTGAAAAAAAATCCTTTAGTTATAAATAAATGCATACTTCCTGAAAAATTCCTATAGTGATTGCACAAATCATTATCATCACTTAATATATAACTCTTTTATGCTGAAACATGAAAATTGGATACTAATTTTCCTTTCTGCACTTGCCTCTGGAAAAACAAAATTTTGAAAAACTTTTCAAAATGCATTTCAAAACATGGCTTTGATACGTTCATGTAGGTCTGCATGCATTTAATATATGGAACTTCTTGTTTTGCTCTTTGGTGTAATGTTGTGACTTACAGTTGCTAGGGAATAGAAAGCTCAAAATCAAAACTCAAGAACTGCACAGGCTGTTTTGCAAACACGTTATTCAGATCTTAGTTTCTGATTTGTCTGTCTTTAATGATTGACAAAGACTTCTTTCAAATGTAGAAGGTACTAGCTCTCATACATACATTCCATTCATTATAGGAAGTATAAAAATAAAAATGTGTACATGTATTTTAATTATATAGTCAATGCTATTTAAAATGCTGATTTGTTTTCCCCTATTTAGTGGTCAAAGGAGAGGAATGTGTCAAATTGTTGTCATAGGCCAGCATACTAAGAGTAGTTATTTTGTGTCAGTTTGATGAGACTCCATTATAATGATACTGTTATCAAGTCAAGATAAGGATTAACAGTAAAATCCAAACACTAGCATGGTGGAGAATATCCAAGCAAAAAAACCAAACACAAAGTCTAAGGTTCTACAAAATAAAGACTGAATTCCAGTTGAAATACACACATCTGTATTCAAATATGGCTCTGCCTTTCAGCATGACTCGTTTATCTGCTGGATAAGGATCATGTAAACTAAAAACAGTTGCAAAGCTGGGAAACTGCTAATCATTCAGTGTGGTCTACTTACTGCAGGATCTAAAAACAATGATCTATGAGGAAAGGAACTGCATTGTTTAGTCTGGAGAGGAGGAGATGGAACATGGGCATGATAACAGTAGGTGCAAAGATGAAAGAAAGAAACCGCTGGCCACGAACCCTTCTGAAAAGGATAAGCAGTAGCAGCCAGACTTATAACAAGGAAGATTTTGAATATAACATAACTAAATGTTTCTAAGAGAAAGAATAGTTAAACACTTTAATATACAGTCCAAGGGAGCCCACAGAATTTCTTTCTCTCAGAAATTTCTAAGAGCAAATCAGGCAAGCACCAGCTCCATATCTCAATGATTCCTTGGTACAGTTCTATAACACAAATTTTGAGTGCTATATAGTTATGTTATGTATTATAAGAGTTTCCTCTTGAGCTATTTGTCCATAGATGTGTGTTGATACCAAATAAGTTGTTTCTAACCACCTGCAACTCTGGTGGATGTTACTTGTGACCAATTCTGGCAAAAGCAGAAATTATTGACTGTCACAAATGTAACACAGTGACATATTTTATGCTGTTCTGAATTTCTGTTACAATTCCTTTTATCAGATTTTGTTCCATTTATTTAGGCTCAGTAGATAATGGCTTTCTGGAATAAAACTGTACACGATTTCCATGACTAGTAAAGAACGTAAGTAAACTGAGCTTTTGTCAGTAGTAGAAGCAGTATTTGTTAAGCTTCACCAAGACTCTGTTCAAATTAAATAGAGATTGTGGGAACTGACCTTTTTCCCCCTACAAAACTAAATTGTTCAAATAGATTAAAATCAAGCTGGTAAATCCTCAAGGTCAAAATACCTATCTGACATGTGTCTTCAATTTATACAATATTTCAGCCAATGTGTGATTGTCAGAAGAAATAAACAAAGCACCAACAAAAAACCACACAATCTTTCTTTTCACAGTTGTATTAAACTGAATATCAAATTCCTTGTTAAAAAATGTATGGATGTTCTTTTCTTAATCTGTGCACTTGCTTTTGTTACCCATAACTGTACGGAACTAAAATGTGAATAATTCATTAAAAGATTAAATAGCCTAGTCTTTAAAACTGTAGTATTTAAGTTTAGATACTAAAATGTTTTACTAAAAAAAATTTAAATGTAGGTTCCATAGTTCAAAAAATAAAATGATTTCTCTAAAGAAAAAAAAAATTTACTTTACAAAGTATTCAGAGATTTCTTCATACACAGCTAGCATTAAAATATACAGACCTAGGCTACCGTTTCTATTCCACATAAGGAATAGAAAAAGAAAACTTGAAACCTTATAAGGACCATTTCATTAAAAAATCAAGTATGAATATGTTCACTATTGCACTAGAAATAGGAATTATCAAATATAGATTTCTTCACAAACTGATCTCAAATTCAAATTCTCATAGATTTAAATATAGCTCTCTAAGGAACACCTATAAATTTGCTACAGATAGGCACAAGCAAGACTTGAGCACAATTCACCGTAAAGTCATCCTGCTTGAATTACCTTGGATAAGTTCTGGAGCTTGATGGAGATAAAAGCAGCTCCCAGCCTGCATTTCATATTGTCCACATACACTAGGCCCAAGACTTTTGCACATCAGTTAATATTTTAAAATACATATTAAAGATGGATTAGAGATGGATTAAACATGGTCTCTTTGTACTGAAATCCCTATAAATTGCAGCAGAGGTGAGACATTAGATCTTGATAGCATCGTGAGTTTTGCCCCACATTTCAAAAACTCAAAGGTAATTCTAGGACGCTCCCGTTCAGCTTGTTCTCCAAGAAAGGCAAAACACGGGCATGTACGGATTCCAGAGAGAAAGGAACTGGCACCGGAGTGGAGCAAAGGCAGATTTCTGACGTGTACGCCCCGAGCTGCAGGGCTGCAGGTCACCCCTGACCCGTTGCCCAGCTCTGGAGCCCTCCGAATTCTCTGCCCAGAGTTGCTATGACTTGGACATTTTGCTCAAAGCTTTCTTCAGCTCTTGAGTCACGTACTACAATCTAGTACCTAGTTTCTGAGCTTCTTGTTGTTTTATGCCGTTCCCAGCAAATTTACTCTTATTAAAATGCAGTCTACCTTGCGTTTATGTCTAGGACTTTTTTTATTATACTGTGGGAAAGATATTTCCCAGATTCCCAGTTCCCAACATTTCAGTGCTGTCAGCGTTTCAGTGGTGAGGGTAAAACAATGGCTTTTGATTTCTTCCTAAAGGTTAAAGGTCTCCCATTTTAAGTGTACAAGAAGTTCATCTAAGAATATACAAGCGTGCCTACAAGCAAATGTACTATTTGGAATCTATGATACGACTCTCTAAATAGTGATCATACACAAAGGTGGCATACGTGCCACGTCTTCAGCATATTCTTGTAAGTCTTTTCCATCCTTACCCGTGAGGAGAATTGTGAGAATGCCTCAGTCTCAAAGATTAACAGAGTAAAATTAGGTTTAGGTGCTTAACGTGTGGTTTAAGCGTGCACCCAAGAGATGACAAAATCTTCTAAGAAGTCGTTACATGGACATGAATAAATGCCCAAGCCAGTAATTCTCATTTTGGGGACAAAGAGACATCTAGATTTTGAGCACATCGCTGAAGTTCAGAGGTCCTTGCCTCCTGGTACCATGCTCTTCACTGCTATGATTGCTTTGCTTTGTACCTTCTGTGCTCTTTCCCTGGTGGAAATAAGGGTAACCACTTGTGGGGGATTGACCTTAGCCAGATGCCAGGCAGCCAGAAAAAGCGAGGCCCAGTGATGGAACAGCCGATTCCAGCAGCATCCTTTGAAGCAAGCACAGAGGCGGTGCGGGGCACGGGAAAGGAGGCAGGGAGGAAGGGATGTCGAGAAGACCAGGAGAAGAGAGAGAAGAGAAGGAGGTGCTAAACGTCTAGGCCCAAGTGTAAGCGCTGCAAAGGTAAATTTGAGCACAAGCTTCATCTCTTTGTTACGGAGGGCAGATGGAGCCAAGGGGTGACATTCCCCAACAAAGGGCTGCCCAGACACTCACAGGCACAGGAGCTGGTAAAACAAGCAAATTTATTGGTATATTGACATAGGGGAAACCCCTCCTGCGCCTCCTGGCAGGAGGGGCATCACAGCTGTGAGCAGGTGCAGAGGCTGCGAGGAAGCAGGGACCTGGCTTCTGTTCAGCTCATCCCGGGGTAGAGGAGGAAGCACAGCGCGTTCTCCGGCAGGCGCTCCACATTGCTGCAGGAGTGCCTCGCCGGCAGCTCCCTCACGGTGCCCCGCTCTGGTGGAAGAAGTGCCCGATGGGTGGTCGCAGGGGCACGAGCAGCAGGCGGTCGATGGTGTTGTCCTCGTGGGCACTCAAGCCTTCGTAGGTGCTGCCCGCTGCCACGGCTGGATGCAGCCCCATCAGAAAGTTGTTCTTGGGAAGGGCTTGGAAAATGCACAGAAGGTCGCCATCATCCCCGGCATGTCCTGCACCAGCCACTTGGGACGCTTCTCCCAAGACGTGACTTGATCCGGCATGTCATTGCAGCCTGCTTTGCCCTGCCACTCATGCTCTTCCCCCTTGCTCTTCTCCACCGCGCTGCTGGAGCTTCCCTGCTGGCCGCCGCTGTCAGAGTCAGCGCTCCTCCGCCTGGGCAGCCAGTAGAGCCCAAAGAGCACGAGCAGGGTTTCCACAGAGGCCGCCACCCACCAGTGCCGGCAGACGGCGAGGAGCACGCCTTGCTGGGCCAGCCCGCGCGCCTCCTGGCTCCTCTGCTCCATCTCCTCCAGCAGCCTGGTCATCTCGCGACTCTGCCGCTCCTCATGCTGCCGCAGGAGGTCTTGGGTGGCCGCGTCTGTCTGGTCACCCACCTTCAGCGTGTATTGCACGATGCTCAGCACGGTCAGGATGTGGGTGATGCCCACAGCCATGGCCTGGAGGAGGAGGGAGAGCAGGGGCTCAGCGGGCCTGGGCGGGAGGGAGATGGCGGCTGGGGCAGCAGGGGCAGGAGACGCAGGGGCCCGGGGACAGGTGGGAGAGGGGGCGAGGGAGCTCGCAGGCAGCAAGGGGAAGGTTGGCGAGCACCGCGGGAACAGGGGCCCATCCCCGCAGCCCCTGGGCGCTTACCGTGGCTGGCAGCCCAGGGCATTTCTGCGCCCAGCCCCGAGGGCGGCACCTGCCCTGCCCAAAGTGCTCCCCGCAGCGGCGGTGCCCTGGGCCCAGCCTTAGAACCCCCCCCGCCCCCCCCCCGGGGACGTGGCTTCTGCCCCGGCCCTCGTCCACCCCGGCCTTCCCCCCGCCTGCCCCACTCACCGCTGACCCGAGCCGCACTGCAGCGGCGGCGCTGCCGGCTGGCGCCCCTGGTGACACCCCTCTGTGACTTGTCCTCTGTGCTGTCACAGGTGCCAGAGGCCCGTGGCGACAGCCCGCCCGCCCAGCCGGCCGCGGCCATTGCCCCTGGCTCTCCGGCCCCTGCAACGTGCAAAGCACAACCCCTCCCGGCAGGACAGAGCTCCCAGGGCCCCTCAATCTCCCCAGAAAGGGCAGCGGGGGGTGGCACAAGGCCGTCCCTGGCTTGCACACGGAGCTCCATGCCCGGCTGAGCCCCGGGGTCGGCCTCCCGACTCCCTCCACAGCACCAGCACCAGCACCAGCACCAGCACCAGCAGCGGGGAGCCTTTGGGGAGAAGCTCTTTCTCATGCTTTCACACGTGTGCACGTAGCGCACGCACGCACGCTTCTGCCACTCCAACCTATGTTGGCTAATTCTATACCTGCATTGCACCCACAGACTTTTGACTTCCCAGCCTGACATGAAAGCAGAAACCAGAAGAGTTACAGAGGCACACCTATTAGTGGTCACGTTACTACTGTCTCGAACAAGAAGGAAAAGTAAAGACAAAGGAACGACAAAGCAGATCGTTTCCCCCGGGGAGCAACCTGGCGGAGCCCCGTGGTCGGGCTCCCAGTCCCGCCTCCCTGCACAGCTGCAGCAGCTGCTGCAGCAGCAGAGAGGAAGCCTTTGGCAGGGACAGAGCAGAGCAAGTTCTGCTCCCGCCTCCCCGGGGGGTTTGCTCCTTGTGACCCCTGCAAGCCGCTCTTGTGTCCGTGCTCTGTGCAGCAACACAGGCATATTGATACGCACTAACCCAAAGCCCACCAGCGTCAAGGACAAACAAACTGGGCAACCAGAGGAAGGTTGGAACCCACTGGCTATCACGAACATTCGTGCCAGATATTGTCATGAAATTGAATGTAATAAAGAACAGGTCGGCCAAAGGCTAGACAATGCCTTCGCGTTGCAAAGCTTGGTGGGTATTGTCCGTCTTCTTAAAAAATGGTGCTAGTAGGAAGCACGGTCTCTTTGTACTGAAATCCCTATAAATTGCAGCAGAGGTGAGACATTAGATCTTGATAGCATCGTGAGTTTTGCCCCACATTTCAAAAACTCAAAGGTAATTCTAGGACGCTCCCGTTCAGCTTGTTCTCCAAGAAAGGCAAAACACGGGCATGTACGGATTCCAGAGAGAAAGGAACTGGCACCGGAGTGGAGCAAAGGCAGATTTCTGACGTGTACGCCCCGAGCTGCAGGGCTGCAGGTCACCCCTGACCCGTTGCCCAGCTCTGGAGCCCTCCGAATTCTCTGCCCAGAGTTGCTATGACTTGGACATTTTGCTCAAAGCTTTCTTCAGCTCTTGAGTCACGTACTACAATCTAGTACCTAGTTTCTGAGCTTCTTGTTGTTTTATGCCGTTCCCAGCAAATTTACTCTTATTAAAATGCAGTCTACCTTGCGTTTATGTCTAGGACTTTTTTTATTATACTGTGGGAAAGATATTTCCCAGATTCCCAGTTCCCAACATTTCAGTGCTGTCAGCGTTTCAGTGGTGAGGGTAAAACAATGGCTTTTGATTTCTTCCTAAAGGTTAAAGGTCTCCCATTTTAAGTGTACAAGAAGTTCATCTAAGAATATACAAGCGTGCCTACAAGCAAATGTACTATTTGGAATCTATGATACGACTCTCTAAATAGTGATCATACACAAAGGTGGCATACGTGCCACGTCTTCAGCATATTCTTGTAAGTCTTTTCCATCCTTACCCGTGAGGAGAATTGTGAGAATGCCTCAGTCTCAAAGATTAACAGAGTAAAATTAGGTTTAGGTGCTTAACGTGTGGTTTAAGCGTGCACCCAAGAGATGACAAAATCTTCTAAGAAGTCGTTACATGGACATGAATAAATGCCCAAGCCAGTAATTCTCATTTTGGGGACAAAGAGACATCTAGATTTTGAGCACATCGCTGAAGTTCAGAGGTCCTTGCCTCCTGGTACCATGCTCTTCACTGCTATGATTGCTTTGCTTTGTACCTTCTGTGCTCTTTCCCTGGTGGAAATAAGGGTAACCACTTGTGGGGGATTGACCTTAGCCAGATGCCAGGCAGCCAGAAAAAGCGAGGCCCAGTGATGGAACAGCCGATTCCAGCAGCATCCTTTGAAGCAAGCACAGAGGCGGTGCGGGGCACGGGAAAGGAGGCAGGGAGGAAGGGATGTCGAGAAGACCAGGAGAAGAGAGAGAAGAGAAGGAGGTGCTAAACGTCTAGGCCCAAGTGTAAGCGCTGCAAAGGTAAATTTGAGCACAAGCTTCATCTCTTTGTTACGGAGGGCAGATGGAGCCAAGGGGTGACATTCCCCAACAAAGGGCTGCCCAGACACTCACAGGCACAGGAGCTGGTAAAACAAGCAAATTTATTGGTATATTGACATAGGGGAAACCCCTCCTGCGCCTCCTGGCAGGAGGGGCATCACAGCTGTGAGCAGGTGCAGAGGCTGCGAGGAAGCAGGGACCTGGCTTCTGTTCAGCTCATCCCGGGGTAGAGGAGGAAGCACAGCGCGTTCTCCGGCAGGCGCTCCACATTGCTGCAGGAGTGCCTCGCCGGCAGCTCCCTCACGGTGCCCCGCTCTGGTGGAAGAAGTGCCCGATGGGTGGTCGCAGGGGCACGAGCAGCAGGCGGTCGATGGTGTTGTCCTCGTGGGCACTCAAGCCTTCGTAGGTGCTGCCCGCTGCCACGGCTGGATGCAGCCCCATCAGAAAGTTGTTCTTGGGAAGGGCTTGGAAAATGCACAGAAGGTCGCCATCATCCCCGGCATGTCCTGCACCAGCCACTTGGGACGCTTCTCCCAAGACGTGACTTGATCCGGCATGTCATTGCAGCCTGCTTTGCCCTGCCACTCATGCTCTTCCCCCTTGCTCTTCTCCACCGCGCTGCTGGAGCTTCCCTGCTGGCCGCCGCTGTCAGAGTCAGCGCTCCTCCGCCTGGGCAGCCAGTAGAGCCCAAAGAGCACGAGCAGGGTTTCCACAGAGGCCGCCACCCACCAGTGCCGGCAGACGGCGAGGAGCACGCCTTGCTGGGCCAGCCCGCGCGCCTCCTGGCTCCTCTGCTCCATCTCCTCCAGCAGCCTGGTCATCTCGCGACTCTGCCGCTCCTCATGCTGCCGCAGGAGGTCTTGGGTGGCCGCGTCTGTCTGGTCACCCACCTTCAGCGTGTATTGCACGATGCTCAGCACGGTCAGGATGTGGGTGATGCCCACAGCCATGGCCTGGAGGAGGAGGGAGAGCAGGGGCTCAGCGGGCCTGGGCGGGAGGGAGATGGCGGCTGGGGCAGCAGGGGCAGGAGACGCAGGGGCCCGGGGACAGGTGGGAGAGGGGGCGAGGGAGCTCGCAGGCAGCAAGGGGAAGGTTGGCGAGCACCGCGGGAACAGGGGCCCATCCCCGCAGCCCCTGGGCGCTTACCGTGGCTGGCAGCCCAGGGCATTTCTGCGCCCAGCCCCGAGGGCGGCACCTGCCCTGCCCAAAGTGCTCCCCGCAGCGGCGGTGCCCTGGGCCCAGCCTTAGAACCCCCCCCGCCCCCCCCCCGGGGACGTGGCTTCTGCCCCGGCCCTCGTCCACCCCGGCCTTCCCCCCGCCTGCCCCACTCACCGCTGACCCGAGCCGCACTGCAGCGGCGGCGCTGCCGGCTGGCGCCCCTGGTGACACCCCTCTGTGACTTGTCCTCTGTGCTGTCACAGGTGCCAGAGGCCCGTGGCGACAGCCCGCCCGCCCAGCCGGCCGCGGCCATTGCCCCTGGCTCTCCGGCCCCTGCAACGTGCAAAGCACAACCCCTCCCGGCAGGACAGAGCTCCCAGGGCCCCTCAATCTCCCCAGAAAGGGCAGCGGGGGGTGGCACAAGGCCGTCCCTGGCTTGCACACGGAGCTCCATGCCCGGCTGAGCCCCGGGGTCGGCCTCCCGACTCCCTCCACAGCACCAGCACCAGCACCAGCACCAGCACCAGCAGCGGGGAGCCTTTGGGGAGAAGCTCTTTCTCATGCTTTCACACGTGTGCACGTAGCGCACGCACGCACGCTTCTGCCACTCCAACCTATGTTGGCTAATTCTATACCTGCATTGCACCCACAGACTTTTGACTTCCCAGCCTGACATGAAAGCAGAAACCAGAAGAGTTACAGAGGCACACCTATTAGTGGTCACGTTACTACTGTCTCGAACAAGAAGGAAAAGTAAAGACAAAGGAACGACAAAGCAGATCGTTTCCCCCGGGGAGCAACCTGGCGGAGCCCCGTGGTCGGGCTCCCAGTCCCGCCTCCCTGCACAGCTGCAGCAGCTGCTGCAGCAGCAGAGAGGAAGCCTTTGGCAGGGACAGAGCAGAGCAAGTTCTGCTCCCGCCTCCCCGGGGGGTTTGCTCCTTGTGACCCCTGCAAGCCGCTCTTGTGTCCGTGCTCTGTGCAGCAACACAGGCATATTGATACGCACTAACCCAAAGCCCACCAGCGTCAAGGACAAACAAACTGGGCAACCAGAGGAAGGTTGGAACCCACTGGCTATCACGAACATTCGTGCCAGATATTGTCATGAAATTGAATGTAATAAAGAACAGGTCGGCCAAAGGCTAGACAATGCCTTCGCGTTGCAAAGCTTGGTGGGTATTGTCCGTCTTCTTAAAAAATGGTGCTAGTAGGAAGCACGGTCTCTTTGTACTGAAATCCCTATAAATTGCAGCAGAGGTGAGACATTAGATCTTGATAGCATCGTGAGTTTTGCCCCACATTTCAAAAACTCAAAGGTAATTCTAGGACGCTCCCGTTCAGCTTGTTCTCCAAGAAAGGCAAAACACGGGCATGTACGGATTCCAGAGAGAAAGGAACTGGCACCGGAGTGGAGCAAAGGCAGATTTCTGACGTGTACGCCCCGAGCTGCAGGGCTGCAGGTCACCCCTGACCCGTTGCCCAGCTCTGGAGCCCTCCGAATTCTCTGCCCAGAGTTGCTATGACTTGGACATTTTGCTCAAAGCTTTCTTCAGCTCTTGAGTCACGTACTACAATCTAGTACCTAGTTTCTGAGCTTCTTGTTGTTTTATGCCGTTCCCAGCAAATTTACTCTTATTAAAATGCAGTCTACCTTGCGTTTATGTCTAGGACTTTTTTTATTATACTGTGGGAAAGATATTTCCCAGATTCCCAGTTCCCAACATTTCAGTGCTGTCAGCGTTTCAGTGGTGAGGGTAAAACAATGGCTTTTGATTTCTTCCTAAAGGTTAAAGGTCTCCCATTTTAAGTGTACAAGAAGTTCATCTAAGAATATACAAGCGTGCCTACAAGCAAATGTACTATTTGGAATCTATGATACGACTCTCTAAATAGTGATCATACACAAAGGTGGCATACGTGCCACGTCTTCAGCATATTCTTGTAAGTCTTTTCCATCCTTACCCGTGAGGAGAATTGTGAGAATGCCTCAGTCTCAAAGATTAACAGAGTAAAATTAGGTTTAGGTGCTTAACGTGTGGTTTAAGCGTGCACCCAAGAGATGACAAAATCTTCTAAGAAGTCGTTACATGGACATGAATAAATGCCCAAGCCAGTAATTCTCATTTTGGGGACAAAGAGACATCTAGATTTTGAGCACATCGCTGAAGTTCAGAGGTCCTTGCCTCCTGGTACCATGCTCTTCACTGCTATGATTGCTTTGCTTTGTACCTTCTGTGCTCTTTCCCTGGTGGAAATAAGGGTAACCACTTGTGGGGGATTGACCTTAGCCAGATGCCAGGCAGCCAGAAAAAGCGAGGCCCAGTGATGGAACAGCCGATTCCAGCAGCATCCTTTGAAGCAAGCACAGAGGCGGTGCGGGGCACGGGAAAGGAGGCAGGGAGGAAGGGATGTCGAGAAGACCAGGAGAAGAGAGAGAAGAGAAGGAGGTGCTAAACGTCTAGGCCCAAGTGTAAGCGCTGCAAAGGTAAATTTGAGCACAAGCTTCATCTCTTTGTTACGGAGGGCAGATGGAGCCAAGGGGTGACATTCCCCAACAAAGGGCTGCCCAGACACTCACAGGCACAGGAGCTGGTAAAACAAGCAAATTTATTGGTATATTGACATAGGGGAAACCCCTCCTGCGCCTCCTGGCAGGAGGGGCATCACAGCTGTGAGCAGGTGCAGAGGCTGCGAGGAAGCAGGGACCTGGCTTCTGTTCAGCTCATCCCGGGGTAGAGGAGGAAGCACAGCGCGTTCTCCGGCAGGCGCTCCACATTGCTGCAGGAGTGCCTCGCCGGCAGCTCCCTCACGGTGCCCCGCTCTGGTGGAAGAAGTGCCCGATGGGTGGTCGCAGGGGCACGAGCAGCAGGCGGTCGATGGTGTTGTCCTCGTGGGCACTCAAGCCTTCGTAGGTGCTGCCCGCTGCCACGGCTGGATGCAGCCCCATCAGAAAGTTGTTCTTGGGAAGGGCTTGGAAAATGCACAGAAGGTCGCCATCATCCCCGGCATGTCCTGCACCAGCCACTTGGGACGCTTCTCCCAAGACGTGACTTGATCCGGCATGTCATTGCAGCCTGCTTTGCCCTGCCACTCATGCTCTTCCCCCTTGCTCTTCTCCACCGCGCTGCTGGAGCTTCCCTGCTGGCCGCCGCTGTCAGAGTCAGCGCTCCTCCGCCTGGGCAGCCAGTAGAGCCCAAAGAGCACGAGCAGGGTTTCCACAGAGGCCGCCACCCACCAGTGCCGGCAGACGGCGAGGAGCACGCCTTGCTGGGCCAGCCCGCGCGCCTCCTGGCTCCTCTGCTCCATCTCCTCCAGCAGCCTGGTCATCTCGCGACTCTGCCGCTCCTCATGCTGCCGCAGGAGGTCTTGGGTGGCCGCGTCTGTCTGGTCACCCACCTTCAGCGTGTATTGCACGATGCTCAGCACGGTCAGGATGTGGGTGATGCCCACAGCCATGGCCTGGAGGAGGAGGGAGAGCAGGGGCTCAGCGGGCCTGGGCGGGAGGGAGATGGCGGCTGGGGCAGCAGGGGCAGGAGACGCAGGGGCCCGGGGACAGGTGGGAGAGGGGGCGAGGGAGCTCGCAGGCAGCAAGGGGAGGTTGGCGAGCACCGCGGGAACAGGGGCCCATCCCCGCAGCCCCTGGGCGCTTACCGTGGCTGGCAGCCCAGGGCATTTCTGCGCCCAGCCCCGAGGGCGGCACCTGCCCTGCCCAAAGTGCTCCCCGCAGCGGCGGTGCCCTGGGCCCAGCCTTAGAACCCCCCCCGCCCCCCCCCCCCGGGGACGTGGCTTCTGCCCCGGCCCTCGTCCACCCCGGCCTTCCCCCCGCCTGCCCCACTCACCGCTGACCCGAGCCGCACTGCAGCGGCGGCGCTGCCGGCTGGCGCCCCTGGTGACACCCCTCTGTGACTTGTCCTCTGTGCTGTCACAGGTGCCAGAGGCCCGTGGCGACAGCCCGCCCGCCCAGCCGGCCGCGGCCATTGCCCCTGGCTCTCCGGCCCCTGCAACGTGCAAAGCACAACCCCTCCCGGCAGGACAGAGCTCCCAGGGCCCCTCAATCTCCCCAGAAAGGGCAGCGGGGGGTGGCACAAGGCCGTCCCTGGCTTGCACACGGAGCTCCATGCCCGGCTGAGCCCCGGGGTCGGCCTCCCGACTCCCTCCACAGCACCAGCACCAGCACCAGCACCAGCACCAGCAGCGGGGAGCCTTTGGGGAGAAGCTCTTTCTCATGCTTTCACACGTGTGCACGTAGCGCACGCACGCACGCTTCTGCCACTCCAACCTATGTTGGCTAATTCTATACCTGCATTGCACCCACAGACTTTTGACTTCCCAGCCTGACATGAAAGCAGAAACCAGAAGAGTTACGGAGGCACACCTATTAGTGGTCACGTTACTACTGTCTCGAACAAGAAGGAAAAGTAAAGACAAAGGAACGACAAAGCAGATCGTTTCCCCCGGGGAGCAACCTGGCGGAGCCCCGTGGTCGGGCTCCCAGTCCCGCCTCCCTGCACAGCTGCAGCAGCTGCTGCAGCAGCAGAGAGGAAGCCTTTGGCAGGGACAGAGCAGAGCAAGTTCTGCTCCCGCCTCCCCGGGGGGTTTGCTCCTTGTGACCCCTGCAAGCCGCTCTTGTGTCCGTGCTCTGTGCAGCAACACAGGCATATTGATACGCACTAACCCAAAGCCCACCAGCGTCAAGGACAAACAAACTGGGCAACCAGAGGAAGGTTGGAACCCACTGGCTATCACGAACATTCGTGCCAGATATTGTCATGAAATTGAATGTAATAAAGAACAGGTCGGCCAAAGGCTAGACAATGCCTTCGCGTTGCAAAGCTTGGTGGGTATTGTCCGTCTTCTTAAAAAATGGTGCTAGTAGGAAGCACGGTCTCTTTGTACTGAAATCCCTATAAATTGCAGCAGAGGTGAGACATTAGATCTTGATAGCATCGTGAGTTTTGCCCCACATTTCAAAAACTCAAAGGTAATTCTAGGACGCTCCCGTTCAGCTTGTTCTCCAAGAAAGGCAAAACACGGGCATGTACGGATTCCAGAGAGAAAGGAACTGGCACCGGAGTGGAGCAAAGGCAGATTTCTGACGTGTACGCCCCGAGCTGCAGGGCTGCAGGTCACCCCTGACCCGTTGCCCAGCTCTGGAGCCCTCCGAATTCTCTGCCCAGAGTTGCTATGACTTGGACATTTTGCTCAAAGCTTTCTTCAGCTCTTGAGTCACGTACTACAATCTAGTACCTAGTTTCTGAGCTTCTTGTTGTTTTATGCCGTTCCCAGCAAATTTACTCTTATTAAAATGCAGTCTACCTTGCGTTTATGTCTAGGACTTTTTTTATTATACTGTGGGAAAGATATTTCCCAGATTCCCAGTTCCCAACATTTCAGTGCTGTCAGCGTTTCAGTGGTGAGGGTAAAACAATGGCTTTTGATTTCTTCCTAAAGGTTAAAGGTCTCCCATTTTAAGTGTACAAGAAGTTCATCTAAGAATATACAAGCGTGCCTACAAGCAAATGTACTATTTGGAATCTATGATACGACTCTCTAAATAGTGATCATACACAAAGGTGGCATACGTGCCACGTCTTCAGCATATTCTTGTAAGTCTTTTCCATCCTTACCCGTGAGGAGAATTGTGAGAATGCCTCAGTCTCAAAGATTAACAGAGTAAAATTAGGTTTAGGTGCTTAACGTGTGGTTTAAGCGTGCACCCAAGAGATGACAAAATCTTCTAAGAAGTCGTTACATGGACATGAATAAATGCCCAAGCCAGTAATTCTCATTTTGGGGACAAAGAGACATCTAGATTTTGAGCACATCGCTGAAGTTCAGAGGTCCTTGCCTCCTGGTACCATGCTCTTCACTGCTATGATTGCTTTGCTTTGTACCTTCTGTGCTCTTTCCCTGGTGGAAATAAGGGTAACCACTTGTGGGGGATTGACCTTAGCCAGATGCCAGGCAGCCAGAAAAAGCGAGGCCCAGTGATGGAACAGCCGATTCCAGCAGCATCCTTTGAAGCAAGCACAGAGGCGGTGCGGGGCACGGGAAAGGAGGCAGGGAGGAAGGGATGTCGAGAAGACCAGGAGAAGAGAGAGAAGAGAAGGAGGTGCTAAACGTCTAGGCCCAAGTGTAAGCGCTGCAAAGGTAAATTTGAGCACAAGCTTCATCTCTTTGTTACGGAGGGCAGATGGAGCCAAGGGGTGACATTCCCCAACAAAGGGCTGCCCAGACACTCACAGGCACAGGAGCTGGTAAAACAAGCAAATTTATTGGTATATTGACATAGGGGAAACCCCTCCTGCGCCTCCTGGCAGGAGGGGCATCACAGCTGTGAGCAGGTGCAGAGGCTGCGAGGAAGCAGGGACCTGGCTTCTGTTCAGCTCATCCCGGGGTAGAGGAGGAAGCACAGCGCGTTCTCCGGCAGGCGCTCCACATTGCTGCAGGAGTGCCTCGCCGGCAGCTCCCTCACGGTGCCCCGCTCTGGTGGAAGAAGTGCCCGATGGGTGGTCGCAGGGGCACGAGCAGCAGGCGGTCGATGGTGTTGTCCTCGTGGGCACTCAAGCCTTCGTAGGTGCTGCCCGCTGCCACGGCTGGATGCAGCCCCATCAGAAAGTTGTTCTTGGGAAGGGCTTGGAAAATGCACAGAAGGTCGCCATCATCCCCGGCATGTCCTGCACCAGCCACTTGGGACGCTTCTCCCAAGACGTGACTTGATCCGGCATGTCATTGCAGCCTGCTTTGCCCTGCCACTCATGCTCTTCCCCCTTGCTCTTCTCCACCGCGCTGCTGGAGCTTCCCTGCTGGCCGCCGCTGTCAGAGTCAGCGCTCCTCCGCCTGGGCAGCCAGTAGAGCCCAAAGAGCACGAGCAGGGTTTCCACAGAGGCCGCCACCCACCAGTGCCGGCAGACGGCGAGGAGCACGCCTTGCTGGGCCAGCCCGCGCGCCTCCTGGCTCCTCTGCTCCATCTCCTCCAGCAGCCTGGTCATCTCGCGACTCTGCCGCTCCTCATGCTGCCGCAGGAGGTCTTGGGTGGCCGCGTCTGTCTGGTCACCCACCTTCAGCGTGTATTGCACGATGCTCAGCACGGTCAGGATGTGGGTGATGCCCACAGCCATGGCCTGGAGGAGGAGGGAGAGCAGGGGCTCAGCGGGCCTGGGCGGGAGGGAGATGGCGGCTGGGGCAGCAGGGGCAGGAGACGCAGGGGCCCGGGGACAGGTGGGAGAGGGGGCGAGGGAGCTCGCAGGCAGCAAGGGGAAGGTTGGCGAGCACCGCGGGAACAGGGGCCCATCCCCGCAGCCCCTGGGCGCTTACCGTGGCTGGCAGCCCAGGGCATTTCTGCGCCCAGCCCCGAGGGCGGCACCTGCCCTGCCCAAAGTGCTCCCCGCAGCGGCGGTGCCCTGGGCCCAGCCTTAGAACCCCCCCCGCCCCCCCCCCCGGGGACGTGGCTTCTGCCCCGGCCCTCGTCCACCCCGGCCTTCCCCCCGCCTGCCCCACTCACCGCTGACCCGAGCCGCACTGCAGCGGCGGCGCTGCCGGCTGGCGCCCCTGGTGACACCCCTCTGTGACTTGTCCTCTGTGCTGTCACAGGTGCCAGAGGCCCGTGGCGACAGCCCGCCCGCCCAGCCGGCCGCGGCCATTGCCCCTGGCTCTCCGGCCCCTGCAACGTGCAAAGCACAACCCCTCCCGGCAGGACAGAGCTCCCAGGGCCCCTCAATCTCCCCAGAAAGGGCAGCGGGGGGTGGCACAAGGCCGTCCCTGGCTTGCACACGGAGCTCCATGCCCGGCTGAGCCCCGGGGTCGGCCTCCCGACTCCCTCCACAGCACCAGCACCAGCACCAGCACCAGCACCAGCACCAGCAGCGGGGAGCCTTTGGGGAGAAGCTCTTTCTCATGCTTTCACACGTGTGCACGTAGCGCACGCACGCACGCTTCTGCCACTCCAACCTATGTTGGCTAATTCTATACCTGCATTGCACCCACAGACTTTTGACTTCCCAGCCTGACATGAAAGCAGAAACCAGAAGAGTTACGGAGGCACACCTATTAGTGGTCACGTTACTACTGTCTCGAACAAGAAGGAAAAGTAAAGACAAAGGAACGACAAAGCAGATCGTTTCCCCCGGGGAGCAACCTGGCGGAGCCCCGTGGTCGGGCTCCCAGTCCCGCCTCCCTGCACAGCTGCAGCAGCTGCTGCAGCAGCAGAGAGGAAGCCTTTGGCAGGGACAGAGCAGAGCAAGTTCTGCTCCCGCCTCCCCGGGGGGTTTGCTCCTTGTGACCCCTGCAAGCCGCTCTTGTGTCCGTGCTCTGTGCAGCAACACAGGCATATTGATACGCACTAACCCAAAGCCCACCAGCGTCAAGGACAAACAAACTGGGCAACCAGAGGAAGGTTGGAACCCACTGGCTATCACGAACATTCGTGCCAGATATTGTCATGAAATTGAATGTAATAAAGAACAGGTCGGCCAAAGGCTAGACAATGCCTTCGCGTTGCAAAGCTTGGTGGGTATTGTCCGTCTTCTTAAAAAATGGTGCTAGTAGGAAGCACGGTCTCTTTGTACTGAAATCCCTATAAATTGCAGCAGAGGTGAGACATTAGATCTTGATAGCATCGTGAGTTTTGCCCCACATTTCAAAAACTCAAAGGTAATTCTAGGACGCTCCCGTTCAGCTTGTTCTCCAAGAAAGGCAAAACACGGGCATGTACGGATTCCAGAGAGAAAGGAACTGGCACCGGAGTGGAGCAAAGGCAGATTTCTGACGTGTACGCCCCGAGCTGCAGGGCTGCAGGTCACCCCTGACCCGTTGCCCAGCTCTGGAGCCCTCCGAATTCTCTGCCCAGAGTTGCTATGACTTGGACATTTTGCTCAAAGCTTTCTTCAGCTCTTGAGTCACGTACTACAATCTAGTACCTAGTTTCTGAGCTTCTTGTTGTTTTATGCCGTTCCCAGCAAATTTACTCTTATTAAAATGCAGTCTACCTTGCGTTTATGTCTAGGACTTTTTTTATTATACTGTGGGAAAGATATTTCCCAGATTCCCAGTTCCCAACATTTCAGTGCTGTCAGCGTTTCAGTGGTGAGGGTAAAACAATGGCTTTTGATTTCTTCCTAAAGGTTAAAGGTCTCCCATTTTAAGTGTACAAGAAGTTCATCTAAGAATATACAAGCGTGCCTACAAGCAAATGTACTATTTGGAATCTATGATACGACTCTCTAAATAGTGATCATACACAAAGGTGGCATACGTGCCACGTCTTCAGCATATTCTTGTAAGTCTTTTCCATCCTTACCCGTGAGGAGAATTGTGAGAATGCCTCAGTCTCAAAGATTAACAGAGTAAAATTAGGTTTAGGTGCTTAACGTGTGGTTTAAGCGTGCACCCAAGAGATGACAAAATCTTCTAAGAAGTCGTTACATGGACATGAATAAATGCCCAAGCCAGTAATTCTCATTTTGGGGACAAAGAGACATCTAGATTTTGAGCACATCGCTGAAGTTCAGAGGTCCTTGCCTCCTGGTACCATGCTCTTCACTGCTATGATTGCTTTGCTTTGTACCTTCTGTGCTCTTTCCCTGGTGGAAATAAGGGTAACCACTTGTGGGGGATTGACCTTAGCCAGATGCCAGGCAGCCAGAAAAAGCGAGGCCCAGTGATGGAACAGCCGATTCCAGCAGCATCCTTTGAAGCAAGCACAGAGGCGGTGCGGGGCACGGGAAAGGAGGCAGGGAGGAAGGGATGTCGAGAAGACCAGGAGAAGAGAGAGAAGAGAAGGAGGTGCTAAACGTCTAGGCCCAAGTGTAAGCGCTGCAAAGGTAAATTTGAGCACAAGCTTCATCTCTTTGTTACGGAGGGCAGATGGAGCCAAGGGGTGACATTCCCCAACAAAGGGCTGCCCAGACACTCACAGGCACAGGAGCTGGTAAAACAAGCAAATTTATTGGTATATTGACATAGGGGAAACCCCTCCTGCGCCTCCTGGCAGGAGGGGCATCACAGCTGTGAGCAGGTGCAGAGGCTGCGAGGAAGCAGGGACCTGGCTTCTGTTCAGCTCATCCCGGGGTAGAGGAGGAAGCACAGCGCGTTCTCCGGCAGGCGCTCCACATTGCTGCAGGAGTGCCTCGCCGGCAGCTCCCTCACGGTGCCCCGCTCTGGTGGAAGAAGTGCCCGATGGGTGGTCGCAGGGGCACGAGCAGCAGGCGGTCGATGGTGTTGTCCTCGTGGGCACTCAAGCCTTCGTAGGTGCTGCCCGCTGCCACGGCTGGATGCAGCCCCATCAGAAAGTTGTTCTTGGGAAGGGCTTGGAAAATGCACAGAAGGTCGCCATCATCCCCGGCATGTCCTGCACCAGCCACTTGGGACGCTTCTCCCAAGACGTGACTTGATCCGGCATGTCATTGCAGCCTGCTTTGCCCTGCCACTCATGCTCTTCCCCCTTGCTCTTCTCCACCGCGCTGCTGGAGCTTCCCTGCTGGCCGCCGCTGTCAGAGTCAGCGCTCCTCCGCCTGGGCAGCCAGTAGAGCCCAAAGAGCACGAGCAGGGTTTCCACAGAGGCCGCCACCCACCAGTGCCGGCAGACGGCGAGGAGCACGCCTTGCTGGGCCAGCCCGCGCGCCTCCTGGCTCCTCTGCTCCATCTCCTCCAGCAGCCTGGTCATCTCGCGACTCTGCCGCTCCTCATGCTGCCGCAGGAGGTCTTGGGTGGCCGCGTCTGTCTGGTCACCCACCTTCAGCGTGTATTGCACGATGCTCAGCACGGTCAGGATGTGGGTGATGCCCACAGCCATGGCCTGGAGGAGGAGGGAGAGCAGGGGCTCAGCGGGCCTGGGCGGGAGGGAGATGGCGGCTGGGGCAGCAGGGGCAGGAGACGCAGGGGCCCGGGGACAGGTGGGAGAGGGGGCGAGGGAGCTCGCAGGCAGCAAGGGGAAGGTTGGCGAGCACCGCGGGAACAGGGGCCCATCCCCGCAGCCCCTGGGCGCTTACCGTGGCTGGCAGCCCAGGGCATTTCTGCGCCCAGCCCCGAGGGCGGCACCTGCCCTGCCCAAAGTGCTCCCCGCAGCGGCGGTGCCCTGGGCCCAGCCTTAGAACCCCCCCCGCCCCCCCCCCCGGGGACGTGGCTTCTGCCCCGGCCCTCGTCCACCCCGGCCTTCCCCCCGCCTGCCCCACTCACCGCTGACCCGAGCTGCACTGCAGCGGCGGCGCTGCCGGCTGGCGCCCCTGGTGACACCCCTCTGTGACTTGTCCTCTGTGCTGTCACAGGTGCCAGAGGCCCGTGGCGACAGCCCGCCCGCCCAGCCGGCCGCGGCCATTGCCCCTGGCTCTCCGGCCCCTGCAACGTGCAAAGCACAACCCCTCCCGGCAGGACAGAGCTCCCAGGGCCCCTCAATCTCCCCAGAAAGGGCAGCGGGGGGTGGCACAAGGCCGTCCCTGGCTTGCACACGGAGCTCCATGCCCGGCTGAGCCCCGGGGTCGGCCTCCCGACTACCTCCACAGCACCAGCACCAGCACCAGCACCAGCACCAGCACCAGCACCAGCAGCGGGGAGCCTTTGGGGAGAAGCTCTTTCTCATGCTTTCACACGTGTGCACGTAGCGCACGCACGCACGCTTCTGCCACTCCAACCTATGTTGGCTAATTCTATACCTGCATTGCACCCACAGACTTTTGACTTCCCAGCCTGACATGAAAGCAGAAACCAGAAGAGTTACGGAGGCACACCTATTAGTGGTCACGTTACTACTGTCTCGAACAAGAAGGAAAAGTAAAGACAAAGGAACGACAAAGCAGATCGTTTCCCCCGGGGAGCAACCTGGCGGAGCCCCGTGGTCGGGCTCCCAGTCCCGCCTCCCTGCACAGCTGCAGCAGCTGCTGCAGCAGCAGAGAGGAAGCCTTTGGCAGGGACAGAGCAGAGCAAGTTCTGCTCCCGCCTCCCCGGGGGGTTTGCTCCTTGTGACCCCTGCAAGCCGCTCTTGTGTCCGTGCTCTGTGCAGCAACACAGGCATATTGATACGCACTAACCCAAAGCCCACCAGCGTCAAGGACAAACAAACTGGGCAACCAGAGGAAGGTTGGAACCCACTGGCTATCACGAACATTCGTGCCAGATATTGTCATGAAATTGAATGTAATAAAGAACAGGTCGGCCAAAGGCTAGACAATGCCTTCGCGTTGCAAAGCTTGGTGGGTATTGTCCGTCTTCTTAAAAAATGGTGCTAGTAGGAAGCACGGTCTCTTTGTACTGAAATCCCTATAAATTGCAGCAGAGGTGAGACATTAGATCTTGATAGCATCGTGAGTTTTGCCCCACATTTCAAAAACTCAAAGGTAATTCTAGGACGCTCCCGTTCAGCTTGTTCTCCAAGAAAGGCAAAACACGGGCATGTACGGATTCCAGAGAGAAAGGAACTGGCACCGGAGTGGAGCAAAGGCAGATTTCTGACGTGTACGCCCCGAGCTGCAGGGCTGCAGGTCACCCCTGACCCGTTGCCCAGCTCTGGAGCCCTCCGAATTCTCTGCCCAGAGTTGCTATGACTTGGACATTTTGCTCAAAGCTTTCTTCAGCTCTTGAGTCACGTACTACAATCTGGTACCTAGTTTCTGAGCTTCTTGTTGTTTTATGCCGTTCCCAGCAAATTTACTCTTATTAAAATGCAGTCTACCTTGCGTTTATGTCTAGGACTTTTTTTATTATACTGTGGGAAAGATATTTCCCAGATTCCCAGTTCCCAACATTTCAGTGCTGTCAGCGTTTCAGTGGTGAGGGTAAAACAATGGCTTTTGATTTCTTCCTAAAGGTTAAAGGTCTCCCATTTTAAGTGTACAAGAAGTTCATCTAAGAATATACAAGCGTGCCTACAAGCAAATGTACTATTTGGAATCTATGATACGACTCTCTAAATAGTGATCATACACAAAGGTGGCATACGTGCCACGTCTTCAGCATATTCTTGTAAGTCTTTTCCATCCTTACCCGTGAGGAGAATTGTGAGAATGCCTCAGTCTCAAAGATTAACAGAGTAAAATTAGGTTTAGGTGCTTAACGTGTGGTTTAAGCGTGCACCCAAGAGATGACAAAATCTTCTAAGAAGTCGTTACATGGACATGAATAAATGCCCAAGCCAGTAATTCTCATTTTGGGGACAAAGAGACATCTAGATTTTGAGCACATCGCTGAAGTTCAGAGGTCCTTGCCTCCTGGTACCATGCTCTTCACTGCTATGATTGCTTTGCTTTGTACCTTCTGTGCTCTTTCCCTGGTGGAAATAAGGGTAACCACTTGTGGGGGATTGACCTTAGCCAGATGCCAGGCAGCCAGAAAAAGCGAGGCCCAGTGATGGAACAGCCGATTCCAGCAGCATCCTTTGAAGCAAGCACAGAGGCGGTGCGGGGCACGGGAAAGGAGGCAGGGAGGAAGGGATGTCGAGAAGACCAGGAGAAGAGAGAGAAGAGAAGGAGGTGCTAAACGTCTAGGCCCAAGTGTAAGCGCTGCAAAGGTAAATTTGAGCACAAGCTTCATCTCTTTGTTACGGAGGGCAGATGGAGCCAAGGGGTGACATTCCCCAACAAAGGGCTGCCCAGACACTCACAGGCACAGGAGCTGGTAAAACAAGCAAATTTATTGGTATATTGACATAGGGGAAACCCCTCCTGCGCCTCCTGGCAGGAGGGGCATCACAGCTGTGAGCAGGTGCAGAGGCTGCGAGGAAGCAGGGACCTGGCTTCTGTTCAGCTCATCCCGGGGTAGAGGAGGAAGCACAGCGCGTTCTCCGGCAGGCGCTCCACATTGCTGCAGGAGTGCCTCGCCGGCAGCTCCCTCACGGTGCCCCGCTCTGGTGGAAGAAGTGCCCGATGGGTGGTCGCAGGGGCACGAGCAGCAGGCGGTCGATGGTGTTGTCCTCGTGGGCACTCAAGCCTTCGTAGGTGCTGCCCGCTGCCACGGCTGGATGCAGCCCCATCAGAAAGTTGTTCTTGGGAAGGGCTTGGAAAATGCACAGAAGGTCGCCATCATCCCCGGCATGTCCTGCACCAGCCACTTGGGACGCTTCTCCCAAGACGTGACTTGATCCGGCATGTCATTGCAGCCTGCTTTGCCCTGCCACTCATGCTCTTCCCCCTTGCTCTTCTCCACCGCGCTGCTGGAGCTTCCCTGCTGGCCGCCGCTGTCAGAGTCAGCGCTCCTCCGCCTGGGCAGCCAGTAGAGCCCAAAGAGCACGAGCAGGGTTTCCACAGAGGCCGCCACCCACCAGTGCCGGCAGACGGCGAGGAGCACGCCTTGCTGGGCCAGCCCGCGCGCCTCCTGGCTCCTCTGCTCCATCTCCTCCAGCAGCCTGGTCATCTCGCGACTCTGCCGCTCCTCATGCTGCCGCAGGAGGTCTTGGGTGGCCGCGTCTGTCTGGTCACCCACCTTCAGCGTGTATTGCACGATGCTCAGCACGGTCAGGATGTGGGTGATGCCCACAGCCATGGCCTGGAGGAGGAGGGAGAGCAGGGGCTCAGCGGGCCTGGGCGGGAGGGAGATGGCGGCTGGGGCAGCAGGGGCAGGAGACGCAGGGGCCCGGGGACAGGTGGGAGAGGGGGCGAGGGAGCTCGCAGGCAGCAAGGGGAAGGTTGGCGAGCACCGCGGGAACAGGGGCCCATCCCCGCAGCCCCTGGGCGCTTACCGTGGCTGGCAGCCCAGGGCATTTCTGCGCCCAGCCCCGAGGGCGGCACCTGCCCTGCCCAAAGTGCTCCCCGCAGCGGCGGTGCCCTGGGCCCAGCCTTAGAACCCCCCCCGCCCCCCCCCCCGGGGACGTGGCTTCTGCCCCGGCCCTCGTCCACCCCGGCCTTCCCCCCGCCTGCCCCACTCACCGCTGACCCGAGCCGCACTGCAGCGGCGGCGCTGCCGGCTGGCGCCCCTGGTGACACCCCTCTGTGACTTGTCCTCTGTGCTGTCACAGGTGCCAGAGGCCCGTGGCGACAGCCCGCCCGCCCAGCCGGCCGCGGCCATTGCCCCTGGCTCTCCGGCCCCTGCAACGTGCAAAGCACAACCCCTCCCGGCAGGACAGAGCTCCCAGGGCCCCTCAATCTCCCCAGAAAGGGCAGCGGGGGGTGGCACAAGGCCGTCCCTGGCTTGCACACGGAGCTCCATGCCCGGCTGAGCCCCGGGGTCGGCCTCCCGACTCCCTCCACAGCACCAGCACCAGCACCAGCACCAGCACCAGCAGCGGGGAGCCTTTGGGGAGAAGCTCTTTCTCATGCTTTCACACGTGTGCACGTAGCGCACGCACGCACGCTTCTGCCACTCCAACCTATGTTGGCTAATTCTATACCTGCATTGCACCCACAGACTTTTGACTTCCCAGCCTGACATGAAAGCAGAAACCAGAAGAGTTACGGAGGCACACCTATTAGTGGTCACGTTACTACTGTCTCGAACAAGAAGGAAAAGTAAAGACAAAGGAACGACAAAGCAGATCGTTTCCCCCGGGGAGCAACCTGGCGGAGCCCCGTGGTCGGGCTCCCAGTCCCGCCTCCCTGCACAGCTGCAGCAGCTGCTGCAGCAGCAGAGAGGAAGCCTTTGGCAGGGACAGAGCAGAGCAAGTTCTGCTCCCGCCTCCCCGGGGGGTTTGCTCCTTGTGACCCCTGCAAGCCGCTCTTGTGTCCGTGCTCTGTGCAGCAACACAGGCATATTGATACGCACTAACCCAAAGCCCACCAGCGTCAAGGACAAACAAACTGGGCAACCAGAGGAAGGTTGGAACCCACTGGCTATCACGAACATTCGTGCCAGATATTGTCATGAAATTGAATGTAATAAAGAACAGGTCGGCCAAAGGCTAGACAATGCCTTCGCGTTGCAAAGCTTGGTGGGTATTGTCCGTCTTCTTAAAAAATGGTGCTAGTAGGAAGCACGGTCTCTTTGTACTGAAATCCCTATAAATTGCAGCAGAGGTGAGACATTAGATCTTGATAGCATCGTGAGTTTTGCCCCACATTTCAAAAACTCAAAGGTAATTCTAGGACGCTCCCGTTCAGCTTGTTCTCCAAGAAAGGCAAAACACGGGCATGTACGGATTCCAGAGAGAAAGGAACTGGCACCGGAGTGGAGCAAAGGCAGATTTCTGACGTGTACGCCCCGAGCTGCAGGGCTGCAGGTCACCCCTGACCCGTTGCCCAGCTCTGGAGCCCTCCGAATTCTCTGCCCAGAGTTGCTATGACTTGGACATTTTGCTCAAAGCTTTCTTCAGCTCTTGAGTCACGTACTACAATCTAGTACCTAGTTTCTGAGCTTCTTGTTGTTTTATGCCGTTCCCAGCAAATTTACTCTTATTAAAATGCAGTCTACCTTGCGTTTATGTCTAGGACTTTTTTTATTATACTGTGGGAAAGATATTTCCCAGATTCCCAGTTCCCAACATTTCAGTGCTGTCAGCGTTTCAGTGGTGAGGGTAAAACAATGGCTTTTGATTTCTTCCTAAAGGTTAAAGGTCTCCCATTTTAAGTGTACAAGAAGTTCATCTAAGAATATACAAGCGTGCCTACAAGCAAATGTACTATTTGGAATCTATGATACGACTCTCTAAATAGTGATCATACACAAAGGTGGCATACGTGCCACGTCTTCAGCATATTCTTGTAAGTCTTTTCCATCCTTACCCGTGAGGAGAATTGTGAGAATGCCTCAGTCTCAAAGATTAACAGAGTAAAATTAGGTTTAGGTGCTTAACGTGTGGTTTAAGCGTGCACCCAAGAGATGACAAAATCTTCTAAGAAGTCGTTACATGGACATGAATAAATGCCCAAGCCAGTAATTCTCATTTTGGGGACAAAGAGACATCTAGATTTTGAGCACATCGCTGAAGTTCAGAGGTCCTTGCCTCCTGGTACCATGCTCTTCACTGCTATGATTGCTTTGCTTTGTACCTTCTGTGCTCTTTCCCTGGTGGAAATAAGGGTAACCACTTGTGGGGGATTGACCTTAGCCAGATGCCAGGCAGCCAGAAAAAGCGAGGCCCAGTGATGGAACAGCCGATTCCAGCAGCATCCTTTGAAGCAAGCACAGAGGCGGTGCGGGGCACGGGAAAGGAGGCAGGGAGGAAGGGATGTCGAGAAGACCAGGAGAAGAGAGAGAAGAGAAGGAGGTGCTAAACGTCTAGGCCCAAGTGTAAGCGCTGCAAAGGTAAATTTGAGCACAAGCTTCATCTCTTTGTTACGGAGGGCAGATGGAGCCAAGGGGTGACATTCCCCAACAAAGGGCTGCCCAGACACTCACAGGCACAGGAGCTGGTAAAACAAGCAAATTTATTGGTATATTGACATAGGGGAAACCCCTCCTGCGCCTCCTGGCAGGAGGGGCATCACAGCTGTGAGCAGGTGCAGAGGCTGCGAGGAAGCAGGGACCTGGCTTCTGTTCAGCTCATCCCGGGGTAGAGGAGGAAGCACAGCGCGTTCTCCGGCAGGCGCTCCACATTGCTGCAGGAGTGCCTCGCCGGCAGCTCCCTCACGGTGCCCCGCTCTGGTGGAAGAAGTGCCCGATGGGTGGTCGCAGGGGCACGAGCAGCAGGCGGTCGATGGTGTTGTCCTCGTGGGCACTCAAGCCTTCGTAGGTGCTGCCCGCTGCCACGGCTGGATGCAGCCCCATCAGAAAGTTGTTCTTGGGAAGGGCTTGGAAAATGCACAGAAGGTCGCCATCATCCCCGGCATGTCCTGCACCAGCCACTTGGGACGCTTCTCCCAAGACGTGACTTGATCCGGCATGTCATTGCAGCCTGCTTTGCCCTGCCACTCATGCTCTTCCCCCTTGCTCTTCTCCACCGCGCTGCTGGAGCTTCCCTGCTGGCCGCCGCTGTCAGAGTCAGCGCTCCTCCGCCTGGGCAGCCAGTAGAGCCCAAAGAGCACGAGCAGGGTTTCCACAGAGGCCGCCACCCACCAGTGCCGGCAGACGGCGAGGAGCACGCCTTGCTGGGCCAGCCCGCGCGCCTCCTGGCTCCTCTGCTCCATCTCCTCCAGCAGCCTGGTCATCTCGCGACTCTGCCGCTCCTCATGCTGCCGCAGGAGGTCTTGGGTGGCCGCGTCTGTCTGGTCACCCACCTTCAGCGTGTATTGCACGATGCTCAGCACGGTCAGGATGTGGGTGATGCCCACAGCCATGGCCTGGAGGAGGAGGGAGAGCAGGGGCTCAGCGGGCCTGGGCGGGAGGGAGATGGCGGCTGGGGCAGCAGGGGCAGGAGACGCAGGGGCCCGGGGACAGGTGGGAGAGGGGGCGAGGGAGCTCGCAGGCAGCAAGGGGAAGGTTGGCGAGCACCGCGGGAACAGGGGCCCATCCCCGCAGCCCCTGGGCGCTTACCGTGGCTGGCAGCCCAGGGCATTTCTGCGCCCAGCCCCGAGGGCGGCACCTGCCCTGCCCAAAGTGCTCCCCGCAGCGGCGGTGCCCTGGGCCCAGCCTTAGAACCCCCCCCGCCCCCCCCCCCGGGGACGTGGCTTCTGCCCCGGCCCTCGTCCACCCCGGCCTTCCCCCCGCCTGCCCCACTCACCGCTGACCCGAGCCGCACTGCAGCGGCGGCGCTGCCGGCTGGCGCCCCTGGTGACACCCCTCTGTGACTTGTCCTCTGTGCTGTCACAGGTGCCAGAGGCCCGTGGCGACAGCCCGCCCGCCCAGCCGGCCGCGGCCATTGCCCCTGGCTCTCCGGCCCCTGCAACGTGCAAAGCACAACCCCTCCCGGCAGGACAGAGCTCCCAGGGCCCCTCAATCTCCCCAGAAAGGGCAGCGGGGGGTGGCACAAGGCCGTCCCTGGCTTGCACACGGAGCTCCATGCCCGGCTGAGCCCCGGGGTCGGCCTCCCGACTCCCTCCACAGCACCAGCACCAGCACCAGCACCAGCACCAGCACCAGCAGCGGGGAGCCTTTGGGGAGAAGCTCTTTCTCATGCTTTCACACGTGTGCACGTAGCGCACGCACGCACGCTTCTGCCACTCCAACCTATGTTGGCTAATTCTATACCTGCATTGCACCCACAGACTTTTGACTTCCCAGCCTGACATGAAAGCAGAAACCAGAAGAGTTACGGAGGCACACCTATTAGTGGTCACGTTACTACTGTCTCGAACAAGAAGGAAAAGTAAAGACAAAGGAACGACAAAGCAGATCGTTTCCCCCGGGGAGCAACCTGGCGGAGCCCCGTGGTCGGGCTCCCAGTCCCGCCTCCCTGCACAGCTGCAGCAGCTGCTGCAGCAGCAGAGAGGAAGCCTTTGGCAGGGACAGAGCAGAGCAAGTTCTGCTCCCGCCTCCCCGGGGGGTTTGCTCCTTGTGACCCCTGCAAGCCGCTCTTGTGTCCGTGCTCTGTGCAGCAACACAGGCATATTGATACGCACTAACCCAAAGCCCACCAGCGTCAAGGACAAACAAACTGGGCAACCAGAGGAAGGTTGGAACCCACTGGCTATCACGAACATTCGTGCCAGATATTGTCATGAAATTGAATGTAATAAAGAACAGGTCGGCCAAAGGCTAGACAATGCCTTCGCGTTGCAAAGCTTGGTGGGTATTGTCCGTCTTCTTAAAAAATGGTGCTAGTAGGAAGCACGGTCTCTTTGTACTGAAATCCCTATAAATTGCAGCAGAGGTGAGACATTAGATCTTGATAGCATCGTGAGTTTTGCCCCACATTTCAAAAACTCAAAGGTAATTCTAGGACGCTCCCGTTCAGCTTGTTCTCCAAGAAAGGCAAAACACGGGCATGTACGGATTCCAGAGAGAAAGGAACTGGCACCGGAGTGGAGCAAAGGCAGATTTCTGACGTGTACGCCCCGAGCTGCAGGGCTGCAGGTCACCCCTGACCCGTTGCCCAGCTCTGGAGCCCTCCGAATTCTCTGCCCAGAGTTGCTATGACTTGGACATTTTGCTCAAAGCTTTCTTCAGCTCTTGAGTCACGTACTACAATCTAGTACCTAGTTTCTGAGCTTCTTGTTGTTTTATGCCGTTCCCAGCAAATTTACTCTTATTAAAATGCAGTCTACCTTGCGTTTATGTCTAGGACTTTTTTTATTATACTGTGGGAAAGATATTTCCCAGATTCCCAGTTCCCAACATTTCAGTGCTGTCAGCGTTTCAGTGGTGAGGGTAAAACAATGGCTTTTGATTTCTTCCTAAAGGTTAAAGGTCTCCCATTTTAAGTGTACAAGAAGTTCATCTAAGAATATACAAGCGTGCCTACAAGCAAATGTACTATTTGGAATCTATGATACGACTCTCTAAATAGTGATCATACACAAAGGTGGCATACGTGCCACGTCTTCAGCATATTCTTGTAAGTCTTTTCCATCCTTACCCGTGAGGAGAATTGTGAGAATGCCTCAGTCTCAAAGATTAACAGAGTAAAATTAGGTTTAGGTGCTTAACGTGTGGTTTAAGCGTGCACCCAAGAGATGACAAAATCTTCTAAGAAGTCGTTACATGGACATGAATAAATGCCCAAGCCAGTAATTCTCATTTTGGGGACAAAGAGACATCTAGATTTTGAGCACATCGCTGAAGTTCAGAGGTCCTTGCCTCCTGGTACCATGCTCTTCACTGCTATGATTGCTTTGCTTTGTACCTTCTGTGCTCTTTCCCTGGTGGAAATAAGGGTAACCACTTGTGGGGGATTGACCTTAGCCAGATGCCAGGCAGCCAGAAAAAGCGAGGCCCAGTGATGGAACAGCCGATTCCAGCAGCATCCTTTGAAGCAAGCACAGAGGCGGTGCGGGGCACGGGAAAGGAGGCAGGGAGGAAGGGATGTCGAGAAGACCAGGAGAAGAGAGAGAAGAGAAGGAGGTGCTAAACGTCTAGGCCCAAGTGTAAGCGCTGCAAAGGTAAATTTGAGCACAAGCTTCATCTCTTTGTTACGGAGGGCAGATGGAGCCAAGGGGTGACATTCCCCAACAAAGGGCTGCCCAGACACTCACAGGCACAGGAGCTGGTAAAACAAGCAAATTTATTGGTATATTGACATAGGGGAAACCCCTCCTGCGCCTCCTGGCAGGAGGGGCATCACAGCTGTGAGCAGGTGCAGAGGCTGCGAGGAAGCAGGGACCTGGCTTCTGTTCAGCTCATCCCGGGGTAGAGGAGGAAGCACAGCGCGTTCTCCGGCAGGCGCTCCACATTGCTGCAGGAGTGCCTCGCCGGCAGCTCCCTCACGGTGCCCCGCTCTGGTGGAAGAAGTGCCCGATGGGTGGTCGCAGGGGCACGAGCAGCAGGCGGTCGATGGTGTTGTCCTCGTGGGCACTCAAGCCTTCGTAGGTGCTGCCCGCTGCCACGGCTGGATGCAGCCCCATCAGAAAGTTGTTCTTGGGAAGGGCTTGGAAAATGCACAGAAGGTCGCCATCATCCCCGGCATGTCCTGCACCAGCCACTTGGGACGCTTCTCCCAAGACGTGACTTGATCCGGCATGTCATTGCAGCCTGCTTTGCCCTGCCACTCATGCTCTTCCCCCTTGCTCTTCTCCACCGCGCTGCTGGAGCTTCCCTGCTGGCCGCCGCTGTCAGAGTCAGCGCTCCTCCGCCTGGGCAGCCAGTAGAGCCCAAAGAGCACGAGCAGGGTTTCCACAGAGGCCGCCACCCACCAGTGCCGGCAGACGGCGAGGAGCACGCCTTGCTGGGCCAGCCCGCGCGCCTCCTGGCTCCTCTGCTCCATCTCCTCCAGCAGCCTGGTCATCTCGCGACTCTGCCGCTCCTCATGCTGCCGCAGGAGGTCTTGGGTGGCCGCGTCTGTCTGGTCACCCACCTTCAGCGTGTATTGCACGATGCTCAGCACGGTCAGGATGTGGGTGATGCCCACAGCCATGGCCTGGAGGAGGAGGGAGAGCAGGGGCTCAGCGGGCCTGGGCGGGAGGGAGATGGCGGCTGGGGCAGCAGGGGCAGGAGACGCAGGGGCCCGGGGACAGGTGGGAGAGGGGGCGAGGGAGCTCGCAGGCAGCAAGGGGAAGGTTGGCGAGCACCGCGGGAACAGGGGCCCATCCCCGCAGCCCCTGGGCGCTTACCGTGGCTGGCAGCCCAGGGCATTTCTGCGCCCAGCCCCGAGGGCGGCACCTGCCCTGCCCAAAGTGCTCCCCGCAGCGGCGGTGCCCTGGGCCCAGCCTTAGAACCCCCCCCGCCCCCCCCCCGGGGACGTGGCTTCTGCCCCGGCCCTCGTCCACCCCGGCCTTCCCCCCGCCTGCCCCACTCACCGCTGACCCGAGCCGCACTGCAGCGGCGGCGCTGCCGGCTGGCGCCCCTGGTGACACCCCTCTGTGACTTGTCCTCTGTGCTGTCACAGGTGCCAGAGGCCCGTGGCGACAGCCCGCCCGCCCAGCCGGCCGCGGCCATTGCCCCTGGCTCTCCGGCCCCTGCAACGTGCAAAGCACAACCCCTCCCGGCAGGACAGAGCTCCCAGGGCCCCTCAATCTCCCCAGAAAGGGCAGCGGGGGGTGGCACAAGGCCGTCCCTGGCTTGCACACGGAGCTCCATGCCCGGCTGAGCCCCGGGGTCGGCCTCCCGACTCCCTCCACAGCACCAGCACCAGCACCAGCACCAGCACCAGCACCAGCAGCGGGGAGCCTTTGGGGAGAAGCTCTTTCTCATGCTTTCACACGTGTGCACGTAGCGCACGCACGCACGCTTCTGCCACTCCAACCTATGTTGGCTAATTCTATACCTGCATTGCACCCACAGACTTTTGACTTCCCAGCCTGACATGAAAGCAGAAACCAGAAGAGTTACGGAGGCACACCTATTAGTGGTCACGTTACTACTGTCTCGAACAAGAAGGAAAAGTAAAGACAAAGGAACGACAAAGCAGATCGTTTCCCCCGGGGAGCAACCTGGCGGAGCCCCGTGGTCGGGCTCCCAGTCCCGCCTCCCTGCACAGCTGCAGCAGCTGCTGCAGCAGCAGAGAGGAAGCCTTTGGCAGGGACAGAGCAGAGCAAGTTCTGCTCCCGCCTCCCCGGGGGGTTTGCTCCTTGTGACCCCTGCAAGCCGCTCTTGTGTCCGTGCTCTGTGCAGCAACACAGGCATATTGATACGCACTAACCCAAAGCCCACCAGCGTCAAGGACAAACAAACTGGGCAACCAGAGGAAGGTTGGAACCCACTGGCTATCACGAACATTCGTGCCAGATATTGTCATGAAATTGAATGTAATAAAGAACAGGTCGGCCAAAGGCTAGACAATGCCTTCACGTTGCAAAGCTTGGTGGGTATTGTCCGTCTTCTTAAAAAATGGTGCTAGTAGGAAGCACGGTCTCTTTGTACTGAAATCCCTATAAATTGCAGCAGAGGTGAGACATTAGATCTTGATAGCATCGTGAGTTTTCCCCCACATTTCAAAAACTCAAAGGTAATTCTAGGACGCTCCCGTTCAGCTTGTTCTCCAAGAAGGGCAAAACACGGGCATGTACGGATTCCAGAGAGAAAGGAACTGGCACCGGAGAGGAGCAAAGGCAGATTTCTGACGTGTACGCCCAGAGCTGCAGGGCTGCAGGTCACCCCTGACCCGTTGCCCAGCTCTGGAGCCCTCCGAATTCTCTGCCCAGAGTTGCTATGACTTGGACATTTTGCTCAAAGCTTTCTTCAGCTCTTGAGTCACGTACTACAATCTAGTACCTAGTTTCTGAGCTTCTTGTTGTTTTATGCCGTTCCCAGCAAATTTACTCTTATTAAAATGCAGTCTACCTTGCGTTTATGTCTAGGTCTTTTTTTATTATACTGTGGGAAAGATATTTCCCAGATTCCCAGTTCCCAACATTTCAGTGCTATCAGCGTTTCAGTGGTGAGGGTACAACAATGGCTTTTGATTTCTTCCTAAAGGTTAAAGGTCTCCCATTTTAAGTGTACAAGAAGTTCATCTAAGAATATACAAGCGTGCCTACAAGCAATTTGCTGTATTACTACTGTCTCTAACGAGGAAGAAAAATATTGCGGTTAAAAAGAAAAATTATGTCTTTTCCTCATCGCAGCAACTTCCTGTCTTTTAAACATTGTTTAGGCAAGGTAAACCGGCATTAAATGAATAAATAATTACTTAATTAAATGTCTATTTCTTAGAGCAGTGTAAGGCCTTCTTAATTCTTCCTTCATTCAGTTAAAGAATATCCCAATATTTGAGGTTTACAGGTGTGATCCTGGAGCCAGGGAAACCAGAGGAAGAACAAAGAGCCCCACGAGGTGCAGGCAGCTCTTGGGAGAGAGCGTGATGCAGCTTGCGTGTTGCCAGGAACTACTGCGGGAGATTTAAACATCCCTAGGGAATGCTCACGACCACCAGCGCTGTGAACCGGGCATGCAAACAGGGATGGAGAGGGTGCAGCATTTCACGCAGCAGTTCACGCAGAACTGCACGAGAAGGGCTGTATACCCTGCTTGTAGGCCCATAGCCTAGGGAAGTGCTCTATATCTCTGCCAGCATGGTGGGCACTCGTTTCAGAGTTAAAACCAGTGTTTCTACAGAGAAAGCCCATGAGATGTCTTACGCTTCCACCCAGACGGTACTGGTAAGGAAGGAGACTTCAGTACAGACAGTAGGTTGCAACGAGTGCCCAGACCCTTCTCCTGGAGAAAAGGTAAATACCTGCAAAAGATTTGCACAGGAAGATGATCTGTTGTGTCAGGTGGCTTAGTTGCAGGAAATAGTTAAAAGGCTGTTCAGTGTTAGAGGGGCCGAGACAGAGATAGGTAAGTGGTTTCAGAAGCATGCTCCTGTGGTGGATACAACAGAGAATGAGGCACCTTGGACCCTGGTGACCCACAAAAGCAGGACTCTGCTTTAGTCCCCAGCCTCCAGCATTAAAACCAAAACCAGATATGAAGCTTTAACAGCTCTAGACACCCGCAAGCAAGGTCTGCAAGGAGAAACTGTACCAGCAGCACACAGTGGATACTGCAAAAAGAAATGATGAGTGCTCATAGTGGCTGACTCTCTTAAGGGGCACTGAGGCACCTATCCGCCAGCCTGACAGGGAGTCACGAGAGGTATGCTGCCTTCTGGGAGCTAAGGTCTGAGATGTTGCCGAGAGGGTGCCACAACTTGTCAAGAGCACAGACTACTACCCATTGCTATTCTTTCATATGTGCACGAATGACACCACAAGCCAGAACCTGGGCAGAATCAGGGACTACTACAAAGCCCTGGGGGTGCAAGCAAAAAGTATTGGTGCCCAAGTTACCTTTTCTTCCATTTTACCAGTTAGAGGGAAGAGTGCAGCCAGAAATAGACGTATAATGCAAACCAACTTCTGACTTCATGGCTGGTGCCATCATGAGGGTTTTGGCTTTTATGACAATGGGACATTCTTCAATGACTACAGCCTGTTAGGGAGGGATGGGATCCACCTGTCTAGAAGAGGCAAGGGAGTCTTTGGCAGCAGGTTGGCCAACTTGGCGAGACGGGCTTTAAACTGAAGGACTTGGGGGGCAAGCTCCAAAGTGGCGACGCTCATGCCATTGCAACCAACTGGGGAATAAGCCAGGCCAACCAGAGCAGTGACAAATGTTCCTTAGCTGGCTCCCAAGATGAGAACCAGAAGGCCAACCACCCCAAGTGTACATATACCAATGCACACAGGCTGGGAATAAACAGGAGGAACTGGAGCTCTGCGCCCAGTCAGAAAGTTATGATATCATAGGAATAACTTAAATATGGTGGGACAACTCACATGGCTGGAGAATTATGATGGATGGCTATAGGCTGTTTTGTAAAGACAGGTAGGGAAGAAGAGGAGGAGGAGTCATGCTCTATGTTAAGGAGAACCGTGAATGTATAGAAGTCAACTACGGCTATTGTGGAAGCCCTATCGAATGCCTCTGGGTCAAGATCAGAGGGGTCGTCTCCAAGGGGGATCTGACAGTAGGCATCTGCTACCGATGTCCAAACCAAGACGATAAGGCCAACGAAGCAATATTTGGGTCACTTAAGCAAGCTTTGGGTCAACAGAACCTGGTTCTTATGGGTGACTTCAACTACCCAGACATTTGTTGGAAGAACAATACAGCAGCTCACGTGTCATCCATCAAGTTCCTGGAATGCATAGAGGACTGCATCTAACAAATCTTAGATGTGCCAACGAGGAATGAGGTATTGCTGGACTTGCTACTCACAAACCAAGAAACCTGCTTTGTAATATCTCGGTTAGCAATAGCCTTGGCTTCAGTGATCACAATATTGTGGAGTCTGGGATCCTGCTGAGCACGCTGAAGGTTAGTACAGGTTAGTACAAAGTTTTTAGATTTTAGAAGAGCAAACTGCAGCTCGCTCAGAGCTCATTTGGGAGGGAAGCTTCCATGCAGGATAAAGGAGCCAGTGAGCGCTGGGAGTTTTTCAAGAATGCTCTCAAGAACGGAAGCACAAAAACAGTTCATCCCCTTTAAAGATAAAGGAAGTAGGCAGAGCAAGAAACTCCCTTGGCTTAACTGCAAGCTTCTGACTCTGCTCAAAACCGAAAGAGAAGTGTACCAGAGATGGGAAAGCGGATTAATACCTGTTGAGAGCTACAGGGGTATTGGCAGGCCATGCAGAGATGCACTTAGAAAAGCAAAAGCTGAGCTTGAATTGAAATTGGCCAAAGATGTCAAAAACTACAAGAAAGGGTTCTTCAGGTATGTAAACAAGAAGTAGAAACAGAAGGAAAATATTGGCCTGCTGTTAAACAGAAGAGGTGAATTAGTCACCAACAACACTGGAAATGCAGAGGTTCTCAACACTTTCTTCGCCTCTGTCTTTACCAGCACTTTTGGGCCCCAGGCCTTGGGAACAAAAATCCAGGTTGATGCAAACACAGACCTACTGTCAGTGAAGGAAGAGTTGGTATTTGAACTATTACAGGAGCTTGACCCCTACAAATCTATGGGCCCTGACATTATCCACCTGAGGGTGTTAAGACAGCTGGCTGACGTTGTTGTGAGGCCGCTCTCCATAATCTTTGAGAAGTCATGGAGATCGGGGGACGTCCCAGAAGACTAGAAGAAGGCTAACGTCACCCCCATCTACAAGAAGAGCTTAAAGGAGGATCCAGGAAATTATAGGCCTGTCAGTCTTACTTCAGTCCCTGGGAAAGTTATGGAACGAGTCCTCCTGGGGGCTATCACAAGTCAAATGAAGCACGTGATTGGGAAAAGCCAGCATGGATTCACCAAGGGCAAATTGTGCTTGACAAACCTGATCACCTTATACGACAAAGTAACCTGTTTGGTTGATGTGGGGCAAGTGGTGGACATTGTCTACCTGGATTTCTCCAAGGCTTTGAATATGGTTTCCCACAGCCTCCTCCTGGAGAAACTGATGTGTTACCATCTAGACAAATGGTCCATGCGGTGGGTGGGGAACTGGCTGACAGGCTGCACCCAGAGGGTGGTGGTAAATAGCTCCTTTTCAAACTGGCAACCTGTCACAAGTGGGGTCCCCCAGGGATCGATATTGGGCCCAACGCTGCTTAGTATCTTCATAAGTGATCTGGATGATGGGATCAAGTGTACCCTAATGAAGCTTGCCGATGATACAAACTGAGAGGGGAAGCGGACAATGCAGAAGGGAGAGCCACCCTGCAGGAAGACGTGGATAGGCTGGAGGAGTGGGCTAACAAGAACCTTATGAAGTTCAACAAAGACAAGGGTAAGGTCTTGCACCTGGGAAAACATAACCCAGGAGTGCAGCACAGGCTGGGATCTACCCGTCTGGGGAGCAGCTCTGTGGAAAGGGACCCGGGGGTCCTGGTGGACAACAAGCTCAATATGAGTGAACAGCGTGCTGCTGTGGCAAAGAAAGCCAACAGGATGCTGGGCTGCACCAACGAGGGCATCACCAGCAGAGATAAAGAAGCCATTATCCCACTCTATTCAGCGCTTGTCAGGCCACACCTGGAATACTGTGTTCAGTTTTGGTCCCCGCTATACAAAAAAGATGTGGACAGGCTGGAGAGGGTTCAGAGAAGGGCCACAAAGATGCTCAAAGGACTGGGAAGCCTGCCATATGAGGAAAGGCTGAGAGAACTGGGTTTGTTCAGCCTTGAGAAAAGAAGGCTTAGGGGAGACCTTATCACCATGTTCCAGTATTTAAAGGGTGGCTACAAAGAAGATGGAGACTCCCTTTTTACAAGGAGTCACATGGAAAAGATGAGGGGTAATGGGTACAAGTTACTCCTGGGGAGATTCCAACTGGACACAAGAGAAAAATTTGTCACAATGAGAACAATCAGCCATTGGAATAATTTCCCCAGGGAAGTGGTGGATTCCCCAACACTGGACACTTTTAAGATACAGCTGGACAGGGTGCTGGGCCATCTTGTCTAGACCGTGCTTTTGCCAGGAAAGGTTGGACCAGATGAATGTTGTGGTCCCTTCCAACCATGGTATTCTATGATTCAATGATTCTATGAACACTTGAATTTCAAAGAATGCTGCTATTATAAATGTATTTCTTTCTTCTTAGCTTAATTTTTAAGCCTTTATACAGGCAATCTCCAGGTTTGAAAAGGGAACTCTAGGTGAGTTTGGGATGCCAGCACTCATATAAATAATCCATCAGCATCCTAAGTGAACTTTATTATGGTGCCGGAACAGCATTGCCTCCTGGGGCATCCCCCTCTGTGGTGGGGACCCAGCAGGCAGAAGGCGATTGTGCCGGTGCAGGCAGATTGCCTCCTTGGGCAGCCCCCGGAGGTAGGTGTCACTGACTGAGTCAAAGGGCTTGTCTGGACAGAGAAGGACGCTCAGAAAAATCATTCTGAGTAAATTATTAAAGTGACGTGGTTAATCTGGGTTGAACCCCTGATTGGACAGTCTCACAGAAAATTGTAATGACCTTAATTTGATTTGGCTTGATTTACTTTGGAAGTGATTTTAAACTCATTGAATTAAACCCTGTTTAATTTTCATTATAGCTTTCACACAGGGATTTTATGCAGTTTAACTAAACCACTTGTTATTTACACAGCGTGTTAACTTGAATTAAGTATCTTGAATTACCCTGTATAGAGGATATGTAAGTAAAATCAGAAAAAATTATTAGAATTACTTTCTTCGCTGATACTGATTTCAATTCTATGCAGACACACCACCCCCAAACACACACAAATACATACATGTATAGAGATAAGTAAAAATATCTGGTTGCTTTTAGACTGACAGTTTTGCAAGAGGAATTCTTCAGAATTTACAAAAAAATTCAATTAAAAACATTTCCAAATTTGGTGACAATATTATTTTTGTCTAATCTTAATCCAATAATTATTTTTCTCAAGAAAGTTTGATCTTGTGTCTAAATGTGTTTAATAAGAAAGTATTAGAAACCTTGATAATGATGCTGATACTCTAGATTTTTATTACTCAGCATGAAAGAAATGCAAGTTAAACATAAATTCAACATATGTATATTTTTATTGAATTTTCTTTGTGACAATCTGAAATATGACAAGTATCACAGACAAGGATTATCTGCTTACTTTGAAATACTATCTAAAAGTTGAATCTTCAATTTTCTGCAGTGCTAAAAGTGTTCATACACTTCATAAAATTCATGAGGTAGTTTGAAAATTTTTCTTCCCCGCTCCATTAGTATCCATTCATCCATCAATCCCTTATCCTTCTGTTTATCCTTTTCTGGAAGCTCTCCTGCTGTTTATTCTTTTCAGAGCCAAAAGTAGTACTTTCTTCTCCTTCCAGATTCTTTACTCTCCAGTCGTCATTTAGTCTATTCCCACTTTTCTCCCGAAGTCTTACTGTTGATGCTGATCAGACAAGACCAGTGCCTGGCATCACACAATCCAGTACTGTCTCTGAACGATTGATGGGCAATAGGAAGGGAGCTTCCTGGCTCAAGCACCTACGGATATTAAGGGATCCAGATGAGCCATGGTGGTGCATGACCAGGTTGCTGAGGCTTTGACACTTGGATTTTCTGAAGCCTGCAGTTCTGAGTCAGGAAAAACTTCTGCTGAAAATGAGCTCTAACACAAAAGGCAGTGCTAGCTTTTTAAAACTAACCCTTGCAGGAATCACTGGGATCTGGTCTTAGGTCTCAGATAACATTTGTGTGTGTGTGTGTGTGTGTTTATGCATGACTAAATCTATAAAACATTGGCAGGGCAGGATTATTACACTCTCTACTGGAACATTCTACTTCTATATTATGGATATACATTTCCCAGAAATCATGTTTTCTGCTCAAGTCATTATTTACGTTATCAGCTCATGCTTACAAAGGAACAGTTTTAAACCCATGTGCTTATTGTCATTTGGTTGGTTTGGTTTTTTTTTTCTTCTTCATTTAATTAAGGCTTTAGATGATGGCAAAATTATTGGTCCTGAAATTATGTGTGAGAGTGCCTGAAAAGACCACATGAAATGGCTGTTGTGAGGTGCTGCTAACCAACCCTCTAAGCAAAGCACTATTATTGTACAATTCATAGCTATCCCTTTTATGTTTCTGTAGTTACATGAAGTTCTGAATTTGATGCAGGAGACATTCAAATCTATAAAGCAGAAGAGGATTTAAAGACTGCTTAGTGGAAAAATGCAAGGAAGTTGGCAGAATGTATCACTACCCTCCCCCTGTTATATTTTTGCTCATAGGTGCACCCTTAATAACGACCATCTTTCACATCTCTGATGGGCTGTTTACAGCAAAGATTTAACATTTAAAAAGAACAAACAACCATATTGTAGTCCGTTTTAGTTATCCTTGCTAATTAAAACTGCACAAGACAAACAAACACATTTTGGGGCTACTTTCTTTTTGGCTTCAAAAATATTTTTGCCAGGACCTCAAGTTTAGTCTAACAGACAAGACTTCATGATGTCAGTCTCTTCCAGCTGAGCGTGTCTGCAACATCTGCAACACGCTAGTGAAGGGTTGATAAAGATTTTCTGTCACTGCCACTTCCACTCATGAGAAGGAGAGGAACTGTCGCTCTTGGTTATTGTAGAAAGCCTGCAACTCCCACAGCAGAGGCATCTACTTATGCAGCAAGGAACATAAGAATTAGGGATATCCCTGCCAGATGATCTGTCCCAGGGGTTAGAAACAGACAAAGCAATTCAGCTGCCTACAGAAAATACAGGAATGTATAAATATCTGGGATGTTTACATGGGATCAGAAAGACGATCCTTAGCACAAAATACAGCATAATGGAAAATAAGAGTTAAAGAACATTTTGTTGCCACCATTTTTTTTCAATTAGACTATGGAAATTAACTGAGATAGAATAACTTAAGCTTTTCTTGTCTCTGAAGTGTTAATTTGTTGAAATACATTTTTCCCACTATTCTGTGATTCTATTCAGTGGTATACAGAGGAACATTATGCTCTTCCTTTCTTTTTTAGTATGGTCAGCTCCCTGTTTTGAATAAAGAGAAATATTTTCAGTTATAAAGAAACTGATTATATGCATGTGGAAATTCTGTTGTGTAAAATTGGTGTTTAGAGACAAAAAGTACTCCAGACTGTATCATACACAAAAAGTAGAGTAAGCTGAGGTTATATGACCCTCTGTGGGTCAGGAATATAGCTTAATTTACTTGACCATTTTATATAAGACATAGTTTTTTGGGAATGGGAGATACTTTGCTTCTACATCAATCCCTGAGCACATTATTGTTAGAGAAAGGGGAGTCCTTCTAGCCTGGGGGACCTCACAGCTGTCCATCACACACTGAGCTGTTTGGGCTCTCAGGCTCTGAAAGGGATTTGTAAAAGGAGGCAGTTGCTTTGGGGGAAGTAATTCTTACCAGTGTTTCAGCCTGAACCCATTTAATATCTCTTCTTGCATAGAAAGATGGTTTCATGTTTATTTTTTTTACTAACTCATATTGCCTATTTAAAACAAAAAGTGATAGTTTATTATGTTATACTATATTATATTCTTAGGAAAGATTAGCAATATAGTAGTTGAACTCATGGGCAAACTGAACATAACAGAGAATTATGACCTAGAATTATATTATGATTTTTTTTAAAAGTTGATGAATATTGAAACATCGCATTTATCTGAAATGAAGTATATGCTAATGTACCAAAACATTCACGAGAGCATCTGTAACAGCACATCTCTGCTAGGTATATTTTCCTTGATGACTAGCAAATGAAGATCATAAAGAGTTGAGATCAAAGAGAAAAGGTATTTCTATGATATAACATCTCCTTTCATTAAACCATTCCAAATGTAATGCTTCTAATTATATTTGCATATTACGACTAAAGAGCAAGATTCATAAATGCTGTGAGCCACAGAAAGCTCCTGAAGTGAAGAAGTTATTTTGATTTACACCAGCCAAAGCTGGGCCAGAGGTGCAGTCTGCAGAAATCATTGATTACTTTCATCCTAGCCTCTTAACTATTGCATATTTTATTGTACTAATGCTTCTTACAGTAACTACAGTATTAAATTAGAGTTTTAACATTACAATCCATACATAGCATGAAATCTTGTGTATATAAATCAGGAAACTAAACTGAAAGTTTAACAGGAAGATTTATATACTCACATACTAAATCAGTACTCTAAAGTTTAAGATTTTAAAATAAGTTTTATATGTAGTATACATAAATCAGAGCAATGTACCTGATTCTGAAAGTTAATGTGCATAAATCAAAATTCTGACAGTATATATTAATGAATCATGGAAAATAGATTATACTTAGAAAGTGTTTTTTAATGTGGCAATTTTCAATTTTATTGCACAGCAGATACTAACTTTTGAGAGGCTTGCTTTAAGCAGTTCTTTCTCTTTTACATTTTTGATAGAACAAAAATATCCACTGTGGTCATCATTCAATCAAAGAAACTAAGAGTCAAAAAATTAAAACACCAGACATGGATCAAATGTTTAATACACCTAGATTTTCAACTAACATAAAATGAAGGATGTACAACAATTGAAGATCAAGTACCTAATCCAGATTAATATAGTTTAAACTGTATATAGTCACTTTTGCTATTGTCTCCTTTAAGCTAGCTAATTTTAAAGGCTTAGAAACATCCAGTTAGAAAATGAGCTGACTGAGGTTCAGTCAGTGTTCAGTACTGTGTTCAGTGCTATCATTATTTGTGGCACTCACAAGCCTTTTCCATAGTATGAGTCAGGGAGTAAAATTATGATCATTTCTCTGTCCACTGAGAATTGACTTCAGTGCAATCTTTTTGGGTGGAATAATGACCCACACCTAAGTTAGAAGACAGCTTAATATTTATTTCAGAGATAACATCCCTTAGGACAACATATTATTGCTTTTGTTATAGATTTATACTAACATATCAGACAGAACAGAACCCAGTAATGATCAGCCATGCAGCCTTGTCACTGGGGTAAGCTGCTTCATCATCATCCACTCCAAGGACACTTCCCTTCCATGCATTGTTCTAACTTCTTTATTCTGACCTTCATACATGCATCCTTCGACTCTTTCTCAATTTCCCCATCTCAGTCCTGTCCAAACTCTCAGATAACTCTACAATCCCTCTGCTTCCTCCTACCTTTTTTTTAAATTATTATTCACACTTATTTACCACACAATTTTTAAGCACAGTTCAGGCTCTTAACACAGGGATTGTATCTCATTCAATGACCCTGTGTGGGAAAGATCCTACTCATTGTGATTTTTTGTAGATTGTTGTCCTCACCCATGATGTAGTGAGCTTCACAAAAAAATTTTGCATTCACTGTATCCTGTGAGCATGAGGTTATAGAAAGTGTAACAAAGCTTGTTGTCAAGAAAATTCAGTCCCTATGAAAACTTTGTTCACCTTAACAGTAATCAAAACAAATATTAGAACCTGAGCTTTGTTTTTTAAAAACTTGAATTTATTTCAGAACTGCTTATGCTTCATTACCATCAACACATTTTAGTTCTCATGAGTGTCAGTTCTTATCAGATATGTGCTTTCCCCCTTTCTGTGTCTCTTGCTCTATTTTCTTCTTTAATTTGAAGAAATTCAAACCCTGCAATATTTACACAGCAATTTCAGTATCAATCTAAATAGTGATCAAGTATAAACTGAAGAGATTTGGGGCAGTTATTTGTAACCCCAACAATGGTTGATACAGTGTGAGCTAGATACCTACATAGTTTTGCAAATCTAGTCCTAGGTCCTCAGTGGAAAGCAGGTGATACACGGTTCTTTTTACAGATGGATCATACAAACTGTGCGTCTGTGAATAAGTGTCACAGAGGTATTTCAGCTTCCTTTTGCCAGCTGACAAATAGAAATCATGCGCAGATGTTTCAGCAGGAAGAGGGAGAGAGAGAGTGAGAGAAGTCAATTCTCAAGGAATATATGGAGCCAGCCTAACCCTCTGGTGTATGGGTTAGAAAAGCAGACATATGCATAACTGGGGAATTTTTCCAGACTCATTTAAAAAGATAGGATGAGCTCAATAATGGCTGCAGGAAGCTGAATCCTTCTGTGTATAACATTGGAGCTGCAGCATCAGAGGTGAATTCACAGAGCACAGTGAATATGAACAGCTTACACAAGAGATGTTTGTCATACATAATTTCTTATCTTCCCTAAACCTTCAAGATAGGAGTGTATTGCTAAAAGTAGGGAAAAAGTGCAGCATTACATGACTTGTTTTCATTTCTGTTATTCTTTTGTCTTTCCACTATATGAAATCAATTTGGGAAATAGCAAAAGAAAACCAGTAAATAGCAGGTTGAATTCATAAAAGAAAACTGATTCACCTGTGTTCATGACTAGAGATGAACAAGTAGTGTATGTCTGGATATTCACATATACATAAAATCTGGAAAAAAAACAGTAAAACACATTACATAAATGTATTCAACATTGATAGTCAAGAGTTTTGGTGTCTTTTTAAAGAAGAAACAGTGGAAGATGTCTTTATATTTTTTCCCTCCTGGAAGACAAATAGGAAGCACTTACTAGGTCATCTAGTCCTTCATCTTACATGTGGGGTAATCATTCTTTTTAAATTACTCTTTCATATTCAGTGCAGCAATACAATTCCTTTTGAGAGTGAGCACAAAGGAAATGAGAGAGAGGGAGACAGCAAGTGAGAAGCCATCATTTCCCCACAGGGATCACACGAGACTGCTGAACTAGCTGACATTTCCTAGGACACCTTGAGTGCTTCCCTATGGCACAGAAAATATTTCTTACTTTGGGGAAAAGTAGTACACACTCATGAAGGAGTGACTGAAAATGTTAAACTCATATTCATTAATTTTCATGCTATCTGTGTGCCTGGATCTACTAACTTCCCAGCACTGTTGAGCTGCCTTTCATATCTAAGTCTTAGTGACTCAGCACAAGACATTCCATGACTCTACTCTCATACCACCTTTCCAAGCCTGCCTTACCAAATGCTGTGTGACCTCTGTGCAAGTTCTTGGGACTCCATGTACATCCATATATTCATCTCCCATAATTAGCACTCTAACAGTAACTGTGGAAAATCTAGGCAACATTGAAGGATGTTCAGGAGACCACCTCTACAGACCCATTCTGAGAAAAATTTGTCCTTGATTAAGTTGACGGCATCTACCGATAAAATTAAAGCACACCTGGGGTAAATAAGATAAATTCCTAGCAACTTCTTGTCATATGAACAGATCCCCAGAAGTTCCATGTAAGCCAAGCCATCACAATAGAAGTTACAGCCTTGCAATGGAGGAGATTAGTAGATGAGAAACATGCAATGATGTACAGAAGAACAAAAAAGAGATAGCTAATGCGCTATGGGAAATATGTCCATGGGCCCTATAGACAGCTATCTCTTGAGCCACTTTTGACTTTCTTGTAAAGTTGTAATTACTTAATACATATTAAGTGTCACATCAGCTTTATATTTCTTTTCTGAAAAATGTATGTAAATTGCATTTTCTATTTTCCCCATTTATTTTCAGGGTGAAACCAAGTCAAGTGGATTAACGTCTATTATCACGTAATTGTTTGTATCGTAACTTTCTTCGGCTTTTTTACTTTCTTTGATAGTGCCAATAAAGTAACTCTTAGTTTTTGATTAAATTAATGTAAATAGGAGAGAAGCAATGAAACAGCAGCATGTGCAACACATTATTGTTTTACCACAGGGTTTTAGTGACTGGGCTATAGTCCACCAATTTAGAGCTCTAATCTGGCCGTGCTAGTATGATATGAAAGTTTTCTTCTCTGCATAAAATAAATTGAGTGGGACTGACAAAGCTGCTCTTTCTTTTACATGGAAAAATAGCATTCTTTAGGGGTTTTATGGATACTACCCACACTGAAAATCAAAAAGAACATACAAAGATATATAGAGTTGATAAAATATCTTTATAAATATAATACCTGTAAGGTGTATGAGGTTTCATGCATATGGATAGCATAAAATTCTATCTATGTCTGTAAAATGGTGAAGCATTTTGTAGATGTAGCTTTTTTTCTTCAAAATTTGGCAGCATTGTTACAGTTCTGCTTCTTGCCTTGAACAAACACCGTTAATTGAGTGATCAAATTTTTACTGAAAGTTTTAATGCCTTTTTTAAATTTTAACCTTTTTTTTTGCTTTTACTCTACCCAAGGGCATTTGTTGTTTAAAAAAAAGTGCAGTATTACCTCTTCTTAGTGTGTCTGGTTGACAGGAATGCAGAGGCAGAAATTCTAAGAAAAGGTTGTACGTTTCTCCGGCACAATGGATACAATATTAATCTATTTTAAAATCTTGCTTACATAAGTAGTTACCAAATGTTTTCCTAACAGAATACATCTCTTGTGTATAAAATGACATAGAGGCAGTCACTTCCATAGAATGATATTAATTTATATTAGCCAAGGTTTTTGCCCATATTTTACACAAATGTTTTAACAACTCCTAGAACAGCTGAGGCTGGAAGGCACCTCTGGAGGTCATCTGGTCCAAGCGCCTGCTCAGAGCACGGTCAGTGAGAGCAGGTTGCTCAGGACCATGTCCAGTTGGGTTTTGAATATCTCCAATGATGGAGACTCCACAGTCTTTCTGGTCAACCCCTTCCAGTGTTTGATCAGCCTCATAGTAAAAATGTATTTTTCTTCTGTTTAAGTGGAATTTCCTGTGTTTGTTTGTGTCCATTGCCTCTCATCCTGTCACTGAGCACCTCTGAGAAAAGCCTGGTTCTGTTGCCTTTACTTTCCCCGTCGGGTATTTATGCAAATGGATAAATCCCCCTAATCCTTCTCTTCTCCAGGCTGAACAGCCCCAGCTCTTTCGGCCTCTCCTCATATGACAGATGTTCCAGTCCCTGAATCATCTTTATGGCCCTTTTTTGGACTCGCTCCAGTATGTCCATGTCTTATAATGGGGAGCCCAGCACTGAATGCAGAACTCCAGATGTGTCTCACCAGGGCTGAGCAGAGGGGAAGGATCACCTCCCTCCACCTCCATCCTGCACTGCCAGGATGCTGATGACCTTCCTGGCCATGGGGTGAGCGTGACAGCTCTGGGAGTCTCTGCAAGGCCACAATGATCCAGCTCCCACCCCCAGCCCTTGGATTCTGCCTCCACCATCCCACTGTCCCCATTTCCCAGGTCCAGCCAAGTGGAAAAATCAAAACAGCATGTCCAGAGCAGCTTGCATGCTTGGTGAAGTTACAGAAATATTGTAGTGAACGGAAGTCTAATGCTAAACAGAGCGTGGTGGGGAACACAGTCTATTGCAGGATCCAGCTGTGTTCAAGGAAAATCTAGGAGCATCCTGATCCCCTCTGAGAATAAAGCTAGCTACTACAGATCCTTCAGACAAAATGAAACAGCACAGTATTCAACTTTATATATGGCAATTAGCAGGTGCAGCAGACATCAGCTGGTATTTCAACCAGTCCCCCGTGGCTTCAGATTTGGCAGCATCTGGACAAATCTTATTTGTATATTAGTGTTTTGCTCATTGGGGCACTAAGTTTGATATTCCTGCGATGTTTATACTGTGGAATCATTTGTCCTTTACTCTTGTGGGAAATGGTGGCTCCAACACTTAGTCAAGTTTTAGTAATACATTTATAAACATCAAAATATTATGAGATTTAGGCCTCAGGAAATGAAATATGTTTGGGATCTGGCTACCGTGATGAAAATGAATGAAAAACGTGGTTTCCAGAGAATAGTTATTTACTAAAGGAAAACACAGTAAGTAGTTGTGTATCTTTCGCTTTAATCAGCATATATTATCTAATGAACTCATTCCTTTCTTCTTTAGCCACTGTAAATGTAAAAGCAGATTTGGATGTACAATCAAGGTCTGTTAAACTTAACACCACTGTTTATGCCCTGCATTCTTGGTGTGTTCCCCCCATTTCAACCTCAGTCTCCATACTTCAAGTGCAATGGCCATTAATGCACAGAATCAGGACTCAAACCACCTTCTTCCTACATCTCAATCAAACTCCCTTCTACCCTGGAAAATATAAGTGAAAGAGAAGAGTATCATAAAAGGTGAAAGACTGTAACCTTCAGAGTGGACCTTGACAGGCTTGAGGAGTGGGCCCATGTGGACCTCATGAAGTTCAACAAGGCCAAGTTCAAGGTCCTGCTTCTGTATTGGGGCAATCCCCAATATCAGTACAGACTGGGGGATGAATGGGTTGAGAGCAGCCCTGCAGAGAAGGACTTGGAGATACTGGTGAATGAAAAATCGGGTATGAGCCAGCAGTGTGTGCTTGCAGCCCAGAAAGCCAATAGCATCCTGGGCTGCATAGAAAGAAGTATGGCCAGCAGGTCAAGAGAGGTGGTTTGCCCCCTCTGCTCTCATGATACCCCACCTGGAGTACTGTATCCAGCTCTGGGGCTCCCAGTACAAGAAAGTCATGAACCTGTTAGAGGGAGTCCAGAGAAGGGCCACGAAAATGATCAGAGGGCTGGAGCACCTCTCTTATGAAGAGAGGCTGAGACAGTTGGGGTTGTTCAGTCTGGAGAAGAGAAGGCTCCAGGGACACCTTATTGTGACCTTTCAATATATAAAGAGGGCTTATAAGAAAGTTGGAGAGAGACTTTTTACCAAGGCCTGTAGTGACAGGACAAGGGGTAATGGTTTTAACCTAAAAGAGGGTAGATATAAAGGTATAAGAGGGTGGATATAAGGAAGAAATTCTTTACAATGAGGGTGGTGAAACACTGGAACAGGTTGCCCAGGGAAGCTGTGGATGCCCCATCCTTGGAAGTGTTCAAGGTCAGGTTGGACAGGGCTTAGAGCAACCTGATCTAGTGAAAGATGTCCCTGCCCATGGCAGGGGCATTGGACTAGATGATGTTCAAAAGTCCCTTCCAACCCAAACCATTCTATGATTCTGTGATACTAGGTCTAGCTTTTACTTTAAAGATGGAGACTTACCCATTGTTATTAACAGGGGAGTTTCTAGAATGAAACAGAGATGACCTTGAGAAAAATGGCCTCCCTATCATATCAAATCTAGGACACTATGATACATCTTAAACTGGAATAAGGTAAGCACTGTTTCACAGGTGGGCCTGATTCCAGTTAAATTAGAAAATCCTACAGGTAAATGTGTTAGTCCTCAAGTTATACCTCCTACATCCCTGAAAATCCAAAGAAGGAAAAGGACAATCATATTTTGGGAATAAATTAGATGGAGCAAGTAGAACTAGGATTTAAGGGTAAAACGCAGTGGCAAATTTAAGCTAAACATGACGAAAATAATCTTCTTAACAGTAAGACCTTTAAGACAGTGGAAATTGATGGAAAGCCTCTCACTTTAGCAATGTACATGGAAATGAGTTTTAAATGGTGTTTGATGTGTGCTAGAAAAAAATTGGTGAGTCATTACACAGTACTTTGAAGACCCGAAGAAGTTTTTTAAAAATCTATGCCTTCCAGTCAAGTGTGATATCTGCTTCACTGCTCAGTTCTTGATATGGAGATAACCACAAGGATTTTCAGAAGTGATTTTTATGTGATGCCAGAGTTACCACTAGGACCAGAAACAAAATTATATGGACAGATGGAAAGGTTTATGTGGTTATCCTACCAGCAACCTAAAGGGCCCACTGGGCAGTATAAATTACTCCATCCTGCAGCTTCATTTGGCCTCCTTTCTGCAGTGAAATTGCCCTGGATATGTCTGTCCTGAACGCAGGAAAAGAACAGCAAGTCAGGTATATAACTTGAATTACTTCCATTGTTTATTTAAATAACCGTAATCCACCTGGCCCAGAATGATGAGGGATGAAACCAAACCAGCACAGTTTTCAATCACAGCTGAGGCATTCAGGGCCCCACAGAGGTCTATGCAGCCCCTTCGGGAGTCCGGGCTGCCCGTGCCCCCTCCTCGTGTAACTTGTACTGGCCAGATTGCAGCAAGGTATTGCTGCTCATCCTGCAAGCTCTTGTTCCAGCTACATGGTAAAACTGACTGGAGAGCCAGTCATGAAATGTGTTTTCCCCAGATTTTCTTGAAAGTAAAGAAAATAAATATTTTCCTAGCCCTTTTGCTGAAATTTTGGGTGACCTTGGTGAAAAGAAGAGAAATAGGTGGAGGTAAAAATGATTCTTTTCCTCTTGGGAAGAAGAAAAGAGATGAAAATTCTGGTTTCAAATGAATTTTTTTAACCAATTCACAAATTTAGCTACTTGACTACTTAATGCCAAATGCCACAAGTGCCCATCCTGATAACCTCAACACAGAGTGAGAAGTCACATGCTGCTCCTGTGGTGATCAGTGGGTGCCTGCACAGTTCACCTTTGGCTAATGACCTGTTCTGGTGAGAATGTGCGTGTGACCAGTGGGGATGCGCATGTGTGCATGTGTGCATGTGTGCATGTGTGTATGTACATACTGAATACAGAAACCTGGTTTTGGGAACATGCGCCTAAAACTGATCATGCTTAAGAAGAAAATGATTGTCAGCTGGATTAAATAGTAACGGGGCAATTCTAAAGAGTCTTTTGATACAAAGAAGGAGTCACTGGGAGTAATATAAAAGAAGCATGAAAATTTGTAACTGGTGGGAGAGACCTTGCACCTCAGAATCAGAATCACAGAATCACAGAATCGTATAGGTTGGAAAAGACCTTTAAGATCATCAAGTCCAACTGTAAACCTAACACTACCAAGACCACCACTACACCATGTCCCTAAGCACCTCATCCAAACGTCTTTTAAATACCTCCAGGGATGGCGACTCAACCACTTCCCTGGGCAGCCTGTTCCAATGCTTGATAACCCTTTCAGTGAAGTAAAATTTCCTAATATCCAGTGTAAACCTCCCCTGGCGCAACTTGAGGCCATTTCCTCTTGTCCTATGGCTTGTTACCTGGGAGAAGAGACCGACCCCCACCTCTCTACAACCTCCTTTCAGGTAGTTGTAGAGAGCGATAAGGTCTCCCCTCAGCCTCCTTTTCTCCAGGCTAAACAACCCCAGTTCCCTCAGCCGCTCCTCATAAGACTTCTGCTCCAGACCCTTCACCAGCTTCGTTGCCCTTCTCTGGACACGCTCCAGCACCTCAATGTCTCTCTTGTAGCGAGGGGCCCAAAACTGAACACAGCATTCGAGGTGCAATGTCCGAGGTGCAAACCTCCGAGGTTCAATTCGAGGTTTCAATTCGAGGTGCAATGTCTGAGGTGCAATGTCCGAGGTGCAAACCTCCTGGAAGGGACAGGAGTGAAACCTGATTTGGCACTGCCAGAAGTCACCCTGTGGCATCCCAGCCCCTGCCCAGGCCACAGGGAGCAGCCTCCCTGCCCGATGCCGTGAGGGCCCTGCCCTGGCGAGTGGCTGCTCCCCGCGGGGTAGGGACAGCAAGTGGGGACCCACCACAGGTGTGTGTAAGCCACCTCGAAGGGCCCTTTCCCATCAGTATGCGTGTGCTAGCAGGTTGTAGGGGGTGGCAGGGGTATGCACAGAGCTGGGGCTTCCACGTCTTCCACAGGAGGGGAATGCAAGCAGGGCAGCCCCCATGCGCGGGAGCCCAAATGGTAACCCATTACTGGTAACCCAAATGTCCTGGGGGAAGCGAGCTGTGAACATAACTGTGTGCGTGTGTGTGTGTCCGTGTGTGCACGCACATGTAACATGAACTTTTTGGGATTAGTTATAGAAGAAAGTTTAGGAAATTGTTTATGGTTGATTATTATTATTATTATTATTATTAGGTTTTGTTTGTTACTATTTATTTTGCAAGTGTCTAATATTGCAGGTTATCTACTCTGTTACTGATAACAGTCCTGAACGTATAGTTCACTGATTGCCAGTTATTTACATGTTGTTAAGAAATCAATAAACTGCTTTGATCCTGATTTGATTTAGACTCTGTGAAATGAGCAGTTTTTCCCTCTGACTATCATTAAAAGCATTAAAAGAGTTGCTACTGGCCAAAGGAAAACCTGCAAAATTTGAAGATTTAAAAAAGATATTCTTAATGGCACAAGCAAATATTAATTTATGTCATATTATTCCTGATAACAGTCTCAAAAAGTGATGGATACAAACAAAAAATATATTAGGATATATAAGATATAGTTATATATTACTTTCTTTCTAAAGGTTTTTGAGACTTTTTCATGGGAGATACTGACTTGTGAATGCAAAAAGTAACAATCCATCAGATTTTGGCAAATATACATGTTTACCCACAGACGCAATATGAGGCATGTGGTGTTAAAAGGGACTAATATTCTATTTTATGCATTCAGATAAGTTCCGCCCCAACTCTAATGACAGAAATAGAATATTGATTTAAATTCTGTGCTCACAAAAAATTAGATATTTTCTTTCAATCTTTTTATTATAGATTTTTGCAGAGTGAAAGTATAAACCATAGGACTTGTAAGAGGATACATGAGTTTACAAGAAGTCTCAGGACACCTTTCAGTCAATCTAAATTGGCCCCTACCAAATGAAATCTAGCATCATTTCACATCACCCTGTGAAATTTTATGCTAAGATTTTGTATGATAAATTGTAACAATATGAAATCATTCATCTAAAGAATTCCACTGGGAAATTCATTTTTCCATTTTCTCTAGCTTTTGACTGTATGTAGTGATTTCAGAAGAGTCTTGTTTGCAAATGACATAAAATAGGAGATATGCTTGGAAGACATTTTCATATGAAAGAAGATAAGAAGGAGCTCATATGTCTATAGAAGTCTGTGTGAAATCCTTGCATAAACTGAAAGCAGTATCACATATTCAGGTAATTGTCTTAGGAGCACCACACTTTTCTTGTAGGAATGAAATAAATTTTTTGCAAATGACTCAGTAAGGGAGGTTTCCATAAAAATCATACTCTGTTAAAAAAAAAAATCTTGAAATATCTAAAAAAAGTTGTGAGAAGTAATCATCGAGATATAATTTCAATGCCATCTGTCTAACTTTCCAGTGCCTGATGCACTCTGCAGTGGAATGAGCTCAAGTGAATGGTTTATCACTCAAAAATGAGAGCATTTTCTTCACCCTTTTCTTCACCCTGTTCAATTTTATTTTTTTTCAGTGTTTTTCAGCTGTGAAAAATCTATGAAATCTATTAAATCATCTTAAATGTTATCAGTTTCCACTGGGCAGCTGAATGTTATCAGTCAAACAAACGAACAAACAAGATGAAAAGAAAAACCACCTCTCTTCACTCAAAGATTCAGTATGTTTATTTTGGAAAGCTGGGGCTTGTTCCACTTCACTAAAAATATTTAGTTCACTGGGATTTACAAATACAACTGCTTGCAAAAAGATTCAGAAGTACAGGATTTCATTTGGTGTAAATGCATGTGTTGCAGTATAAATGCTCAAAGGAGCCACTTACAGTTTTAGGAGAAGGAGAATCTGGTCCACAGCCAGAACACGCAGAGGCACCAAATTGTAAGGGTCTGATCCTGTCCCATATTATTCATGATCAGCTCACTGTCTACGGTTAGTCTAACTGCAAGACAAGAGTCCAATAAGATTTTCTGTGGTTTTAGTAATCATTCAGAAACTAGAACTGAACAAACCTTTTTTTTCTCCGGGAGCTGTTTTAATTTAAAACACAATATTGTGACGGAAAATTTTGCTCCATTTTTATTAGAATATAAAGCTTTGTTTCCTTTCTTTAAAGTTTAAAGCAGAAATTAATTTCTATTTCCTTTGCGGGGTGGGGGCATATGTGCAAATAATGTGTTTTAAACTCACTTCTCTGTTTTTTTCACTTTTAATATGGTCCCTTTTTTGCATATCATAAAATTACAGAATAACTCAGATGGGAAGAGACCTCAGGAGGTCTCTAGTCCAGGCTTGTGTTCAAAGTATCATTAGGTATGAGATCCGACCAGGCTACTCAGGGCTTTTTCTTGAAAGACCTCCAAGGATGGAGACTGCACAGCCTCCCTGAGCCACCTGCTTCACTTATTGACCGCTTGGACCAGCCTGAACCTCCTGTGTTTCCTGCCCACTGTCCCTCATCCTCCTGAGAAAAGTTGGGGTCCTTGATCTCAGCAGCCTCCCTGTGTGTAGGGGCAGGTGGCTGTTGGTGCCCCGCAGCAAGCCCAGCTCCCCTGGCACCTTCAGGTAGGGCCACTGCTCCCACCCTGACCAGCCTGGGGGTTGCCCTGGACTTGCCTTTGTTTGTCCAAGTCTCTTCTCTACTGGGAGACCCAACTGGAGGCAGCACTCCAGGGGGGTCTAAAGAGGGATGGTCCCTTCCCTCAACCCGCGGGCAGTGGTGTTGCTAATGCAGCCCAGGGCGCTGCTGTGTGCTCCTGCTGCCAGGGCACGCTGCCAGCTCGTGTCCTGCTTGGTGCCAGCCAGGACCTCAAAGCCTTTTCCACAGAGCTGCTCCCAGCCCCTCAGCCCCCAGCCTGTAGCTGCCAGGGGGTCTTCCTTCCCAGGGGCAGGACACAGCGTCTGTCCTTGTTGAATTGCATAAGGTCTTTGCAGACCCATCCCTCTGACTTAGGGAGCTTTCTCTGAACAGCAACCCTGCCACTAAGCATATCCACTGTTCCTCCTGCCCCCTCCAGTTTGGTGTCATCTGCAAACTTGATAAGTGTGTACTCCATGCTGCCATCCAGGTTGTTGACAGAGGTATTAAGCAGGACAGATTGCTTCTTGTTCCCTTTTTTCTTATTGCACTTTTTTTAAAGTCGTTTCCTCAAACATTAAAGTAAGGAAAAAAAGATGAGTTTCCACATTTTCAATGCTTATGGGTTTTTGGCTTTTGTTGTTGTTTTTTTTTTTTTCTCCTTTTTTTCACTTGGAATAAAATGTGAGAAGTAGAATGGATGGTAAAAGGAGAAAAAAAACTATAAGAAATCTTGACATGGAAACCAAGGCTCCTTTCCAAAATATTTACGTTGCAAAACACAAATGGATAGGAAGAGAGCCTTGCAAAATGAGAGAGATTTTTATGATTTTTCAAATAAAACTTTTTTTTTTATTCTTATTTCTCCCAAAATAACATATATTGCCCCTCCAAAAACACTACATTTAAATTACACAGATTTAAAAACCACTAGATTTAGATTTACACAGCGTCGATTAAATTGAGCAAGGAGCCAGCCACATCCAGAATAACTGGGGCCTCAAACTCTCATGCAATTACTCTGGATCAATGATTGTGATAAAGACAAAAAATTATAATCCAACTAATGAAACATCCTTGATATATTTTCTGTTGGATGGAAAAATGCTTTACATACTGTACAAATTGAGGATATGGTCCTGTTGTCATTGCCAAAGAATTAGCACAGAATCAAACAAATGAGCCAGGCAAGAATGTTACTGAACCTCTTGTAACCAGGGAATGTGCAAGCAATTATTTTATCTCAATGTGACAAGAGAAAATTACATTTAAACTGTGCTGCCAATAAACATAGCATCATTTTTTTTCCAGGACTGATGCCTCAGGCAAGGCCCATGTGATTCAGACTGGAAAAGTTTCTGAGCATTTTAAAAATTCATTAATCCTGATTATCTGATATCTACCCTGATAGATTAAAGGCCCAAGAGGATTCTTCAACCCTCCTCTTCTACGCCAGAGCTTTACTTTGAGCCCCAGAATCACAGGACAGCCCAGGAGAGTGGGGACAGCCAGAGAGCACCTGCTTTGCTTGTTTGTTGAAAGCAGGGTCTTAGATTAGGTTATCTGTGGCCTTGGCAAGCCAAGTACAAATATTTCCAGTGAAGGAGATCCCACCTGTTCTCTGAGTAACTTATTCACGTTTAATTGTTCTCACCATGAAGAATTTGTTTCATGTATCCAGACAGAATTTCTCCCTGTGCCCGTAGCCTCTTGTCCTGTGCATCCTTGTGAAGGAATTAGCTCCTCCTTCACTGCATCTACTTTTCAGGTATCAGAAGGCTGTGATTAGACCCCCCTGAGCTTTCTCTTCTTTAGGCTTAACGGTCCCAATTTTTTCAAACTTTCCTCATATGCCTACTTCTCCAGCTGTCTTGATGGCCCTCTGTCACACCCTCTCCAATTTTTCTATGTCTCTTGAACTGAGGGCAGACCAAAACTGGAAGCTCTATTTCATGTGTAGCCTAAATAATCATAGCTCTTCATCTGCTGAATATATTCTTACTGATGCACACAGCCAAACATACAGTTTGCCTTCATAGCTGCAAGGGCACATAGCTGACGTTCAGCTTGCTTTCCACCAGCCCTCCAGGTATTTACTAGCAGATCTACATCCCAGACATTGATCCCTCAGCCAGTACTGCTGCTTGAGATTATTCCATCCCAGTTGCAGGACTTTGCATTTCTCTTTGCTAGACATCATGCATTTGCATGATTTGCAGATCTTCCAGCTTGTCAATGTAGTCCTATATGATGGCTCTTCCTTCTGAAGTATCCACTTCTTCTCCCAGTTTGGTGTCTTCTCTCCTAAGTCAAACCACATCACCAGTTCCACCTACCCAACATGGTTTAGATTTGAAAATCTAAAGAAAAAAATACTCCTAATAAATGTTTTGCAATCAGGAAAATATGAGCAAAGAGAATAAACAACAATTATACGGTAAATTTGAAGAAACAGCATGGAAGCATCTGAAGACGATTTGAAAGCACCAGGCAGAATTTTAGACCTTTGCAATGTATTCTTCCATGTAAAAGATAATAGTAGATTAATGATATAGAAAACAGAATAAAAACAGAGTTTACACATAAAACTCCCATTTATAATCAGTTATGGCATTGTTATGGCAATTAGCCTACCTCTACAAAAAATGCCCTTATTAAGAAGCAGATAATATGCCATTGAATTAACAGAGGAGAGAACCAAGGGTGTGGTGCTGTAGTGTCTTCCAGTTGGTGGAGAAACGGCTATACAACTGTCTCTGGCCTTGGCAATGACTGAATGTTAATGACAGTTGATTGTATTTACTATGCAAGGGTATCACCCACAGCTTTGCTGACAGAAAATGAAGGAATTCACACAGAGGAAAAGTCAATGCTCTTACCCCACCTGCACTTGCAAAAAGAGATGTTAAACTATGAGCTGGAGAAGTTCATGGTGCGTAGCTCAATTGCATGCTGAAGCACCTGCTGCCCAACAGGTGCTGTAACACGCTCCGTTTGGAATCAGAGCTTCAGCATTGCCCCTGGGATGCCCGGCAGCCAACACTGGCTTCTTTTGGCAATTATTTGCACCTATATTTTCCAATAAATTGGATTCTATGACCTTTACAGGCCAAGATCATTGTCTAACTGAAATATGACAGCTAAGAATGTAGTCCAGCATACAGGAATTAGAAGTCTAAAATTTAGGTAATCTGTTTGTACTCCAAAAATTCTTTAACTTTGGAAGTTGCTATCTTCTTGCTCAAATGGCTTTAACATCTGTCTTCTTTTTTTTCCCCTGGATACTATAAAACTACAAGCTCAGAAATATTTTTTCTATACATGCATGCTCCAAATTTAAAAAAAATCTTAATTGCTTCTCATGAAACCCTCAGGTATAAAAGTCTTTCAAGTTCTTAGACCCTTACATCTTTTCACTGCTGTCTTCACTAACTTTCTGCAGGTGTGTCTGGATTTTTTGTTTTATTTGAACATTTTCTCAAACAACTCTTAATACTGTTAAAACTACACCGAGAAATGTATTAGAAATGACAAGTGTAGGCACAGCCAAATTGTTTATACAGTTTTGCTTCTGACTTCTCTTCATCATACATTTCCATGCACTCATTTGGCATTTAATTTCCAGTCAGAGAAAACTAATAAGATTCACTCACTTAATTGCTCAGTCTATTGCTGCCTCACCTTATCTGGCCTCTCAGCCACATTAAAGATTTTAACAAGGATTTGCTGACTACAGGATATAAGTATTGGGCAATGAATTTACCAGTAGTACCCATACCGAGTTTGCTTCTAAAAATTGCAACTTTTCACTAGGATAGACTGGAGTTACTACTCCCAGATTCTCTGTCCAGATAACTGAATGTCTAATAACTTTCTAGATTAATATAAATAAATAGATGTAACTCTAAATGTCCTTTTTCAGGCAAGTATGTCACATATGGGAAACTCTTTTGGCTGGACATTTAGCTGGTCAAACATAATTTCTAGTTTAATAATTGTACAACAACATTTAGCACGGAAGTGTGAGACAATCAAGAAAAAATAAATAATGCTTAAATTACTCACTTTAATATCCTATTTCGCTTCCTTGCCACCAAGATATTAAGAAAAAGGTTACTCTACAACCAAGAATACAATTTGGAGAATATCCTATACTAATTGTTTTCAAGACTTCATGCTGCTGGTAATGCTGCTGCCGTGGCTGCTCTTCTTTTTTCATAGTAGAGAAAAGAGCATTTTACAGATAATTATTTCTGGGGAAAATTTTCTTCTGTCTAGAAAGAAAACTACATCACTCCAGAAAATATTTTTTTGCTAGTCATCAATAAACATTATAAGGACCCTTTTCATATCTTCAGATTTTCTCATATTGCATTAATATAATTTTTATCTTTAAAGAGATACATCAGAGGGTTATGTTAGCACAGAATGACAGTCATCCTGGGACTTAGGAAACAATGAGTGTGCTCAGTCAATCAAAAAATATTATTCACATGAAAAAATTCCCAAAGCAATGAGGGCAAATCCTGGTCTGGAGAGGAAAAGTAGTACAACAACAGTACACCTTGTGATGAGAAAAGACAAAATGTTGTTCCTGTGTAATCTCCTGTTCAGCAGTTGTACAGTCAGAAATTATTAAAAGCACAGTTAAACTTACTTTGGTGGAATGAAATGGTGGAGAAATTGATAGGTTCAAAATGTTCAACAACTTAGTAAATGAGCCCTGCCGAAAGGTTTCTTTGTTTAAAGAAGCATCCACTCTCAGTTAAGCAATGATTACAATTCATCTGAAATGAGTGATGTGATGCCAAGGAGGAGTCACCCACCAGGATGTCTCCCTGAGCCCCTGAGCGGAGTCACGTGCTGGTGGTGTATGGGCTGGTGGTGTCAGAGACAGGGGGAAACACTGAACTGGGCTCATGTGCCCTTCTGAGTAAACAAAACTGTGATTTTGACAAACATGAAAGAAATTGAAACACAGGCACAGGAATGGATTTAAAAGTGCAAAGTTTCAGTATTTTAACTTTATATTTTATTAGAGAAAATGAAAGAAGTGGCCCATCCTGCCAAGAGTTCTGTAGCACCTTGTGGCATTTGTATTTGTACTAAGCATGCAGCACAACCTGTGGAGAAATAATTTTAATGATCTTTGGAACTTGAATGCTTTGCATAACCCACCTGTTAGCAGCTTATAGAGAGACTTGCTGATGTTATAGATAATGCTACGACACAGAAGATCTCAGAGGGTTGTCAGTCTTTGTACATCATAGGTGTGTCATTTATCTGTCAGACAAAGAATAGTTCAACGTTGTTCAGTAGAAACACCTTGGAGTAATGAGTCAGCTTAATCTAGGAGATACTGTTCCCCTGGTTTCTCTACAGGGAAAGGAAACAGCACTAGAAAATGCACAAAAGCAAAACAAGGAAACAAATGTGCATGATAGGACATAAACCCACGGGGCTGACAGAGTAAGACAGGAAGCTTTGGGCAAGGAAGAAGTCTACACAAGTTCATGCTGATTAACTGTGACAGTGTCTGCACTTCTGGGCTTGGATGTGTTTTTGAGTTGTTGGTTCACGGGGCATACCCCAGCTGTGGCTGCTCCCATGGCAGGGAAAGAATCTAGCACCTTGCCTTCTCTCTTTGCACTCTGGTTTCCACATAAGGGAACTCCGGTCTTCCTCCAGGCACGCAGTAGCCATAACTTATCATCAGAGGGGCACCGTGAAGCCCAGGATCCCTGGATGAGCAGTGGCACACATGCGCAGATATCTGAGGAGCCAGCTGCCATCAAAATAAGATGCTGCAGTACTGAGACAGGTGACAGGCTCAGTGGTTACATTTAAAACAGGAGCAAGCTGAATGCTGCGGGGCTGATCATTCCTACAGCTTAATTACTAACACATTCACGAAGCACAAGTGTGGTTGAAGCAAACCAGCTCTCTGCAGGACACTGCCTGGACATGGTTCACAGAAGAGCGTGCACCAGTAGGGGCCAGTGGATGGGATACCAGTTCTCACTAGGCATAGTGGACAAGTGTGCACCAGGTTTGTCTCCCTTTGCTCTATAGTGTCTTCTAATAGTATCCCGGTATCTTAGCACACCACTGCATGCCCTCCCTTTTGTTTCAACACTCTGCTAAGCTGAAACATTGTCCTCATATTATTGTAGGTACTCTGGACTGAAAAAACTACTCACAAAAATTATGTATATCTTAGGGCCATGGGGCAGCACATGGGGCCCTGACTTAGAGTTGAATGCTGTGTACTGTGGATGTGTGCCAGCTTATGTCACTTGGGCTCAGAAACAGAGAATCCATTTATTTAGCGGTACAATTATAATATTAGGGGACACACTCCAGCCAATGATTCAGATGTAAAGTCTCTTATAGCTCTCTGTAAACGTAAAGCTGGGAAAGTAATTATATTTGAGGATTCTTTTTAGGTCGTGAACCTGTTCCTAAACTATAAATCCAGAATATCGTTATGGCTGGAATCACTGAAGAGAATCTGCATAAACAACATTAACTAAAGTGAGCTGGGAAAAGCAAGTTGGCGTGCTCCACAAAGGCCTGAGGAGTCAGCTCTAGAGTCTCATTTCCATAAAGGGATCAGAAAAACAAAGCTCATACCTGGGAATGGAGCCAGAGGAACTGCTTACTGATCTAGGCAAACATACAAAGATTCAGCACCTGAGGACCCAATACATCAGCTTGATAAAAATCCAACAGTTTTTACCAGGATTGCGAACTTTCAGTCCAATTCCTACTCCTGAGAAACTTGAGACAGGCTCTGAGGACAATGGGAAGAAAGTACAAATAAATAAATACATAAATAAAAGCACTGGGAATCTTACACATGCCTCTTTCAGAGAATTCTGTCCTGAGTCTGGATTCTTGGAGCTGGCCAGCACTGTGATATATCAAAAATGTAATTCAAAATATTTTCCAAATGAAGGGCAGTAAAGCTGCTCCACAACTTAAGAGACCTTCATACTCAGAAGGGCAGATGTACAAGGGACAACTGCCTCTCTCTTCCAGCACAGTTAGCGGTAGCAGGGGAAGGTGCAGAAATGCTTTTTCCTTTCACTATCCAATATTCAAATATCATCTTCTTCAGAGTTTTGTACGCAATGGAGACTGAAGTATAAGGAAAAGGCTGAGAGGCAATTTCCTTTAATCCACACAAATTTGTTGAGTTCCTTTTCCTTACTGGCGTATATCTCTCCAGAAAAGACGGCAACAATGTTCATTTTCATGTTAAGACAGAAGCCTGGGAAAACAAACTGATTAATTTACTTGACAAGATATACTTTTTAACTGCAGAAAAAGGAAGATACCAAGAATATTTGGTACTTACTTGATTTATAGCAGTTTGAATAATTTTCAAATATAAAAAAACATTGCAGAAGCTTGACATTATACCTATGTCAGGACACTCCACCTTTCAAATCCCAATACAGAAAAAAATCAATTATCCATGCACTGCATTCAATGTTCAGAACCTATGAGATTCTTCTTGAAGTCAGCCATTATATAGCTCTTCTGTATTCAGTTCTCAGGTGGAAAGGAAAGGCCTGTGGGGACAGCAACAATCTGTGTTATGCAGTGTTTAAATTTTGGTCTGTGTCTCCTTTGTTGTGCTGGATTAAGTGCCACCATGAGGAAAGATGAGGTCAAGGGGAAAAAAAATGCTGCAAGATGCCACAAAGCCATAGCTTCTATTGCAGTACAGAAGCTCAGATTGCCTCTGTGAAAAAAGCTGTTGCACAAATACACAAAGGGCATTTTAAAATCATTTTAATAATAAAATATATCAGAACCATACTGAAAACTAGATTTCAGCTCGGTGAACTGATTTTTCATGCATTATACAATGCCAATTACCATGTAAATAGCTATGAAAGAAAGTAATGTATAATTTAGGAGTTCCGTGTTTCACAAAGTAAGCATCAGAAAGCACTTGATGTATTAAGTTCAAAAAAACAAGTTGTGACCTTTAACATTCACATGTACAGAAAAAGCTGGGTGACAGAAGAGATGATTCAAAGTCCATTTTGAATTATGAGGCAAACATTGTCGTCAGCTCAACTATTACCTTCAACTTCAAAAAGATTTTTGGGGTCGAAGACATGCCTGAACCTTTAAGAATTAAAAGGAATGAAACACACTGAAGATTTGGAGACTCTTTCCAGTAACAACAAAGGATTTGAGGTCATGTGTTTAGGTACAAATTACTTCCTTATCTGCTTAGATGCAATAGAGATGGTATCTTTCAGGGCAAAAGTATTTATAGTCTGGTTTTATAGTATGACATTAAGACTTGACTTTTCTCCTCAAAACGTGTGTATCGTCACTGTTCCAGTCATGCATACCATCTATCTGATAGTGTGTGCTTGGCCTCTGCTTTAGCTTACACCAGCAACTTCTCATGGCCGAGGAACCTGCATGTGCTGCAAGGGCTGGTTCACTGCCCCTTTGAGTAGCATGGACCTGACTGAAGCAGGCCTGGCACCAACTGTTGCACCCAAGTTTTTCTAAAGACACTTCAGCAGATCCTTTGCCCTTACATATGCCTCAGTGCTGAGTATTTCCACTCCGCACCACTGCCTGTGTCTCACTACAAAGAGGGCAGAGAACCTGTGTTCACTAAGAAGTGCAAAGATGCCAGGAAGGCATCTCCTTTCAGATAGCCCTAGCAGTATGCACCTGCCTAATGCCTTCTGCTAGGAAGGAAACCAATTTCTCCAGTTGTGGAGATTTCTTTTTCAGTTGATTCAAAGAAACAGGAACTTGTGAAGAGTATTTTATAAAAATAGTAACACAATGCTACCAGGACAGTGATACGTTCACAAAAATAATATCTGGGTACATACAGATCTTCCAGTTGTTCTCCTCCTGTCTTTAAAGAGCCTTCTACAGCACTAACCTTATCTCTAAGGACAAGTGTACAGTGGGATTTTTTTTATTATTATCCACAGTTTACCTAAAAAAAGGGAGACAGAACTAAAGGACTCAACTGAATGGGAGAAAACAAAACCAAAGATATAACTCCTCTCCTTTCTTTAGGCTCATGGGTCCTAGCAGTCATTAATGGAAAGAATACATCCTTGTCTTTTCAGCCATCTTTAGATGTAAATTAGTGTCAGGGTTGTAGTAAGGCAAGGCAAGTGACAGGGCAGGCACTCCTGGCACTTGGCAAAGACTGATGTGGCACGTCAGTCCTGAAGAATATTGCAGCTTTGGGCTGCTATTTGGGGTGCAATGGACACACCATGTGTAAGAAAAATTATACTAGGAGTTCCTGACTGCCTGTAATTCCGGAAAAATTCACTCTTAACTGAATACAGAGCAAAGCTAGACACATCTGCTAAAGCTGTTGTGGGAACTGAGGTTTCAGAAGCAATGCATGCTGAGAGAGGAAGATAAATGGATGTTCAACAGGTTCCTCACGGAGACGAGAGGCTTTTTCAACATCTTATAGGAAACACTTCATAAAGACAAGTAAGGCCAAGAAAGTGTGTGATACCAGAAACACTTACTTAAAACAGTTCTAATAGACCAAAAAAAAGTATTTGCATAAAGACGAAAGTTCATATTTTGGAAGTCTTATTGCAGACGGATCAAAACTACTTAAAGATCACTTAGATGCATATGTCAAAGGCAAAGTTCAGGTAAAAACAAAGTCAATTACAGGCCTGAATGACAGAAAGGATGGTGTTAGAGACATTGAGCATTTTCAGAATTCAGTTGATAAAGATGATGTCAGAAATATTTTGGCATACAAGAAATCTATGAGTCATCAATATGATGGTAAATGTCATAGAATGGGCTCATCCCTAATATAGCAACAGAATAACAAGTTATGGAAGAGTCATTGGAGCCCCTGGTTGACAAGAAACAAAGAAATTAAATCCAACAGATCAAGATATTAAATAATATTAGGGGACAGATACATACTGTTGGGTATAGCTCAATTTGTAGGAAGAGAATATGGTCAAAATTAAGATTTTTTGTAGATTTAAGATAACTAAAATAGCTAACCTTGAAATTTAATCAATGTTAAAGTGGTGGTAGATGTGGAAATTGTCACAAGCAAAATGAGGAACTGGAAGAAAAATGACGTAAGTGTGAAAGAATAGTCATGTGTAGTTGCATTTGCAGAGGGCTAGACCTCTAATTTCAATTGATAATTTCTCAGTAAAGTCAAGAATTATATTTCTTGACCTAAACACAATCTGGTGCCATACCTAGTGTTGGCTTCTAGTATCCTTTAAGATCTACTTTGAACTATGCCATTAACTTGTGTCACAGCTTCTGTCAAATAAAATTCTTTGTTAGGTCTTCATTACTGCATTACATCAGTACTACATACCAATGAACATTAACATCACAGATGGATAACTACAAAATTATTTAAAGATAACAATCTTCTTGAAATGCCACATATTACTATTGTAAGCAAGGGGCAAAAGGTATCTCACAGGAAAGTGGGTTGGTAAGTAACAAAACCTGCTGTTTCGCCTTCTGATAAGAAGAGATAGCTGCACAGCCTCTATTTCGAGAAAGCAAATTCCTCATCACCTTTTTATCTATGAAGAAAATGAAGCAAGACAAAATTTGAGCCACTTATTTCTGTATTAACAGTCAAGTTGAAAACAGAGCAGCATTTTAAGAACACTCTGCCAATGCCTGTTTCATTCCTGTTTAGCAGCTAAGCCATACTGTATGAAAGTCTTCACTTTGGAAATTGTTACTGAATTATGCATCTGTCACTCTACAGTTTCAGAGGAAAAGATGAACTTATCACCTTAGGTTTTATTTTATTTGTTTCTACACTGGGACATTTATATGTCTCCATCCTGTTGCTTCTCTGTAAACAGTTACACTGCATTAAATGAGAAAGGACAGGAGAATAAATAACCTAACTTTGATCTGCCCTTGAAATCATGCTGCTTTTAAGCAAGAGGGATCTGGGTGTTTCCACTCTGCTCTGAGTAGTTTTAAAAGTAAGAGTGGAAGGTGACAACATAAACTGTTACAATAACTCTCTTAGGAGCTGCCTTGCTACAGATGGATTCTGCTATTAATGTTTTTGTCAGACTTCTAGCACTCCTACAATCCATCAGCTAAGGACTGTCTTGGGTAAGTGTCCTGAGTGTTCATCACAGCAACTGCACTAGTAAACTGTTTCTATTCTCATCGAATGGCTGTGAATAGGTTTTATCGCTTAATCAAGAGATTATGCTATTAAATACTCCAGGAAGTTTGATTTTTCTATTTTTGTTTTCCTTTTGTGAAACACCGTATTAATGTGAATGGCAAGTATTCATCGTGTCTGAAAAATCAAGGTAATTGCAAAAGGCCAAGGCCATATCATAATCACAAATTGAAAAATTCTGTTACTACAGATTAGATGTCTGGAAATCATTTGAAGTTGAATAAGAAACAATATCTTTTTCCTCCTGCCCCCAGGACAAAATATTGAATAAAAAACATTTAATGAAGGCTAATCTCTAGGGTACTGAATTGTTTCCATTAAATGGCCACCTCTACTCACTTCTGCTCATTTTGGGAAATTAATTGAAAGCAATTATGTCTTAGAACTGTTTTGTCTTTTGGTTTTAATCAGTCAACTCCTATGCAGGTCTCCCACTTTTTAATGATGGTATTTTGTCTTGTAATCAGTGTATGAGATGTTCTTTATATTGATATGTACTTCAGGCTGTCTCTATTTGTTAACTTTTTGTAAAGTTATAGAGCATCCTAGTTGAATAGGGACGGAGTCTACACTTAGCATAGAAATGTAATGTAAGTATATTGCAGAAGCATAAGCAGAGATATTATTTGGCTGCATTTAATAATGGTCCAATTTTTTTTAAAGGTGACTTTGTGGGTGTATGTGTGTATATCTATGCAGTGGAGAGGAAGAGAGGGAGAGTGTTGCATTTAACATCTGTAGGTCAGGAAAGGACACAACACACTTGTAGTATTTTATGTTTTGGAGAGGCATACTACCTATACTTTAGATCTGGGCCCTGAAAAATGACAGTGGTCTTATTTCTAATTTTAGATAACGTTGGTTATTATTTCTAAATTGCAATCTTTTTTTTTTTTTTTGAAACTGGATAACAACCTCATCAGTGTCAAATTTTAGTACCTTTATATATTAATATATCATATCTTAGAACCAAGACTCCTTTCACTGTAAGGTCCTTGGGGAATAAGAATATTTCCTTGGGGAAGTATTTAGTGTCACATCTTTAAGCACACACATAATCTCAATGACTTCACTGGAATCTCTGACTTGCACATATAAATTCAAAACTCTGAAACTGTACGAAAGTAAGTATTCTTATCAGGCTCATATTTGAAAGTCCTGTACGCTCTCCCAAATCTTACCTTTCATTATATTATGGTATTTTTTTAGTTGTGTGAGAGACTGAAAGAGTTAATGCCTCAAACACTGTGGCGACTTGAGGCGCTATTTGCATGGCGAGGGCAGGTCGGCGCGCACGGGGTGGGGGAGAGCGGGAGCGGATGTGGGGAGCGCGTCGGAAGATGCGCGGTTCCGGGTTCCGCCGGACCTGACCGTGTATGGCCAGAGGTCACACAGGGCTGATCTGAGGGAGGGGCTTGCGACCGCCCGAGAGACCCCTCGCGACCCCCCCCCCTCCCCCAGTGCCTGCGCAGAAGATTGGGAACTTTCTAGAACAAGAACCATGTAAGTCCTGAAGGGGCGTGCCTGGAGGCGGGAATTAGCCTATAAGAGGCTTGCCCCACCCCCAGGGAAGCGCACGCGCCCACCACTGGAGAATTGTCACGTCTGTCATCGTCATCGTGGGATCCAAGGGCGGTGATACTTTTTTTTTGTCTTTTCTCCTCTCTTTTCCTTTCCTTTTCTTGCTTCTCTCTTCCTCTGCTCTTCCAATATATATATGCAAGTTTGGGATAAATTGTGACGGGTTGCCTGGAAAATAGCTCCATTGCCAAATCGCCTTTGTTCGTTCGTTAAACTCGCCAGTTCGTTAAGTTTGTCCGTTTGTGGAATTCACCAGTTAATAAAGTTGCTGGCCAGACCATTCCTCTGGGTCATTGCCGTGACTCTGCCGACCACGCGGCTCTGCCGAGCAGAGATCGGCCTTTGTCGGTACTCAAACAGTCGGGGAATCGAAAAAATTCACCCCTCTTGCAACCCACTGAGTGGGACGAGACAAGTTGTAAGAACTACAAAAAATTCCTTTAAAATATAAACCCAAAATGGGTGTTACAAGGTGTCAACAAGATGCTGAAGTGCAGCAAGAGAGGACGATAGACCTGGCAGCTGAGAACTGTCATAGATGTTTTAACTGTGCCTAAAAATCATTCAGATGCAATTCACCATTTTTCATATAATGAACAGATATCACTACTCTGTGAATAATATTCAGATTTAACACCATAAAGGATAGATACCTCACCTGATGATGCTTTGCTGGAGGCAAGCTGAATGTCCATCCAAAGTACAAATATATACATAAACTATTATACGAATAATATTTTCTTCGTGATTCACAAAAACAGATTCTCTCTCAATACACATCACAGTTTAACCTTTGCTTAATTTTTGCAGTATATTTAAGTACATTGCTGAATCAGTGCTCAATCAGAATAATTACACTGATGGCATTTGAGTTACATCAGCTGGAAGCCTGAAGGCAAGGATAAAAGAAGTTAAGTGGAATATTTAAGCAATTAAAATAAAACTAATGATTGAGGTTTTCTCAGTCATCTATACTATGTATTTTAGTCAATTTGTATTTTTTTTAAATTGTAAATACACACATTTTGTGGTCTGAACACTAGAGCTTTGGGCCTACCTAGTCTTTCAAGATGTAGTTAGACTCCTACTTTCAAAAAAGATAAATACAAAGATACTGGGTAATGGTGTGAATCAGAAGGAGATCAGATGATTCAGTTTTCCCCAACACTACCCTTAAAGTAACTGTACAGGCTTGTTACTGCTAGAGGTACCCAGACCCAGTGGACTCCAGGATGTAGGCAATTTTTCCCATCCCTGTCTGATGGTTCATTTAAGATTCTCAAAAGGGTACAGCAGCAGAAAGCAAAGGTTCATTTTTAGCAGCTTTTATTTGGGAGACACATAGCCTCTTAAGAGTGAACTTGGCAGCTTGCATCTAATGTAAAATGATTGAATTTAACTATTCCACTGAGAGTAACTGAAGTCTTTGAAGCTTTCTGCTTCATATTGAAGCAAGGATGCCCAACACACACACACACACACAAGACTCTCTGGTCTTGAACACGCAGTATATCCAGTTGCTGGCCCCACAGCTGGGTGCCCCAGCTGCTGGCCTGGGCCCCACAGCCCACTCAGCCCCATGCCTCTGTCCAGGGCTGGCACTCAGCTTAACCTCCCACCCCCCCCACTAAGGCAATAGTCCAGTTTACACAGTACTGCAAACAGAGTTTCTTTCACCGATTCATATTGGTGGGTTACACACCAGGTTCAGTGGTCCAGTCCTTCTCCTTTAATAGTTTTAGGAGCAGCTGATTCAGTGTTCTGTAATTTTCACCATTAGATTTTCACTGATGAGGTTACTAGAGGTCTTCCACCTATCACTGTTCCCCTGATCCTTGCAGAGCCTCTGTCTCTGATCTGCGTGGCCTTTCATCAGATAACCTAGCAGTTATGCTCTTTCCCTTCATAGTTTCCTTTACCTTTTCTTTACCTTTGCGCTTAATGGTGGAAACACTCTTGTACCACACGTAAACATTTGCACTTCCTAACTTCAGCCATGTGTTTTAGTTAGGACTATAATTTCTTAGCCATCCTATGGAGTCAACAGAAGGAGGTAACTTCAGAAGATACCTCCATGCTACTTAAACATGAAGATACGGCTTAACTTAGTTGATCTTCATGCTCTGACTTTTGTAGATGGGGGCATGCTTTGCTCTGTCCACTATGTTAGGCAACAGTAGTGCACATATGTTTGCTCCCAGTCTACACTGGTAAGCTATCATTATAGAAGTTTTCAGTAAAAGATACCAGAATATGAGAAAGGTAAATAAATAGTTGTACAATATTAGCACTTTGGTAAATTAAGAGTCACTGGTCTCGCATATAGTCAGGCATTTTGCCTTCTGTCTGACATCATTTACAGCTCCTAAATACTCCCAATCTGGACATACACATTGTGAGCACCCCTTCTGAATTTTGGAAAGGATTTAGGTCAGAGATTAATGTAATTTCAGAAGAAAAGGTATGTTAATCCTTGCTGTATTGTCTATTGATAACTTAAAGAAGCCAAGGAAAAGGAATAAATTTTGCTCTATGGGAAAAAAAAGCATGTGATGACAGTATCTTTTGTCAGCCACCACCCTACTAGGCTGAAGCTGCAACTGTAGAAAACAAACCAAAGTGATTCTCACTGACCTAGAATGTGAAGACAAGTGTATTTGTAAAGGATTGCTAGTTAAGACAAAGAACTATAGGAAAAAAACAGCAAGATGTGGTTTAGTAATATGTTTTGCATGTGCATGCATGTGTTTAATGGTCTTCAGCAGAGGAGAGAAAACATACCTTTATTTTTACTTTTGAGACAGTAGCGGAATCACATTGCTACCAGTAAAAAAACGTTCTGTAACAGTATGTAAGGGCAATAATTGAAGATGTGTGTTGTGTGATAGAAAAGCAAAATGACTTTTCCATTAGCTAAGATAAAACAAAGGTTTTTTAAAGCCTCCAATTTTAATTCTACAGAGAATTAAGAGATTCTTTTAGTTTTGATTTTTTTAAGCAATGAAGAATGTGGTGCATAGACATAAAGGACACTGGGTCTGAACTGTTTTCCTTTCCTCATTTACATGGCTAAGACCTTGTCAGTGGCCTCAGAAACTAGGAGTTGTTGGAGTGTAACAGATAGCAGATTCACAAAAGAAAATTGTGGCTTTTAAGCACTTTTTAAATACAACCTGAAAGTCAGAGACTATAGACTATAGACATTATATACTGCTTTGGTGGCTCTTATTGAGTACTATTTTCCTCTGTATTTTGCTAATGTAACAGGAAGTCATCTGAGAAACTAAGGTGCCAGAATCATTGCTAGCTTCTGTAATACAGAGAGCAGCTGAAAGCCACCAAGAAAACATCAGCAATAGCACCATCAAATACCAGAGATGAGGAACAGTTGACAGCGCAGTGTCAAGCTATGTGATAACTATTCTGTCATGTAATCTTCCTTTGAAGTTGCTAGCAAGTTAGAGCACCAAGCTTACCTTTATAACTTGAAGTGTTCATCCATACAAGGGCTAGGTTTTCAGCTGCTTTAACCTGCACAGCTTCATGGACAGCACTGGAAGCAACTGACTTGTGCTTACTGAGACCTACTTTAAGTTGTGACAACCTATCCTAGAAGTAAATTCTTTTTTTGCAACAGTATGTTAGCAGGAAAAAAATACATTCTGAACATTTACTGATAATTTATCCTTTTTTCAGTAGCGTGTGTGTGCACATGCAGAAGTTCAGCCCACCCTGAGTTTGTTTTGATTATTAATTTAATAAATGGTACTAACACAGTTTCTCTGGTTTTGTACACTTATGTTGCATAGTTTTTAAAAACCGCATTTACCACTAAAAGTAAATAATACTTTTTTTTTAATCTGAGCTTTAAAGAAGTGAGTGATTCCCCCACCTCATAAATCTCAATCTATATACTTTGTAACCCAACAAGAAGCAGGGTTTAGATGTTTGCTTTAACAATAAGTACAGGGTCTCTACAGATCAATTTTTCATGGTTGGAATCATCCATGATTCAATGTGAAGTAGAAAGCTTCAAGGACTTCAGTTACTCTCAGTGTAATAGTTAAATTCAATCATTTTACATTAGATGCAAGCTGCCAAGTTCACTCTTAAGAAGAGACTATGTATCTCCCAAATAAAAGCTGCTAAAGGGAACCTTTTCTCTCTGCTACTGCACTGTATTGAGAATCTTAAACAAACCAGCACAGATGACAAAAGGTTGTTCAGTCAGAGCCAGCACATATAGCCCAATGCACTCGAAAGGCAGTAGATTAATTCCTAGAATTCTAGTCAGAAGTCAAAAATAGTTGAAGATCACTTCAACTTTGAAATTCGATAGGTATGAGGAGTGTTCTTTCAAGCAATCTCCCATAGTGAGGAGTGTTTTCAAGCCTCAGCCACTACTTCAGCTGATGAAAGCAAAAGGAATGTTGACGCAAACTGCACTCTCTTACACAGGGCCTGCAGTGGAGTTGCTGCTCTGCCGTTACTAGTAAACATTGAGCACCATCAAAAGTGATCAATGTCATAAACACAGAGTAATAAAAAGAAGGAAAAAATAGGCAGTACAAAACCTCATCCATTTGACGTGAACCTAACATGTCTGACTCCTAGGGATCAATTCTTCATTGTCACATGCATGAAAAAGAGTACTTGGTTCCCATTAGTAAAGTGCATGGCAGCAGTGGAGGGATGAATTCTAGGTAGGGTGAACTCGTTGTGGCTCTTTAAAGACACTATGAACATTTAAAATGCATCTGGCTCTGGTATAGGCATGAGGACTTGACATGGTAGTCATGTTCAGTTTTGCAAAGTGAATGCAGAATTAAGCATAAAACACCAATAACCTTTTTGTTATGGCTGTCATGATCCTTATTATGTAATCTTTATACAATTAAAGATGCGTTCAAGCATCACATGGGCTTGAATTTTCAAGAATCATGTACATATGCATGTATTTATATGCATAAGAACCATGTATCTATACATATATCAACTAACTAATTTCCAGCCTTCTGCTATTAAAAACAAGTTAGTATGTCCCCCTGTAATCTATTAGTAAATTTGGCTTCAATGGGCCAAGAAGACTCAGCTGAAAAATTATACTGGGATTAGATTTTTGAAACTGTGGTACATAAGGTATTCTCTTCCTCCTGAATTCCCAGTTTAATTACATTATACTTTGCATGCTGACAATAGAAAAAGCATCTCTTCAATAAACACTTTTAATCTGTACAAAACAGAGTAGTGATGGAGAGCTCTGTGGTGCCATAGTCTTTTACACAGTGGTTTGAGGTTACTCCTGCTCATTAGGAAAACACACATGAATAGTTAAGCAAAAATGAAAAGAGACTCTAGGCTTCCTGTATCCTAGCTGAACATACTAATGCTTTTTGTTGGTGTGTAGTAACCACTGCCTACTGCAATGGATATTTTAGAAAACTCAGTATGTACTTTTATAATTCGTTGAGTCAGCCAGAATAGATTTTTGGTTTTAGTTTTGACAAAAAGGCTAACTTCATCAGTATCTCAGGCAACTAGACTTATTCACACAGTCTTATTTAGGTTGACTTTTCACCAGGAGATCTCACTGTGCTTTACAAAAATGAGGAAGCCAATCATCAATTGCAAAAACTAATATGGAAAAGGGAACTTCATTTTTTTTCTTTTTAAGCGAGGACATAGACATCAAGAATAGAGTATGGTAACTACAGGTGATAGCATCTCTTCAGTACTGGTCAGAGTTCCTCTTAAGTGCAGGGGACAAGGGGTCTTCCTCCCTTTAAGTGGTGAATTGACTTAGTTCAAGCTCCACTGAGGCATAGCAGAACAACTCAAATTATCAAATTAATCACCCAGAAGGTGAAACATATTGCCCAAAACAGTTCCTTTCACTTGCAAAAGGACCAAATTTGCCAGACCATGCCAGCAGGAATCCACAGTTCTCATGATGTAGAAGCCATTGCAAAAGCATGTATCTTCAGGTTAGGCTGAGTTTACAGATACTTTGCACCTGGAGAACAGAAATGCATCATCTGTGACACCAACAGGCATCAGCATGACACACGACGTGACACTTCATATCACAAGGGAGGAAGTAACTTTGAGCAGTCACCCTGACACATTCAAGTTTTCTACAAAATTTCCAGACACTTAAATTTCTGCTTCTGCATGAGCCCGGAAACATGATTCAGTCTTCACAGATGCTGATGTGTTCCAGTCTAGTTCATTCTCAATTCATTTTGGGTTTGCTAAATTAGTTTTCCCTCTGCAGCCCCTTCAGAGCTCAGTTCAGAAGGATTCTTGTGCCTGTTTCTCTTACAACACCAGAAAAAGCAGAAAGTGTGTCTGTTTACCTAGCAGTTTAGCTTCATTTGATCACCTCTTCAGAGCACTATTTTATAGGTAAGCATTATGATCTGCCTGAATTTTCTTAGGTGAAAGACGAAAATGACCCAGGATGAATGCTTTAACCTCTGGAGAAAAAGTGGTGATGATTTCTTCTTCTGGCTGCTGTGAAATAAGTACCTACTAGATAATAAGCCTACCGAAACTGGGGGAGCCCTGCCTTTTTAGTATCTGTTAGAGAAAGGAAACACTTTATTTTATATATTAATTGCAGAAGTGCTAGTGATGTGAGAGACATGGAGGATGGAAACTTTTTTCCTGTAATTTTCTGGTTTTCATTTTTTTCAATTTGAATAAATCTTTTAATCCTCAATCAAAACCTTTTTGTGCTGACAGATGGACCTGATTTTTCCCCAGTTCACAGCAGGTTAAATCAGGTGATAAAAATTATTATACACTGAGCAACAAGAGTGCAGATTAGAGTAAAAGGAGACTTAATCACATCATTTTTGAAGAGGTATTTCCTTTGATGTAGCACCTGTGGGGGGTTTCCTTCCCTCTTATTTTCCCTTTTTAGGTTTCTTCAGATTTTTTCCTATAGCTTTAACATTAAGCTTTTAAAATCATAAGTAATTTGAGATTTTCTCCTCTTCATTTGAACTTCTATTTCATTAATACCTGCTTAATAACAAAGATGTTGCATGATTTACCCTCACTGAGTACTAGCTTAGATATTCTTACAGCAGCAAGCACTGCTTGTAGGCATGTATACTTGGCTTTGTCTAATAGGCATTTTTTGCCAGAAAGGTGTGTGGGATACTTCCTTGACTTACGGAGATAGAGAAAAATAAGATAAGTGCATCTTACTGTGGTGCTGAAATGAAAGTCTGCTTTGATGCAGGATACTAGAATACATATGAGAGAGCACTGTTCTTGTCATAAAAGCTGGCAGCTGAGCTTTCATTAGCTAATCACAAAAAATGACATCTGGACGAAGTCAGAAGCATAGATGAAGAGGAGTTAAAATTCACTAGATCAGAGACAAAAACTGAGGTAAAACTGTGACCAAGAGGTGACAAATGCCGAAGACAAGAGGAGTAAATTTCCCTGCCAAGGGATATAACCCTGAATACGAAAGAATTCAGGTCTCTAAGGCGTACAGATAAACTGTTTTCTGTATGAGACTAATCATAAATTTATCTGTGTCTAAATGGATAGAATGTGTGCATCCAAGTCTCTGAACTCCTACAGCTACACAATGGAGCTCTGCAGTGCCCAGGGCTAACTTTCAGGCCAACATTGCTCGAGGCTAAAATGAAATTAGCATGATGGGCCTGATACATCTCCTCCTGAAATAAAGTGGAAGCTTTCCATTCACATTTATGAAAGCTAGATTGGGCCTGATATTTATTTCTGAGATCCAGTACACTAACCATGCTCAGTATTGCCCTTTTGGTACAAATCCACTTCATACCTAAGCTTTTAATTTACAAGAGATGTGACTCCAAAAACTACCATGAGAAAAGGTTCTCTACCTGTGCCTCATCATCCAACTTCATGGGACCCAGGTATAAATTAAAGCTTAAAGTAAATTCAGATATTAATATTCTGAGTCTTCTTTGCATTTATGTCTGTCAAATGTTGGAGAAATGTATTTTATGAAGAGGAAAGGTGCTGTCTTGTCCCACACGGGGGGTTGCGAGAGGGGTGAATCCTTTAGATTCCCCGACTGTTTGAGTACCGACAAAGGCCGATCTCTGCTCAGCAGAGTCGCGTGGTTGGTAGAGTCACGGCAATGACCCAGAGGAACGGTCTGGCCAGCAACTTTATTAACTGGCGAATTCCACAAACGGCTAGAAAGTTCTCAATCTTCTGCACAGGCGCTGGGGGAGGGGGGTGGTCGCGAGGGGTCTCTCGGGCGGTTGCAAGCCCCTTCCTCAGATCAGCCCTGTGTGACCTCTGGCCATACATGGTCAGGTCTGGCAGAACCTGGAACCGTCCATCCTCCGACGCACTCTCCACATCCTGCTCTTGCTCTCCCCCACCCCGTGCTCGCCGACCTGCCGTCGCCATGCAAATAGCGCCTCAAGTCGCCACAATGTTTGAGACATTAACCCTTTCAGTCTCTCACACCACCCCGTGGCTCAAACATTGTCTATATAATCTTTGTCCAGGGTGATGATTTTCACATAGAGAAGATTGAGAAGACACAGTTCGTGAAATTTTCAACAAGAGTTGGCGGAGGGTCCTTGATTTTGTCTTCTGGGGTGGTGATATTAACGTAGTGAACAGCAGGAGAAAAGAGAATGAAAGCAGAAGCAAGCAGATAAACAATAGCTATGCCAGTCATAAGGAACAGAAATCAGGGTTATTCCAATTTGAATCAACCATTTCCCCCACCCCGTGAGTCCCCAGGATTGTAGGAGGGAAGCGAACGAAGATCTGGGGGCGTGCCCGTTGAGCCAGTCTTTTGGCTGGAGTGATCGAAAAAATTCAGCAGCTTGGTCAGCAATTTCTTTCATTTTGGTCCGTGCTGCCTCTATAGTAGTACTGACGTTGTGAGTGTAGTAGTAGCAGAGTGCAGTAGCAGAGTGCAGTAGTGAGATGGACAATGTTATACAACATCCTCCATCACTTAAATTCAACATCAAGTTTTTGGGGGCTTCTGCCACTTCCCAGCACACCCGCCAGGGAGGGGCGGTGAAACTGAAAACAAGAGATGGACATAAGGATGGGATGACTAATCCCCATTTCAGACCAGCGTGATATTTCAGTGCTAAGCAGGAATAAAATTTCCCGTTAGAACATCCCCAAATTAGTCCCAAGGGGGCTGGGGATATGCTAATTTTACAGGTATGTCAGGTTTTGCAGTGAGCGGCAGGCTCTGCAAAGGGTAGTGTGTACAGGGTATGCCACCATACTTGACTCTACCATAAGTCTTGTTGCACAGAACACCCCGGTTTCTATATCTGCGGGAAGGATAACCCCAACAAATACACATGTCCCTTATCAGAACCCTTACTCTCTCCAAGAGCCAGGGGTTTTTTTGGGGGGGGCCCAGGACCAGTGTTATAGTTAAGAACTTTTCCAAGTTATACATAATAATGGGTAATGCAACAAAACCACCACCACCAACAACAACAACAAATCTCAGTCCTTGTTCGGTTGACCGGGGAAGGGCAACACATATCCCTTGGTCGGTTCTATTCCAGATTCTAGTAAACACATGAATTGGTTCCCACACAAGCTTCTAAGGAATATGGTTTCCACTTCCCCCGTGTCCTCCTTTCCCGGAGGAGAGGAGGACCACCATACACATGAAAAATCGTAAATACATATTAGGACTATTATTACAACATTGGCAGTATTCATCGAGGTCCGACGCTCCTCCAACGAGGTCGCTATGCTTTAGCAGGCGACGGTCTGGTTCTCCACCTCCAAAAGAAAAGGAAAACATGGTCCCCTTTCGGACCGGTTTTAAACGCAAGGGATTATCAGGAGGTCTTCCGATGGGTAGGCCTTTTAAAAGCCAATTGTCTAATCCGGTTCTTCTAACCGCAGCTTTACGCCTTTGTTCCCCTCCGGAGATTCCCACGTTGTGGCTATAATTGATCAGCTCCTGCGCAACCCCTCCCCAGCTGAGGGGGAATTCCGCCGGAGTGGACTGCGTTTGGCTTCTCCCTGGTGTTAGGATTTGTTAAACTCTCCTGAATTGGGAGTGCTGCCCTTAGGCGGTCCTGGATTTGTATAGCATGTAGCTTCAGGGGGTCAGGGCGGCCCTTTATCAGGGGTTTCAATCGACTGGGGTTGGCTTTTAGCAACATCGGGGAGGGCTGATGGGGTATTAAGTGCCGGCCATGCACGAGCTGGAGGCAGGTGGCTTTCTGCACGCTCTTGGTACTCTGATCCAGTCCCGGAGTGGGGATGGTCACCGGATCTCCCCGTTCCAAGGGGGTCTCGGCCTCCAGCCCAGTATGCCGCCCTTTGAGTGAGGGACCAGGGGGCTCGAGTGTCGGGGACGGTTAGAAACACGCCTGGACCCCAGTATCCCTGCGCCTCCTCCTCAGAAAGTTTAATTCTGTCCTCCCCCCGTGAGGGAGACCCTCCACACATATTCCGTCTCCGTTTCTCTAGGGAGCCTACTATATCGATCTTGTAATTTCGCCAATTCAGTTGCACCATAGGGTATTTCTTTTGTTATGATTTCCGGCGCAGCATCGGCACCCCCTTCATATTGAAATTCCGTTTTAATAAGTGGGCAAAGTTGGGGAGCAGTTCTCTCGTCATGTTGGCACTTTGCCCGTTCCACTTCTTCGCAGGGGTAGTGGCCAGCTACCCCCCTGTCAGCCAGCTCGCGTTCCTTAGGCAGACCGCAGTGCCCACGCTCGCTCTCCAGATCCTCCCTCCGCGCCTCCGCTAGCTCCAACCGCAACTCGCGCTCCCTGACAAAAGCATCACGCAACTGGTTCTGCAACCTAGTCGCTGCTGTTTCCGATCGCACCCGTTTTTTCTGCTCAGCTTCCAGCTCCGCTTGCAAGCTTTTAACCAAATCTTGTAATGATTCGCTCGCCTCTCGCTCAGCCCATTTTACCGTGCACTTATATTTCTGTGCTGCCATCAGCGCAGCTATTAAAATACCCAAAACAACAGCTTTTAACAACTCTAACAACAAAGGGGAGCAGTCCAGATCAGGCTGAACGCAGGAAGCCATGATCATCTATCTGCCGGAGGACTCGGACTCAACCGATTCACGTCCTCCCTTCTCGACTCAATCGATATCCCCTCCCTGTTCCTCTCACTGATCAAGTCAGGGAATCCCACTTCTGACACCAAATTAATGTCTTGTCCCACTCGGTGGGTTGCGAGAGGGGTGAATTTTTTCGATTCCCCGACTGTTTGAGTACCGACAAAGGCCGATCTCTGCTCGGCAGAGCCGCGTGGTCGGCAGAGTCACGGCAATGACTCAGAGGAACGGTCTGGCCAGCAACTTTATTAACTGGCGAATTCCACAAACGGCTAGAAAGTTCCCAATCTTCTGCGCAGGCGCTGGGGGAGGGGGGTGGTCGCGAGGGGTCTCTCGGGCGGTTGCAAGCCCCTCCCTCAGAGCAGCCCTGTGTGACCTCTGGCCATACACGGTCAGGTCCGGCGGAACCCGGAACCGCGCATCCTCCGACGCGCTCCCCACATCCGCTCCCGCTCTCCCCCACCCCACGACCTGCCATCGCCATGCAAATAGCGCCTCAAGTCGCCACAGTGTTTGAGACGTTAACTCTTTCAGTCTCTCACAGGTGCATAGTAAACAATTGAACCACAGCACCTCATAAACTGAATCATACAAAATGAATAATGTGGTCTGAGATAAAATACTGGAGAGGTTGGGGATTAGAGTGGATTTTGGATTTACAAGTCAATGTTTTAGCATATAACTGTAAGCAACAGCCCACCCAATAGTATTTATTCCTGGATTTTGTTATCTAGTTACAAAAACACAGTGATGTTAACACTTTAGGGAGGGAACAGGCTCCCGTTCTTCCCAAATGTTGCACAAGTTATTAATATTTAGGAGGGGAGGTATTGTACAAGGACCCTGTGTGTACCACCTCTATTCACATTAATTAGCGTTTTAGACACAAAAATAGCCTGTTAACATCTATCTGAATGAACACTCCAAAGGAAGCAGATTGTAAATCTCGGGTTCGGTGTTGTATTTTAAGGACTAGCAAACTATTTCTAATTTATTTTTAATGCTAATTGGTATTCTCTTCTTCACAATCAGCGAAACAGTTCATTGCTCATGTGGAATGAAGTACTGTTTTACCTACAAAAAAGACGTTATTGCTTTACACTGGCTTGGCCAAATCAGCTGCTTAAATCTTAACTGTGTTAGGCAAAAGGCTGAAAGATAGTTAATCACTGTCTGTAACAGGTACACTACCAGCCCATTTAATTCCTGTTGAGCTGGCATTCAAGAATTAACTACAATAATGGGAAAAGATTCTTACCTAATTTGTAGTCCAACTAATTGTTTCATGGTTTTATAAGTTCAGCATTTCAACGAACAGGAACACAGCCAAATTCTTTTCAGAAATTACCTGCTTGAAACAAGTATTGTAAGGGCTTCAAAATTTAGTTTTCTGATCTAGTAACTAAAATGAGATTTTAATTACAATCAGGACAATTATTTTTAATATTACAATGAAAAGTTTTTCTGCTTTAAAATCTTAGGATGGAAAAAAGTTGCAAAAATAATGTTTCAGAAACATTAACAGCTAAATGCAAATCTTATGGTGAAAATGTCTGCTTTCTAAAAAGAACTAGAGACCACATGATGCCTTTCTGGAGGTGGGGGAGGAGGTGTTCTTAAAATAAAACTGGGCCAGTTTCACTGACTTATTCAACTATGGTCTAGAAATGCATCCAAAGACTTCAGTGATTGTTCAAACTAGCCCAAACCCTGAATATCATGTTGTAGTGTCTTTCATTTGCCAGTGAATGCTGTGTTGCAGTCCATCACTGTAATCCAGGTTGACTCAAATGCAGTTGTCAGGTTCAGAACCTGGAACGTCCTCTTGAAAGGCAGCTTTTTATTTTCCTTTTATTTTTAAATACCATCCAAACAATAATCAGGGAGCTATTTCTCTTCATTCCTTGCCCAGAAATGTAAATGCAAGCACAGTAATAAAGCAATCAGGAGGTACATACATAGTACAGACTGATCCAGTTTATCTGCTATAGGAAGAACACATCAGGAAGAGGTTTACACATTTCTTTGAAAATGTCTGGATTACAAGAGGTCATAGCACAGCAATAAGGAAAAGGATGTGCACTTATGGCTGCCATTTGTAAAAGTTGCTACTAGTCAAGGATTCATTAAGCAAAGCTGGTGGTAAAAGGAGGAGAGACAACCTATGAGTATAACTGCAGCCTAGTGATTCAGGGCACACCTCTGGGAAAGGGCACAGCCCTAAGATTCAGACCTTCTCCAAGACCCAAGTAAGTAGGACTATAATGGGTAAAATGGGGTTCTTACTGAGGACTACAACACAGAGCTGTGTCTCATGTTCCCACCAAATGAGAGCCCTTCAAAAGGCAGTAAACACAGGGTTATTAAAACAAATCCTCGGGGGGGGGGAGAAAGAAAAAAAAGGAAAAAAAAAGAAAAAAAAAGACAGAATTCATCCAAAACAAGATTTTTTTTTTCATGGAACAGAATGAACATTTTGGAGCAGGATAACTGATCTGAAGGCAAATGTAATGGTGCTCTGTTGGCAAAACTTGTCTTCATCTTCAGTTTTTGGTAACTGTTGCTTAGGTAAGAATTGTCTGGGCTTTGAAATATGAGCCTGTGCATTCTTGCAATGTGGAGCAATACATTGCTGCTTTTAGTATACTGTAGAAGCCAAACATCAAAACCATATTTCAATATTGCGAAGGTGCTTAGGTTAATGACATTGAGAAAGAATATAGTTAAAACTATTTCTTAGTTTAGGAAATCAAGGCACAGATGGCTTGCTTATTTGCATATAAATTACATTAAAAATTGTTTACCCAAGACATTTGGCCCCATAGAACATTAAACAAAATTAAATCTTTTTTTTTTTACCTGCAGAAAGAAATCTCTGTGGTTTTCGTTGTTGTGTCTGTTTCTAGATGACAACTTGGGCTTCATTAGAAGTCTTGAAGATTCAACATCAGTAAGACACTTAATGCTTGGAATTACTAATTCAGGTCCCTTGTCTCAAGTTATTCACTTTGGTTGTCTGCATCTTTCCACAAGCATCCTTTGCTGATTAAGTGACACAAAGGTAGGTGAGAGAAGCTGTAAAATAAAGGCAGACTTCCCTATGAGAAGATAAAAAAACCTGAATTTGGAGATTGTCCTTATTAAATAAGAAAATTTGTCCTTATTAAATAAGCTCAATTTAAGCTCTAAAGAACTGATCACACAAAATGGAATAAATGTGGTTCTCAAACAGCATTTAACCTGGAAGTTAGCCAATGGCAATGGTAATTGTTTACAAACCTTTTTTTGCTTCTAGTGGGTGTGTAACACATTTGGTTGTAATTGTTATATGCCCATGTATATAGCTTAGCAGAGACACAGCAGTCTCTGACTCTATGAACATATCCTGACATAGTTTGAGAGTTTGAGATATAATGTTGCGAGGATATAATGTTGCAATTAGATCAATGTTTTATACTTGAAATTATTCGTTTCAATCAAACTATTTGCAATTTTGGTATGTGGCTTTCATAGCATTGCTACATTGTGGTAATAACGCATTCAAACAGACATACTGATATTAGTAATAGCATCTTGTTACAGCCATTATGGCATGGATTAAAAAAAGCATTTATTGTCTTTCCCAATCATAATCACAATTTACCAATACGTTTTCAATTACAACATAAGACTGTTTAGAAAGGAATTTCCCAAAATTGTCGAGCAGTGAGTGCTTTCTAACCTCCTATGTGAATGTTTCTTTATACAGCTCACTTCCACTTGGTTTCACATCACTCTCTAATCCATTCCCAGTGAATGTGCTTCCTAAGCCAGATAATAGTCTGCATTATTGTATACCAGTATGAACCAGAGATGCAGAATAGAGCTACAGAGAACCACATAAAATTTTTTCCCAGTGCAGTCTTACATCCTTTAACCACAGCAGATTTACACACTGGAGTGACAAAGATCTCCCTGCGCACTGGAGAAGTATTGCCCAAATCTGAACTGCTTTAAAAACCGAATAAATTTTCTAATTACTTTAATGATCACAGACCTAGGGAAAAAAAAGTGATTTCTTTAAAGCATTAGATAACTTACTTCTTCGTATTAGTCTCTGCAGTTCTGCTGCAGAGAATTTGAAATGGCTCTTTGAAATGCATTTGAAACTATTTTTTATGCTGACCCCTTGCTTGCATAGTAGGTCATACTCTAGCAAATATTTAAGAGTGTCCTCACCCTGATTAACTGTACTTAGTGGTATGGGAACACATTAAGCTAAATATTGAAATGTTAGTAAAGAAGTCTTTTATAAGTTCAGCTAAGATAATTGGAAAGAAAAAAAAAATCACACCTCTTGGGCAGAAAGCCCTTTTTTTCAGGTCTGTTGAACATGTTTGCAAGTCTTTTTCAGCATGAGAATTACTTGGCATTTGGTCAATTCTCACTCTTCTTTCAATAGACTAGCTTTTTCTCTATACAGTAATCAAGTCCCTTACTGTCTTAAGCTCTGTCTTCAGTCTTATTTGCCTCTCCCCTTAAAACAGGTATTTCAGATTGTTTGGTGTACTGAGAACTAACAAGAGAAATTTGGTTCATTCTTCATTCATGTTTCCAGTGCTTTTTCTTTTTTAAAATATTGTTTCACTGTCCTTCCTGTCACTTTCACAATTTTTCAATATACTATTGCAAAGGTAAATGGAATAGGTGTGGTCTTAATTTTTTTTTAAATATTAACACTGTACCATTTCAGTTATGCTAAATAACCTACACAATAGATCCCTCCAAAAACTTTCTAGCACTAAGGGGATTAATTATATTAAACATATTCAAGTAGAGTAAGTATGATTAATCATTTTATTTTTCCACTGCTGTTTAGGGATTTGAAAGCTGTTGATTAAGTGTTAGGATAAAAAGATCAACGTTTTTATAAAAGTGTTGCTTTTTAAAAAATATACACAAATGCACACACATTAAAATAAGCGCAAACTGCCATTCAGGTTCAGTGAGGATGCAAACACTATTCTTATAAATAAAATGCTCACAAAATGTAGTGGCAAATGTTACAGCTAATTAAACGCATTCCAGGAGAGTTCTGCTTTGTTACCCAAACACAGTCTCAAGTGCCATAAAACACCCAAATGTCTTTATGCAAGCAGTGAAATCAGCTTTTATAAGTTCTATCTTAATTATTTTTTCTTCACTGATGTTTTCTACTTTCAGTTAAGGAAAAAAATGTATAAACACACGGGCTAGAACTTATGCCACATATATAGAATATTAAATAAAAACTTGTATGAATACCTAAATAATATGAATATGCAAATAACCAAGCTTATAATCTTTAAAGAACAAGCCTCTCATTATAAGATACTGTCTTTTAAAAGACTAATGTAAAACCAAGTCAATAAACTATGTAGGACTTTTCCAATATAAATATATATATTCCAGTTAGGAGTGAAGCACCTAAGCGTCTTTAATTTGCAAACAGAAAATCTGTGGTGAGAAATCTTTCACAGATGTTGACTATTTTACCTGTTTGATATCTCTGAGCCACAGTGTAGTTCTTAGCACTTCCTTCTGTGTGTGAGATAGCACCCTTTCTTTAAAATGTATAAATAATTGTATTCCATTACATTAACATTCAAATTTTAGTATTCTCATCATCTGTGATAAAAATCAATTCGTTTATGTACATTCACATACAGTCACAACAGGTGGTTTTATGGAGACATTTAGGTAGAAAACTACATTATTAATTCCTAATGATAAAAAATGTGACAACACTTAAGCTTCTTACTTCCTTTAGAAAAATTTCAGTCACCTCCACATAACGTGAAGAAGGATACTTTAAAGAAATGTTTTACGTATTGTATTCTCCTTCACTCCCAAGGACTTTTTTGCCCAAAGATAAAAGTTTCTATATAAATGTAAGATTGTTTGGACTCACTGGAAATAGATTTTCAGTTCCTACTGAAGTCTTGAGAGTAAGAAATGGCTAAGGAAGAGGTTTTTTTCTTTTATTCCTTTCACTTTTGAGAATACCTTGAAAAATTTCTGCAAGAACAATGCCTACTAAAAATCAGCTAGAGCATCATTAAGCAAACTGTACATTCATTCATGTGCTGGGGATCTTATTAGAACTAAAGAGAAGTTTTTTTCCCCTTCTTCTCACATACTTCTACCACAGTTACATATTTTTCTGAAAATATGCATGTGCTACTGAAAAATTATTAATCTCTAAGAAGGTGTTGAGGTAACAAGAGAGTGAAAAAAACTAATTCTGCAGCCAGTCTAGTATGACACAGGTGTACCTTTCTTTCTCCTCTGTAAAAGACAGTTTGGGAAGAGGCTATGAAAACTCTGAATTCAATAAGAAGTCTTCCCTTTGCTCCTACTTTACAACATTTATCAAAGCTCATCATATTTATTCACTGGTCAGCAAGCAACAACAAGGAAGGTAAAAGAAGAGAGAATAAAATAAGGTACATTTCAACAACGTGGGAAAGTAACTTCCTGATTCAGAGCATTGCTGGGACTTCAATGGAGCTGCTTAAGATGAGGCTGCAGTGCACTGCCATAGCACTGATTTTTTTCTTGCCTATAATAACTAATTAAATACAAAAATGTTACTGTAATTTAATAGAGAAGATTTTAATGTTTCAAAAACCAGATTGCTTTATATTTGGTAATCCTGGAGAAGGTATATGAAGTAAATTTGGAAGAAAAGAAATGGTAAGATTTTAATTTGAAATTATTTCTTTTCTTCCCCTCTTATCATCTCAAGACAATGCTTCGTGTGACTTATTTTACCTCAATTTATACACCCTTGGTTTATACCATTGAATATGATTACTTAAGGATTATAGGTTTTCAGGTTACTTCAGATAGTTCAAAAGATTTTTCAGTAGTGACATATTCAAACTCGATATTTGAAAATTGGTTTATTTCCATATTTTATGATTTGAATTACAGTTTACTAAACCTGACAGTGAAGTAGACTTATGCTAATAGTCTCTCTGGAGACATATACAAAGAGATTGCAGTGACTTTATTGTTATTTCTGGCTTTTGTTATGTCTATTATTTTTTCTTGAATTATTTAAATTATTAGGGTAAACGTGGTTATTTTTGCATAGTGTTATCTACGACACGTAATAACCCCATGAGATCCCAGAAATTATTGCCCTTGAATAAATTTTAATTTACTAAAGCAGTTATTGGATTGGCATGTTCTTTCTTGTTATTCCAATCTATGTATTTTTATTAATTGATTACATTTTTAATGAGTTTTTATTAATTTGCATTCAAGTCTTCAGCATTCAATTAATAGACAACGAGTAGTCAGCCTGTCACCCTGTGAGGATGACTGAGCACTGGAACAGGTTGCTCAGAGAGGTTGTGGAGTCTCCATCATTGGAGTTATTCAAAAGCTGTCCAGGCAGAGTCCTGGGCAACCAGCTCTAGGTGGCCCTGCTGGAGCAGGGGGGGCTGGACAAGGTGACCTCCAGGAGCCCATTCAGTACTTAGGTTTGCTCAGGAGTTAACAACTGAGGTATTTAACTAATTTGCTTTTTCTTAACAGTTAAAGAATTTGAAGTTTGTATATTTGACCTGTGGAAATTAGGAATGGAAAACGCACAGTGAAACAAGTCCAAGCTACTGGATGAATTTCTGTACTAGTGCACTTTTTGCTCCTTTTACATGTGGAAATTCTGTTGTGGTGAAATCTATCCACCTGTCTTGGGAGAAAAATGGGAGAAAATGAGCAGGGTAGATACAGCACATATTATAAAACTGAGAAGAAAAATTATGAAGGCAAAGCTATTTACAGAAAGAGTGTTCATATCACAAAGCAGCACAGACAGAAACTGTGTATCCACAGTAACATTTTTGTAATAGATCTGGAATTCCTCAGACTAGGCTGACCAATTTTACAGCTATTCTAAAATGGTATTGCTGATTCTTATGTTATGGATTGGATGGTAACAATTTCCCATGAAACGAAGTAAAACACTACAAAAAAGGCAGAAATGAACCTTGGTTAAAGGTTCTTAGGAACGTGGGAGCCACACTGAGATTTTGGAACCAAAACCAAATACAAACAGGTGTGGTTATTTCCTTTATCAGAGTGGGGCAAAATAGCTAACCAAAGAGTCATCTACACTAATTTCCGAATACCAAAGTCTGAACTAATGACCTTAGATTGCCTTTAAAGATACAGGGAAAATGCATGTCCAGTAAGTCAGCCAATAAAGTAGCATATATGAGTTTCTGAATTCAGAAATTAAATTTAAGTGCCCAGTTTGTGAAGTGATGGTCTAAAATTAAATAAATCTACCTGTTAGAATAAAAACATAGTTTTAAAGCAAACCTTATTTGTCCAAAGTAGACTTTCAGTGAACTTGGCTAATCAGGAAGATATTTGGGAGTGAAAGGTTCAGAAAAAAGCATCCATACATTCATAAGCACACACCAAAAACATGTTTATATACTAAACAGATATAACATTTTAAGTCCTTTGTGTATTTAACAATTTTAGTCATAACATTTTTTCCTCTTTTCCACAAAAAAACCCATAAATCACACTGTTCCAATAAAAACACATTCAGAAAAGCAACAGAGCAGTTTCCTTGCTAGTATGTCACAATCCACTAACTGCAAGAGTTTCTGCATTTTATCTGACAACAGTATACATTCTTCTTTTATTTTCAGTTTTACTAAGTCAATAAGAGTCTTTTTAGAATAACTAACATGGGATGAGAACTGTAAACAGAAGCTGATATTAAATGCCGAGTGTTGTTGGATGTTTATACAATATGACTTGCACAACAATATGATACACAACTAATATTTTACAGTGAGGTGGAATGTAGAAGCTGTTTCATTTTTCTGTTATATCTCCTGTTATGTTTCTGTTATTTATCCTGTTTTTAAGGAGAGTTACTAGAAACACATTGTTGATGCATTAGACCAGAAATCTGCAATGGGATGTATTCTCATCTGATAAAATTCCATATAACTCAATTAAAGTTGATGAAATTGGCCAATTTCTGTTTGCTATATGTGCAGCCAAAAATGAGCTTTCCTACATTTTTTTTCTAATTCAAAATTAACAGTAGACATCTTAAAGTAAAGGATTTATCAGTAGTCTGTCTCAGTTTTCTTCTTCATCTGTCACAATGGCATGGAATGACAATACTAAATAGTCTTCTTTTTGCTTCTGTTCCTCTTACTCATCTTTTCAGTCAAGGATGGCTGAATAAGGAAATATGAAAAGTCAACTATAAATTCACAATTCTTAGGGCTACCATGCAAAGACTTACAGAATTTTCCATCTGTCCCAACAGCTGGAGACTTAGTCAGATCCCTGGCAGGAACTGTAATCTTTCCTTTCTAATTTTTTTTTCTTTAGTGGAAGATTGAAGAGGTCCATAATTTACCATGATTGCTTTAAGAAATGATGCTGTGTAATAAGACATTCTGGCATTTTATTCTTTAAAAATGGAAGGAATAGGACGTATTGAGGGCTACCCATGATTAATGAGAAGTAGTATATGATAACGGATCTGAAAATCACTCCAAAAAATTTTCAGAAAAACAGAATTATCATATTCCTCTGTTAAATAGTATATAACAAATTAACTATATTCCTCTTCTGTTGCTCTTTCATGCCTGGGCACAAAGAAAAAGCACAGGAATAAAATTAACTCTGAGCTGGAAGCCAAACACTGTTGTATGGGGCCAGGGCGTGAAGGGTCAGGTGGGAAGCAATATTGCATTTCTAATAAATTAAAATATATCACATTTGTCTTTGATTTTTTTTCTGGTTTAAATGTATAATTAAGTAATCAAAACTTTCTTTCTATATTTCTATTTCTATAACAATATTTTATAGTTTTTCTCTCTCAAGTTTAATAAGAATGATTAAAAAGGCCACCTGTGAACACTGTGATATTTTATACCCAAAGTTGCAAACACCTCTTTTACACTCTGAGTTTCTACAACCTCTATTCCCAGCAAATAATGTTGGTCAATGTATAATTTCATCAAATTTACAGGAACCTTTTATAAGATAACCATTCAGTCACCTGAAGGTAGCCAGGTCTTGCCTTTTGTGGTTTCCTTTTAGCACGAATATTTGAAAGGCTATTTTGAACATTAGAGATATAAATGTTTTATGGAAATTTGGGGAGAATGGGGGGGTCAAACCACTCTCGGAGAAACCATCTGATGAATAAAGAACCAGAGAAGTACTTATTTCAGAATTAAACCAGCATTGTTTTAAAGTCGATAAAAGCACTGGAATGTCTAAATGATATATTGCTGCTACACTACTTCTACTAAATATAGTTAAATGTACTAATTAAAAAGCCAGGTCAGTCAGGGCAAGGTTTAATTACCTTTCTGCTACAGACTATTTCTCTTATATTCACAAAATAATATCTGGTTTTTTTCTTACTGCAAGCTTCAGAATGTTTTTTATCATACTCAAAAATAATGTATGGCAAACACAGGAAGGATCATACCGTATCAGTTGGGAGAAAAGATGACGTGACAGGCAGGCATTACTTTTTTCTTTTCTTTTCTCCTTTCTTCCTTTCTTTTGTTTTTTTCTTTCCTTTTATTTTTTTTCCTTCATTGCTTACAAAAGGAGAGGATAAGCTTGTGCATATATACAAACCAAAGACATATATATGTATCTCTTCCTATATATATACATATATCCATGAGAAGACCAATTTTTTATCTTTAGTACTTATGTAATAATATTTTTAGTAAAGAATCTCTCGTTGTGACTACTTCTGAAAACCTTCCTTTTTTTTTTTAAATTTTCCTTTCCAATATGAATGAGGAAAAGCCTTTGTGTCCATGCATCAAACGTCATGGATGTAGTATCTCCAGTCAGATTATAGAGAATATTCAAGGTACCCTGAAGCCTAATTTGATTTAGAAAATAACTTCAAGTGTCTTTATGAAAAGACAGTGGAGAAATACAGAAATATATTTTAATACGTTCTTTAAAAAAACCCCATGAAATATTTACCACATATAAACAAGCTTGATCATAGAATCATAGAATCATTTAGGTTGGAAAAGACTTCTAAGATCACCTAGTCCAACCGTCAACCCAACACCTCCATGCCTACTAAACCATGTCCCGAAGTGCCACAACTACACGTTTTTTGAACTCCTCCAGGGATGGTGACTCCACCACCTCTCTGGGCAGCCTGTTCCAATGCTTGACCACCCTTTCAGTAAAGAAATTTTTCCTAATATCCAATCTAAACCTCTCCTGATGCAACTTGAGGCCATTTCCTCTCATCCTATTGCTAGTTACTTGGGAGAAGAGACCGACACCCACCTCACTACAACCTCCTTTCTACAACAACATAGTTGTAGAGAGCGATGGTTTGTCCCCCAACACAAACAGTTTTTTCCTCAACACTGTTTGCTTCTTCTATTAGCAAAAATAAGCTCGCATTTCTTGTGGAGGGAACCCCACTAAAACTGCTTGTGTTCACTGAATAACCAGGGTCCTATGGTACTGAATCCAAAAGAGGACCACAGCCATGATGTTTGATCATGTGTCAGTTCCCAACATGGCATTGTACAAGCTGTGTATGTATCTGTAATGCCAAACAGACATTTTAATCAGGCCAATTCTAATCAATTTAACTAATCAGAAAAAATATTTCTTGCTTACTGTTTTATGTTGCTGACAGGAAGTACAACTGACTTTCAAAACTACAAATCATTGAATTTGTGCATAACAGCTCAAGGCCTAGAAGCAGACAAAGTAAAAAGAAAAGGCATCTAGTATTTCATCGTATGCATATTTTTGACGCACTATTCAGACTTTATTTCAGCCTTTTAGCATAAGTCTACATCACTTCATTTCAAGAAGCATTAGAACCAATGGAATGGTTTTGCCCTTGGATATTGGGTGTACTATAACTGCAAGGAACCAATGTTTGATACTATCGAAAAATAAAAAAACCCCAAACAAAATCACAAGCAAGAAAAGATGTAAAGACTAAAGAATAGCTAAGTCTACATGGCTTTGTTTTCAAAAGTTTGCTTTATCATGCATACTTTTATAAATTTGGGGGAGGATGTGTTGTCAAGGAAAAGCCCACTCAGATAATGGGTAGGCAATCCAGCTTGAAGTTTCACTGTTACATAAAGGCTTACTTATATTACTTTAAATCTAAAAATTGATGAAATTTCCCCATTAAAAACGAAATAAAAACATTAAGCATTGTATGGAGTAATGAATTAGAAGCCAAGCAAAGCTCTTCTCTTAAAACTTTGTAAGGATTAAAGTGATGTATTCACATTTCTTAAAATGTACTTAATACCTTATACTTGAAGTGAAAACTTCAGTCTTCAGGCAAGATAAGTTTTTACTTTCCCCATTTACAGTCAGATAAATAATAACAAAGGATAAATAATTCAGGAGACAAATATCTTATTGATCATATAGGGCTGATTAAAGATATTACTTCTATTTGTATACACCATGCACTACAGGATGTTGTATTTCTATACCTTTGGTAGTATAAAATCTTTTATGAGTAGTTCAGACAAAGTCAAGTAAATCAGTCAAATTAGCTTTTTGGTGTATAAACTTAGCTGGCTGACTTCATGTAAATGAGTTTACAGACTGCTCATGTGATCTTTCTACCATCAGAGCTGAAGATGATAGGCATATGGATGGTGTTAAAGACTTTAACTGAAGCAGCTGTTTGCAAAATGAGCACCTGTTGATGGCAAAAGGGTAGGTTCTCACCTTCATTATTTTGAAATGTAGAGAGAAGTGGCTAAAAATTTTCAGCATATAATGAAAGCTAGAAATCTTCAAGCTCTACATTGGGCTCAAAGTTGCAAACAATCTCACAGCTTTTTGACTTCATGCACAGACTGAAGTCAATGGGTGTGATTTTAAAATAAAACATACTCATGGTGGAATAAAAAATTCAAAAGCAGACCGAGACATTAATTTTATCACAGACTTTATGCTTCTTTATGTATTTGCATTACAGGTAATAATGTAGGACAAGGGAAACCAAGTGAAAAAATATCACCAACTCAGGATGTCCTTCAACTTTTTATTCACTCATACTATAGGGACCAATTCATTTTTGCTGTCCTACCCAATTTCCTCTGTGAAGCTTAACTCATAGCTTTCTGTCTGTATTGTAAAGAGAGGTTCCAGGTACTTTGTTTCCATCAGGTGACAATTTTCAACCCATGAACCCTCCAGTGTAATTTACAGCCCCACAAGGTTAAAAAGGTCAAAGTGAACCCAAAGAAGACAAAAGTATGATGCTGTCTGCCATGCACTCTTCTAGATGCAGACTGTGTTGCAGAGCAGGGTAAAAAGTGATTATGGAAGACAAACCTGTTGAAAAACTTTTTTCACAGAAACATAGGGCTAGAATTTACCAGAAGGTTCAAGGTCTCCTGCCTTTTGCAGTCACAGGTAATGGTGCAGGAAAAAATTTAGTCCAACAAAATCAACACTTCCCAGCATCCATTGATAAATTTTAGACTTAAGACACAGTTGTAAATGACAGCGTTTACAGCAAAAGACAGCAAGAGAACTTTCCTTCTCAGTCTTGGATAAAACAGCTCAGTAGATTCCCAGGGGCTCAAACATAGACTTAAAAGTCCAAGCAGTATCAAGTTCTACTTGGACAACATCTTACAGAGGGCACTGCAGGCTTTCTTGTCATAGGAAATAACAGATAAGGAAAGGAGAGACCTGAACATCTGGGTCTGCTTCAGCTCCTGGCCCTGCTACAAACTATCTGACTGACCACTGGCAAAATGCTTAAACATTCTACAAAATGGGGATAATCCATTTTGTCTCTTAAGGACTAGGAGAAGATAGGTTCATGCATTCCTTAGGCTTTAAAATATGCTATACTGAGGGAAAATTATGACTTACAGTAATGGCTTTGCTCTGTGTACATATGTGTGTAGAGAAAAAAGCATGCACAAGTGTGTTAAACTGTTCTCTGAAAAATATTCAACTCTTTTTTGGTTTTCAATGTCTTTGGGTTTTTAGAAAGAAGATCTTTTTTGTTTGGGGGGACTCTTGCCTGTTTATAACAATATAAATTGAACATGAATCTCATAGTAAGCATATGTAACAATTGGTACTTAGGTTTTAAGTTACAGCCATGCATTTTCACATTTCCTGTATTTGTTTGTTTGTTTGTTATATGATCACCTGTGGTAGCACCCACAAGAGTTGAGGCCAAAATGGTCCATCCAGGTATAGAGAAACTTTCTAATTTAATGTGGTCAAGATACTGTGCCCAACAATCTTACTCTTTTCAAAATGGTTGGACATCATTCATGATTACACATCTTAATAATCTCAGTTTTGTATCTTAGTATTTTTAAAACAATGGCTGCTCCAACACCAGGCTGCATTCTCTGCCCTTCTGGATTCGGTGCTAAGCCAGAGGGAAGAGTGCCACCTAATGATCTGTAGGTAAACGCAGGTTACAGCTGATACCTTTTGGTTCCAAGTTTTTGCATCCTCTGCTGCCTGTGGGCTTAACAGAGATTCAGAGGTGGCTAGTTGATTTCACAGTTGTTTGTATTTACAAACATAAGTACAGAGCTGTTTGTATTCAAAAGCTGAATGGGGAACAGCGATCAGCTTTCCATTTAGCTTTCTAACTACAAACAAGCTTGAAAGCATCTCAGCCTGCCTTTGAAGGGCTGTTGAGTGCAGCAGCCAGGCAAAAGCATCAAGGGAAAAAAATGAAAATCCTGAAGTATCATAGTATGCTTGGCTAAATTCATGGGAGTTAGGCAAGAAAATTAGGACAGAAGGGTAGGGCACATGAATGAGGAAAATACTACAATCCAATAGTAGCTTCATAGAGAAAAGTGCTTCTTCCCCATCACAAAACTGAGAATTACTTGGTGGAGTGAAAAGATAAATAGTTTCACAGTACATCTGAAAAATCGCATGTAAATTGCAAAGTTGTATTCAATAGGAGTCGTGTTTTAATGTATTGAGACATTGCAGGGGTTGTCAATCACATTAATACATGCCTCGGGTGGTTGAATGTTCAAGCACTCCTTGTCTCCCATTGCACCAGGAATGCGTTAATGAGTCCATAGAACATAATCCTGTCATATTTTAATACTATGTTAATTTAAATGGCTGTGGAACAAATCCTGGGGCTAGGAAGATCCATAGCATGAAGCCAAATGAAGCCATGCATTTTGTCTTGATCCTCCGGTCACACGGGCCTAGTTCTCTTGAGTGAGAAATTTCTAAAGGCACCTTGAGGGAGGAAAAGCTACTACGTAGCTACCTTACTCTCAGCTACCTGGTCCTCAGGGATGGGTGATAATAAAACTGCTCTACTGAGGATTATTTGGAGATGGATTGAGCATGAATTTTTGGCAACCCTGCTGCTTCACAGAAAAGTTGAAGGATGTTTTATATCTTCTCTTTGTTGTGTGTTCTTAGCTAACAATTCCAAGGGAAAGATGAGGAGAAAAAGAATTAAAAGGCCTTCGCTTCTCAGCAGTTCAGATGCAGCCTTTTAACAAACGCTACAACCCCTATTTTTAAAATGCAGCTTATTTTAAATATTATAAAAATGAAAAGACCCATTCTGGCTTCAGCCTTCCCACTGATCTAGGGCAGGCATGACTGCTTAACTGGGCCAAGAACATCCTGAGTTACACTGTGCTTGCTGGAGAGTGATAATGATTTGGCTGAATCTTTTTCTTGTAAACAGACATTTCCTACTCAGGGTTTAGCTGACATGGGGAATACTTGGTTCTACATTGCTGCCATCAAATTCTTTCATTCTCTTGGGTGTACAAACAAGGGTACTGGTGTCGTCCCCTAGCTCCTCTCCTATTCAGAAGCTCTCAAAGGAGTTGTATGTAAATGTAGTGAACCATAAGAGGTCTCTGAACAAATTTCAGCTCTGTTTTAAATATAGAGAGCTGAACATGGGAGTGAAGACATTCCCAAAGACAGTAGTAGTTGCCTCAGTCTGGACCTTTCCACTTGCATCAACATAACATGTTCGTGGGGTAGTTCTGAAACACTGAAGGCACAGCCCCTCTTGGTGCAATTCACACTGCACAAGCCTTTGTGGCTCCACCAGGAAACCCAACAAGCACTTACGCTGTACTCCACTTTAGGTCCATACCTAGTCCCACATCTTCCCCTATATAGAAAGCATTTGTATGTCAGTGTCTTCACAGAATTTGCTGCACACACTTTCTGTGACAAACTGTCATTTGGGAAGCTGCAAAGGGACAAACAGGGATATGAGGCTGCGAGGATCCCCATGGGTTTGGCCAGGCAGAGCCTGTAATTCTTATAATGGGTGAAGAAGCAGCATTGCCATAGTGTCTTCTGCTCCCTTTTCTCCAGGGTGAGAGAGGTGGTCAGGGACAGAAGCCTGAACACCAACCACAGAGCAGCCACTCTTCAACCTTGGGATGGGCCAAGCCACTGTTTGTCTCCCCTCTAAGAGATGCGCTTCCTGCTCATCAGG